>NC_133328.1:164240629-164882296 GCF_042186555.1 Aquarana catesbeiana | reverse complement strand
TACATATCAATAGACAGTAGTAGCCAAAAATGAGTGGGACAAGAATGAAAAATGCTGAGGTCAGAACGATAGTCTTTTCTATTTGTTAACATTCAATTTGAAACAGTCATGAGCTCGAAAATATGTGTGATTGATGACCAAAAAACTAAAACTATATCCCATTTTCAGCCAGGAAACTTTCAGCCAGGAGGAGGCCATGGAAAGTCACAGCCAGGAGGAGGCCGTGGAAAGTCACAGCCAGGAGGAGGCCGTGGAAAGTCACAGCCAGGAGGAGGCGGGGGTAAGTGGCAGCCAGGAGGTGGCCGTGCCCAGTAGCCTGACCGAATCCCAGGTTCTTCCCCTCCGCCTTCCAACAAAAAGTACCAGGAAGGGGAGGAACATGGAGGAGTCAGTGCTTTCTTTGATTCGGGGGGCTACACTCTCAGAACCACCCCCCAATATTCAAGAGGCCTATGCCTGCATGGTAGCCAGCAAGGAAATGGAGGTGGGCCAATGCCTCATTTGCTAGGAAGTGATCTATCTGGCCCTAAATGAGGGGTTGAGGGGTGAACTCACAAACAAAACCCACCTGTGTGAGTTGGACCATCCACCTCCTCCACCTCCTGCCACAACTCCAACACCAGAGCCACAGCCTGGAAGCAAGCGTGGAAGGAAGTGTGCACGGAAGTCTTGAGAGTGATGGCCTGGGTTCGGTCTGGTCTGACAAAAAGACGCAGGCTGTTGTATGACCACAGCCTCAGGACGTATATGTCACCTGCTGCTGTTCCTGATCTCTGGAAGTCCTGCACCGGATTGTGCTCCCTATTAAATGGACTCCTCAGGCTACCAATTTTGCCTGTCAAATAGTTGATGTGTGCCCTGGGGTACAAAGGCTTTGCCAATTTCACCAGTTTATCCTTCCTCTTTATTTTGTTATGACCGAGCGCTTCCGTCTCGTAATTGATTCAGAGCACGCGTGCAATTTTGTGAATCGGAATTGTCTACACACGCTCGGAATTTACGACAGCAAGCTTACATCGAACATTTGTTGTCGGAGATTCCAATCGTGTGTACGCGGCATTATTTGCGCAAACAAGAGGTTCCCGAATACTTTCTTCCTCTTGTGGGTCACTTTGGCCCTCAGTGTGACTAGTGTCAAGGAATTTGACGTCCATAATGGCAAGGTCTTTGCTGGATCCAGGAGTCAGATCCCATGGCTCCAAACAAACATCCTGGGTGAGCTCACCATACTCACTTTCCTCTAAAAAAAAAAAAAATACACCATTCATTAAGCCACCCCAAGTCCCATCTGTTTCTAGCATCCATTTTGCTATATTAGTTGACCAACCTTGCACTTGGTCTGATGTCAATGTTTGCTCCTGACTAGTGGACTCCACCATGCTGCACTCTGGTTGTTTTTCCTATAAAAAAAATGCATAGAAAAGGGAAGGTGATGTCATTTTACAGAGGGCAAACACTGGACAAGTGCCAACATTGAAAAAGTACAGCAGTTGCCCCCCACCCCTTTTGTCTCCTATGGGATAGGGGATATGTGATGAACATCCTAGCAGGCATGACTCTGTGTGACTGTGATCCCTGGGGCCTCTCCTCTACCCATGTCTACACTGGCAAGGTTGCATTAATGGGCACTGATGAGCCAGGCAGCAACCAGAAAGTGTTATTGACCCTTTAAGTTCTGCCCTAAGCCCATGGCCTTTGGCCCACCTAGAAATACCCCTGTCGGTGGCTAAATGAGTGTGTTTGAAGTTGGCACTTATGTTTTTGTGGAGAAGATGGCCACATAGCCTCCCCTGTCGGGGCCCGAGCGGGGGTAGCTTCCCTTCGTCCCTTGTGGTGGCTTGGCTGTAGCCTCCTTTTTTGGTGCCTCCCTGTTGAAAGAAAGAAAGAAATTTGATCCAAAAATAAAGAAGTGTCCAAAAACAGGAGCAAATAAGAATGTCCATATCTGCTTTATATTTACATTCATGTTTAGAATACCAAGCCATACAAAGATTTTAGAAAACATTAGACAGAATTCTCTCAAGCTATTTGTATAAAGAACATATACAGACAGCTACTTTTCACATATCCATATTGGTTAGATACAAACAAGGTCCTTGACTCAGAGAGATCTGGAGCAGCAGCAGGTGACCTTTATGTCCCCAGACTGTGGTATTACAATAGCCTGCGGTTTTTGACCGACCAGACAGAACCCAGGCCATGCCATTGCTGTCTACGCTCCCTTCGACATCTGCTGAGGCCACAGCCCCTGAGGTCCACATAGGTCCTGCTGCACAGGATGAAGATGTGGAGGAGCCCAGCTTGACCCAGGTATAGCATTGTTGAACATATTTGTATCCAAAAATACAATGATGATAACTAGATAACTATTGTTCAAATATTTCTGCCTTAACAAAGTGGTTTCCATATCAGTAGACAGTAGTGACCAAAAATGATTTGAACAAGAATGAAAAAGATTCTAATTATGTCCCATTTTCATACACAGGAAAATGTCAGTCTGGAGGAGCCAGCAGTCAGCAGCCAGATGGAGTCAAAGATCCCTCCTCTATGCCCTCCTGCTAAAAGTGCCAGGAAGAGCAGGAATCTGGAGGAGGCCACAGCTGCCTTCCTCAACCAGGCCACTACTGCCATCCTGACAGACCCAGATGGGGCTGAGGGATTTGCCGTGCTGACTGCCAATAAATTAAGGCAGATGGAAGGTAAGCAAAGGAGCAGGTGTGAGGAACTCATCCTGCAGCTCCTCAACAAGGGGGTGAGGGGCCAAATTGCCAAAAAAACACACATCTGTGTGATTTTGTGGCCCCACATCCACCACCTCAAAAGCCACCCTACCCACCACAGCCACCCCACCCACCACAGCAGCATGGCGGTCAGTGGAAATACCAGCCACAAGACCCCCAACAAGGCCGCTGGTCTGGTGATTTGCACCCCTACCCCCTTTACTAATTTTTTTTTGTTTTGTTGAATAATGATTTTGTTATATTTTCTATATTTTTGTATGCATAGAATGCACTTTTTGGTTTTCTTTATATTTGGATGGCAGATAGCATCTCTAATTTAATTTGTTTTCTTTTTTTAATGCACAATAAAAAAAATGTGTAGAATAATACTTGCTATACTTGCTATGTGTTTTACTTCAAATGACAGTTTGGGAGTAGGCAGTTACATTTTCAAAAATACAATGTAAAATTAACAAGGGACACCAACATAGTTGTATCTTTGATCTTAAAAACTACGGGATAATGGTGTTGTAGTAACTTGCCCAAAGAATAAAACAACAAGCATAATAATATTATTCTTGATACCACTAGAAAAAAAAGCCTTTTCAAATACATTTGCCATAACTCCATCAGTATCACCAGCAAAGCAGCTTCATTATTATCCCATTAAAGAAGAAGAGAATGTGCGCTGTATTTCGACATTTCATAATTTGCCACATCACAAATGTTATTTCTCCATTACGAACGAGACCACTTCCAGCTCATCCTTGCTTCTGAGCATGCGTGTTTGTACTTTGGACTTTTGTGTGAAGGACTCGTGTACAGATGATATGAAAATCTGACAACATACCGCTATCCGCCGAAAATTTACTAGCCTGCCATCCACATTTGTCTGAAGGAGTGTACTAACGGTTGGATTTTAGGCAAACAGTCTGTCATCACACAGTCCCCTGCCAACAATCGGATCATGTGTACGAGGCTTAGGTAATTTTTGCAAGAAGCCACAATTTGAAAGGCAGCAGTAGGCGGCTGATCTTTGTGAGACTACATACCATGTGCCATGTGCCAAGAACTTCATAGGCACCAGCATTTACATGATTTTGTAATATTTCGACCAGAAACTCTATCCAGTAACTAGATGAATCAGGATAAACAAAGAAATATAGATTTCTCTGTCCTTCTACTATGATCACTGTGAAAGATAGTAAATACTTGTAAGTTTTACCCTTATACATTACTTAGTATGCATGCATTTTACATTAAAAACCATATTTGAAATGAGTTCTCCTTTGAGTCATATACTTCAAAGTGTTCTAATTTGCTGTTGACAGTTTAGGTAGTAATAGCATTGGCAGTTGATCTCTTTTGACCACTTTGGGTAAGTATACACAGATGTTATTTACATTATCTTTTCCATCCTGAATAAAAAACATTTTCCTTAAGGAAGTGACAGGTAAAGGAAGAATACATTCGTTTATTTTGGTAAATCACTTAAATGGGAACTACAATGGTTAGCTGTTATTTATTTCTTTTACATTTTATGTTTATGCCTTTTTAGAAATGTACATATTATTTTTGTTATTTTACAAGGAAAACATGTAATAAACAAGTTGATACAGGTACCAAAAGTCTTTATACAGTAGGTTTTCTAAAGTAAAGCACAGCAGAAGCTATTTGCTTTTAGACTAATTAGAATTGTTATTTAGACATTTAAAATTGTCTATTTCTAACTGAATCTTCACATGGCCATGTATAAACAGAGCAGTCAGGAACAGGAAGGAGGAGTGGGATAGTCCTGGCATATATGTTTTCACTGATTATATTGGTAGATATGCTAGACATACACCAGGCAAATTTCCTAATGCGCAGTTGAAATAATTAAATAGTACATTTACTGCTTTACCTACCAGAAGATTTGTAGTCCCATTTGGCGGATCCTGTGATTTTCGCTTCATTTCTGCTTTGAACAACCAGTAAGGTCCAGCCTTCTCATTGGATAGCACATCACATCTACACCTCTGTCCACTAACCCAGCAATGCTAAAGTATTAATGTAATTGATTAATTAATGCTAAACCAGACTAGCAGTGGTGTCTGTATCTCAAGATTTACAGTGCCAAATTTAGAGGTAAAGCAGCTAAAAATGTGTATTTCAACAGTTTGGAGTTCCACTTTAAGGCTGTAATTGTTTACAATGCAAGTAACATGCTTTTCTACATTTGGTTAAATTCTGTAGTTACAAAGTTTAATGAAAGTTCCATATCATAGTTTAACTGCTTCCCGACCGCCGGCCGTCAATTGACGGCCAGGCGGCGCAGCTCTCGTTGCGGGCGGACGTCATATGACGTCCTCGCTTTCCTAGGCCACCAGGGGGCGCGCGCGCGCCGCCGCCGGCGATCTCGCGCGCCCGCCGTGTCACTAGGCACCCGGTGCGCGTGCCCGGCGGCCGCGATGTCCGCCGGGCACCCGCGATTACCGGTAACACAGCAGGACCATGGATCTGTGTGTGTAAACACACAGATCCACGGTCCTGTCAGAGGAGAGGAGACCGATGATGTGTTCCCAGTACAGCGGAACACCGATCGGTCTCCTCCCCTAGTGAGTCCCCACCCCCTACAGTTAGAATCACTCCCTAGCAACACAGTTAACCCCTCGATCACCACCTAGTGTTAACCCCTTCACTGCCTGTCACATTTATACAGTAATCAATGCATTTTTATAGCACGGATCGCTGTATAAATGTGAATGGTCCCAAATATGTGTCAAAAGTGTCCGATGTGTCCGCCGCAATATCGCAGTCACGATAAAAATCGCAGATCGCCGCCATTACCAGTAAAAAAAATTTAAAAAAATAAAAATGTTATAAAACTATCCCCTATTTTGTAGACGCTATAACTTTTGCGCAAACCAATCTATATATGCTTATTGCGATTTTTTTTTACCAAAAATATGTACAAGAATACATATCGGCCTAAACTGAGAAAAAATTTGTTTTAAAGAAAAAAAAATTGGATATTTATTATCGCAAAAGGTCAAAATTATTGTGTTTTTTTTTAAACTTGTCACTCTTCTTTTGTTTATAGCGCAAAAAATAAAAAGCGCAGAGGTGATCAAATACCACTAAAAGAAAGCTCTATTTGTGGGGAAAAAACAATAACAATATCATTTGGGTACAGTGTTGTATGACCGCGCAATTGTCATTCAAAGTGCGACAGTGCTGATAGCTGAAAAATGGCTTGGGCAGGAAGGGGGCGAAAATGCCCAGTATTGAGGTGGTTAAAATCAATCACATATATAGTGTGCAAGGCTGTTGCCTGGGGCTCTAGCCGGTTATATTCAGGGTATTTCTGTCCCTACAGGCGGTCCCCTAGTTACAAACATCCGACTTACAAATGACTCCTACTTACAAACGGAGGGAGACAACAGGAAGTGAGAGGAAATCTACCCCTAGGAAGGAAAATTTACTCCTGTAATGCAGCGTACACATGATCGGACATTCTGACAACAAATGTTCGATAGGAGCTTGTTGTTGGAAATTCCGACCGTGCGTAGGCTCCTTCGGACATTTTTTGTTGGAATTTCCGACAACAAAAATTCGCCTGCCCCTGACCTTCTATCTAGTATATTCCCTGCCCCTTCTCTTTCGGTGCAGTGGGAGAGCACATGGTGGAGAAAGAACAAGTGCATGCAGACAGCAACAGCAGCAGCGACAAAAGGCCGGAGCCATGAACGTCCCGATCCCAGAGGAGATTTAAGGCCTCAAAGATGTCCTTTGTAGAGATGGTGGAGATGGTGGACATCTTGAAGCGAAGAGGGCCGACTATGATGGGAAGTATGGACCTTACCCAAACCCAAATGTGTGAAAGGCCAAAATCATGACTAAAGTTGTGAAAAGTGCACAGGAATTTTGGGGTACGACGAGCCAAGGATCAATTGAGGAAACGCTGGTCAGACCTGAAATTGAGGGAGCAAGATTAGTACAAAAGGATTAGGAAACTGCTTCTAAAAAGTAAGTAGTTGTCGTGTGTTCATATTATTATTGTTACTTTAGTGCTGCTCCATGTGCTTTTCTTTACTGTTGTTATTGTTGTACAGTTTAAAATGACAACTGTGTTCGTGGGCACAGTAATCGTTCGTAGTAAACATCGTTTGTTCGCTCACTAATACGCTGTTTTTGGCAGATGCAGGTTAACTACATTTGGTCATGCCTATTTGTATTCAAAGAAGTTTAGTACATTGTTGTCTAGATGGGTTTGTAACTAGAATGAAATGCAAACTTGATTCAGTGTAAGGAGAGGACACTCAGCAGCTGTTTACACATCTGGACGCAGGAGCACTAGTGTAGGACACCAGAACAAATTTTTTAGGGTGTCCCACACAGGTGCTCCAGTGGATACTAGGGGTCTCTACATGTGTGATACTTTACCAAAAAAGTTAAATATTCCAGTTTTAAGAAAGGGAAAAAATCATGTATTCAGCTTGGAACAATGCCAAAACAGACAATTGTACGACACTTCCAAGCAATGTTTCATATTCCTATTTCTGCCCTCAAATATCTGTGTGCTAAGTATACCTTTTTTTTATTCACATAGGGGAAAAAAGACTCGGGACATCAGAGGACACCAGGGACCCCCAGCCTCAAACAGAAGGGGAAGTCACCACACCACAACCAGAGGATGTGGAGGAAGGAGAGATTTATGAAGTGGGCGAAATAGTGACCACAACAGGTGAGTGTCTGAGACCACAGCTTCAGATAATAGATGTATGCCTGCATATTTATAATACATGGTGTGCTTTTTTTATTTTTAGGTGATGTGGATGTTGTGGAAGAAGAAACACATTTCACAAGTGCAAGTGCACACATCCTCATCGGGGAGATCCTGGTGTGCAATAGGGATTTACAGAAGATCAAGGAAGACATCAATGATGTGGAAAAAGACTCAAAAACAGGCAGAATATAAAAACACACCAAAATTTTACTAATTGTTTTTATTTTTTTTATTTTTTTTTTTAAATGTTGCAAGCCAAATTTTGAAGATGCACACAGTGTGCTATCTGCCATCACGGCTATCAATGTACGCTTTTTGTGGGTGCAACCCCTATCTCGCAACTCAAGTAGGTGAGAGGAAGGAGTTGTACCCCTGAAACGCTTCCATTGATCCCCCATGATGGGAGCTAGCACATGTTGACATTAGGCATAGGATCAGGAGGAAAATCCCCATTTTGACTCTCAATTTGTGTGCATCTTCAAAATTTGGCTTTCACAGGGGTGACATCACCCCATCTGATGAAGGCAATATCAACACAGTTTGGACTTACTAATGTCTGATATTGCCTTCATTTTTTCTAAGTTGAACTTTGTAAGTTCCTGAGTTGTGTACTGTTTTATGGTTTTAAAAATATGCCTGTTTACCACAAAAAAGGATATTTCGAATGTCCAAAAAAAAATAAAATGTATTCTAAAAATATGTTGGTTTGTTCAAAAACCCTTCTTCTTTTTTTTTTTTTTTTATAAATTGTATTTTTATTAAAGGGTTTCAGTTGTCAGTACAAAATAAGTACAGTCATTCAAAAGGTATATAACGTAGGACAAAGCCTTAAGGGTAAGGTTAGAATGTTACCAACTTTGCATGTTTCCATTATGACAGATGTATAGATCTTAGGAGAAAAGCATAGAGATAGCGTGAGGTGGGGGGGACCCAGGGAGGGGGCGGTCTAGGTATATTGGTATAGCACACCATAGAGATTGCTACTCACTGGGTCTAGGGTTAGTGGGGTCTCGGGAGCGCCTATACCAGATAGAGGCACTCCAGGGGATACCCACCTGGAAGAGGGGAGGGAAGGGGTGCACCATGGAATCTTTAAGGGAGTATGTGAGCGAGGTCGGGAAGTAAAGCATTCACCATAAGTGCTTAAAGAGGTATTGTGTTATCGGAAGGTGATAGGATAGTCTCAGGGTTGAGATCTGTGTGGTCCCATAGGTCCCAAATCTTTGAAAATTGAGGAAGAGTATCATGGATAGTAGCAGTGAGATGTTCCATTCTACAGATCTGCTCCAATATTTGCAGGACTTGTGAGAGGGTGGGTGGAGGTGAGGATAGCTATCTCAAGGGTATGGCTTGTTTTGCTGCCAAAAGGATAAAGCCAGCTAATTTTTGGGCGTATTTGGGGAGGCCGGGGAACGGCAAACCTAAAAGAAAATGGATTGGATTTAAGGGAAGATTGGTTTCAAAAAGATTTTGCAAGTATGTATGGATAGAGGACCAGAAGGGTTGAATATTGGGACATTCCCAGAAAATATCAAGGTGGGAGCCAATATCTCCCCGGTATCTCCAGCACACCCAGGAAGCCCCAGGATCATATCTATGTAGGACCTCTGGGGTTCTGTACCAAAATAAAATCTTATAGGTCGTCTCCCTCTGCTCCACACATCGTGAAGATTTGGAAGCAGCCTCCCATATTTTCCGCCATTGAGGGGTAGGGATGGGTTGTTTGATGATTTGGGACCATTTCTGCATGTAGGAGTGACATATGTCGATGAGTGGGAGGACCTCATGTAGATATTTGTAAATTTCTGAAATAAGAGCTTGGTATGGGCCTTGGGCACATAAGAGTTCAAATGGAGTGGGTCTATCCAAGGTGAGGGTGGGGGATTTGGAGCTGAAGTAATGTTTAATTTGGAGATAAGAGTAGAATAAACGTTTAGAGATTTGGTGTTTCCTTTGAATTTCATCGAAGGATAAAAGTGTGTGGGTAATTGGGTGTACGAGTCTTCGGAGCTGAAAAATTCCGGCCTGTGTCCATGGGAGCATTCGAGTATAGGATAAACTGTCTGGTATGTTGGGATTAAACAGCACATTTAGCAGGGGTGGGCATGGGAATGAGAGGGAGAACTGACGGGAACATTTTTTCCATGTAGTGTGAAAATCATCAAGTGTAGGCATAAGTTCCTAAGTTGGGTTATGGAGGTCTCTAAATACGACCGATTCATGGAGAAGGGGTGGACTGGACTAGTAATGTTCATTTCAATTTCCGACCAGATACTGGACACCATTCTATGTGACCAGACAATGACTGGTTTTAGATGGGTAGCAAAATAATATTTAAGGAGGTCTGGGGCTCCCAACCCACCTCTGGATCTAGGGGCAAGAACGACTGAGCTAGCTATTTCATGAGCTTTATAGTGCCAAATGAAGTTAAGGAATGACCTCTGGGTAGCTTTGAGTTGTGACATTGGGACAGGGATTGGTAGGGTTTCAAATAGATAGAGGAGTCTCGGCAGAATAGACATCTTCAGGACATTGATGCGACCCAGGAGAGAAATGGGGTACTGTATGTGTCCCATTGTCTCAAGAGACGGTCAATGTCGCGGAAGAGAGGCGGGAAGTTGGCCTGGTAAAGGTTTGAATATGAGGAGGTTAGGTTAATTCTTAAATATTTAAGGGATTTCGTACACCAATGATAGTAATAATTCTGTTGTAGGGCTGTGAGATCCGAGGGTGAGATAAGTATGGGCAAAGCTTCTGTTTTGCTTGTGTTGATCTTATATCCTGAAAGAAAGCTAAATTCCTTAAGCAGGGCGTGTAGGTTTGGGAGGGAAATGTAGGGTCTGGTCAGAGTCAACAGGATGTCGTCTGCGAATAAGGACAGTTTGTATTCGTTTTGACATAGTGAGACCCCACGGATGTCAGGGTGAATGCGAATGGCTGCAGCCAGGGGTTCCAGACAGAGAATGAAAAGTAGGGGGGGCAGCGGACATCCCTGTCTAGTACAATTACTCAGAGAGAAGGATGGCGATAAGTAGGAGGATAATTGGACTTGGGAAGAGGGTCGGGAGTATAGAGCGTGTAGCGTGGCGATTAAGGGACCTTTAAAGCCAAAGTTAGAGAGTGTGGCAAACATAAAGGTTTTTTGTGTGTCAAGGCTTAGTATCAGAGCTGGGCGTGTTGTTTTGTTTAATAGGTCAATGAGGTCTATGGTACGTCTTGTGTTATCGCCTAAGTGTCTGGCTGCTACAAAGCCTACCTGATCTTTGTGTATGAGCCTGGGGATTAAGTGGGATAGTCGATTGGCTAGAATCTTTGTAAATATTTTGTAGTCTGAATTGAATAGTGCAATGGGCCTGTAGTTATCCGGAAGGGAGGGATCTTTACCAGGTTTCGGAATTACGGAGATATGGGCATGGAGGAATTGAGGGTGGGGTACGGTGCCTTTAAATAGGGAAGAGAATAGGGAAATTAGATGTGGGCTTAAGATTGGCAAAAAGGCTTTATAATAGGAATATGGCAAGCCATCAGGGCCAGGAGATTTTTGGGTAGGGAGGTTTTTCACTACGTCAGCTAGTTCCTCAGGGGTGACTATCGAGTTTAAAGATAAAAGGTGGTCAGGAGAGCGCTTGGGTAGGTGTAGAGAAGCAAAGAGAGTCAAATTTCTCTTGTGTAAAGTTGTAGTGGGGGTCTGTTTGCAGGCAATTGTACAATTTGTGATAGAATTCTCCAAAAACTTTAGACATAGTAAAAGGGCAATATGTGGGAGTACCATCAGGTTGTCTGAGAAAATCGGGGGATGAGTGGAAGGGACGAGTTTTCAGTTTGTTTACCAGAATCCTATGGGGCTTGTTTGAGTATTTATAGAATTTCTGTTTGGACGACCGAAGGGATTTGTCAATTTTCTTCATGTCTAATGATCTGAGTTGGTTACGTAGAGAGATAACGTCTCGGAGCCCAGCCACCGTGGGGGAAGAAAGTAGAAGTTTCTCAGCTTTGCGAAGTTTAGAAAGAGCAGAGGAGCGTTGGAGAGCTGCGTCTTTTTTCAGGCGAGAGCCTGTAGCAATACAGTGTCCCCTAAAGATGGCTTTAGGGGCTTCCCACAGGGTGGAGGGTCCCGAGACCGTATTAACATTAAGTTGGAAATATTCATCTAAGCTATTGGATAAGTGTTCTCTGGTTTCAGGGATTCGGAGGAGGGTTTCATTGAGATGCCAATGACAAATTCTAGGGGATGCAGAGGACAGGGCAATATCTAGATGTACTGAGGAATGGTCTGACCAGGAGATGGGGTTAATTTCAGATGAGACTGTGGACGTCAGGAGGGGCGAGGAGATAAAAAATGATCTAGTCTGGAGTAAAGTTTGTGGGGATGTTAATAAAATGTGTATTGTTTGTGTGTGGGGTGTTTGATCCTCAAGATGTCTAAAAGGTTCTTGGTTCTAATGAGTTTACAAAATGATTTGGAAAGGCGATCAGGGTTAGATGAAATTTTAGATGGGAATAATACATGTCTGTCTTTACTGGGGGACATGGTCATATTAAAATCCCTGCCAATTACTATGAAAGGTTGAGAAAATTTGTCTAGGGTGTCAAACATAGTGGTAAGGAAGTGAACCTGTCCAGAGTTGGGAGCATAAACATTAACTATCGTAAGGGATTGGGAGAGAAACATACAGTCCAGGATAATATATCTGCCATGGGGGTCCAAGTAAGAGGATTTGATTTGCAAGGGACATAAGCGGTTAATGAGGATCGCCACGCCTGCTTTACCAGATGGATCAGAGGCCATAAAAGATGTCGGGAAATGTTTACTGGTAAATTTGAGAGAACCCCCAGGACGGAAATGAGTCTCCTGGACTAGGATTACATCAGCTTTAGAAGCCTTAAACTCTTTCAGAGCCAACCATCTCTTCTGAACAGAGTTTAAACCTTTTACATTACATGTAAAAAACTTTAGCGCCATAACGACTTAACCTGGTAAGTAAGCGTATGATAAATAGCATAGCAAGTATTGGGTAAGGGATTCCATGGTGCAAGGATTATAAGGTGGATGTAAGGTAACCTGACAATATGTAAAATATCAACAGGATTGTAACTTGAACATTTCCAATCTATGAGATATAACAGCCTCTGGTCAGAAAAAAAGACCAGAGGAAAAACAGTGAGAAAGACACAATAAAAATGAAAATTAAAAAAAAAAACAAAATAGAAATCAAAATAAAAAGCGGCAAAAGGCAGAAAAATAAAACATAAAAAATAAATGGGAGTCCATAAGTCATCCGAAGAGAGACTTGGAAGGGCAAAGCCCTCCAGGAAGCCCAGGTCTAGGCCTTGGGCTGGGAAGGGAAGCGTGAGGATCTCCGAAGATGGGAGGCCGGAGGGTCAGCCTCCGTCTTCCGGATCAAAAGGCCTGGGTTATGATAATAAAAAAAAACTTTTAAAAACATAAAACTGTTAACCCAGGGTGTAAAAAAAAAAGACAACAATCGATGCACCCCACGGACAAGATGGTAGATGTGAAGGCCCTCTGGGGGGTAGTCGGCCATAAAGGAACATCAAGAGGCCAGACAAAAATAGCATACAAAGCCGAAGCCACGCAAATAGTTGCACAGGTCGGGAGTCTGGAAGATGGGCGTCTCTGAGGAATGAAGTTGGTCTTGGGTGGCTTCTGTCTCACTGGGGTCCAGATGCGACCTGGGACTGCTGGTGGTTTAGGAGTGGCGGGGAGCGGCACAGAATCCTCATCAGGGAGAGGTGGCCTTGGTTGCGTAGGAAGGTATCACTTTCCTGGAGGTCACCTAGGGAACATTGTATGCCATCTCGGGATGCAGAGAGGTGAAAGGGGAATCCCCAGTGATACAGGAAGTTATGGGTCTGAAGGTGTAGAGTTAGTGGGCGAAGATTTCTTTGTCTTGCCAGTGTGATAGGTGAAAGGTCACTGAAGATCTGGATCCTGGACCCCCTGAAACCAAGCCTGGATTGGTTACGAGTGGCGATAGTCAAAGCTTCTTTGCTGTCATAGTAGTGAAATCTGACAATGACATCTCTTGGGTTGACTCCAGCCGGAGGCTTAGGGGCCAAAGATCTGTGAGCTCTATCTAAGCGCCAATCAATATCAGGGATTTTGGGGGCTACCACGTTAAACAGACTCAAGAGATAGGAGCGAAGGTCTCTGTCTTCCACTGTTTCAGGAATGCCTCTAATTCGTAGATTCTGCCTGCGTTCCCTATTTTCAAGGTCTTCCTGTTGTGCTTGAAGTTGGGTGACTGAGTGTTCAATGGCGGCGTTGTCTTCTTCTAAAACTTGGACATATTGCACTAGCTCATCAAACTTAGTCTCAAGGGTGTCTGTGCGATCACCCAGTTGGTCTATTTCACCTCTCAGCTCTTTGGCAAGTTTCCCTACTTCCTTGGCAATATTGTGTGTGATAGCCTGGAGTAGAGATTGTAGAGATGTCTAGGACATCTGCTGTTAACGGGGTAAATGATCCCTGTAGTGGATTGGGTGCAATGTCAAATAAAGTAACAGTCTCAGGCTCAGAATGCTCTTGTGGATCCTGTGTGGTGTCTCCGCCACTCGAGGCCGTGGATGCGGGCCTGTGTAGGAAGCGGTCCATGGTGGAAGAGGTCTGGGGGTTGAACACTGTAGTGTAATTCTTCCTTTGGTCTCCGATTTTTCCCATGGGGTGCATGGTCGCAATGGGAGGCCGAGGTGGTGACTCCCATGGCAAGCAGAGCTTCAGAACGGTCAGCTGGAGTCTCTGATAGGCGGAGGGGGACGGAGTTCCGAGCTTACATGCCTGTCATGTTCAGGGATGGTGCATGTGCCCGCAAAACCTTTCTTTCAAAGTGTAATGGGTCTGGGGAGGGCCCGTTCTTAATGCGCTTTATGCTGAAGGGGAGCTTATGTTCGGTGAGGGACGATAAGCATGCATCGGTTCTCAGGGAGCAGGCTAGGAGGTGTAGAGATGCTAAGCTATCTGTGCAGGGTCAGGGCTTGCTTCAGGACACTGTTCTTGCAAGGATGGGGACACAGGGAAGGCAGCACAGTATCACTAGAGCACACAGTACCTGGGTGTGGAGGATGTACCTTGTATAGTAGGCCGCAAGATGGCGGCGGGCTGTGGGTGTCTGGGAATCTCCTTTTACTGATCCTCCGGTGGCCCCTTGGGAGTTTACACAATCCAGCTACCTCCTGGTGACACCCGCTATGGATGAAGATGAATTGGCTGTCCCTCTTTCCGCCGGTCGCGGTACTCGAGCCTGGGGACGCTGGAGGCTTCACAGGCCACAAAATGGTGGCGGGCCGCGGGTGCGCGGAGCTTGCTGCCGCGGGTCCTCAGGCGGACCCTCGGGTCCCCACACAGCTCAGCCTCTGCCCGGGGGCAATCCCCACAGATGCGGGTGGGTTAGCTTCTGCTCTGCCGATCGCGGCACTGGAGCCCGGGCATGTGGGAGATCCCACAGGCCTCAAGATGGCGGCGAGTCTCTGTGATGTGGAGCTGGCCGCGGCCTAACAGTGACTCAATCGGCCGGCCGGGCTCCACAATTTCCCCAGGGGCTGGTGTGGGAGATGTCCAGTGACTGCTGGGGAAGGTTTGGAGGCTCACCCAGTTGCTGGTTTTGCAGGATGGCCGTGAATTGTAGAAGGGTCGGCAGAGCTCCTCAGCAACATGTCCTTTCCCTTCAACGTCCAAACATGCCTCCCTTAAAAAAACCCTTTTCTAAACGCAAATGTGAATGTGCACAGTGTAAAAATTTTTCTACTCAACAATGTGTGGCTTCTTCTTTCAATGCTCAATAGCAGTTTTTTTGAGTATGTTGGTGTTTACAGTGACAATGGGAGGTTATTTACTAAAGGAAAATCCACTTGGCACTACAAGTGCACTTTCAGTGCAGTTTCAGTGCAGTTTCAAGTGCACTTTTGCAGTGCACTTGTAGTGCAAAGTGGAGTTTCCTAGTAAATAACACCCACAGTGCTTTACAATTTGCAACAATCAGGCCATTTTCGTCAATCCAATAAATTAATTCATGGTGCTGAAAATGAAGAATATTTTTATCAGTAATGCATTACATACATTAACAACAAAATCAAGGTGTGTGTGTAGCAGACCCACAGCATAATAGTTAGCTGAAGAAGAGATTGTCACCTCATGTGTCAAATAAATTATGTTTGCACTATTGAAGAAAATGGCCAAAAAGAAAAACCCATTGGATAACCTAGGAGACAGCTAAAAAAAACACAAGCAGTAAATCAAAGGAAATATTTTTCAGTTTAAAATACAAATTTATTTAAAAAATGTTTGGTAAACATTTTCTGGCATAGCAATGACCCCCCTGTCTGCAAAGTACTCCATATATATATATATATATATATATAGAAAGAGAGAGACGGACCTCGCGGGCGCTTTGGGGGGGCAGGCCAGGATGGCCAGCTTCAAGCGCCGTCAGGGTTTGGTCTTGAAATCCGGCCTCAGGCCTAACTGTAGCCACATAGTTCATCAAATTTCTTCTTAAAAAGTTGTGGAGAATGCAGCATGCAGGTATTATATGGTTAAGTTTATATTCTGCCATGTTGATTGGCGTAAGGATTGGGCAGAATCGGCTGGCCATTATCCCAAAAGCATTCTCCACCACTCTTCTGGCTCTGGCCAGCCGGTAGTTAAAAACCCTCCGGTCCGGGGTGAGGGTCCTCATGGGGAACGGCTGCATCAGGTGATCACCCAGCCCAAATGCTTCATCAGCGACAAAGACGAATGGCAGACCAGCCACGTTGTCTCCCGGAGGTGGCAATCCCAAGCCACCACTCTGGAGCCGTCCGTAGCACTCAGTCTGGGCGATGATTCCACCATCCAACATCAGGCCATTCTTCCCTACGTCCACCTAGAAAAAGTCATATGTTGCCGACATCACCGCCAACATTACAATACTATTAAACCCCTTATAGTTGTAATAGTATGACCCCGAGTTGGGAGGTGGGCAAATTGGGAAGCCACAGTCTGCCATTCCTATGGCGTTGAAGGAAACTGTGGAGTGAAAAACAAGGAAAAAAAATAGCACTTTTGCACATAACATTGCAAGCAATTTAGACACAAACATTCTTGGCCAACTCCAGTATAACATTTATTTGAAGGAGTATTTAAAGAAAAAAAATCTAAGGTCCACTTATCAGATTCCTCACCCCCTCTGATGGCCCATTGTAAAAATTTTAGGGGAGAGATGTTTTGGACAGGTAACACTCTCCACTTCATTGAGAGCTGAATGCATGAATAATATGTGTTACTTTGGCCAGCCCCTCCTTACTTACACTATTGGCAGCCCACTGGACAGGTAAGAAGTGTCATAATACAAAAATATGACTACACACTGGGGGTTATTTATTAAAGGCAAAGCCACTTTGCACTGCAAGTGCACTTGGAAGTGCAATCGCTGTAGATCTGAGGGGAAGATCTGAAATGAGGGGAAGCTCTGCTGATTTTATCATCCAATCATGTGCAAGCTAAAATGCTGTTTTTTATTTTCTTTGCATGACCCCCTCACATCTACAGCAACTGCACTTCCAAGTGCACTTGTAGTGCAAAGTGGATTTGTCTTTCGTAAATAACCCCCACTGTCCAACTTGAAGCACATTTTTACATTCTGCAATTACCCATCAAGATAATAGGAGAACAAAACTTTAAACAGTACCATTTGAAAGTATTCAGGCAGGCCCTTTCACTACATGCTTTGGTGAATTCATCCATTAATATGACCACAAAAGAGGTAGGTATAATATGGGTTTGGCAAAGTCAGCAGATGGAAAATTGGTATCGGTTGACTTAGCGGTTGGGGGGAGGGAGGGTTACAAATGAAAAGCCTCAAAAAAAGAGGCCCCCCAAAAAAACCTCTTGCACTCTGCCTGAATTTAAGCACACAAATAACATTTGTACACATTTTAGGGGGTGTTTAGAGTAAAGCACTACTATGGAGCTGACAAAATATATTGTTAAGTGACTAGGCTAGGTGTGTATGGGCCCAGGATAGCATGCTGGGGAGGTTAGTGAAAGCAAATATGCATGAAGGACAAAAAAGTAACTTTAAAAACTTCCAGCATGCATGAGGACAAATGGGACATTCACAGCATATTCCAATCATGGTAAATAGGGAATGATGAAATAAATACAATACATTAACATTGAATACATATAATGTGATGTTAAAGGAGAAATCTTACCTTAATATAGTCCTTCTGCAGGACCTGAATGATGGCAGAACAGGTCTCTGGAATAATGATCCCCAGAGCCTAGGGGGAAATGCTTGTTGAGAACTTGATGTCCTGTAGACTTCTCCCTGTCGCCAAGTACCGCAACTTGGCAACTAGCCTCTGCTCGGGAGTGATGGCTTGCCGCCTGCAGGTGTCCTGCTTCCTAATTTAAAGGGACAGCAAAGCCAACAAACAGTGAAAAACGGTGTCAGTCATCCGGAGATAATTCCTGAAATCATCAGGATTATTCTCATGGATCTCCTGCAACAAAGGCATGTGCGAGAATTGGTCACGCTGGAGTAACCAATTCTTTGTCCATGAACTCCTCCCTGCCCTGTTCACGGACTGGGCTTTGGTCAAAGTAAGAACCCCAACACCAAACCCCTGCACAGCACGAACTCTACGACGAGTATGTACCCGCAACATGGCTTCAAAATGGTCGGCTGGAACAGAACACACTAAAAATCAGAAAGGCCTGAGAAGAGCGAGCTGAAAATCAGAAATGAGCGGACAAGAACACACTGAAGATCAAATATGTAATGTAAAAATACGCACTGAAAACCAGATGCGAAATGACTACACGCACTGAAAACCAGATATGAACCCACAAGCACAAATTGAAGTGCAGTAACGATCTGAAAAGCACGAGGCTGAAAAGCGCAAATCGTCTCTCACCAAACTTCTACCAACACGAGATTAGCAGAAGGAGCCCAAAGGGTGGCGCGCTGGCTATTGAACTTCCTCTTTATAGTGCCGTCGTACGTGTTGTACATCAGCGCGTTCTTGACAATCAGAATTTCCGACAACATTTCTGTGACTGTGTGTATGCAAGACAAGTTTGAGCCAACATCCAAAATCCAGGATTTCGTTGTTGGAATGTCTGATCGTGTGTACGCGGCATAAGAGTTATTGTGGGAAAAAGGTACCTCCACTGATGCTTTATCACCAAGGCTTGTTTTCACAACAACCCAAAATTTTCAAAATCCAATTGTCATAGGACAGAAAGTGAGGTGAAATCTTCTGAACAGGGGCACAAACAGCAAAACAAACGTTACAGGGGTGTTAAGCCTTCCCTATGATATCCAAAAAGCTTAAAAATTGTTCTTTTGGCTGGAGCTACATTTAAAAAATGGACCTGTTCCGACTTACAAACAGATCCAACAAACCTACAGACCCTATCTTGTTTGTAACCCGGGGACCGCCTGTACTTTATCCCAGGCCTCTTGCAAGAAACTTGATGCCATGCTTACACTAGAGGAACTGCAGAGGACAACCTGTTCATTCTCCACCTACAAAGCCCCTGGGGATGATGGCATCCCCCAGAAGGTGTACAATCGATACGGGGACATTACCTTAACTGTTGGAAGTGTTTAATGCCTTCCTGCCTCAACATTAGCAATGGGCCGAACACCCCCCGGTTTGGTTCGCGCCAGAACTTTCGAACATCGCAAAAGTTTGGAGCCGAACAACGAACCCCATTAACCACTTCAGCCCTGGAAAGGATTTGCCCCCTTAAAGACCAGGCCATTTTTTGCGATATGGCACTGCGTCGCTTTAACTGACAATTGCGCGGTCATGCGATGCTGTACCCAACAATATTTTTTAATTTTTGCTATAATAAATATCCCCCAAATTAAAAAAAAAACAAAACAAATTTATTCATAAGTTTAGGCCAATATGTATTCTTCTACATATTTTTGGAAAAAAAAAAAAAATCGCAATAAGCATATATTGATTGGTTTGCACAAAAGTTATAGCGTCTACAAAATAGGGAATAGTTTTATGGCGTTTTTATTATAATTTTTTTTTACTAGTAATGGTGGCGATCGGACACATTTGACACTTTTTTGGGATCAGTGACATTTATACAGCGATCAGAGCTTAAAATAACCACTGATTACTGTATAAATGACACTGGCAGGGAAGGGGTTAACACTAGGGGGTGATCAAGGGTTAAGTGTGTCCTAGGGAGGTGTTTCTAACTGTGGGCGGCAGTGTAGTGACTGGGAGTAAAGAGACATCGCTGTTTCTAATCACTACAAACAGCAGATCTCTCTCCTCTCCCTGACAGCACAGGGGATCTGTCTGTTTACATTTACAGATCTCCCGTTCTCTCTCTCTCAAGAGCGATCGCGGGTGCCTGGCGGACATCGCAGCCACCAGGCACGTGCATCAGCTCCTACGTCACGCGGAGGTGACGCAATTTAAAGAGCCGACCTACAGCTACGGCGATTTGCCCAGGGGAGCCAACCTGCCGAAGTATAATGATGGCGGCTGGTCGGCTAGTGGTTAAAGTCTATGGGACCCAAACTGGAAAATCAAAAGTTCCCTTTTTGAAGGCTTATATGCAAGTTATTGGGCATATAAAGGGTAGGGGGGTCCAGGTACTGCCATGGGGGACATGTTTCAATGCAAAAAAAGTTTTTAAAAAGGATCATTTTTAAATGAGCAGTGATTTAATGATGATTAAAGTGAAACAATAAAAATGAAAAATTCCTTTAAATATAGTGCCTGGGTTGTCCCCTTAGTTTGCTTGTAAAGAGGCGCATCTGTACCATGTATAGAACTTGCTGCAGCAAAAATGACATTTATAAAGAAAAAAAATGACATTTTCCTTGCAAGCTTTCTTTATTTTGTAAACAATGACTTTTGGGAGCCAGTCTATAAGGTGAGGCCACAATGTAGTGCACTCGGAACAATTTTAGAGATTTTTAAGTAACAGGTGTGGAAAAATTGGGCTTTGGGTGTTGGTGATGCCTTCACACCGTAACCCTATAGAGGCACTATAGGTATATAGAGGCTGCTCCTGATGATGTCTATGTGACGAAATGCATAGGGCAGAGCTTGAAGCGTCATCGTGTCACTACCGGTTTTGAAGATTCTCGTCCGCGGAACGCAAGGCGTCCCGGACATATTGCCGATTCTATTCTACTGACTCCTTGGCACTATTGTAAATGGGTTTTTTAGCACTTATTTTTTATTTTTATTTATTTTTTCTTGTCAATTTTGTTTATTGAGTCTTGATAATTAACAAACATAGGTATAATTAACAAACATAGGTACAATTAATGGTGGCAGTAGTAGAGATCACATGCTAGAAAACAGTATTGAACTTGAGTTCCAATATTTTTTAAAATTTTTAACTTAACCAATGTAGGTGAAGATCTAATATCTCACATAAAATATGCTTTGTCTTGAAAATTAAGGATTACAATCCAGATAGAACAATTATATATAATATGGTCATAAAGGATGAGAAAATAAAAAGAAAGATCTTAATTATTAACTTGCATATATCGCTGGAATAGAATGCATTAGAGATTAAAAAAATGGTTTTGTGTAAAATCTGTAGGCTTGTATTTGTTTAGCATTTTTTTAAATAAATATACATTTATGGATTTACACCATGAGATGCCTTTCTGTCCATCCATCCCTATGTTAGTGTACCCAGTGAGGAGGCCTGACAAGGAGGAGACACTGAATAAGGATCAGAAGCAGCTTTAGTGTGGTGCTTTCTACCCCTGCAGGGCTTCAGCTTTCTGATGACTGCGGATCTGAGAGGGAGCACGTGTGAAGTTCACCCATCTCTCACCAGTGATTTTTACTGCAACATTTACGCAAGTCACTTTGGATTAGGATCACGTATATGGATTCATGAACTGTGTTTTTTGTTTTTACTTTTTAATATATTGATTGATTTTTGGTTCCATATATGTATATTTTTGCATAGTAAGCACATTGAGCACTTTATTTTTTCAGAAATTTCATACAGTATATTGTGGACTACTAATTTCAACATGAAATCACTGACTCTTTTTTGATATTTTTATGCAGTCTATAGTTATGATATTGGTTTCACATTTGCGCATTTAAGCACAATTTATTTATTACTGTGCACTTCATAGAGCTGCACGCACTAAGACATGTGTGAGGGATGATCATTTTACATTGACATTACATGATTTAAAGAGAGAGCACACAAATTTTTGATTCACTTTTACACTTTTTATGAGCATTGTACATCAGAATTAGGCAGCGCCACCTTTACCTCTCTTCCTATGCATTTCTTTGTTCATCCCACTTTTCTGGGATTGTTGAGAGCGGAATCCAATACTCCATTTTATTTTCTATAGAGGTACTGTTGATGAAAGCAAGAATTGGCCTTACTGTAAAAAAATTTAATTATATGCCCCGGTCAAACAATAGCAGTTGGGATTTGGGTGTTGGTGGTACCTTCACACTGTAACCCTATAGAGGTACTATTGATGAAAGCAAGTATTGGCCTTGCTGTAAAAAATTTAAATTATATGCGCCGGACAAACTGTGGCAGAAAAATTGAGGTTTGGGTGTTAGTGGTGCCTTCACACCATAACCCTATAGAAAAAAAAGCAGAACAAGGAGCGGGACTTTGCATGAAGCACATGGAGGCAGAAAAATTAATCAAATATAAAAAACAACTTTTAATTGATTCCAGTTACCCTAGAATTAGTATTTTATTCATATCATTGCATTATGCTAAATATCAATAATTTTGACAATTCATTAAAATCAAATAGTACAGAATGATTGATACTCCAACAAGGAGTTCATACATGCTATGCAAATACACAGGATAATTGATGCATGATTATACACATAATAAAAAGTACCTGTTACAGGTTAATGACGCACTAAAGCGTAGCTTAAAACAGGTAAAATAAAAATAAAGGAATAAAAAGGAATGGCCATAGAAAATTCATGAATATATACACAAATCGGTAGTTGTTAGCTGTACGCGTTTCGAGGCCTTATAGCCACTCATCAGGAGCAAAACTGTTGTGATCATCTATGAGTAAGAAAAATAGTCATATTAAAATATTCTAAACGGATCATGTGGGCAAATAAACAACATGAGAAGAGCCCCCACATAGTTATTCAACCCACACACTTACATATACATCTGTGCAATGGTGGCGCTGCCATGAGAATCCCTAGACCAGCCGGAGACGCCCCTAACGGGAGCTGAGGGCACGTGAAAGGGCGACAGCAGCCCACACAAGCATCGCCCCGAGTGGGCCAGTGTCTAGTAGGTAGCACAAATGGATGCTGAATGGCGTAACCCCAGAAAGGGGGACCTGTGTGAAAAAGTGACAAAAAAAAAATATAAGGTAATTGTGTAAAAATAAAAATAATGTAAAAAAGTTTGGGGAAAGGTAGTGCAGGGTAGAAAAAAAAGAAGTGACAGGGGGAAAGGGGGGCACTTCCTACTGGGTTGCCTTATTGGTTTGGCTGCTTGGTTGGTCTCGCCCTCCTTTCCTTTCCATGTATGCCGTGGTGTGACGTTGGGGGGGTGGTTGCGGCGGTGCTCCCTATATAGGTTTCTCCCCTTGCTGGGCCCCACATTTAGAACCATTCACATTCCTTTTTTGTTCATCATGATGCATCATGGCACTTCAGCTCCTATTCACTTCTCAACAGATATTCAGTTCTCTCCCACTATTTACTCACCACTGGTTTTCTCACCTCCTATTCCCCCCTTTTCCCCCTGTCACTTCTTTTTTTTCTACCCTGCACTATCTTTCCCCACACTTTTTTACATTATTTTTATTTTTACACAATTACTATATATATATATATATATATATATATATATATATATATATATATATATATATATATATATATATATATTTTTTTTTTTTTTTTTTTTGTCACTTTTTCACACAGGTTCCCCTTTCTGGGGTTACCCCATTCAGCATCCTTTTGTGCTACTTACTATACACTGGCCCACTCGGGGCGATGCCTGTGTGGGCTGCTGTCTCCCTTTCATGTGCCCTCAGCTCCCGTTAAGGGCGTCTCCGGCTGGTCTAGGGATTCTCATGGCCATGCCACCATTGCGTAGATGTATATGTAAGTGTTGGAGTATTAATCATTCTGTACTATTTGATTCTAAAGAATTGTCAAAATTATTGATATTTAGCATAATGCAATGATATAAATAAAATACTAATTCTATGGTAACTGGAATCAATTAAAAGTTGTTTTTTATATTTAATTAATTTTTCTGCCTCCGTGTGCTTCATGCAAAGTCCCGCTCCTTGTTCTGCTTTTTTTAATTATATTGAACCAGGATGGAGGAGGGGAGTTGAACGACCCCTGTTACCTCATTTAAAGTCCCATAAACCCCTTTCTTTCTTCTTTTTCTCCATAACCCTATAGAGGTACTCTTGGTAAAAGCAAGAATTGGCCTTGCTGTAAAAAATTTAAATTATATGCACCTGTCAAAAATTGGTCCTTGGGTGATAATTGTGCCCATGAAATCTATACCAAAGATTTTCCTGCATATAAAATCAACACCAACAAAGCTAGGCAGCCTAGACAGTCTTGCACAGATTCTACATGTCAAAAACACTTAATTGGTGACATCGGCATCAGGGGCTTGATAGCTGCTGCTAATCCAGGAATTATTCATTTTGATAAATGTCAGAGGGTCAACGAAGTCTGTGGACAGAAGCGCTCTTTTATCTGTCACAAAACCTCTGGCAGCACTAAATGTCCGTTTGGAAAGCACACTGGATGCAGGGCAACCCAGCAGCTCAATTGCATACTGGGCAAATTCTGGCAAGTGGTCTATTCTCATGACCCAGTAACCCAGTGGATCATCGACTGAAAAGCTCTCCATGTCTGTCTTCGCCTCTAGATAATTTCCCAACATATGTTGCAGACGCTGCAGTTTGGGATGTGGAAGCTGACGAGCGTGGAGGACTAAAAAAAATTTGAAATGCATCACTGAGGCGGTCCCCTTCTCCACTGCTCCTCTGACCAATAAAAGCCTCAAAACTAGCTTTTCCATGAGACTGTAACCTACCAAAGTCTGGAAAGGCATTACATAAACTCCTCTTTTAAGGTGTCCTCAAGATATTTCATCCTCTGCTCCCACTGCTGGGACCAGATAAGTTCAGAGTCTTTCCCCTTGTAAGGATGGTCAAGGAGGGTTTCCAACCTATAATGATCCTTCTCCTTGATGCCACAAATTCTCAGGTTCTTTCTCAGGCTTTAAAGATTATAGGGGAGCCCATGCACCGCATGGTCACACCACAGTATCTGGAACTACCTCCTCCCAGGGTTCTGGGATGGAAAACCATCTCTTAAGGTTTGACGTATGTATTCCTCTGCTTCAGTGCCTCTAAAACTGCCAGAATCCTCCTCCTCCTCCCTCTCCTCTTATATGTTCTGTGGCGTCGCAAGAATTTTGTCTGCATAAAGCGGGCCTTGAGAGGAAAGGAAGTTCTCCTTTTCCTCCCACTGCTCTGCCTCGAGTGCCCTGTCCATAATGCCATGCAGAGTCTGCTCCAGCAGGAACACATCAGGGATTGTGTCACTGATGCATGCATTGTCATGGCTCACCATCCTTGTCGCCTCCTCAAATGGTGACAGTACAGTGCATGCACCCTTTATCAGCAGCCATGGGGATAAAAAGCCGAGCCACCCTGAGCCTGTCATTGTGCCATACTCACACAGGTACTCATTGACGGCCCTCTGCTGCATGTGCAGCTGCTGCAGCACAGTCAAAGTTGAGTTCCACATGTTGGGCATGTCACAAATCAGGTTTAGGTGCAGGTGGAATTCCTGGTGAATTTCAGCCAACCGAACACTGTGTATGACTGCCTGAAATGGCTACAGACTCTTCTCGGCTGCTTGCAACCCTGGGTACCTGTTTAAGAAACACTGCACCACCAGGAATGGCACATGTGTCAACTTTCCCTGTCAAAGAGCGGATAAGAGTTTAGTGCCATTATTGCACACCACCATTCCTGGCTCAAGCTGGCATGGTGTGAATTACCTCTGGGCCTGCTCCTGCACAGCTGAAAGAGTCTCTGCTCTGGTGTGGCTCCTGTCTAGACAGACCAGTTGAAGCACTGCATGGCATCTTTTAGCCTGGCTCATTGAATAGTACCTTGTGGTGGTTCATAGGACAATTCAGCAGAGGAGGGCATGGAGGAGGAGGGGGTGGAGGAGGGGTGACAAATCTTGTATCATCACTACCAGCTGTATGGAGACGTGGCAGCAATACAAGCTCCAGCACTGAGCCCTGTCCTGCATTCTTCCTAGCAAGCAGTGTTACCCAGTGTGCTGTGAATGAAATCCCTGACCATGCTTGCTGGACCACGTGTCAGCAGTAACATGGACCTTGCTGGTGACTGCCTTGCCTAATGATGCCACAATATTGCCGTCCACGTAATGGTACAGAGCTGGAATGGCCCTATGTGCAAAGAAATAGTGACTGGGAACATGCCATTGTGGTACAGCACATTCTGCTAATTCACAGAAGGGGGCAGAATCCACCAGATAGAAAGGCAGGAGTTGTAAAGCCAGCAGCTTGGACAAGCTGGAATTTAGACAGCATGTGGGAGGCAGTGACTGTTTTTTTTTTTTCACTGCAGCAGCTGGTGCAATTTTGAAATTTGCCTTCTATACTCTGCAGCTGGTGGTGTGCTGCTGGCAGATGTGCTGCAAGAACCTGTGACACCCTTTGCCATACTATCATTCCTGTCAGTGGAGGCTGCTGAGATGTCATTAGATATAGCGGGTGTAGACCTGTAAGTTGAGGAGTGAGGAGGAGAAGAATTGCGTCCCTTTTTTGTGGCTTTCAGGTGCTCTTGCCAACGGGCTGAGAGGTGGGAGGTTAAATGCCTTGTCAAGCATGTGGTACCCAAATGGCTGGTGTTTTTGCCATGCTTGATCTGCTTGAGGCAAAGTTTGCAAACTGCAAGAGTGCGATCAGCTGTACATGTGCTAAAAAAGGCCCAGACAGCTGAGCTGTGGGAAGTGTGGCAGGAGATAACAGCTCCACAATGTGATGGAATAGGGTAGCTGCTCTCTGGTCTTCCATGATGGCTGCCTCTGGAGGACATCCTGCCTCGTTGGGCTTGTGCCTCACCCTCACTTTCCTCCTCTGCTCTATCCGGCACCCAGGTCACGTCAGTGACCTCATCATCATCATCCCCTCCATCCTCATCATCACTGGAGCCAACTTGGCAATAATACTCTGTGGCTTGTGGAACATGGCTACCAATTTGTTGTTTATCAATGTTCTTCCCTCTCTGTAGCCTCATGTTCCTACCTTCCTCAACTTCAGAACCAACATCAGAATCAAGTAATGCCTGTGCATTGTCAAGGAGCAAGTGGCTGACGCTATGTTTAAATAACTCAGCTGACTCCTCCATGCATGATGGTGAGGCTCTGGCAGGAGTAATTGTGGACAAGGAGGCAGAATAAGCCTCTCTGGCAGCTGCAGTGGACTGCACACTAGTCTCTGCTTGGGTGACAAAGGATGAGGAGGATGAGGATAGTTTAGTAAGCCAGTCCACCACCTCCTCTTCATGCTGTGACTGGATAGCACAGGCAATATCACTAAACAGAGAAAATGGTGCCCTGTCTGAGGATGGACCATGTCCACCTTTGCCTGTGGACACAGATGCTGCTGGTCCCCTCATAGTGGCATGGGAATATCTGCCTCTCCTTGTTGGCATCCCAGACATAATGGGGGGGGGGGGGGGGGGGACTTATTACCGAAATGTAATAGAGACAGAGAAAATGTGTAATTGGATGCACTTTAATCAATGGAAAGTGGTGTTTGATGCACTTTAACTTGAGGACTGCTGCTGACAAAAATGTCAAAACTATAAAAAGGGTGAACAACAGCAAACAAACAAAAGTTTAAAAAAGGTGGCAGGCACGGGACAAAAAACAATAACATGCAGCAACCAAAAAAAAAAGGGGGGGGGGTATACAGCACTGTATACAGCATTAAATGTTATGTAATGTGGTGTAAAACACTGCACTACACAGACACACTCCACTGATGCACTACAATATACTGCAGTAAAACTGCACTGATGCACTACAATATACTGCAGTAAAACTGCACTGATGCACTTCAATATCCTGCAGTAAAACTGCACTGGGGACGACAGTAAACTGCAGTAAAACTGCACTGATACACTGAAATATACTGCAATAAAACTGCACTGAAGCACTACAATATACAGCATTAAAACTGCACTGATGCACTTCGATATACTATAGTAAAACTGCACTGACGCACTACAATATCCTGCAGTAAATCTGCACTGAGGCACTACAATATACTACAGTAAAACTGCACTGAGGCACTTCAATGTACTGCAGTAAATCTGCACTCATGCACTACAATATACTGCAGTAAAACTGCACTGATGCACTGCAATATACTGCAGTAAAACTGCTCTGACGCACTATAATATACTGCAGTAAAACTGCTCTGACGCACTACAATATACTGCAGTAAAATTTCACTGAAGCACTTCAATATACTGCAGTAAAACTGCACTGACGTACTTCAATATACTGCAGTAAAACTGCACTGACGCACTTCAATTATACTGCAGTAAAACTGCCCTGACACACTACACTGACACACTTCAATATACTGCAGTAAATCTGCATGGACGCACTGCACTGATGCTGCACTATCACTATATTCACACAACACAGACATTCTACACTCACAATAGAATCACAATAGCACACTATAGCGAACTAACACTCTACTAGCAATGAACAGAGCCCTGTTCTATCTATCTCCACTCTGATATCACACTGCAAATGGCTCCTCTGGGAAGGAACCTTTTATAGTGTGGGGTGGGTCTATAAGCAATGATCAGTGGGCCAAACAGTCAAAAGCCCTACCAAATAGGGTGTTTGCTGAATGGGCGAACAGTCAATGTTCGGGTCGAACTTATGTTCGACCCGAACCATTCACCCAACACTACTCAAAATTCCGGGCTAATGTGGTCCTGCTCTTTAAGCTAGGCAAGGACCCGATTGATCCGGCTCCTACCTACCAATCTCTTTATTAAAAAGCAATGTTAAGATTCTGGCCAAAATGCTAGCTCTCCATTTGAATGAGGTTATACTGTCGATTATTCACCCGGACCAGGCAGGCTTTATGCCACAAAAATCCATGGCCACCAATTTTAAAAGACTTTTTCTAAACATGTAAACAACGGCAGATAACATGGGCCATAGAGTACTGCTGTCCCTGGATGCTAATAATGTGTTTGACAGCATTGACTGACAATATTTGTGGGGCGTGTTGACTAGATCAGGTTTTGGCAATATATATAGCTCTCGGCAGTCAGCCATTAGAGTGTCTGATAGGGTGTCCAACACTTTTTCCCTCAGTAAGGAGACCAGGCAGGGTTGCCTCCTGTCCCCCTTGCTTTTTGTTATCGAACCCCTGGCTCCCCCGGTTGGCTCCAATCCACATATCAAAGGTGATTTGCATGAGAAGATCATGCTATATGCAGATGATATGTTACTGTTTTTGGGTGACACCTCCTCTTCTCTGAAAACGGTTATGAATATTATTTCTGAATTTGGACAGTACTCTGGTCTCAATAACAATTGGACAAAATCCGCCCTGATGTTATTGGATGACGTAGCAGGGCAGCCATTATCGGTATCATGTCCCATTCCCATTGTCAATGCTTTTAAATACCTCTGCATTTATATTTCCCCTATTATTGAGTATTGCCGACTCAATATCCTTCCCCTGCTGTCCTGATTAAGGGACAGGATTAATATATGGATTAAACCCAAGCTGTCTGTGGCAGGTAGAATCAACTTGATCAAAATTTTATGCCACAACTATTGTACAACTCCTTGGTGGTAATTCTGAAAAAAAATTTCAGAGTGGTCAACTCACTTTTTTGGTCCCTGCTCTGGAATAATGTCCCCCTAGGATCAAGCTGGAGCAGTTACAATATCCCAAGGATGGAAGGGGATTGGCACTCCCCAACCCTTGGCTTTACTATGTTATCACCTCTTTACAGCACTCAGTAGGCTCTGTGTTTCCTTCCTCATCTGTGATCCCCTTCTCCCGTCGGATCTGCTACACGGCTTATGCTTTTCTGTACCAAGGCGGACGCTATTTCCAAAGGCTTGGAATCTCAGCTGTTTCATAAACCCAATGAATAAATGACAACATATAACCTTCTTCAAAAAATCTGGAACAAGTCTAAAAAACTACAGCGAGTGGATGGGTTTACTAAATATAGTCCCATAATGTGTAATAATACTTACCCATATAGCAAACAATTGAGCTGCAAGTTTGAAAATTACTTGCTAAGCTACTGCTAGACATGCCAGGCTTAACAAGTTTGTTGCACAATTGCAGCAAGTCTGCATTGCATGACTCCAGATCAACTTTCTTTGCAAACATTCTGCAAGTCTGCTGCAAGTTCTGGTTCAGTTATTTTGAGCAATAGTCATCCCACCACAGGGGTCATTATGACTTGCAGAGCTCTTGCTGTAGACTCACCACTGCAACTTTGCTCTTGCTAGAGACTTGCTACGCAAATTTGCTACAAATTGGAAAAGTGTCAACTAGAAATTGTGCTTCAAGTGCTCTGCAAGTGTACAACTTGCCAGTGAAAATGTGCAGCAAGTTAAAGCAGAATTCCACACAAAAATGGAACTTCCGCTTTTCGGAACCCTCCCCCCCTCCGGTGTCACATTTGGCACCTTTCAGGGGGGAGGGGGGTGCAGATACCTGTCTAAGACAGGTATTTGCACCCACTTCCGGCATAGACTCCCATGGGAGTCTATGCCTCCTCCCGTCCCGACCGCGCTGTCTGCTGGGAACACACAGCTCCCAGGAGAGAGCGGGGACCACTAGGGACGCGCAGCGTGACTCCCGCATGCGCAGTAGGGAACCGGGAAGTGAAGCCGCAACGCTTCACTTCCTGATTCCCTCACCTAGGATGGCGGCGGCAGCTGCCGAGAACCGAGGGGGTTCTCGGCGTCCCCTGCCGACATCGCTGGACCCTGGGACAGGTAAGTGGCCATGTATTAAAAGTCAGCAGCTGCAGTATTTGTAGCTGCTGGCTTTTAATATTTTTTTTTTTGGCGGTGTGGGTGAACCCCCGCTTTAACAAGACTTACAATTCAACACTGCCACAAATTTGTGGCAAAATATCCTTGTTATCTGGGTATGGTTGGCTAACTTGCAGCAGGACATCAGGTGGTGAGCTTTCGGGGTGTCTCAACTTTCTCATTTATTTCAGGACAGGACTTTGCTCTCCTTCTCTGAACTTCAGGAACAGTTTGCTTTCCCCCTTAAAATGCTTTATTAATACATTCAATTACACAATGCTGTCAAAGTTCAGGGCAATATGGGTGGTTGGGTTCAGTCGCCTACTCTTATTTTTATTTGATTCAATCTGTTAATGGTAATAAATGTTTATTTGCCCATGCTATAATAAGCTGTTAACCGGTTTCCCTAAAGATCACCCTCTAAAAGCGACAGCTAAATGGGAGGAGGCTAAAGGTCCACTGATGGGATCAATGGGAGGAGGCGTTCCAATCAGTGACCATTAGCTCCTTGAATGTTTCTCAGAAATTGTCACAACTTTATATTCTACTGAGAGCATATTACACTCCACTCAGGCTTCACAAAATGGGTACGCTAGCAGACCCACTATGTGGTACATGTGGAAGAGCACACAGGGATCTCAATCTCCTGTGGCGTTGCCCTAAGTTACACCGGTACTGGGCTGGGGTTCTGTCCACTCTTAACAGAGTTTTCCAAACTAATGTGTCTCTTGATCCGAAATGTTGTTTGTTAGGTATTCTTGGTGAAGCGAATCTGGAGAAGATGACGAGAGTGGCCTTAACAAGAACTTTATTTCAGGCCTGCAAATTATTCCTATTGTCATGGAAATCTTCAGATTTACCTGGGTCATGCATGCTGCTACACCTATCCACCATGACAGGGCGTATAACTCCTACTGCGGCTGCGACATGTGTACACCCCTACAAAAACATATTTGGGGGGCACACCCTAAAATGCATTTAAATACAAGATGGTGCTGCTATAAGACCAACAAACAGTACAAAACAGATTACAGCACACACATTCAAGAATGACATTTATCCTGCAAGGCTAGTTAAAAACACCTGAACATATTCAAAAAAATACGGGGGGGTTGGTCACACTATATGGTCATATAGTGCTAAGCCCACTTACTGCGACAAAGTACCCCGAATTAGTGGGTCCTACCCTAGTAATAGAATGAAAGATCCTGCGTCTCAACCATGGGACCCAAACTCCTCTATGTGGGAGAACTGAAGGGATTCCTCCTATGCACTGGTGACCACTAATAAAGAGGTAATGAGGAGGGGCCCCCCAAATATGTTCTTGTATATTGTAATAGACCCTTACCAGGTTTTTTTGGGCTGACGCACCCCTCCCCCTCCTCATTACCTCTTAATTAGTGGTCACCAGTGCATAGGTGGAATCCCTTCAGTTCTCCCACATAGAGGAGTTTGGCTCCCATGGTTGAGACAAAGGATCTTTCATTCTGTTACTAGGGTAGGACCCACTAATTCGGGGTACTTTGTCACAGTAAGTGGGCTTAGCACTATATGAACATATAGTGTGACCAAACCCCTGTATTTTTGTGAATATGTTCAGGTGTTTTTAACTAGCCTTGCAGGATAAATGTCATTCTTGAATGTGTGCGCTGTAATCTGATGTGTACACTCCTGGCCACTGCAGCTAAAGGGGCTGCGGTTGGGGTGATAAAAACACGTCTTAACTATGGGGTTTTACCACCCCCCAAACTGCAAATGCAAATTAACCTTTACTGAGCCCCCTATAAGGCTGCTTTCATGGATGTGCTGTGGTTTACCTGCAGAGCGGGTGTAGCGCAGTGCATTTGCAACTTTTATGGGTTATCTACGCTTTGCCATAGACTTCTAGTATATCCTGCAGGTGTGGTGCACTTTATGAAACCGCACCAAAACGCCTGCATTCAGAAAGTGCACCAAACCTGCAGGATATAATAGAAGTCTATGGCTAAGCACAGCAAACCTGCAGGATATAATTGAAGTATATGGCTAAGCGCAGCAAACCTGCAGGAAGTCTGCAGGTACACTGCACTGTATGTGCAGCGAAGGTAAGCCACAGCGCATTAGTGTGAAAGCAGCCCTATACTATTATGCCCAGTGTATTGCTTTACACTGACCTGAAGATCTCTTCTTTCATGCTGCTGCCACCACACTGGAGACCTCTAGCTGGGATAAAAGGTGGAGTGCGTTGGTATCACTCCGCATGAGACAGAAGCCAGCACTACAGAGGAGGCATCAGCTTATGTGGGTCTTGGTCCCTACCACAGCTCCAACTTTACAAGTAGTCCCTCTGCATTTCACTCTGTTTGATGCTCTGGGATGGTATGTCAGCAAGCCCGGACCACGATCTACCAGTCACCTGACCATGATCTACTGGTTGCTGACCCCCATTCTAGATCTTTCAGTAGACCTGACCAGACCTGACTTGAATCTACCTCAAGTCGCCTGGGAATCTTATCTCCCATTCAGACATCTCTCATGTTCTCTCTCCCTCTTCCTTTGTTTCTATTTTCTGATACCAAATTTTCTTTTGTTGTAATCGTCAGTCATATACATAATCTGGATTTCTATTTTAATGAGTAGGCAATCTATTGAGAGAAAGGAAGCCCTCACATTCAATCTGCATCAACTATGTAGCTCACATTCTTTTTTTACATAAAGCAAATAAAAGTCTGAGCACTTGTCTGTTGTGAGTCATCAAGCTTAATACATTTACTGATTAACAGCCTTTTAGACATTATGTTCATAGACGTGCTGAGTTTTTTATAATAGCATTTATTTAATAATAGAGTAGTATTTAATAAGTACAATGATCACTGTAAGTGACACTATAAGCTGTAAGGTGAAGTCGAGAATAAATTCAAAGTTCAGCATACTGATTTTCTAGTTACATCAGCACTACTGCAATAACAATAGCAAATGCAGAGGGAATGGAAGTTTTCAGGAACTTTTAATAAGCTTCTTAGCTGGCCAAGCAGCTTGTCTCCCTGAAGCCTTGGTGGGTGAAGCCTCTATCGGATTAACATGGCCATAAAACTGTTGCTATTTTAGGAATATCAATGCCAAAAGTTGACAGTTATGGCTATTTCTTTTCTTGTACATACTGTATATATGTAATTTCACCAGTGAAATAAGAAATTATTATTTTATTATTATACATGATTTATATAGCGCCAACAGTTTGCACTGCACTGTACAAAATGCAGACAGACAGTACAATTACAATACAATTGGATACAAGAGGAATCAAATGGTTCTGCTTGTGGGAGCTTACATTCCAAAAGGAAGGGTCAAGTGATACAAAAGGTAATAACTGTGTGGGATGAGCTGATGTAGAAAGTAAAAGTACAGTTTATTCATTAGAGGAGGGATAGGCTAAAGAGAAGTTTTTTCAGGGATTTCCTAAAGGTGGATAGAGTATGAGATAGTTGGAGAGATTGGGGTAAGGAGTTCCAACAGATGGGAGAGGCTCTGGAAAAGTCCTGGAGGGGAGCATTGGAGTGGGTGACAAAGGAGCCAGAAAGTAAGAGGGCTTGCATTTTTGTTGGTATTGAGACAAGGCTGGGGTGAAGCAAAGCCAACGGAGGGACTGACAGAGAGCGGTGGCAAACACTGAATAGTTGATAAGATGGATACGTTTGGCAGCAGCATTCATGATTGGGGGGGGGGGGTTGCCTACGTAAAGGTAGCTAACAAGGAGGGAGTTGCATTAGTCAAGAGGTGAGAGAAAACCAGGGAGTGATTTAGAAGCTTTGTCATGTCATTGGTTAAGAAGGGGCGTATTTTGGAGCTGTTATGGAGGTTGAGGATAGTGATTGGATCCAAATTTCTGAATGTGCACCTTTTATGATTAGCCTACAGATTTTTTTCTATTATTTATCCTAGATTGTACAATGTGCTAACTTGTCACATAACTGATCATTTTTGAGTCAGGGAACCAGCCAATAAGCAGCATTTATAATTTAAATAACACACTTATTTGAAGCCTTTTAGTCTTTCAAGAAAACTGACCTCTTCTTGCTTACTTTTAGGCTGGGTTCACACTGATGCGAATTGGATGTGAGTTGCCCCACATCCAATTTGCATGACAGGAGACTGTGACTGGCTCTCAATGGAGCCGGTTCACACATCTTCGTGGCAGTCATAGAGCGGATTGCAGAAGGGTCCCGTGCATCTTTGGCTCAGTTTCAGGTCCAAATTCAGGCAAAAATGTGGGCCTGATTCGTCCCTGAAATGGAGAACAGGGACGCACCGAACCCCTGCTGTGAGCCGCATTGGAGAACAGTGTGAACCCAGCCTTACTGATCTTTTAAAAGGAATTTGCTACCTTACCTGTAGCCTTATTCAAAAAGATTATTTGTTCTGCCTATAGATTTTTATGCTATCACTCATGTCAACTAAACTTTTATTTCAGTATATCTATTATTCATGCACAGTTTGGGCTAGCAGACAAGTAGAGCAGCTTGTGTTTTTTTTATAAACATGCTAAAAAAACAGCAATTCCACCCTGATAACAATGTTGTCTCTCACTTACCAGCAATATATCGGTATTTCTGGCCATAACTGACCTATATACAGTTTCCACAGCTTTTGGCTGTATAGGGGTGTAGTAATGAGCTCTTCCAGACACAAGGGATTATTATCATTACACCATTGCACAAATAGACTTTAAAATCTCTTTGCAGACAATAACCTTTTAGCAGTGGAGAAAAAAATCTTTCACCACAAAACTTAAGCCTCGTACACATGATCCAATTGTTGGCAGGGGATTGTGTGATGACAGACTGTTGGCCTAAAATCAGACCGTTAGTACGCTCCTTCAGACAATTGTTGTCCAACTTTCGGCCAACAAATGATGGATGGCAGGTTAATAAATTTTCAGAGGACAACGGTCTGTTGTCAGATTTTCATATCGTCTGTACACAAGTCCGTCACACAAAAGTCAAAAGTACAAACACGCATGCTCGGAATCAATGCTCACCAAACTTGACATTAGCAGAAGGTGCCCGAAGGGTGGCGCTCAAGAGCTGGAATTCCATGTAGTACGTTACTACGTTCGTGTTTGTTGGCCGATTCACTTGGTATGCAAGACATGAACCAGGCACACGCCCTTTTGACAAAAGTCTGATGCTCTGTTGGCCAACAATCCGATCGTGTGTACAAGGCTTAAAGCGGGAGTCCCGCAAAATTTATTTTTTTTAAAAGTCAGCAGCTACAAATACTGCAGCTGCTGACTTTTAAAATAAGGACACTTACCTGTCCCAGGGTCCAGCGATGTCAGCACCCGAGGCCGAATCGTCCCTCGGTCCTCGGATGCTGCCGCCGCCATCTTCGGTAAGGGAATCAGGAAATGAAGCCTTGCGGCTTCACTTCCCGGTTCCCTACTGCACATGCGCGAGTCGCGCTGCGCAATCCGAATGGTCCCTGCTGTCTCTGGGACCCGTGTGCGTCCCAGCAGACAGTGCGGGGGGAGGGGAAGTGGCGTAGGCTCCCGTGGGAGTCTATGCCCGGAAGTGGGTGCAAATACCTGTCTTAGACAGGTATCTGCACCCCCCTCCCCCCTGAAAGGTGCCAAATGTGACACGGGGGGGGGGGAGGGTTCCGAAAAGCAGAGGTTAAATTTTTGTGTGAACCTCCACTTTAAGCAAGTCCCCAGCAGCATACAACTAATTTGGGTACTTGAGCATTTAGGTAGCACCCATCATTCAAGTGTCTGCTTGTATGCAACCACACCTATACTTATGGACAAACAGCGTAACTCACAGCAGTCTTAGGAGAGATGATATACATACATAAATTTTTTTTGTCCATTAGGTTTGCCAACATGACAACGCAAAATAATTGTAAGAAATTACAAATTTAAGGAATACAAAATATTAAAATGTTTGCTACATTGAAAGGGAAACCTTTATCTAATGCCTGTCTTCTTGGTGCATACATCGAGGTGAAGATAGGTATGTGGCAGACAGGCTATTCTCTATGGTCAGATTCTATCTTCAGCTTGGTGCATTAAAGGGTAAGTAACCCCCCCTATCGTTTTCAGCTAAGGAAGCTGCCATCTTGGCCTCTGTTTAATCTACAACTGCCATGATGCTGCACATGTGATCAGTTATGACACCAGCCATTGGATGGTTTGACAGCTTGGTTGAGAGCACAACCAAAAGGTGTGTTACATTTCTGACACGTGCCGGAAATGAAACTGTTTTATGGATGGGTTTACTTCCGCTTTAAGACTGCAGGCAACACTGGAACTGATTTATGACATAGAACATGTCTACCTCTGAAGTTTTGTTGAATTTTCAAAATATGTTCATTTTTTCACAACATACATCTCTAGTCACACTGGACTAAGCTACCCCATATTAGGACTTGGCTTGCCAATATATGGAAAACTGAAGGAAAATTAGCAATGTAAATCTTGTTGTAAATTCTATTGTAGAGGACAGTGGTTATATAGTAACTTTGAAATTAAAAACTAAAATAATATCTTATTTTATCTGCTGTTAAATATTGATATTCATCATTTTATTCAGCTTGTGCATAAAAGTATGCTTTAGTTAAAATAAAATGTTTTGAGATTTTATGAAGTACATAAATTATTTTTGTTACTTCCAGGATGCATCTCAAAAGAGGTTTAGTTCTCATTTGACGCCCAACTCCAGGAATTAGAAAAAAATTTTACCCTTACAAAGCCCCCCCCCACCCCTTCCCGCACTGCAAGAGTTATATGCTCATTGTGTCATTATGTCTAGGGGTACAGTAACAAGCATTATTACTTGCCGCACCCCCCTACTCCAGGTGGCTCGTTTCATCTGTGCAGTGGCATAAAACAAGATGAGAATGTATGCAGTGGCAGAGGAGTCAGATGGCTATCACATCTTCCCCAAAAATCTCATAAGAGCATACCTTGGAGAATAGTGGAGGTGCCAGTGGTCCACCTAGTGCCTGGAGGATCGGATGGCAGGATGGCGCATGGAGAGGTGGTCCGTTTGCATCTGACCACCCATAGAGAAGAGCGGGCTGTGGCTGTGTCCACTTTGCATAAGTGAGGCGGACACAGACCAGCCATCCACCTTCTCAGCGAAGATCAGGGGCCTTAAGTGTGAAAGGGGCCTTAAGGTTAGTGGGCAGATAATAATAATTATTTTTGCCCCTGCAACCAGATGTGCCTTCAGCTGCTTTATAGCACAGATATGGCCTTAGGCATTTTTTTTCAATGCACGTATAGTTATTTTGAGCTTTTAGCTATTATTTTAATGTGGCTTTGTAGAATAGGTATTGGAAAGCAGCAAGTTTAGATAGCTCTAAGACCCCTTTCACACCAAGGCGCTTCAAAAACACCCTAAAAACGCCATAGCGTTATTACAGCGTTTTTACAGCGTTTTAGGGGCGTCAGCGGTAAAATTAACGCAACGCTGCAGGCGTTTTAACAGCGTTTTTCAAGCGTTATTGAATCATCGGCGTCAAAGAACAACTCCACCTCCCTACATCACGTCCTGTGTACTTCCTGGTATCTTGATGAGGTGAAAGAGGGTAAATAAAGAAGATGGAGTTCATGGAGCTGTTTTTGTTATTTGTGCTACTCTATTGGGAGCATATCCATCAACAGAGGCAGCACCGTCGCTATTGGGTTCATCCCATCCTCCAAGCACACACCTCAATTGGACAATTTGCATTGCTATACGAGGACTTGAGAGTGCACCCAGACAAGTTCAAAAATTATACTTGGATGAGCATTGCAACGTAAGTATCTATATCCTAATCCCACTCCCACATCCCTAACCCCGCTCCCACTAGTCCCAAATCCCTAACCCTAATCCCACTTCCACTAGTCCCAAAACCAGAACCCTCCCGCTCCCACTAGTACCAAATCCCTTTGATGGTCTGTTTAATCATTCTGACCTTCCCACAATTTCAGTCCTGTTGTTGTAGATGCTCTCATTTCTGCTTGCAATGTTTACCTTTTTGTGAGATCATGTGACTTTTCTACAGCTCAGGGCGGATTATAGGCATTTTTCAGGCGTTTTTACAGCGTTTTCAATTCATTTCAATGGAGAGGGGCGTTTTTGAAGCGCATTTTTCAACGCCCAAAAGCTGCTCCAAAGATGCTGCTTGCAGGACTTTTCTCAATGCCCCGCCAGCGCAATGCCTCGGTGTGAAAGGGTCCATTGAGATGCATGGGGATCGTATTATGAGCGCTTTATGAGCGTTATTTTTAGCGCTAAAACACTGCAAAAATGCCTTGGTGTGAAAGGGGTCTTAAGGATTAAGTGAGGTGGACCAAAGGGAACCAAACCCTTCATGAAATGCACTTTGCATAACATTATTGAAAAAACAAAAATGTAATATATTGTAGTTTACGATTCCTTAAACGTGGTGGCTGCATTCATTTTCTTTTTTAGGCCCCTTTCACACTGGGGCGGTGGGGGCGCCGGCGGTACAACAGCGCTATTTTTAGCGCTGCTGTACCGTCGTTCTTGCAGCTGTATTTGGCCACTAGCGGTGCGGTTTTAACCCCAGCTGGCGGCTGAAAAAGGGTTAAAATCACTCGTACAGCGCGGCTATAGCCGTGGTATTGCCGCAGTATAGCCACGCTGTCCCATTGATTTCAATGGGCAGGAGCGATTTAGGAGCGGTGAATACACTGCTCCTTCACCGCTCCAAAGAAGCGGTTTGCAGGACTTTTTTCACCGTCTTGCCAGCGCACCGCTTCAGTGTGAAAGCCCTCGGGCTTTCACACTGAACAAACAGCGGAGGCTGTTTAGGGTCGGTTTGCAGGCAGTATGAAAGGGGTCTTAGGCTTATTTACCTTTTATTTCACCTAATGATCAGGCCAGTATCACACTTCCTGTGTTAGGCTCCATTCACACTAGCGCGTTTTTTGATGCATTTTGCATTTTGCAGAAATGCACGGGAATTTTTTAACATGGGTTCCTATGGAACATGTTCACATCAATGCCTTTTTGTTTCTCTGCATTTTTGGAAAGGGTCGGGGACTTTTTTTCATGCAAAAAGCAGCGTTTTGCATGTAATGGATTTCAATGGACAAGCATCAAAAACGCAAGTGCACCGTTTTTGCAGCGTTTTTGATGCGTTTTTGATGCGTTTTTGCCGGGTTTTTAAAATTTTTTTTTATTTTTTAATTTTTTTTTAATTTTTTTTTTTAGACTGTAAAAAAAAACTGTAAAAAAAAAAAAACGCAAATCGCGGCAAAATCGTGGCAAAAACGCCGCAAAAACGCTGCTCAAAAACGTGGCAAGCATGAAAAAAAAACCTCCAAAAACGCCCAAAAGCAACATGCATAGGTGTGAATCGAGCCTTAGGGCGGCTCCACTAGCAGCAACAAAGACACCTTTGGACTGCAGCATTGTGAGTCTGTGGAGAGGAAACTTGACTAAAGCCGAACGTCAGCTAACACTTTTTAACCAGTTACAGCAACAGTTTTTATCTCCTTTTGGATTAAACGTTTTGCACAAAAAAATAAAAGCTGACTATTGTAAGAACCCCTGTCAGTGTCAAACGATTTGTCTCAGCCCTCTTACTTGAACTTTTGCTGGACAGCTATTTCTGTTAAAAGAAGTAAAAAATTAACAGACTTACTGGCTGGATCATCAGGTGAAAATAAAAGAAAAAGCCTAAAAAAAGGAAACTAATGTAGCCACCACATCAAAGAATTGGTAAGCTGCAATATAATATATTTTTGTTTTCAGGTTTAATGCCTCTTTAAAGGAGAAGTACAGCCAAAGCTCTTTTGGCTGTACTTTCCCTGTGGATCACAATTGAGTCGGAATCCGCCCACATGCATGGACCGCCACCCGGCTTAGACTTTAAGCGAGCCACTGAGAGGCTGAGCCACTCGCTCCTGCCCCCTCCACAGCCCAGCGCGCCAGTGAGCATGGGGGGGGGGGGGCAAAGCAGAGAGTCCATGACGGGCAGTCACCAGTTCTCTGCTCAGGGGGCTGTGCCTGTGAGAATCGAGCGACCGGCGGTGTTCAATCACACGGTTCTCAGTGTTGGAGGCGCCTGGTGACAGATGCAGCATCAGACCAATGCTGCATCCACCTAGGTAAGTGTGATTCTTAAAAAAAACAAAACCCATACATCTCTTTTAATAGAGAGGAATTAATGTCATTGCTTAGTATGTAGTTTGACACCAGAGGGAGCTCCTTGCATAGACTTTTCTCTGTTCACACACCCAAATCTTTATTCATGGAATGGTTTCTTGTCACAGCTGCACTCTTTCTCCTGTATACATTTCCATGGATACATTGTTACTCTCCTAGCAATTCATAATAAATGACTGCTAGGCATTGTCATTATATGTACACACATAGTCTCCATGATTAATGTGATGCTTACACACACATTACATACCGGATGGTTTTTGTTTAAACAAGATGGTTTTAAACCATGATTTAGATCTTACTATAGGAAGAATCAACTTTAGTCACTTTATCCTTATTGCTGTTCACTTATATACATTTTTTTTTACGTGTCAGAGAAAATTGAGTACTGTCCGTGATACTTTTTTTATTATTTGCACTAAATTAGTCACAATTGCACTAATACGGCTACAATCAAATCAAGTTTTTACGTGTCCAAAGATGTTATTCTGAAAAAGTATAACCAGACAGGTTATAGTAAGGTGGATGGAAAGGAACTATAAAGGCCTTAAATAAACCAATTCAATGCACAGTAGACCTTTCCTAAAACAGGAGGTATCTGTAGGTGTCACTTCCATCAGAATCTAAAAAATAAAACTCATTTAGTATTATAATGGGCTGGGACAGAGTCATGCGAACCATTCCTTTTTGCTCCTAGCTCAACTGTGCATCCATTACTGCTACTAATATATAGGGATGAGCTCGATGTTCGGGTTGAACATAAGTTTGCAGAACAGCGAACATTATAGGGCTCCGCAGAATGCCCCATAACGCACTGCGAGATCGCAGTGTATTGCTGTATGATGATTGGCCAAAGCACGCACCTGACCTGCATCATCCTTTGACCAATCACAGCGCTGCTGAAAGAGCCATGAGAGAGCCATATTTGGCCAAAGGCAGGGTGCCTTTGGCCAATCATGGCTCAGGGGGACTAAGTCCATGCCCCACACTATATAAGACTGCTTACACGGCGGCCATGTGTAGTGTTGTTGGCGTGGACACAGAGATAGTTTGAGTTAGATTAAGCAGGCAGGTTATTCAGTTAGTGGCAGTGTATTTGATATATATATCATACAGTGGGGACGAAAAGTATTCAGACCCCCTTAAATTGTTTTCACTCTGTTATATTGCAACCATTTGCTAAAATCATTTAAGTTCATTTTTTTTCCTCAATAATGTACACACAGCACCCCATATTGACAGAAAAACACAGAATTGTTGACATTTTTGCAGATTTATTAAAAAAGAAAAACTGAAATATCACATGGTCCTAAGTATTCAGACCCTTTGCTCAGTATTTATTAGAAGTACCCTTTTAATCTAATACAGCCATGAGTCTTTTTGGGAAAGATGCAAAAAGTTTTTCACAACTGGATTTGGGGATCCTCTGCCATTCCTCCTTGCAGATCCTCTCCAGTTCTGTCAGGTTGGATGGTAAACGTTGGTGGACAGCCATTTTTAGGTCTCTCCAGAGATGCTCAATTGGGTTTAAGTCAGGGCTCTGGCTGGGCCATTCAAGAACAGTCACGGAGTTGTTGTGAAGCCACTCCTTCATTATTTTAGCTGTGTGCTTAGGGTCATTGTCTTGTTGGAAGGTAAACCTTCGGCCCAGTCTGAGGTCCTGAGCACTCTGGAGAAGGTTTTCGTCCAGGATATCCCTGTACTTGGCCGCATTCATCTTTCCCTCGATTGCAACCAGTCGTCCTGTCCCTGCAGCTGAAAAACACCCTCACAGCATGATGATGCCACCACCATGCTTCACTGTATTGGACAGGTGATGAGCAGTGCCTGGTTTTCTCCACACATACCGCTTAGAATTAAGGCCAAAAAGTTCTATCTTGGTCTCATCAGACCAAAGAATCTTATTTCTCACTGTTCTGCTCTCAAAACACTGACTATGTGTGGTTCTAAATGGACAGCTAAACACTTGTCAGAGACTCCAGTAAACGGAAGCCCAATGCTTGATTTGTCTACCGAAGTAATCCAACTTTACTTCTTTATTATTTAATTTTTAGTTTTTAATTTTTAATTTGTGAAACTGCAATACAATACAATAACAAGATATCAGTACACATAAAATAACTAATCTAGCATAAATGACAGATGACACAACAGAAAGGTACTTACAGGTGATGATGTCTCAAGCCCCTTGAGAGAAAAACAGACATGTTGCATCCATGTAGAATGACAATCTAAAATGGTTGAAGAACTTCCTAAACCAAAGGTCACTTCCTATCTGAGAAATTTACATAACTAGAGATAAAGCTGCTACAGACTTTGGCCATTAGATGGCAGTGGTAAACTACACATTCTGTATAAATAATTATAACTTAATTAGCCTGCAAGGCAGCACACTTCCTGTCTGATATAATACATTATATCACTACTTATCTACTGTACAGGGAAAAACACACTCATAAGAAAATACGTTCCTGTCTTGAACTGGTTACATAAACTAAAACATGAGTCCACAATATCAGTGTCTCTTGGCTATGGTACTTCAAGCTGGTAGCCCAAATGAAATAGTTTTGTCCATAAACCCATCTTCAGATTGGAGAAGCCGTACTAGGCCAAACTATCTCCAATGCCAATTGTAATCCACAGGATGAATTTTAACTCTTGGCGAATGTCACGTCTGAAAGCTGTCAGTGACAAGCTCTATGTTATGTATTGTGTCAATATCATAACAGAAATACCTGTTCAAAGGAGAACAATGACATCCGAAACTGGTCTGGTGTACACTTTAATGCTCCGTACACACGGTCGGATTTTCCAACAGAAAATGTGTGATAGGACCTTGTTGTCGGAAATTCCGACCGTGTGTAGGCTCCATCACACATTTTCCATCGGATTTTCTGACACACAAAGTTTGAGAGCAGGATATAAAATTTTCCGACAACAAAATCCGTTGTCGGAAATTCCGATCGTGTGTACACAAATCCGACGGACAAAGTGCCACGCATGCTCAGAATAAATAAAGAGATGAAAGCTATTGGCCACTGCCCCGTTTATAGTCCCAACATACGTGTTTTACGTCACCGCGTTCAGAACGATCGGATTTTCCGACAACTTTGTGTGACCATGTGTATGCAAGACAAGTTTGATCCAACATCCGTTGGAAAAAATCCTAGGATTTTGTTGTCGGAATGTCCGAACAAAGTCCGACCGTGTGTACGGGGCATAACAGTCCCTTGTTTTGTCACTTTGACTTCAACCTTTCTGACATTACCATCTTTACTTGGCAACATATTAATGACAATTCCCATAGGCCAGTTGTTTCTGCTTTCTTGACCATCTTTCAATAACACAACATCTCCAACTTTAACATTGGGACTGGTCTTATCCCATTTCCTGCCACTTTGTAAGGTAAACAGGTAATATCTCCTCCATCTCTTCCAAAACGTATCAGCCAGACACTGGACTTGTTTCCATTGCTTTACATGAAGTTCTGTTGTACTAAAATCTCCACAAGGGGCCGACACAGAATCTACCTTTTGGGTCAAGAGCATAGCAGGAGTGAGAACTGTTGGATTATCTGGATCTGTAGATATTGGTACCAAAGGTCTTGCATTAATGATGGCCATAACTTCTGCCATGAAAGTACTCAAAGTCTCATGAGTCAAACGAGTAGGTTTAGCTTGGAGTAACATTGCATCTAAAATGCGCCTAGCCACACCTATTAACCTTTCCCAAGCACCTCCCATGTGAGATGAGTGTGGAGCGTTAAAGATCCATGTGCATCCTTTGTCTTCAAGATAGTCTAGAAGTTCTACATCATTTGAACATAAATGCAGTTCCTTGCATGCTCCTACAAAATTAGTACCTCTATCCGAGCGAATTAACTTAGCCGGACCACGAACAGAAAATAGTCTTCTTAGGGCGTTGATGAAACTGGATGCTGACATGGACTCATTCAACTCTATATGCACTGCTCTTGTAGAAAGACATGTGAAAAGAACAGCCCAACGTTTGTTGTCAGCGCTACCTCCTCTAGTTCGGCGTGTTACAACTGCCCAGGGACCAAACACATCAACACCCACACTAGTGAATGGAGGCTCAGGATTGACTCTATCTTTTGGTAACTCTGCCATCTTTTAGCTTTCCAATCTCCCTTTGAGCTTACGACACATGACATATTTGTCAATGATTGCAGACACTAGACATTTTCCACCAAGAATCCAGAAACCTGCAGCTCGGATTGCACCTTCTGTTATGTGGCACCTTTGGTGAACTATTTGATTGTGATAATGTCTTACAATCAAAGTAGCAATGTGGTGATCATGAGAAGTGATGACAGGCTGCTTCTCCTCATCTGACAGCGTGGCAAAGGATAAACAGCATCTTACTCTCAATAGTCCATCTTGATCTATAAAGGGACTGAGTTTTGTAAGACGGCTATGTTTTGGAAGCGTCTTTTGTAGTTCAATGCAGTCATATTCTTGCCTGAAATATGTGTGTTGTACAGAAGAAATTATGACTGTCTTGGCTTGTGAAAGTTCTTGTAAACTGACTCTTTCATGGAAAACTCTCCAGCTTCTGGGTCGATCATCATTGGTTTTCTTCTGGAAGCTTTTCGCAACATGAATTAGTCTTGCTATGACCCTGCTTAGTCTCCTCCAGTTGGAAAATCTTTCGAAGCAATGTAACTGCAGTTTAGTGTCAACAGCTTTAGTACTGAAGCTTACTACTTCTGACCTAATTTCAGGACCAGCTTCGGGTTCCACTAAAGAGTAAACAATGGTGTTATCAAGATTATCTACAACTGTCTGATACAGAAAATGTGGGCCTGAGAACCATATAGAGTTCTGAAGGCAAGCCATCTGTGTAGGCCTGGTAGCATAATCTGCAGGATTTTGTTCTGAGGGCACATAGAACCATTGCTCTGGACAGGTTGCTTGTCTGATCCTATTCACCCGATTGGAAATATATAAGAAGAATCTCTTGGTAGTGTTACAGTTATAGCCTAAGACTGTTTTACTGTCTGTAAAGAATTTCACAGCATCTAGGCTTAGGTCCATCTCGTCTCTCACTAGCTCATACAGTTCAACCGCTAGTACAGCTGCACATAACTCTAGGCGTGGAATTGTATGTGCCGGCCTAGGACTCAGTTTGGATTTTCCCATAACAAATCCAACATGACAGACATTTCCTGCATTGTTTACCTTCAACTAAGCAACTGCACCTATTGCTGTAACAGATGCATCTGAAAAAATGTACAGTTCTCTTTTGCAGGCTTGTGACAATGAAACAGGAACATAACATCTGGGTATTTGTAAACATTGTAAGGCTTGTAAAGACTCTGTCCATTGGACCCACTCATGGAGTCTCTCTTGTGGAAGTAAGGCATCCCACTCACTTTCTCCACTTGACAGTTCACGAACTAAGGCCTTACCTTTTATGGTGACAGGTGCTACAAACCCGAGAGGATCGTAGAGACTGTTTACAGTGGATAGAATTCCTCTTCTCGTGAATGGCTTTTCTACTGAAGAAACCTGAAAAACAAAACAGTCTTTCTCTATATGCCAGCTTAGGCCTAAACTCTTCTGTAAAGGAAGGGTGTCTGTTCCCAGGCAAAGATCTTTGAGAATCTTAGCTCTGTCTTCTGCGGTGAAAGCTTCCATGACTTGTTTGCTGTTAGAGGCTATCTTATGTAGTCGCAGATTAGACTCTGCCAGCATTTGTTTTGCCTTGTTAAGAATGTTGACTGCCCCTTCAGGTGTGCTAGCTGAAGCAAGTCCATCGTCTACATAGAAATGTCTCATCACAAGGTGTTTGGATATTGACCATAATGTTCTGCACCTTTCTGGGCAGCTTTGCGCATGCAGTATATGGCAACAGCAGGAGAAGGGCTATTACCAAAAACATGCACCCGCATTCTATACTCTGTCACCTCTTTATCTGTGTCGTTATCCTTGTACCACAGGAAACGCAGGTAATCATGATGGTCCTCTCTTACTAGAAAACAAATAAAACATCTGTTGCACATCCCCTGTGAAGGCAATAGGCTCTTTCCTGAAGCATAATAGGACACCCAGAAGTGTGTTGTTTAGATCTGGGCCACTCAGCAGAACATCATTTAATGAAACACCTTCATGTTGAGCACTGGAGTCGAACACAACTCTTATTTGTTCTGGCTTGTGTGGATGGTAAACGCCAAACATTGGTAGATACCAGTGTTATTTACCTTCGTCCAGTGATGGTGCTACTTCAGCATGATTGTTGTCAAGCATCCTTTTGATGAATTCTGTAAAGTCTTTTTTCACTTCGGGTTTTCTTTGCAAAGTTTTACGTAGTGCATTCAGGCGCTTCATGGGTTGCTCTCTGTTACTAGGTAAATGACACCTGGGTGTGCGAAAAGGTAAAGGAGCTACCCAATTATTGTTTTCATCTTGGAAAGTCTCTTTATCCATGATATTGAGAAAGGCTTGATCATCTATGGACATTGCTTGTTTGTCATCATCTTTTGTTCTCTGGAACACTGAGTTCCCTAAAGTGTCAGTCTTCATGCTACTACTAATGTCTCTATTGTAATTAGGAGAGTCACAGTATGGTTTTAGGATTTCTTTGACGACAAAGCTGTTCTGACATGGACTAAGAAGGGACGTGCGCCCATTCACTAGCACAGATGTCTTTGAAGTGTTGACGCTGTCAGGCCGATGTGTTGCTCCTAGACAAACTTCTCCTACTATAACCCACCCTAGGTCAAGTCTTTGAGCATAGGGGGCATTAAAGGGCCCATTAATTTGTTGGCGTACCTTATGTACCTGTAGAATGTCTCTTCCAAGAAGTAGAAGAATAGAGGCATCTTTCTGGATAGCTGGAATAAGGTGTGATATCGAATTGAGATGAGGATGATGAAGGGCCACTTCTGGTGAAGGTATCTCTGCTTTATCGTCTGGTAACATATCACACTCTATCAAGGTGGGAAGTGAGAGATGGACTCTCTTGTCAAGAGACTTGATAGTAAAGTCGGTAGCTCTTCTTCCTGAAGTTTCCATCACTCCTGCACATGTCTTTAGGGTGTATGGAACTGCACTCGATGTAATGTTGAAAGCATCAAAAAAGTCTGACCTTGCCAGTGACCTGTTACTCTGTTCATCCAGAACCACATACATCTTAACTGCTTTTTGCTTTTCCCCTGTGGGGTACACTGTTGCTAGGCAGATCTTGGAACATGAACGTGGAGTTATACTGTCACCACAGATTTCCATGCATTTGGACATCACTGGGGTAGATGAATTATCTTTTTGCTCCCTGTCTCCACCTTTCGGGGGGCTTCTGTGACCTCTAATTGTTGGTGCAAAGTATCAGGGTGTAAAGCTGTGATGTGTCTATTACTGCCACATTCTGAGCAATCCGCTTGTATTTTGCAGTCTTTGGCTACATGTTTAGTGGATCCACAACACTTGAAGCAGATGCCGTTTTGTCTAAGAAAGGCTATCCTTTCCTTGACAGGTTTACTTTTGAACCCTTTGCACTTGTTTAGGGGGTGGGGCTTTTTATGGAGTGGGCAAAGTCTGTCAGGGTCTTCAAAGGTGTTTACCTTGTAGCTGCTTAGACAGTCTGGGTCCTCAGAGGGTACAGTTGTCTTATGGGCGATCACTGAAGTCCTATGGAAGGCTCTAGGTGGCTTTTCTGCTTTCGGCAGTTGACTGTTGGTGATGAAGGAAAAGCTGGGATCACACCTGATCCTAGTTTGCTGCTGCACAAACCTAGAAAACACAAAGAATGGGGGAAAAGGGACATCATGATCTTCTTTGTATTTGGCTCCAACACTCAACCATTTTTCTTGTAGGTTGTGAGGTAGTTTCTAAACTAGAGGCTTAGTACCACTAGCGGTATCTAAATGTGCAAGTCCTCTCAAATAGCCTTCTTCTTTGGCACACTGGACTTCCCAAAGAATATCACCCAGCTCTTGCAGTTTGAAATTGTCTCTGCTGTTTAGCTTAGGGAAAGACTCCAGTCTTTTCATTAGAGCACCTTCAATAGCTTCTGGTGATCCATATCTTTCCTCTAGCCTTTGCCAGGCCATATCAAATCCTGCTGAAGGGTTAAATATGTGTATCCTGTGCATCCTTCTTGTATGCTCTGCTGACTCAGTCCCAAGCCATTTTATCATCAGCTGGTAAATGCTGGTAATTCTAAGTCTTTGACTACATTCAGAAAAGAAGACTTCCATGCCCAGTAATTCTCGGGGGAGTCATCAAACTTGAGAAAGCCTGAATTAACCATCTCTTTACAGATAAGAAATTTAGTGACATCTTGTGCACTCTGGTGTTTGGGTTGCTGCAGTAAGGATTCACTTGGCCCGTTCCTATATGTCTCTAATGGTTCATCTTTAAATATTCTGGCATTGCTGGCTTCATGGGTTTGTTTTCGTACACTCAGGGGTTCTGCTGGTTTAAATTCAGCTGACTCTGGATTGGGAAACTGTTTTGTTGCATTGCTGTTTAAAAGTTCTTGGACATACTCCTTTGTACGTTCTACTGAGGAACGGGGTTTCTCAGGCACATCTGGGCCTTCATGGATAGACCCACTTCCAGACCGCTCCATATCATAAGCTGCGGCCTCTGCTGCAGCAGCGGCGGCTGCACACTGACGCTGAAGTATATGCAACTTTGCTTCTTGTTCTGATTTTTCTTTGTCTTTCTCTGCTCTTTCCTTCATAATGGCAGCCTCTTTCTCAGCAAATTCTAGCTGAACACGAGCTGCCTCTGCTTTGGCGTGAGCTCTGATTAAAAGGGCACTTGTTGATGAAATCTGACTGGACCTTGTTGATTTAGACGAGTGTGAGCGTGTATTGTCTTGCTGGACACTTGGCATGCTTTCCCTGCCTTGATGTGTCCCGGGTAGCTGATCTTCAGCCTTATACTGTCTTCCTGATCTTAGACTCATTCTGTCTGTGCAGAGACTAATATCTCCAGGCTTGTTGCGCTACACCTTTTCACTGTTCCGCTCTCAAAACACTGACTATGTGTGGTTCTAAACGGACAGCTAAACACTTGTCAGAGACTCCAGTAAACGGAAGCCCAATGCTTGATTTGTCTACCGAAGTAATCCAACTTTACTTCTTTATTATTTAATTTTTAGTTTTAGTTTTTACTTTGTGAAACTGCAATACAATACAATAACAAGATATCAGTACACATAGAATAACTAATCTAGCATAAATGACAGATGACACAACAGAAATGCACTTACAGGTGATGATGTCTCAAGCCCCTTGAGAGAAAAACAGACATGCTGCATCCATGTAGAATGACAATCTAAAATGGTTGAAGAACTTCCTAAACCAAAGGTCACTTCCTATCTGAGAAATTTACATAACTAGAGATAAAGCTGCTACAGACTTTGGCCACTAGATGGCAGTGGTAAACTACACATTCTATATAAATAACTATAACTTAATTAGCCTGCAAGGCAGCACACTCACCACCTTGGAGTCCTTCAGGTGTTTTTTTTAGCAAACTCCATGCGGGCTTTCACTGAGGAGAGGCTTCTGTCGGGCCACTCTGCCATAAAGCCCCGACTGGTGGAGGGCTGCAGTGATGGTTGATTTTCTACGACTTTCTCCCATCTCCCGACTACATCTTTGGAGCTCAGCCACAGTGATATTTGGGTTCTTCTTTACCTCTCTCACCAAGGCTCTTCTCCCCCGATAGCTCAGTTTGGCTGGGCGGCCAACTCTCGGAAGGGTTCTGGTCGTCCCAAACGTCTTCCATTTAAGGATTATGGAGGTCACTGTGCTCTTAGGAACCTTAAGTGCAGCAGATTTTTTTTCCAACCTTGGCCAGATCTGTGCCTTGCCACAATTCTGTCTCTGAGCTCTTCAGGCAGTTCCTTTGACCTCATTATTCTCATTTGCTCTGACATGCACTGTGAGCTGTAAGGTCTTATATAGACAGGTGTGTGGCTTTCCTAATCAAGTCCAATCAGTATAATCAAACACAGCTGGACTCAAATGAAGGTGTAGAACCATCTCAAGGATGATCAGAAGAAATGGACAGCACCTGGGTTTAATATATGAGTGTCACAGCAAAGGGTCTGAATACTTAGAACCATGTGATATTTCAGTTTTTCTTTTTTAATAAATCTTCAAAAATGTCAACAATTCTGTGTTTTTCTGTCAATATGGGGTGCTGTGTGTACATTAATGAGGAAAAAAAATGAACTTAAATGATTTTAGCAAATGGCTGCAATATAACAAAGAGTGAAAAATTTAAGGGGGTCTGAATATTATATATATACATACTCTGCATTTAGCATAGACTATATATTCATACACTATATATTCAGTGTTTACTCGATATTCAGTCACTGCAGGCAGTGTATTAATATATATATATATATATATATATATATACAGTATCTCACAAATGTGAGTACACCCCTCACATTTTTGGAAATGTTTTATTATATCTTTTCATGTGACAACACTGAAGAAATGACACCTTACTACAATGTAAAGTAGTGAGTGTACAGCTTGTATAACAGTGTAAATTTGCTGTCCCCTCAAAATAACTCAACACACAGCCATTAATGTTTAAACCGCTGGCAACAAAAGTGAGTACACCCCTAAGTGAAAATGTCCAAATTGGGCCCAATTAGCCATTTTCACTCCCTGGTGTCATGTGACTCGTTAGTGTTACAAGGTCTCAGGTGTGAATGGGGAACAGGTGTGTTAAATTTGGTGTTATCACTTTCATGCTTTCATACTGGTCACTGGAAGTTCCACATGGCACCTCATGGCAAAGAACTCTCTGAGGATCTGAAAAAAATAATTGTTGCGCTACATAAAGATGGCCTAGGCTATAATAAGATTGCCTAGACAATGAAACTGAGCTGCAGCACAATGGCCAAGACCATACAGCGGTTTAATAGGAGAGGTTCCACTCATAACAGGCCTCGCCATGGTCGTGGCACCTGGTAAGGAGTACAAAGACAAGTGTGTCTTGCCTATAGTCAAGGTGGTGGGAGTGTCATGAAGGGAGCTACATTGAGAGATTCATGAACGCCAACATGTACTGTGACATACTGAAGCAGAGCATGATCCCCTCCCTTCAGAGACTGGGCCTCAGGGCAATATTCCAACATGATAACGACCCCAAACACACCTCCAAGACAACCACTGCCTTGCTAAAGAAGCTGAGGGTAAAGGTGATGGACTGGCTAAGCATGTCTCCAGACCTAAACCCTATTGAGCATCAGTGGGGCATCCTCAAACGGAAGGTGGAAGAGGATCTCAAGGTCTCTAACATCCACCAGCTCTGTGATGTCGTCATGGAGGCGTGGAAGAGGACACCAGTGGCAACCTGTGAAGCTCTGGTGAACTCCATACCCAAGAGGGTTATGGCAGTGCTGGAAAATAATGGTGGCCACATAAAATATTGACACTTTGGGCCCAATTTGGACATTTTCACTTAGGGGTGCACTAACTTTTGTTGCCAGCACTGTTATACAAGCTTTACACTCACTACTTTACATTGTAGCAAAGTGTCATTTCTTCAGTGTTGTCACATGAAAAGATATAATAAAATAATAAATAAATAATAAAATATTTACAAAAATGTGAGGGGTGTACTCACTCTTGTGAGATACTATATATATATATATATATATATATATATATATACAGGGCTCAAAATGTCAAGCCCTGAGCTACTAGCCAGGCCTCAAGGGTTACTCGCCACCAGTTGCCCCACCCAACCCCTACCATGCCCCGCCCCTAATCCCACCCCTAAACACGCCCTCTTAAAATTATCTCTTGAAATGACACTTAAATGTTTTATTTCGGTTATTTTGAAACCTGGGAAAGACGAAACAAACCCAAACAGTTATCGTCCTATTTCATTGTTGAATCAAGATATAAAGTATTATGCTAAACTTATTGCTAATAGACTTCAAACCTTATTGCCTCAAATAATTCATACAGATCAAACTGGCTTTGTGAGGTCTAGAGAGACTCGAGATAACACTAGTAAGACTCTCTCATTAATATTTTTGGCACAGAAACAACATATTCCAGCTTGCCCTGCTCTCAATCAATGCCGAAAAGGCATTCGATCGTTTAGACTGGAGATTTTTTTTTCACTCACTTCGCCAAATTAATCTGGGGGACAATTTGATAAACAAAATCATGGCGCTATATACAATTCTTTCTGCTGAAATACGAACAAACTGTACTCTCTCTAATATATTTAAGATTAACAACGGTACCTGTCAGGGTTGTACGTTATCTCCATTACGCTATGCAATTACAATGGAACATCTAGCAATAGCTATACGTAATAATCCTTCTATACATGGTATTACTATTAATGAGATAGATTATAAAACTTCACTTTATGCAGATGATGTTTTACTTTATATAACATCACCAATGATAAGGATTCCTTATGTCTTAAAAGAAATTAATTCATTTGGAAATTTAAGTAATTTTGAGGTAAATTTAACTAAATCCGATTTATTAAATATCTCACTACATAGAGATGAGGTCTCTTCGCTGGCAGCGTTGTTTCCTTTTCACTGGCAAGAAGTAGCAGTGGAATATCTAGGAGTTAAAATTCCAACAGATCTTACTCTGGTTTACAAGTTAAATTTTCTTCCACTTTTACTACGAACGCAAGCTGAATTGTTATTATGGTCGAAGCTCTCTTTATCATGGTTTGGCCTTATTAATGCGATCAAGATGAATACTCTCCCAAATTATTTATACTTATTCCAAACCTTACCTATTAAACTACTAAAACATTTTTTTAAAAACTCACTGTTTTTTTAACAGTTTGTTATTGCAATTTGTTTGGAAAAATACTAAACCTTGAATTAACTGGAAAACACTTTGCCGATCTAAAGATCATGGAGGAGCAGCTCTGCCAGATTTTGAGTGTTATTATAAAGCAGTTATATTCTCTCGTATTTTGCATTGGTTCCATCATCCCGATGATAAACAATGGGTTCAAATGGAAATTGGTTCCTCCCCATTGAATCCTAAAGCTGCATTGTGGCTTTGTCTTAAGGATATAGGATTATGGTCTTCCTGGCCCTGGCTTACTTATATGGTTTTGAAGTGTTGGCATCATTACTTAAAATGATTTCCTCTGATATTCCAGCTCCACTCACTTCTTTAATAGATAATCCTTCTCTAGTGTTCACTCAAACACTATTCTAACCTGGGACAAATCCTATTGGCCCCAGATTAGGCATATGATTCTGGAGGGTACCTATATGCCATTTGTAAATTTTCAAGCCCTACATGATAAAAAAAAAAGTATCTGGTTTGTTTATCTGCAATTACGGAGTTTTTACTCCTCTTTGATCCAAAAATACCTTATCCATTGACCGCTTACAGATTTTGAGCAGTTATGCATATCTTCGGAATCACCAACACATACTATATCTAAGATATATATGTTATTATCTATTTTTATTTCACCTGGTTCACCATCGTATACGGTCAAATGGGGGTTGGAACTAAATCGGTTAATACAAGAGGAAGATTGGGATCAAATTTTTATTAATACCAATGAATCAATAGCTTGTGACACCCAAGAGCGCAATTTTAAACTGCTATCTAGATGGTACCACACCCCAGTTAACTTAAATCTAATTTTCCATCACAATCAGATGCATGCTGACGTTGCAATGTCGCTATAGGTAACTTATCTCATCTCTGATGGGCTTGTCCCCTTAATTATAAACTTTGGGATCAAGTAATCAGCTTATATAATACTGCTATGGGTGAATTAATCAACAATTCAGTTGAATTAGCTCTCTTTTCCTTCTTACCTCGATCATTATCTAAAAAATAAAAAATCTCTTCTTAGTTTTTTTCTCTCAGCAATTAGACAATTGATACCAAGATACTGGAAATCTTCTATTGTTCCCTCAATTATGGAGTGGATTGAGACTCTAAATGGTATTATGCATATGGAAAAACTGGTAGCTGAAAATAATGATACTATACAGAAGTTTAATGGGGTGTTGCAGACCTGGATAACATTTAGAGACTCATCAAAGTTCCTGGATATTTTTTAATTTCTAAGTTTCATTTTTGATGGAGCATATATATATTCTATTTTTGCTTGTTTCAAATTTATAAAAGTTGAAGAAAGATTCTAGGATTATATTAATGTGAGACACCACTATATATATGTCCCCCCCCCCCTTTTTATTTTTATTTTTTTCTCTTTCTTTCGCCCTGAATACAGAGGGGGGATTTTGGAGAGATGTATTATTTTGTAAGTTAGTAATTATAAATTTAATGAACATCTCAGCTATTAATATGTATTCAGGATGATTGTATTTGTTCGTGTATGATTTCTTTGCTGTTGTTTGTGAATAATTTTGAAAGTGAATAAAAACATATTGGAATGATAAATGGTTTATGCAGAATTACTTTATAAAAATAGATATTAACAACTTTATCTGTGTCCCCAATGCAGCTATGTGTCCCCAATGCAGCCTGTGTCCCCATTGCAGCCTGTGTCCCCAATGCAGCTATGTGTCCCCAATGCAGCTATGTGTCACTAGTGCAGCCTGTGTCCGCCAGTGCAGCCTGTGTCACCAATGCAGCTATGTGTCCGCCGGTGCAGCCTGTGTCACCAATGCAACCTGTGCCCGCCAGTGCAGCCTGTGTCTGCCAGTGCAGCCTGTGCCCGCCAGTGCAGCCTGTATCCCCAATGCAGCTATGTGTCCACCAGTGCAGCCTGTGTCACCAATGCAGCCTGTGCCCGCCAATGCAGCCTGTGCCCGCCAATGCAGCCTGTGCCCGCCAGTGCAGCCTGTGTCTGCCAGTGCAGCCTGTGTCCCCAATGCAGCCATGTGTCCCCATTGCAGCCATGTGTCCCCAATGCAGCCTGTGTCCCCATTGCAATCTGTGTCCCCATTGCAGTCATGTGTCCCCAATGCAGCTCTGTGTCCCCAATGCAGCTCTGTGTCCCCAATGCAGCCATGTGTCCCCAATGCAGCCTACCTGTGTAGGGGAAGGGAGAGGAGAGCCACCGCCGCCTGGTTGATCAGAGCGTGGGAGACATAACAGCTTTCATTTCAATAGCTGTGTGTTCCCCGCTGCGTGCCGTCATATACAGCCCCTCCCCCTTGTCCAGGCACTTTGATAGACAGATCACCTGTCCAATCCTGGGACAGGTGATCTGTCTACTAAAGTGCCTGGCAAAGAGGAGGGGCTGTATGTGACGGCGCGTGGCGGGGAACATGACCGTGGGGTCAAAATGATCACAAGTACGATGAGCAAAAATCCCAGAACCACAAAGGGGGACCTAGTGAATGACCTGCAGAGAGCTGGGACCAACGTAACAAAGGCTACCATCAGTAACACACTACGCCGCCAGGGACTCAGATCCTGCAGTGCCAGACGTGTCCTCCTGCTTAAGCCAGTACATGTCCGGGCCCATCTGAGGTTTGCTAGAGAGCACTTGGATGATCCAGAAGAGGATTGGGAGAATGTCATATGGTCAGATGAAACCAAAGTAAAACTATTTTGTAGAAACACAACTCGTCGTGTTTGGAGGAGAGAGAATGCTGAGTTACAACCAAAGAACACCATACCTACTGTGAAGCATGGGGGTGGCAACATCATGCTTTGGGGCTGTTTCTCTGCAAAGGGAACAGGACGACTGTTCCGTGTACATGAAAGAATGAATGGGGCTATGTATCGTGAGATTTTGAGTGCAAACCTCCTCCCATCAGCAAGGGCATTGGAAGATGAAACGTGGCTGGGTCTGCAGACTCCTGTATTATGTCTGCAGTCTCTGATCATCTCCTGTATCATGTATGCAGTCTCTGATCATCTCCTGTACCATGTCTGCAGTCTCTGATCGTCTCCTGTAGTATGTCTGCAGTCTCTGATCATCTCCTGTAGTATGTCTGCAATCTCTGATCATCTCCTGTACTATGTCTGCAGTCTCTGACCATCTCCTGTACCAGGTCTGCGGTCTCTGACCGTCTCCTGTACAATGTCTGCAGTCTCTGACCTCCTCATTACTTCCTTCTTTCTTCCATCAGCAGTCACAATCCTCTCTTGAGACTAATAGACCCACTTAGTCTTACTTATTAACCATTATTATTATCATGATACGCACGTCCCCATGGTATTTGAATATTACCCTAACTATGTATTAGCATCACCTGCTGGGCTCAAGTGGCAATAATACCAAATGCGTGATTAATTATAACTACACTTGTGTATATGTTTCTCTATTGTATTTTACTTACTGTGTGTCTTATGTATTTTAATAATCTGTTCTGTGCTCCTGAAGAAGCGCTCAGGCGTGCAATATGTTGAGCGAATTCTCGTTACTGATTACTATTTCTGCATAGCTCCTCTTCGGTATAACTGTATGTAAATTGATCATTTCAATCATTGTCTAATCGACCTTTACAAATACAGAGCTGTGTATGGAGTGTATATTTTGTAAATGTATGGCCATGAATTGATTTCTGTTTTTGTCTTTTTATACTTTTTAAAAAAAATATTCTTTAATAAATTGTATTTTTAATTATAATAACTATAGTGATTATTGTGCCAATAAAGTCCAAAGCCCAAATTCTCTCTCTCTCCATACGTACTTTATCGGGACGAGGCACTCAGTATTAACTATGTATCCACATTACCACTATGTGGTGATACTTCATTAATTCAAATCTCCTGTATTATGTCTGCAGTCTCTGACCATCTCCTGTACTATGTCTGCAGTCTCTGACCATCTCCTATATCATGTCTGCAGTCTCTGATCATCTCCTGTATTATGTCTGCAGTCTCTGATCATCTCCTGTACTATGTCTGCAGTTTCTGACCATCTCCTGTGCTATGTCTGCAGTCTCTGATCATCTCCTGTATTATGTCTGCAGTCTCTGATCATCTCCTGTACTATGTCTGCAGTCTCTGATCATCTCCTGTATTATGTCTGCAGTCTCTGATCATCTCCTATATCATGTCTGCAGTCTCTGACCATCTCCTGTACCATGTCTGCAGTCTCTGATCGTCTCCTGTACTATGTGTGCAGTCTCTGACCATCTCCTATATTATGTCTGCAGTCTCTGACCATCTCCTGTATTATGTCTGCAGTCTCTGATCATCTCCTGTATTATGTCTGCAGTCTCTGATCATCTCCTGTATTATGTCTGCAGTCTCTGACCATCTCCTGTACTATGTCTGCAGTCTCTGACCATCTCCTATATCATGTCTGCAGTCTCTGATCATCTCCTGTATTATGTCTGCAGTCTCTGATCATCTCCTGTACTATGTCTGCAGTCTCTGACCATCTCCTATATTATGTCTGCAGTCCCTGACCATCTCCTGTATTATGTCTGCAGTCTCTGATCATCTCCTGTATTATGTCTGCAGTCTCTGATCATCTCCTGTATCATGTATGCAGTCTCTGATCATCTCCTGTACTATGTCTGCAGTCTCTGATCATTTCCTGTATTATGTCTGCAGTCTCTGATCATCTCCTATATCATGTCTGCAGTCTCTGACCATCTCCTGTACCATGTCTGCAGTCTCTGATCGTCTCCTGTACTATGTCTGCAGTTTCTGACCATCTCCTGTACTATGTCTGCAGTCTCTGACCATCTCCTGTACTATGTCTGCAGTCCCTGACCATCTCCTGTATTATGTCTGCAGTCTCTGATCATCTCCTGTATTATGTCTGCAGTCTCTGATCATCTCCTGTATCATGTATGCAGTCTCTGATCATCTCCTGTATTATGTGTGCAGTCTCTGACCATCTCCTATATTATGTCTGCAGTCTCTGACCATCTCCTGTATTATGTCTGCAGTCTCTGACCATCTCCTGTACTATGTCTGCAGTCCCTGACCATCTCCTGTATTATGTCTGCAGTCTCTGATCATCTCCTGTATTATGTCTGCAGTCTCTGATCATCTCCTGTATCATGTATGCAGTCTCTGATCATCTCCTGTATTATGTGTGCAGTCTCTGACCATCTCCTATATTATGTCTGCAGTCTCTGACCATCTCCTGTATTATGTCTGCAGTCTCTGATCATCTCCTGTACTATGTCTGCAATCTCTGATCATCTCCTGTATCATGTCTGCAGTCTCTGATCATCTCCTGTATTATGTCTGCAGTCTCGGACCATCTCTTGTATTATGTCTGCAGTCTCGGACCATCTCTTGTATTATGTCTGCAGTCTCGGACCATCTCCTATACTATGTCTGCAGTCTCTCACCATCTCCTGTACTATGTCTGTGGTCTCTGATCATCTCCTGTACTTTGTCTGCGGTCTCTGACCATCTCTTGTACTATGTCTGCAGTCTCTGACCGTCTCCTGTACCATGTCTGCAGTCTCTAACCGTCTCCTATATCATGTCTGCAGTCTCTGACCATCTCCTGTACTATGTCTGTAGTCTTTGACCATCTCCTGTATTATGTCTGCAGTCTCTAACCGTTTCCTATATCATGTCTGCAGTCTCTGACCGTCTCCTGTACTATGTCTGCGGTCTCTGACCCTCTCCTGTACTATGTCTGCAGCCTCTGACCATCTCCTGTACCATGTCTGCAGTCTCGGACCATCTCCTGCATCTTGTCTGCAGTCTTGGACCATCTCCTGTACTATGTCTGCAGTCTCTGACCATCTCCTGTACTATGTCTGCAGTCTCTGACCATCTCCTGTACTATGTCTGCAGTCTCTGACCATCTCCTGTACTATGTCTGCAGTCTCTAACCATCTCTTGTATTATGTCTGCAGTCTCTGACCATCTCCTGTACTATGTCTCCAGTCTCTGACCATCTCCTATATCATGTATGCAGTCTCTGACCATCTCCTGTACTATGTCTGCAGTCTCTGACCATCTCCTGTAGTATGTCTGCAGTCTCTGATCATCTCCTGTACTATGTCTGCAGTCTCTGATCATCTCCTGTACTATGTCTGCAGTTTCTGACCATCTCCTGTACTATGTCTGCAGTCTCTGACCATCTCCTGTACTATGTCTGCAGTCTCTGACCATCTCCTGTACTATGTCTGCAGTCTCTGACCATCTCCTGCACCATGTCTGCGGTCTCTGACCATCTCCTGTACTATGTCTGCGGTCTCTGACCATCTCCTGACTATGTCTGCAGTCTCTGACCATCTCCTGTACTATGTCTGCAGTCTCTAACCATCTCTTGTATTATGTCTGCAGTCTCTGACCATCTCCTGTACTATGTCTGCAGTCTCTGACCATCTCCTATATCATGTATGCAGTCTCTGACCATCTCCATTACTATGTCTGCAGTCTCTGACCATCTCCTGTAGTATGTCTGCAGTCTCTGATCATCTCCTGTACTATGTCTGCAGTCTCTGATCATCTCCTGTACTATGTCTGCAGTTTCTGACCATCTCCTGTACCATGTCTGCAGTCTCTGACTATCTCCTGTACTATGTGTGCAGTCTCTGATCATCTCCTATATCATATCTGCAGTCTCTGACCATCTCCTGTACTATGTCTGCAGTCTCTGACCATCTCCTGTATCATGTCTGTAGTATTTCTGAGGGCTCTTTCTAACAGACTCTCTAACAGAAGCGCTCTCTGTCTCCATCAGAGAGGCCCCCCTCCAGGTCCCAATAAAGTACTCTTGCCTCTCTTCCTGTATTTTGTTAATTGTACCTGTAAGGATCCCAGGGTAATGAAGACTTCGTGGTGGAGCATCTCTGTGGTTGAGTCGTTGCCATAGAAATATTTGTAAAGGGGAGGAGTTACTAAAATGACTACGCCCATGTGGGGGCGCCAGAAATATTTCTGCACCCAGGTGCCTGTGACCCTAGGATCGGCCCTGCATCACACCGCAGAGCTCCACAAGTGCAGGGCGCTGCTGACTCCCCGCTGACTTTTAAAAGTGGTTAAACAGCAGCCACTTGGGCACCACATGCTTGACCAGACATATGACGAACTGCCATGCAGGTAACAGAACTTGAAAGACCCACATCAAAGAAAAGGCAGACTTCTCCTGACTCTAGGATCTCAAACCCTACTATACCTCCAGTCCTCTTAAAAACCTGCATGTGAGAGGAATGAAGGTATTGCAATAGGTGTCCCAAGTATTTGCAGCCAGTCTTCTAGCAGTACACCACCAATTGATTTTAGCAGGCAAATTTTGCTACCCCAGTTGCTGAACCGTAAAAAGAAATTCAGTCCCAGCCATCCGCATGTTCAGCGTCTAAATGCTAGCTTGGCCAAATTGCTAGCACTTCAACTGCTGCATTTTCAGCTGGTAGACTCTGCCCCTTTTGTGAATTTGTGGAATCTGCTGTACCGCAGTGATAGGTTCCAGAATGCCACTTCTATTCACGGAAGGCCATTTCGGCTCTCTACCAGTATGTAAAAGGCAATGTTTTGGCCTCATTGGACAGGGCGGTCAGCAGTAACGTTCATATTACCGCTGACTCATGGTCCAGCAGGCATGGGCAGGGACGTTACCTTTCCTTCATGTTGCACTAGGTAACTCTGCTGGCAGCTGAAAAGGATGCAGGACAGGGTTCAATGTTGTTGGAGCTTGTTTTGCCACCACGCCTCCAAAATGCTAGTGGTGATTCTGCTCTCTCCTCCACCCCCTCCTCTTCTTCTTCCTCTATGGTCTCTTCTGCAGATTTGTATTCTGAACCAGCGGTGCTCCGTAAGCGTTCAAGGGGCTACGCAAGCAGTCAGGCTAAAAGATGCCATGCGGTGCTTCAGTTGGTCTGCCTAGGGGACAGGAGCCACGCCAGCTTTAGCCAGGAATGGTTGTATGCGACAATGGCACCAACCTTCTCCCCGCCCTCCGACAGGGACACTTGACCCATGTTCCATGTTTGGCACATCCTGAATCTGGTGGTGCAGCGCTTCTTGAGCAGGTACCCAGGCTTACAAGATCTCCTGAGGCAGGCCAGAAAACTCTGTGGTCATTTTCACCAGTCATACAATGCCAGTGCTCAGCTGGCTTACATTCAATGGGAATGCAACCTGCCCACCAACCGCCTCATTTGTGACATGCCCACCAGGTGGAACTCAACGTTGGCAATGCTGCAGCGGCTGCACATACAACTGAGGGCTATAAATGAGTACCTGTGTGAGTATTGCACCAGGACAGGGTCTGGAGATCTTGGCTTCTTTTTGCCACGTCGGTGGGTACTGATCAAGGATGCATGCACTGTCCTGTCACCATTTGAGGAGGCCACAAGGATGGTGAGCAGTGACAATGCATGCATCAGTGATACTGTCCCTCTAGTCTTCCTGCTGGAGCACACGCTTTGTGGAATCATGGACAGGGCACTTGAGGCAGAAAAGAGGGAGGAAGAGGAGGACTTCCTTTTCTCTCAAGGCCCCCTTTATCCAGATAGCATTCCTGTGGGCCCACCAAACACACAGGAAGAAGAGGAGGAGGAGGATTGTGTCAGCATGGATGTAGAGGATAGCATGGATGTAGAGGATAGCAGCGGAGATGGTTTTAAGTCCCCAGAAACCCAAGGAGTTGTACGTGGCTGGAAGGATGTAGTTATGGATAATGTGATCCTTAGTGACCCAGAAGACTCAGAATCGAATGCCTCTGCAAACTTACGCTGCATGGCCTCCCTGATTCTGCAAAGTCTGTGAAAGGACCCTAGGATTCGTGGTATCAAGGAGAGAGATCATTACTGGCTGGCAACCCTTCTTGATCCACGTTACAAGGGTAAAGTTGCAGAACTCCTCCTGCCTTTGCAGAGGGAGCAAAGGATGAAACATCTTCAGGAGGCCTTGAAGAAAGGTTTGTGTAACGCATTTTCAGACCCTGGGAGGTTACCATTTCCTGGTGCTGCACAACATATTGCTGATGCTTTGCTCAGTCAAAGGAAGAGCAGTGGAGAAGGTGGCTGGCTGACCAATGCCTTTAAAAATGTTTCAGTCCTCAGCGTCAAGGTTTGATCAGTTCAAGCAACCATCGCCAGCATCTGCATTATAGGGTGCAGGAATATCTAGGGGCAAGAGCAGACTTGGAGACCTTTCCAACAGAGCATCCACTGGGTTACTGGGTCTTGAGGATGGACCACTGGCCAGAACTTGCTCAATATGCAATTGAGCTACTGGCCTGTCCTGCATCCAGCGTGCTTTCTGAACGCACATTCAGTGTTGCAGGAGAGTTTGTAACGGATCAAAGAGTGCGCCTGTCCACAGACTCTGTTGATAGGCTCACATTCATAAAAATGAATCAGTCTTGGATCAGCAGCTATCAAGCACCTGATGCTAATGTAATGAATTTCATTTGTTTAACAGGGGCATGTAATTACAATTTTTGATATTTTACAGCAGGGCCCATTCCTGTACCCAACAAGAGTATCTGTGAGGTTACAGTGTTGTGGCACCACCATCACCACTCAAGGCCCATTTTTTCTGCCCCTATTTAACAGGGGCATGTAATTACAATTTTTTATATAATATTTCAACGCAGGGCCTGTTCCTGCACCCAACAAGAGTAACTGTAAAGGGCTTACAGTGTTCTGGCGCCACCAAAACCAAAGGCCCAATTTTTCTGCCTCTGTTTAACAGGGTCATGTAATTAACATTTTTGATATAATATTTCACAGCAGGGCCCATTCCTGCCTCCAGCAAGAATAACTGTGAGGGGTTACAGTGTTCTGGTACCACCAACACCTAAGGCCCAGTTTTTCTGCAGAGTATATAGGGCAGGCTGTATAGTATATATACTGCTGTTCAGAGTATATAGTGCCTGGGGGCCCCCACACCATTTTAAAAAAAAATTTGGTGCGGGGTTCCCCTTAATATCCATACCAGATCTGAAGGGCCTGGTATAGATTTTGGGGGGACATCCACGCCATTTTTTTTGTTATTTTTGGTATTTTTATCTATATTGCCGGGATCCGACAATACATTACAGCCGTGAGCAGTTTTAAGTTACATTTTTTCCTTTAGAAATGCAATTTTGCTGTGGTACTGTTATAAACATGGGAAAGATGCTCTACTTTTCACACATACTAAGGACACCCCCAGGCACGATATATAAAGGAATATTTCATTTTTTCACTTTAAGCATTATTAAAATCACTGCACCCGAAGAAACTTCCGTTTTTAAAACTTTTTTTTTTCATAGATACATGTCCCCTGGGGCAGAACCTGGGTCCCCAAACACTTTTTATGGCATATTAACTTGCATATAAGCCTTTAAAATTAGCACCTTTGATTTTTCACATTCGCGTCCCATAGACTTTAGTGGTGTTCACACAAATTATTTGCCTGTTCGCATGTTATGCTGCGAACCGTGGGGGTGTTCGGCTCATCCCTACTAGTATACAACGAACAATACACACTGCTATTATAGAGTAACTTATTTGAAACTGAATACAGCTGTGCAATGCATAAAACCAAGGCACCTAAATAGTAAGGCATGGGGAATGCATTGTTCATTTGTATAATGTTTTATGTATTTATTAGCTAGCTACAACATTTAGACTGTACAGTCTATTTAGGACTTGTTCACACCTGCAATATACTGTAATGCATCCTAAATGACATGCCACATTGTTTACGTTTTCTTTTTTTTTTTTCAACTTTATTGTTGTTTCATCCATCTTTATTCACCACAGTGATTTGCAATGTCCTGCGTCACAACATGTTGAAAAAATGTTGTGTATGTTTACTTTTTTTCAGCGCACACCACTGCAGCATTTTGCTGTGAACCAAACTCATAGAACTCAAGGTAAATTACCTTGAAGCTGGGTTCACACTATTGCGAATTGGATACCAGTTTCACCGCATCCAATTCGCATAGCAGGAGACTGTGACCAGCTCTCTTTGGAGCCGGTTCACAGATCTCCGCAGTGGCTCCGGTACGAATTGCACAAGAGCCCTGTGCCTCTTTGGTCCATTTCAGGTCCGAATTCAGTCCAAAATTTGGGCTGAAATCGGACCTGAAGCGGTGAATGGAGACGCACCGGACTCCTGCTGTGAACTGCTGCGTTCTCAAGTGTGAACCCAGCCTCACTATGCATTGGGACTACATTGGGCAAGGTTGTCCAGTGCAGCCCAATTCATATAGTGTGAATGGGCCCTTAAAGTGTAGCAGCCCAACAGCTTTTTCATAGAATACAGTAGTAAACACTAATTACACAAACACATTTGGCATTAAAAAAATAGAAAATATAATTTGACACCAGAGGTGTAACTAGAATCTTCAGGGCCTGGTGCAAGAAACCATGAAGGACCCCCACCAGGGGCATTGCTAGGTCTACAAAAGATCTGGGGCTAGAGCCCATAGCAGCGAAGTAAAGAAAGTCATATGCTTGGGCGGGCATACACATGTATATGATATACATACACATGTATATGATATACATGTGTGTGTATTTATATATATATATATATATATATATATATATATATATATATTATCTCACAAAAGTGAGTACACCCCTCACATTTTTGTAAATATTGGATCTTTTCATGTGCTAACACTGAGGAAATTAAACTTTGCTATAATGTAAAGTAGTGAGCGTACAGCTTGCACAACAGTGTAAATTTGCTGTCCCCTCAAAATAACTCAACACACAGCCATTAATGTCTAAACCGCTGGCAACAAAAGTGAGTACACCCCTAAGTGAAAATGTCCAAATTGGGCCCAAAGTGGCAATATTTTTATGTGGTCACAATTATTTTCCAGTACTGCCTTAACCCTCTTGGGCATGGAGTTCACCAGAGCTTCACAGGTTGCCACTGGAGTCCTCTTCCACCCCTCCATGATGACATCACAGAGCTGGTGGATGTTAGAGACCTTGCGCTCCTCCACCTTCCATGGATGCCCCCAACAGATACTCAATAGGGTTTAGGTCTGGAGACATGCTTGGCCAGTCCATCACATTTACTCTCAGCTTCTTTAGCAAGGCAGTGGTCGTCTTGGAGGTGTGTTTGGGGTCGTTATCATGTTGCATTACTGCCCTTCGGCCCAGTCTCCAAAGGGAGGGGTTTATGCTCTGCTTCAGTATGTCACAGTACATATTGGCATTCATGGTTCCCTCAATGAATTGTAGCTCCCCACTTCCGGCAGCACTAATGCAGCCCCAGACCATAACACTCCCACCACCATGCTTGACTGTAGGCAAGACATACTTGTCTTTGTACTCCTTTGTCCCCAGTGCCCGCTCATTAGATCAGGGTCCCCAGAGAGCCCATTCCTTACATCAGGGTATCCAAAGAGGGCCCCCTTACATCATGGTCCCCAGAGAGCCTCCCTACTTACATCAGGGTCCCCAGAGCCCCCTCATTACATCAGGGTCCCCAGAGAGCCCATTCCTTACATCAGGGTCCCCAGAGCCCCCTCATTACATCAGGGTCCCCAGAAAGACCCTCCTTACATCAGGGTCCCCAGAGAGCCTCCCCCTTATATCAGGGTCCCCAGAGCCCCCCATTACATGAGGGTCCCCAGAGAGCCCCTTCCTTACATCAGGGTCCCCAAGGAGCCTTCCCCCTTTACATCAGGGTCCCCACAGAGCCTCCCTACTTACATCAGGGTGCCCAGAGCCCCTCATTACATCAAGGTCCCCAGAGAGCTCCTTCCTTACATCAGGGTCCTCAGAGCCCACCTCATTACATCAGGGTCCACAGAGAGCCCTTCATTACATGAGGGTCCGCAGAGAGCCATTTCCTTACATCAGGGTCCTCTGAGCCCCCTCATTACATCAGGGTCCCCAGAGCCTCCCTCATTACATCAGGGTCCCTAGAGGGTCCCTTCCTCACATCAGGGTCCCCAGAGAGTCACTCATTACATCAGGGTCCCCAGAGAGACTCTCCTTACATCAGGGTCCCCAGAGAGCCTCCCCCTTACATCAGGGTACTCAGAGCCCCCCTCATTACATCAGGGTCCCCAGAGAGCCCCTTACTTACATAAAGGTCCCCAAGGAGCCTCCCTCCCTTACATCAGGGTCCCCAGAGAGCCTCCCTAATTACCCAGAGAGACTTTCCTTACTTCAGGGTCCCCAGACAGCCGCCCCCACCCCCTTCCAGAGGTTCCCTGTGTATCTTTTCTCTGCTGTGCACCTCCAACCCCCAGCACATCTCTTTACCCCCCAACTGGGGGGAGGTGGGAGGGGGCGATTGGCAGCTCTATGGTGCCTGCAGGCGGCGGGATCTCCCTGGGGCTAGTAGATCTCTTCCCAGGTGTATACAGTGGAGAGGGGCCCGTGTATGTGGGCAGGTATCAGTTTCACTCTTCAGTGTACAAGTGAGTCGTTCTGCTTGTACACTCTTGGTAATACATACCCGGGTCAGAGGCCGCTCCCCTCGCCACTGTATACACTCGGGAAGAGAACTACTAGCCCCAGGGAGATCCTGCCGCCTGCAGGTACCATAGAGCTGCCGATCGCCCCCACTACATACTAAACTGACAGCCAGAGGTGCAGGGGGAGATGCTTGCCCCCCCCCCACAGTGGCAGAATGCCAGGGCCCAGTCGCAAGTGTGACTGCTGCGACCCTGGTAGTTATGCCATTGTTTGACACTGACCTTTCTTCTGACACCTTATTTAGCCGCTGATGGGTTCCCAGAGATCCCCCACTTACATCAGGGTCCCCAGAGAGCCTAGCTACTTACATCAGGGTCCTCAGAGAGCCTCCCTTTAAATCAGGGTCCCCAGAGAGTCTCCCCTTACATCAGGGTCCCCAGAGAGTCTCCCCTTACATCAGGGTCCCCAGAGAGCCTCCCCTTACATTAGGGTCTCCAGAGAGCCTCCCTACTTACATCAGGGTCCCCAGAGCCCCCTCATTACATCAGGGTCCCCAGAGCCCCCCTCATTACATCAGGGTCCCCAAAGAGCCCCTTCCTTACATCATGGTCCCCAGGGAGCCTCCCTCTTACATCAGGGTCCCCAGAGAGCCTCCCCCTTACATCAGGGTCCCCAGTGCCCGCTCATTACATCAGGGTCCCCAGAGAGCCCATTCCTTACATCGGGGTATCCAATAAGGCCCCCCTTACATCATGGTCCCCAGAGAGCCTCCCTACTTACATCAGGGTCCCCAGAGCCCCCTCATTACATCAGGGTCCCCAGAGAGCCCCTTCCTTACATCAGGGTCCCCAGAGCCCCCCATTACATCAGGGTCCCCAGAGAGCCCCTTCCTTACATCAGGGTCCCCAAGGAGCCTTCCCCCTTTACATCAGGGTCCCCACAGAGCCTCCCTACTTACATCAGGGTCCCCAGAGCCCCTCATTACATCAAGGTCCCCAGAGAGCTCCTTCCTTACATCAGGGTCCTCAGAGCCCACCTCATTACATCAGGGTCCACAGAGAGCCCCTTCCTTACATGAGGGTCCGCAGAGAGCCACTTCCTTACATCAGGGTCATCTGAGCCATCTCATTACATCAGGGTCCCCAGAGCCTCCCTCATTACATCAGGGTCCCTAGAGGGTCCCTTCCTTTCATCAGGGTCCCCAGAGAGTCACTCATTACATCAGGGTCCCCAGAGAGACTCTCCTTACATCAGGGTCCCCAGAGAGCCTCCCCCTTACATCAGGGTACTCAGAGCCCCCCTCATTACATCAGGGTCCCCAGAGAGCCCCTTACTTACATAAGGGTCCCCAAGGAGCCTCCCTCCCTTACATCAGGGTCCCCAGAGAGCCTCCCTAATTACCCAGAGAGACTTTCCTTACTTCATGGTCCCCAGACAGCCTCCCCCACCCCCTTCCATAGGTTCCCCGTGTACCTAGCTTGTCTCTGCTGTGCACCTCCAACCCCCAGCACATCTCTTTACCCCCCCGGGGGGAGGTGGGAGGGGGCGATTGGCAGCTCTATGGTGCCCGCAGGCGGCAGGATCTTCCTGGGGCTAGTCTATCTCTTCCCGGGTGTATACAGTGGAGAGGGGAGGGGCCTCTGACCCGGGTATGTGGGCATGTATCAGTTTCACTCTTCAGTGTACAAGTGAGTCATTCTGCTTGTACACTCTTGGTGATACATACCCGCTTCAGAGGCCGCTCCCCTCGCCACTGTATACACTCGGGAAGAGTACTACTAGCCCCAGGGAGATCCTGCCGCCTGCAGGCGGCACCATAGAGCTGCCGATCGCCAACTCCCCCCCACTACATACGAAACTGACAGCCAGAGGTGCAGGGGGAGATGCTTGGGGCCCCCCCCACAGTGGCCGAATGCCAGGGCCCAGTCGCAAGTGTGACTGCTGCGACCCTGGTAGTTATGCCATTGTTTGACACTGACCTTTCTTCTGACACATGATATGGCCGCTGATGGGTCCCCAGAGATCCCCCACTTACATCTAGGTCCCCAGAGAGCCTAGCTACTTACATCAGGGTCCCCAGAGAGCCTCCCTTTAAAACAGGGTCCCCAGAGAGTCTCCACTTATATCAGGGTCCCCAGAGAGCCTCCCCTTACATTAGGGTCTCCAGAGAGCCTCCCTACTTACATCAGGGTCCCCAGAGCCCCCTCATTACATCAGGGTCCCCAGAGAGCCTCCCCTTACATCAGGGTCCCCAGAGAGCTTCCCTACTTATGTCAGGGTCCCCAGAGCCCCCTCATTACATCACGGTCCCCAGAGAGCCCCTTCCTTAAATCAGTGTCCCCAGAGAGCCCCTTCCTTACATCAGGTTCCCCAGAGCCCCCCTCTTTACATCAGGGTCCCCAGAAAGACTCTCCTTACATCAGGGTCCCCAGAAAGACTTTCCTTACATCAGGGTCCCCAGAGAGCCTCCCCCTTACATCAGGGTACTCAGAGCCCCCCTCATTACATCAGGGTCCCCAGAGAGCCCCTTACTTACATAAGGGTCCCCAAGGTGCCTCCCTCCCTTACATCAGGGGGACCCAGAGAGCCTCCCTAATTACTTCAGGGTTCCCAGAGAGCCCCTTTCTTACATCAGGGTCCCCAGAGCCCCCCTCATTACATCAGGGTCCCCAAAGAGCCCCTTCCTTACATCATGGTCCCCAGAGAGCCTCCCCCTTACATCAGGGTCCCCAGAGAGCCTCCCCCTTACATCAGGGTCCCCAGAGCCCCCTTATTACACCAGGGTCCCCAGAGAGCCCATTTCTTACATTAGGGTATCCAAAGAGGCCCCCCTTACATCAGGGTTCCCAGAGAGCCTCCCTACTTACATCAGGGTCCCCAGAGCCCCCTCATTACATCAGGGTCCCCAGAGAGCCCCTTCCTTAAATCAGGGTCCCCAGAGAGCCCCTTCCTTACATCAGGGTTCCCACAGCCCCCCTCATTACATCAGGGTCCCCAGAAAGACCCTCCTTACATCAGGGTCCCCAGAGAGCCTCCCCCTTACATCAGGGTCCTCAGAGCCCCCCTCATTACATCAGGGTCCCCAGAGAGCCACTTCCTTACATCAGAGTCCCCAAGGAGCCTCCCCCTTACATCAGGGTCCCCAGAGAGCCTCCCTAATTACATCAGGGTCCCCATAGCCCCTCATTACATCAGGGTCCCCAGAGAGCCCCTTCCTTACATCAGGGTCCCCAGAGCCCCTCATTACATCAGGGTCCCCAGAGAGCCCCTTCCTTACATCAGGGTCCCCAGAGAGCCCCTTCCTTACATCAGAGTCCTCAGAACCCCCTCATTACATCAGGGTCCCCAGAGCCCCCTCATTATATCAGGGTCCCCAAAAAGCCCCTTCCTTACATCATGGTCCCCAAAGAGCCTCCCCCTTACATCAGGGTCCCCAGACAGCCTCCCTACTTACATCAGGGTCCCCAGAGAGCCCCTTCCTTACATCAGGGTCCACAGAGAGCCTCCCTCATTACATCAGGGTCCACAGAGAGCCCCTTTCTTACATCAGGGTCCCTAGAGAGCCTCCCTTTAAATCAGGGTCCCCAGAGAGTCTCCCCTTACATCAGGGTCCCAGAGAGCCTCCCCTTACATCAGGGTCATCAGAGAGCCTCCCCTTACATTAGAGTCCCCAGAGAGCCTACCCTTACATCAGGGTCCCCAGAGCCCCCCTCATTACATCAGGGTCCCCAGAGAGCCCATTCCTTACATCAGGGTCCCCAGAGCCCCCTCATTACATCACGGTCCCCAGAGAGCCCCTTCCTTACATCAGGGTCCCCAGAGCTCCCTCATTACATCACGGTCCCCAGAAAGACCCTCCTTACATCAGGGTCCCCAGAGAGCCTCCCCCTTACATCAGGGTCCCCAGAGCCCCCCTCATTACATCAGGTTCCCCAGAAAGACCCTCCTTACATCAGGGTCCCCAGAGAGCCTCCCCCTTACATCAGGGTCCTCAGAGCCCCCCTCATTACATCAGGGTCCCCAAAGAGCCCCTTCCTTACATCATGGTCCCCAGAGAGCCTCCCCCTTACATCAGGGTCCCCAGAGAGCCTCCCCCTTACATCAGGGTCCCCAGAGCCCCCTTATTACACCAGGGTCCACAGAGAGCCCATTTCTTACATTAGGGTATCCAAAGAGGCCCCCCTTACATCAGGGTTCCCAGAGAGCCTCCCTACTTACATCAGGGTCCCCAGAGCCCCCTCATTACATCAGGGTCCCCAGAGAGCCCCTTCCTTAAATCAGGGTCCCCAGAGAGCCCCTTCCTTACATCAGGGTCCCCACAGCCCCCCTCATTACATCAGGGTCCCCAGAAAGACCCTCCTTACATCAGGGTCCCCAGAGAGCCTCCCCCTTACATCAGGGTCCTCAGAGCCCCCCTCATTACATCAGGGTCCCCAGAGAGCCACTTCCTTACATCAGAGTCCCCAAGGAGCCTCCCTCTTACATCAGGGTCCCCAGAGAGCCTCCCTAATTACATCAGGGTCCCCATAGCCCCTCATTACATCAGGGTCCCCAGAGAGCCCCTTCCTTACATCAGGGTCCCCAGAGCCCCTCATTACATCAGGGTCCCCAGAGAGCCCCTTCCTTACATCAGGGTCCCCAGAGCCCCCCTCATTACATCAGGGTCCACAGAGAGCCCCTTCCTTACATCAGGGTCCCCAGAGAGCCCCTTCCTTACATCAGAGTCCTCAGAGCCCCCTCATTACATCAGGGTCCCCAGAGCCCCCTCATTATATCAGGGTCCCCAAAGAGCCCCTTCCTTACATCATGGTCCCCAAAGAGCCTCCCCCCTTACATCAGGGTCCCCAGACAGCCTCCCTACTTACATCAGGGTCCCCAGAGAGCCCCTTCCTTACATCAGGGTCCACAGAGAGCCTCCCTCATCACATCAGGGTCCACAGAGAGCGCCTTTCTTACATCAGGGTCTCTAGAGAGCCTCCCTTTAAATCAGGGTCCCCAGAGAGTCTCCCCTTACATCAGGGTCCCAGAGAGCCTCCCCTTACATCAGGATCATCAGAGAGCCTCCCCTTACATTAGAGTCCCCAGAGAGCCTACCCTTACATCAGGGTCCCCAGAGCCCCCATCATTACATCAGGGTCCACAGAGAGCCCCTTCCTTACATCAGGGTCCCCAGAGAGCCCCTTCCTTACATCAGGGTCCACAGAGAGCCTCCCTCATTACATCAGGGTCCACAGAGAGCCCCTTTCTTACATCAGGGTCTCTAGAGAGCCTCCCTTTAAATCAGGGTCCCCAGAGAGTCTCCCCTTACATCAGGGTCCCAGAGAGCCTCCCCTTACATCAGGATCATCAGAGAGCCTCCCCTTACATTAGAGTCCCCAGAGAGCCTACCCTTACATCAGGGTCCCCAGAGCCCCCATCATTACATCAGGGTCCACAGAGAGCCCCTTCCTTACATCAGGGTCCCCAGAGAGCCCCTTCCTTACATCAGAGTCCTCAGAGCCCCCTCATTACATCAGGGTCCCCAGAGCCCCCTCATTATATCAGGGTCCCCAAAGAGCCCCTTCCTTACATCATGGTCCCCAAAGAGCCTCCCCCCTTACATCAGGGTCCCCAGACAGCCTCCCTACTTACATCAGGGTCCCCAGAGAGCCCCTTCCTTACATCAGGGTCCACAGAGAGCCTCCCTCATTACATCAGGGTCCACAGAGAGCCCCTTTCTTACATCAGGGTCTCTAGAGAGCCTCCCTTTAAATCAGGGTCCCCAGAGAGTCTCCCCTTACATCAGGGTCCCAGAGAGCCTCCCCTTACATCAGGATCATCAGAGAGCCTCCCCTTACATTAGAGTCCCCAGAGAGCCTACCCTTACATCAGGGTCCCCAGTGCCCCCCTCATTACATCAGGGTCCCCAGAAAGACCCTCCTTACATCAGGGTCCCCAGAGAGCCTCCCTACTTACATCAGGGTCCCCAGAGCCCCCTCATTACATCAGGGTCCCCAGAGAGCCCCTTCCTTACATCAGGGTCCCCAGAGCCCCCTCATTACATCACGGTCCCCAGAAAGACCCTCCTTACATCAGGGTCCCCAGAGAGCCTCCCCCTTACATCAGGGTCCCCAGAGCCCCCCTCATTACATCAGGTTCCCCAGAAAGACCCTCCTTACATCAGGGTCCCCAGAGAGCCTCCCCCTTACATCAGGGTCCTCAGAGCCCCCCTCATTACATCAGGGTCCCCAAAGAGCCCCCCCCCCCTTACATCAGGGTCCCTGATGTAATTTTTTTTAGCGCTATTAAAAAAAACAAAAAAAAAAACACAATATTTTTTACTTTCTGCTATAAAACATATCCAATAAACCATTTTAAAAAATCTAATTTCTTCATTTAGGCCAATATGTATTCTGCCACATATTTTTGGTAAAAAAAAAACCCATTAAGCATATATTGATTGGTTTACGCAAATGTTATAGCGGCTGCAAACTACGGGATATATTTATGGAATTTCTATTTATTTATTTTTTTATACTAGTAATGGCGGCAATCAGCAACTTATAGTGGGACTGCGATATTGCAGTGAACTATCGGACACTAACTGACACTTTTGACTCTTTGCGGGAACCAGCGACACTAATACAGTGATCAGTGCTAAAATTATACATTGCCAATGTACTAATGACACTGGCTGGGAAGGGGTTAAGCATCAAGGGCGATCAAAGGATTAACTGTGTGTCTCGCTAATGTTTTTTTGTGTACAGAGTGTGTTGCTTTTACTAGGGGAAGATATTGATTCTAGTCTCTGCTTTGCATATCTCAGTTCTCAGTGTTTTACTATAGATCGGTGGATGCTGGAGGACATGGAGCCCCGGGACCCGCAGATCTGCTTATGCTGTGATTTACTACAGTAGAAGCGGTCCGCCGTTGCCACACACGTACCCCCTGCAGGCGGAAATGCAAAATCACACACACACACACACATATATATATATATATATATATATATATATATATATATATATATATATATATATGCGATTCTGCCCACAGCTGCCACCCTGTAGCAGTAAAAGTGCTATAGGGCGGTCAGCAAATGGTTAATATAATGTGCAAGATAGGGTATACAGTGTAGGGGTAAAAAATGTAAAGTACAACATAGCGTATACAGGGCAGAGTTCAAGAATATAATACACACAATATAACGTATACAACGCAGGGGTCAGAAGTATAATTTACAACATAGTGTATATAGTGCAGGGTCAAGAGTATATTGTACAACATAGTGAATGCAGCGCAGGGGTCAAAACTATGTAAGATGCAGCATTCTGAACAGAGTGAATTGGTAAGTAATGCTCAGTGGGATAATTATGCCCCAAAGTTGGTGTAGGAAATTGGAGTAATAGTAGCAGGAAAAGTATCCCATAAGCCGCACATCGCTGCAAGTCCACTGTAAATGAGTATTTGGCAGTCTCAGCTGGGGCTCCAACCAGGCCATGCCCTGAATGCATTTCGCCCTGCCCCCGGAGGTTAATCATGGGGAACTAGAGTAATAGACCTCTCACTTCCATCCTAAAATGGCTAGCCCCTCTTTGCCTCCCCACGGTTCCCAAGTGTCTGTGTAGGTCCACAGTGTGGATAGATTGGGTCATGCAGGTTCAGAAGTGGGTAACTACAAAGTTCTGGGGTCAGGAGTGGTTAATGTACAGAATGTAGGGTCCAGGAGTGGGTAACATACATAGTGCAGGGAGCCAGGGATGCATAATGCACAGAGTGCATGGGTCAAAACAAAGCAAAGCACAAAGTGCAGGGTTCAGAGAAATTCCTTCCTTAAACAAAAATTTTCCTTTTCTACCAATACCCTCTCAGGACCAAAATGCCAGAGTTTTTGTACATATCTAGATCAGGGATTTATTTACAAAACTGCTGCCATTTTTATTGTGATATAGAAAAATAGAAAAACAACAAATAATGAATTGCTTTGCATAAACAAACATTTATTGAGTGTACCATGGGTATAATTAATCAGAAAAGTGTACACTGAGATCACTTTTAGTTTGGTTACATCTTAATTAAGAACAAAATCCTTATTGGAGTATTTCTTGCCAAGAAAGCATTTAGCAAATAAGAATTCATATTGCAATTGGAGGAATGATAAATTGGAGAGTGGTTTATGAATCTGGACCAAATATCTGACTGTGGGCATGGGTGAACAGATTCTCACCTCTCGCTTTTTCACCAGCTCTTTCACTGTTTCCTCTCCATTGACAGCGGTAAACACGGCTTTCTCCCTAAAGAGGTACTATCCCTCACATCTGTCACACACAAACATACAGTATATGTATATAAATGAGCTGTAGGATTTGCATATGATATGAATTTACAGCATGGTTTACATAAAAATAGGCCATAGCTCATTCATATGCAAATTCAGCAGACCATTCCCGGGACACAACATGGTACCCCTGTGGGACAACTTAACAACTGGACCATCTTGACCAATCCAGGACTATTGGTAAGCATGGTTATAGTGAGAGGGACTAAAAGGAACTTTTAAAGAAAAAACCATTATGAACCACAATAAAATTTTCTTAAGACAGAGGTATCAGTTTGCTCACTTACTATTCCTCCAGAAGCACATTTTTGAGGTCAGGCACTAATGTGAGATGAGAAGTCCTGGCTCGCAGTCTCCGCTCTAAATCATCCCAAAGGTTTTCTATTGGGTTGAGGTCAGGTGCACAGTCATGTTGGAACAGGAAGGGGCCATCTCCAAACTGTTCCCACAAAGTTTGGAGCATGAAATTGTCTGAAATGTCTTGGTATGCTGATGCCTTAAGAGTTCCCTTCACTGGAACTAAGGGGCCAAGCCCAACCCCTGAAAAACCCCCTCCACCAAATGATTTGGACCAGTTTACAAAGCAAGGTCCATAAAGACATGGATGAGCGAGTTTGGGGTGGAGGAACTTGACTGGCCTGCACAGAGTCCTGACCTCAACCCGATAGAACACCTTTGGGATGATTGAGAGCGGAGACTGCGAGCCAGGCCTTCTTGTCCAACATCAGTGACTGACCTCACAAATGTACTTCTGGAAGAATGGTCAAACATTCCCATAGGCACACTCCTAAACCTTGTGGACAGCCTTCCCAGAAGAGTTAAAGCTGTTATAGCTGCAAAGGATGGGCCAACTCAATATTGAACCCTGAATCATGTGTAAAGGCAGATGTCCCAATACTTTTGACAATATAGTGTATATACAGTTAGGCTCTATGCATGTTCCTTTTGAGCGTTTATGCAGTACTTTTTGTTTTCTGTGTTTTTTCATGTCTGGTTCACATCTACGCATTGAAAATGTGTACTGAAAAACGCAAAATGCACCTGGAATACGCAAACTCAGTGGTTCACGGGCGCCGCCCCCCCCAACACCGCTGACGCCCTCCCTATCCATGTGCCGGCCCCTTTCAGGATGACGGGCACATGAATTACAATTGCGGGGATAGGTGGGGGGTGTGTCTTTTGAAGCACCTGATTAGAGCCAGAGGCTCTAATAGGCTTCAAAATAGGTTGGGCTTGGGGCGCTAAGAGTGCGCCCTAATCCCACCCGGTTGTGTGACACTAGCGAATGAATATTCGCTATTCTGCCACATTCTCCTCCCGGCCAATCAGGAAGCCCCTATAGTCATAAGACTCCCGGGCCAATCATGTCTCAGGACACACTTATGGGTTCCAATCGTCCGAAAGGAGAATGCCGTGTCCTCGCTGGAGCGGCCCGGCTCTTCCTTCTCCCTGCCGCCGTGTCGCCTCCATGCCACCACTAGTTAAGGTGATTGCTGTTGGCTGCTGTGTCTCCCATGGGGTGATCGCCGCTGGCCGTTTAGTAAGCACAAGCCGCAACTGTGCAAACTGCAACCTGCATAGTTGTGAATCAGGCCTTACTGCAATTTTACTGCAATTTGCGTATTGCATTTTTATGCTTTTTGAGGGAAAATTTGTTGTTGGGCAGATTTAAAAAAGCAAATTGTGGCAAAATCGCAGTAAAAACGTAGTAAAGATGCACTACATGCTGCAGCTTCTCCATTGAATCTATTGAACCAACAAAAAGCACTGTTCTGCCTTTAAAAAAGTTCCTGACCCTTTTCGAAAACGCAGAGGCACAAAAATGCATTGACGTTAACATGTTCCATAGCGCCCAAAGTGACTTGTGCATGAAACGACGTACGGGTCCTGCACTTCTGCAAAAGGCAAAAAGCTTAAAAACATACATTGGTGTGAATGGAGCCTATAGACATTATCAGTGCAAAGAAATGTAACTATGGCTTTTATAGGTTAATTTTATACTGGATTTTATTGAGGCCAGGCCTCCATGCTAGGTGCAGTCCTAATCTCTAACATGAACAATGTTTTCTGAGCATCCCTGTGATTCTGCATGCCTATTTCCAACTCAGAGTCTCTTATGCCCTGTACACACGACCGGACTTTCCAGCAGACTAGGTCCGACGGTCTTCCCGACAGACTATCGGCGGACTTCCGATGGACTTTCCAATAAACAGACTCGCGCACACACGATCGGACTTTCCGGCAGAATAGGTCCGACGGTCTTCCCGACGGACTTTTGACGGAGTTACGGCGGACTTCCGAACGAACGGACTTGCCCACACACAGACTAAAGTCCATTCATTTTGAACGTGATGAGGTACAACGGGACTAGAAAAGGAAGTCAATCTCGCAGCTTTTATCGGCGTGATTAACACCTTGCGAGCCCCGTCGCAGAGCATACCAGGCCCTTAGGTCTGGTATGGATTTTAAGGGGAACCCCCTACGCCGAAAAAACAGTGTGGGCCCCCCCAAATCCATACCAGACCCTTAACGGAGCATGCAGCCTGGCCGGTCAGGAAAGGGGGTGGGGACAAACGAGCGCCCCCCCCAAACCGTACCAGGCCGCATGCCCTCAATATGGGGGAGTGGGTGCTTTGGGGAAGGGGGGCACCCTGCGGCCCTCCCCACCCCAAAGCACTTTGTCCCCATGTTGATGAGGACAAGGGCCTCTTCCCGACAACCCTGGCCGTTGGTTGTCGGGGTCTGCGGGCTTTAATAGGGGGGCCCCCAGATCCCGGCCCCCTGCCCTATGTGAATGAGTATGGGGTACATCGTACCCCTACCCATTCACCTGGGAATGTCAATAAACCTGTCAATAAAAAAACACACTAGATAGGTTTTTAAAGTAATTTATTAGGAAGCTACGGGGTCTTCTTCCGGTGTCTGGTACTTCTCCCGGTGTCCGGTTCTTCTCCTGCTCTCCGGTTCTTCTGCCGGGCTCCCTCACTATCTTCTGCTCTTTTGCCGCTCTCTTGCTAGCGGTGGCCTGGTCTTCTCCATCGTCTTCTTCCCTCTTCTCTTCTTCCGTTGTTGACACGACGCTCTCTCCTGCTGTAATGCGCAACGACTTATATAGGCATGGGGCGTGTATCCCCCCCAAAAAAAGTAAAAAAAACACATTTCTTCATAAGTTTAGACCAATATGTATTCTTCTACATATTTTTGGTAAAAAAAAATGCAATATGCGCATATTGATTGGTTTGTGCAAAAGTTATAGTGTCTACAAAATAGGGGAAAGATTTATGGCATATATATATATATATATATATATATATATATATATATATATATATATATATATATATATATATATTTAATAGTAACGGTGGAAAACAGCGATTTGTAGCGGGACTGCGACATTGTGGCGGACAGATCAGACACTTTTGACACTTTTTTGGGGACCAATGACATTATTACAGTGATCAGAGCTAAAAATAGCCACTGTCACTGTATAAATGACACTGGCAGGGAAGGGGTTAACACTATGGGGCCGATTAAGGGGTTAAGTGTGTCCTAGGGAGGTGTTTCTAACTGTGGGGGGAGTGGACTGACTGGAAGTACAGTGAGATCACTGTTCCTGATCACTAGGAATAGACAATCTCACTAAACTCTCCTGTCAGAATGGGGATCTGCTTTATTTACACTGGCAGGGTGGCCTGCGGACATTGCGGCCGCCGGACCAGCGCATTGGCTCTCCCGCTGTACAGCGGGTGGGCGCCCACAGTGACTCGTGCACGAAACGTTGTACGGGTACGTTGTTTCACGCAATAGGGCTGCCCTGCCACAGTATATATGTGGTGGGCAGTCCTTAAGTGGTTAAAGGCTCACTATCTGGGTTACAATTTTTTTTTGTGATGTTTAGTATAAAGAATAAAAATCTGGACATGTTATGCTACTCCCACTGGTTTTCAGCTAAAGGAGTTGTAAAGGCAGAAGGTTTTTATTTTTATTTTTTTAAGGTACGCAACAGAACACAATAGTATGACATGTTATCACATAATGAAAACATCCATTGGAATAAACACACTAAATAGGTATAGACAAAAATGCAAATTACACTAGAAAACGAAATGCAATAAAAATAGCATACCACATTGTTGTGATATAACTCCAGTCTGAGGGCCATCCCAGCCTTAGAAATACTACATTGCAATGTGGTCAATAATCTAAGGTTTACAGTGATAACATGTCAAGACTTTGAAGGCAGTACACTCAATCATGACATAAATGCTATAGGACAGGGGTAGTTGTTGACCCCTTTATATTAAGGGAGAATATTCTTTAAATCCATAGTAACAGTACCTTGCAATCAGCGTACTGACCAGATTTTCCAGAGAATGTAGGAGTAGAAAAGTAGACCCCAAGAGAGTCTAGAAGGGAAAGAAAAAAAAAGACAAATAGGGGTGGGGAGGTAGGGTATTGGTGCGGAGGGGTAGACGGCACCAGTAAGTGAACTCCGAGGGTAGACAGCATCGATCTAAGAATAATTCAAATATTCATCTGACAATTGAAACATGTGCCAATATATCCAGCGTGTATTATGGTCTTCAGTATTGTCCCTGATATCAGACGTTAGGCCTTCCATCTGTTGGATGTCATTAACCCTGGCAAACCAATGTGACACGGTGGGCGGGGACTGTTGCTTCTACATACTGGGGATGCATGCCCTAGCAGAATTCAGGAGATGTTTCAGCAATGACTTGCGTTATCTCTTACTGGACATAGTTAAGGAGCACTGCCGCTGGGTTGTCAAAAAGAGGGAAGTCTGTAAGTTTCTGAACAATCCCTAGAACCTGATGCCAAAAGGGTTGGAGTTTTGAGCAATCCCAGAAGATGTGGAGCAGCGACCATGTTAAGTGTTGCATCTCCAATACAATGGACTGTGACCGGGGAACATTGACGGTAATATGGACAGTAGCAACCCCTTATAAGCAAAGAAAAGGATCAGATTCTTTTAAACTTCCGAAAAAGTGATATTAAGGTCTCTTTTCCCATTTTACCAAATAGGGAGGGTCTTTTTGACATGTAACTGCCAGCAAGATACCGTTAGAGGAGGAAAGAACCCTCTGTATGGGTCCTTCCCCTAGGCAGAGGTCCTCAAATGGAGTAGAAGTTCTGCAAAAAAAGTTATGATCTGGAAGGGACCAAACAAAATATAAGAGTTGCAAGAGCTTCCAGCAGCCCAGAACAGACGAGGTAAAATGGCCAAACAAGACCAATGGACAAACCCACCCAGTGGGCTCAAAGAAGGATGAGGCTCTTACTAATTTTTGGTCGGGTTGGAAGGCTTTATCAATTCAGCCTGGAGCGAAGTCTGGTTGACCGATAATCGGCGTCAATGGAGAAGAGAAGCTGGAGATTGTGGCCAGCAAGTACTTGCGGATTTCAGATAAGGCGGTACCAATCAGTGGGTGCGGAAAAGATTTATGTGGGGAGTGTCTGCATCAGTCGATCACCCTGGCCATATGGGTCGCCACACAATATAAGGCGGGATCTGGAAGGCCGACCCCTCCACTTAGCTTGGGTCGGCGCAGGAGCAATTGCTGAAGATGGGAAGGTTTGCCTTGCCAAACATAGTAAATGAAGGCTGCCCGAAGCTTCCAAAAAAAACACCTGAGGTATCCTAACTGGTAATGCCTGCAGAAATACAGGAAGCACGGCATTACATTCATCTTGAAGACATTGCATCTGCCAAACCAGGAGACAGCCAGAGTTTTCCACCTTTCCAAATCTGCAGAAAAGGTAGCCAACTAAAGCTGGACGTTGTATTGGAAGATGAGTTGAAGATTGGAGGGAATTTTCATCCCTTGGCATTGCATATTTTGAGAGGCCCATCGGTAAGGGAAATTACTACTAAGATGGGCAAGGGACCTTGAAGGCAGAGTAACATTAAGAGCTTCTGATTTTTGACTTTTGACAGAACGCCATATGCATGTATTTCAGACAATAAGACTGGTAAAGAAACAAAGGGATCAGATACGTAGGAATCGTGTTAGGGATGGGGTATATAAGGCTGTCAACATCAGATTAGACATAAAAAAATATATGAATCATGTGCAAATATACTATAACCCCCTTGGACTTTTGAGGCAGAAAGTAATATAAAGGTAAGCTTCTTTAAAAGGCAGTAGCGCCATTTTTATTAAATACAGACATAAAAGAAAGGGCAAGCTTGACCCTATAGGCAAATACAATACATAAAAACAGTATATAGTAGAAAATGAAAAAAAGTGTACACCATTCAGAAATACATTGTATAATCGAACCCAATATCGTCAAGTATACTCCTGTAATAACAGAATTGTGATGTGGTTAGTCCATATGGGTTTCTTGAATATATCCCAACATGTTTCGGAATTATTAATATATATTCACTCTTCAGGGAAAATTGTATTCTTGGTGATTTTTCTCTTTCTGAAATACAGATATAATCACTGGTAATCACAATACATAATATAATGAAAACAGTTAGTTTCACATGGTATATCAAAGTATACTCATAGCTGTTTACTTACACTATTACAATACAATAATACAATACTTACAATGTATGCAACACAAAAACAATGGAACAAACATATGGACCAATAGAGGATCCCAAAAATTGAGCTAAAGTGCACAGACCACCCACCAGGTGGACAAGTGAACACCCTGGATGAGTCAAACAGACATCCATAAGAACCGCCCTATGGGCTGCACCAGCTGTCAAAGTAGTTGTATCTAGTATCAAGAACTATATAGTGTCAAAAGTATAGTATAAGTGACGCGAGGCATAGCCCTGCACCATGGGGCGGGATGACCACCAGCAGAGAGAACGCCCAATTGCACCAACAGGTAGTGTGATAAGGGCGAAAGGAGGTTCCTACCCATAGTGCAGGCCGGAGAGGAACCTGAAGAACCCGAAGCTTCCAATAATGAAAGCCTGCCAAACAGGGAGCCCGCCCGCCAGGTGGTGTAAGTAAGAACTTGACAGAGAGTGCAATTTGGAGTCCCCTGGCGGGTAACCTGCAGCACTGTCAGCTGTGCATAAAACTCAAGGAAAGTTATGTTTGCATACCGGGATCACAAAATGAACAGGGGGAAAATGCACACAACAAAAACATGCCATACAATAAATGACAAAGGGAAAGTTTGGAGTGAAATGAAAAAAGTTTGAAGAAATTATATATATAAAAAAGCATATAATTGATATGTTATGTACTACCAATTACATGATAATGCATACATCAATGCATTTCCTAGTGTATAAATTATAAATGAAGTTTGCATCCCCCTGATATAAACCCTGGTAGGAAGGGTTTAAAATGAAATGCCTCATTAAGGCCTACGGGATCACATTTAGAGGCGGCTGGAGAGGTACCCAAACCCCGCTTCCCGGTCGTCTCCAGGCTTACCGGACCTTTCGGTTAGCCCAGAGCCAATCTGATCTTCTCCGATCCCCTCCGTGGCTACACAGACCAGTTTGTTTTGTCATATATGGCTTTTATTATCTGGGGTTAGTAATGGATGGTTGGCTTGGGCCAATGCTCTTGTTTTCGCCTATGCAATTATCTTCCTTTATGCTGCATTAACACATTGTTATTAGTACTCTTCCTCTGTTTTGCAGTATATTATTATGAATAATATTATCATTATTATTATTATTATTATTATTATCAATAATAATAATAATGCTTCTCAATGCTGTTTTACTTTTTAAACACACGGATGTAGTACCTATTTTATGGTAATATAGATGCTCTTTAAAAAAGTTGACACCTCCTAGGAACCAACAAATTATTTTTTGCATGACAGCGACAGTTTCCTGTGGGCTGAAGGAAGTCCACTATACAAAGTGTACAACAATGCCACATAAAGCATGAACATAAGTGTTGTACCTACCAGCATAGTTTATTGTAACACACCCTTTCAAATATATATATATATATATATATATATATATATATATATATATATATATATATATATATATATATATATATGTATAGTATCTCACAAAAGTGAGTATAACACTCACATTTTTGCTACACTTTGCTACAATGTAAAGTAGTGAGTGTACAGCTTGTATAACAGTGTACATTTGCTGTCCCCTCAAAATAACTCAACACACAGCCATTAATGTCTAAACTGCTGGCAACAAAAGTTAATACCCCCCCAAGTGAAAATGTCCAAATTGGGCCCAATTAGCCATTTTCCCTCCCCGGTGTCATGTGACTCATTAGTGTTACAAGGTCTCAGGTGTGAATGGGGAGCAGGTGTGTTAAATTTGGTGTTATCACTCTCACTCTCTCATACTGGTCACTGGAAAAATGGCTGAGTGTTGAGTTATTTTGAGGGGACAGCAAATTTACACTGTGGAACCCAGCTTACCTTAGAGAGTTTGAGAAACTCCCTTTTCATCTCCCCAGGCCCCTCTTATATGTAGGTAACCCTATGTCTATTAGGGGCACAGGGTGACCAAGAAGCCCAGTCTGGGCTACCCTAACCAGACTCACAGTACAACCACACCGGATTCAGCATTTTATTTTACCCTGTTATCTTGGGTCTTATATGCATGGTTTGTGTTGAAAGTTGCAAAGGCTCCTGCACTTGGGACAGTAATCTTTATCAACAATATCCTTCAATAAATATATGAAGATAAATTAGCTCCACTGCATCAGACTGTTGGGACATTATATGAGCGTTGCCTCATAGGCTGTTGTAGACCATTGCCATGCAGTCTGTGATTCCTGATTAATCAAAGCATTGCTTAGATAGGAATTCCATGGGTAATTGGATCCCCTATTGTTTCTGTCTGTCTTCTCATCTATGTGTTTATACTTGTAAGAATGTGTATTGTACACATAGGCGTGCGCAGCCTATTGCATTAGGGTGTTCCCCAAAGCTCAAACACACACACGCGTATATATATATATATATATATATATATATATATATATATATATATATATATATGTATACACACACATATACACTGTATTACCAGAAGTATTGGGATGCCTGCCTTTACACGCACATGAACTTTAATGGCATCGCAGTGTTAGTCTGTAGTGTTCAATATTGAGTTGGCCCACCCTTTACAGCTATAACAGCTTCAACTCTTCTGGGAAGGCTGTCCACAAGGTTTAGGAGTGTGTCTATGGGAATGTTTGACCATTCTTCCAGAAGAGCATTTGTGAGGCCAGGCACTGATGTTGGATGAGAAGGCCTGGCTCACAGTCTCCGCTTTAATGTGAAGGCCAGTCAAGTTCCTCCAACCCAAACTCACTCATCCATGTCTTTATGGACCTTGCTTTGTGCACTGGTCCAAATCATTTGGTGGAGGGGGATTATGGTGTGGGGTTGTTTTTCAGGGGTTGGGCTTGGCCCCTTAGTTCCAGTGAAGGGAACTCTTAAGACATCAGCATACCAAGACATTTTGAACAATTTTATGCTCCCAACGTTGTGGGAACAGTTGGGGGGTGGCCCTTGTTGTTCTAACATGACTACGTACCAGTGCACAAAGCAAGGTCCATAAAGACATGGATGAGCAAGAGTGGTGGAAAATTTACTTCAAGAGCAAAAATTCACATTATAATAGTAACTAAAACATATAAAATTAAGTGTAACAATCTAAAAAATAAAAATTCCAAAGTGCTATAATGGTGTGAACCTCCCAACTAAAAAGTTGTTGAAGTTGAAGTTAATTTGTATTGCAATTATCTGTAGAGGGGTTTCCACCACCCCTGCTAAGTTAAAAAAAAGATGTCTTATTATCATTTTGATGTGTATTACATGTGAAATCACATATGACTGGAATTATTGCACTTGTAGTTAATTTGTATGGCAAATATCTATAGGAGGGGTTTCCACCATCCCTGCTAAGTTTCATTTTTATTTATTTTTTCAGTTTGATGTGTATTATATGTGACGTTACATATCACCGGTATTGTGGTAATATTGACGTTTATTGAGATTTCCATACATTAGAGGGTTCCACAATTATTGTTACGTTATTGATTAGTAAATTAGCGCTGCACTTTTTTTTGTGGTGTGGGAACACATAAAGTGCTTAGTGGCAGGCCTTTTACTGACACTTTTTTAATTTACCTCCAGTAGTTTATTGTAAATAGTAGTGTGGTGATTACGTATTATACTAAAGATCGGCATGTGGCATTACTAAACAGATGGATTTCAGTTGTGTCCCACCAGGCCAGCCCCCATAGACAATGTAAATAGATGAAAAAACAGCGCTCGCAAATAAATAAATTATATTGGAAACTAATTCATGTGTTGCAGCTGCTAGATAAAAAGTGCTAACACTTTAATATTAAATAAGACAAAAAAGACCTGCGCTGGCAATTTACCAAGTGAATGATTATAGGAAAAAATCAAAGAGTATATATACCATATAACGTTGCACAAATACACATTTAGTGGGTATTATATGGAAATGTACACAGAAACTGTGCATAAAAACTACCAAACTGTGTGACTGAAAGTAAATCAATAAACGTAAATATTATGGTCTAAATCAATTCGTTCGAAAGCTCACTCTTGGACGCTATGCGACTAGAAAGTCACTAAACTAATATATAAATAATCCCATATATTTGTGAATAACAATAAAGTGAATCTCTATATAGTGAAAACACCAAAAAGTATATAGATCAAGGATCACACGTAACATAAAGTCTGTTAGATTAAACAGTTCCTTCACAGGAGGACAATCTGCAGACTTCAAGCTTATTCATTCATATGATAGGTTTAGATAGCAGATAAGGCTGATGCCGGTAATGCTTGAGAGGAGACTTTAGGAATCACAAACCTCGCGTTCCACCAAAAAGGAGAAGAGAAGACACATAGCATAAAACCTATGACACTGTGGGATCACCTGCGCACATAAGCGCTACTCACGGAACCGATGTGCAGAGCAGGCATTCAGATATTTAGTCGGTGTTCGCGGCTGGACGGCGTGCGTTCCACCAACTCCAGGAAGTGATGTCACTGGTTCTCGGGTTTACAAGCGTGGGCAGGATGTTGCGTCGACGCGTTTCGCCCCTCCCCCAGGGCGTTATCAAAGACTTTGATAACGCCCTGGGGGAGGGGCGAAACGCGTCGACGCAACATCCTGCCCACGCTTGTAAACCCGAGAACCAGTGACATCACTTCCTGGAGTTGGTGGAACGCACGCCGTCCAGCAGCGAACAGCGACTAAATATCTGAATGCCTGCTCTGCACATCGGTTCCGTGAGTAGCGCTTATATGCGCAGGTGATCCCACGGTGTCATAGGTTTTATGCTATGTGTCTTCTCTTCTCCTTTTTGGTGGAACGCGAGGTTTGTGATTCCTAAAGTCTCCTCTCAAGCATTACCGGCATCAGCCTTATCTGCTATCTAAACCTATCATATGAATGAATAAGCTTGAAGTCTGCAGATTGTCCTCCTGTGAAGGAACTGTTTAATCTAACAGACTTTATGTTACGTGTGATCCTTGATCTATATACTTTTTGGTGTTTTCACTATATAGAGATTCACTTTATTGTTATTCACAAATATATGGGATTATTTATTTATTAGTTTAGTGACTTTCTAGTCGCATAGCGTCCAAGAATGAGCTTTCGGACGAATTGATTTAGACCATAATATTTACGTTTATTGATTTACTTTCAGTCACACAGTTTGGTAGTTTTTATGCACAGTTTCTGTGTACATTTCCATATAATACCCACTAAATGTGTATTTGTGCAACATTATATGGTATATATACTCTTTGATTTTTTCCTATAATCATTCACTTGGTGAGTTGCCAGCGCAGGTCTTTTTTGTCTTATTTCCCATAGACAATGTGCCTAGCTGCTGAGTTCAACTGCCCATCCCTGCACTAAGTGCACTGATGGGCACTGATTGGAAGCACTGATAGGCAGCACTGATAGCCAGCACTGATTGGCACTGATAGGTGACACTGATTGGCAGCACTCATGGGCACTGATAGGCAGCACTGATTGGCAGCACTGATGGGCAGTGATAGGCGGTACTGGTTGGCAGCACTGATTGGCAGCACTGATAGGCACTGCGTGGTGGCACTGATAGGTGGTACTGATTGGCACTAATTGGCAGCACTGATTGGCACTGATGGGCGGCACTGATATGCAGTACTGATAGGTGGCACTGATGGGTATTGATAGACAGCACTGATGGGCACTGATGGGCTGCACCAATATGCAGCACTGATGGGCACTGATAGGCAACACTGATGGGCACTGATAGGTTGCACTGATTGGAAACTCTTATAGGCAGCACTGATTGGCACTGATTGGAAGCACCAATTGGCACTGATAGGCAGCACTGACTGGCACTGATATACAGCACTGATTGGCACTGATAGGTGGCATTGGTTGGCACTAATAGACTTCACTGATTGGCAGCACAGGTGGGCACTGATAGGCAGCACTGATGGGCACTGATTTATGGCATTGGTTGACACTGATAGGTGGCACTGATAGGCAGCACTGATGGGCACTCATTGGCAGCACTGATGGGCACTCATTGGCACTGATAGGCAAAACTGATGGGTACTGATAGGCAGCACTGATGGGCACTGATAGACAGCACTGATGGGCACTGATAGGCAGCACTGATAGGTGGCACTGATTGTAAGCACTGTTGGGCACTGATTGGCACTGATAGATGGCATTGGTTGGCACTGACTGGCAGCACTGACAGGTGGCAGGGATTGTCTCTGATAGGTGGCATTGGTTGGCACTGACAGGTGGCACTAATGGGCACTGGTGGGCACTGACAGGTGGCACTGATGAGCAATGGTTGGCACTGACAGGTGGCACTGGTGGACACTGATGGGCACTGACATGTGGCACTGGTGGGCACTGACAGGTGGCACTGATGGGCACTGATTGGCACTGAAATGTGGCACTGATGGGCACTGACAGGTGGCACTGGTGGGCACTGATTGGCACTGACAGGTGGCACTGATGGGCACTGACAGGTGGCACTGATTGGCGGCACTAATGGGTGGCATTGGTTGGCAATGATTGGTGGCACTGAAGGGCATTGATAGGCAGCACCGATTGGCACTGATCTAGGAGGGGGGAAGTTTCTCATTGAGCAGTCAGCTAGGCATGTAAGAGCGGCTCAGTGCGTGAAACTGTAATATAATGTCACTGCTTGCAGAGAGGAGCTGTCAGATCTCGGAGCTGATGTTGGGGGGTGGGTGGGACCGAACAGCTAGCCTATCAAACTCAAGCCAAATGGATAGGGGCTGGGTGGGCTGCTCCGTGTATGTGGCTCTGCCCCCTTTTTAAAGCAGCCCAATCATTGGCTGTTTAATAGCTGATAGAAAGGGGCGGAGCCACATACATGGAGCAGCCCGCCCAGTCCTTCGACATCAGCGTGTTTGATAGGCTTGCCGTTTGGTCCTGCCCACCCCCGACATCAGCCCCGAGTTTTGACAGGTCCTATCTGCAAGCAGTGACATTACATTAGAGTTTAAAGCACTAAGCGGCTCTTACATGCCTCCCTGACTGCTCAATGGGAAACTGTCTCACAGGCAGCTCCCTATACAGTCTCTTGCAGCATCTTACAGCAGATCTCCGGACACACATTAGGGTGTGCCCAGGCACACCCGGCACACCCGTGCGCACGCCTATGATTGTACAGTATTATTGTATCCAGGTTGTAGGGGCCGAATGGTCTGATCACCTAGGCTGGTTTAAGTGACTAGTTAATTAGCTCATGTTAATTATTTCACTATCAGATATTAGTTGCTAGAGGTAGATTATCATAGTATATGCTGGCTGTCTACGTGGCCAGTTGCTGATTGAATTATTTGTTGAAAAGTTTGAATGTACCTGTGTCTCATGTTACTGAATGTACAGTTTACCTCGCCCTGTGTCATTATGCAAAGAAGGGGGGATTGTCCCCAGAGTGTATATCTCTTTGTGCCTGTGTTTCAATAAACAGTTTTATGTTTCACACCACCCTACGCTGTGTCCCGACAGGTGAGCTAAGAGATCTTGCAATGTTCTGGTGCCAAGCAAGGGAAGCTTATACGATGGACATACTCTTTGTGAGTACCGGGGTCTGTCACATTGGTGGCAAGTGGTGGGATAGTGCATGCTAGCTGTGAACACATCCAAACCACCACCGGGATCCAAGATTGGGATAGCAGACTTTGGTCACCCCAGCAGAGATATGGACCTGTTATCAGAGTTCCAGGGGCTGCTGTAGATCGTTCTTTCAGTATTCCCCAGTACTCTCTCTGCGGATCAACACCTGGAGCTCAGTCAGCAGATTCGGATGGAGCTCTGGAATTGAGCCCTCCAGGTTGCTGATATACACCAGGGCAAGTATCATTATGCAAAGATGGGGGGATGGTCTCCAGAGTGTATATCTCTTTGTGCCTGTGTTTCTGTATCCTGCCAAGTGACTGGGTGAGGTAAAGGATCCTGGATTGTTCTGGTACCAAGCAAGGGAAGCTTAAACGATGTGCATACTCTTTGTGAGTACCAGGGACTGTCACAGGAAGCAAATAACTATACGAGCCCAGCAGCTGTCACTGACTGCGGGTACCATTCTCACTGAAGCTTGAATGGGAGTATGTGCACTCAGGGCCACCAAGATGTATTATTTGTACATGCCCAGTGAGGAAATGCCTCCTCTTCCCTAGTCCAGTCCTCCCCTGCACCCCTTTACCCACCTACCCCCCCCCCTTTATTCCTTGAAATTTTTTGTAAGCTGCCTTACACTGTTCCTCCTTTACTTGCCTACCCCTTTTCTTTTTCGTCAGCAAGATTCTCCCATTTAATAAATGTTCATGTCTGGAGAAGTCTCATAAGCCAAGTGTCTAGGACTAGGCTATTACTATTTGCTATTGTTATCTATTGCTGTTCATACAGTATTCCCATAAAATGACCTGGCTGTCTAATGACTTCCCCAACACTATATTCATCCCTAATGTTATACCTGTATTTAGAATCAATACATTTTCGTTTAAAAAAAAATAACAAATGCAATAAAAAGAATTTCTACAAATTCTATGCGTTATCTATTAATTCTATACTAACTTTTCATAACCTTTATTATAGACATAAGTCATATAAATAGAGGATATAGACAAATATATTACTCAATATATCTCTCTTACATGCCCTAATAAAAAGTGCCTCCTATGTCATAATAGGTTCATTGGTATCATTTATCATAATAATTCAGTTATATAGAGATATATATGATTGTTCCCTGTGCTAAAGTACCTTGTATTGGTTTCTTCTTCTTGAAATCCTTTGTCCACAATCACAAATAAGCCTACTACTCTAAACCCTTTGAGGCTGTGGTTGGATATATTTCATATCAAGCTGCTTCTCCTGATCTGACATTGTTTTTCACTGTCTACAAAAAAAAAAAAAAAAAGCTGCCAGTGTGAGGACTGTAGCCATGGCGATGGAGCAGTTGTTCAGCCCACTGATGGTAGCGTGTCAGTTTAGCATGCTCTGTAATGAATTCTAAATCTTTGTGAAGGTTAATCAGCGCCACAAATGATTTAAATCAACCTATTTCTTCCTTCCTGTCTGCTTTCTCAGCACCTACTTAAGTGTCTTGAAAAGGACTGCCAATCACGGAAAAATATTATTCCATCTTGGCAAGATCTTCAGAACCCGTCACTGGCAGTTAATTGTAAAGTGCATATTTTAATGACCAAATCGCTAATCCACAGTTGAGTCTGGAAGCTTTTTATGAATATTTTGCTTTTTGGTGTTAGCAGGCTATTTAAACCTTATTTTTTTTCTTCTTTTACTCTCAAGTCAATATTTCTTACAGCTCATGGATGCTTTGCAAGTGGGCACTTATTTTCTGGCATCTTAGGTTGCTGAAACTACTGTATAATATATTTCAGCCTGTATTCTAACCCAGTCCATTTCTATGCTGCTGGTATGATAAATGTTCATTTGTATCAGAATAAATAGAAAGATAATGATACAAAAGAGCTAAAGGAATTCTCTTCACCAGCGTGGATAATCTTAATTGAGTTCTTGATAAGTGATAATTTTTTGCTGCATTTCATGTTCATGGTGTAAGGGCCCATTTACATTTTTTGCACACGCATGCTAGTGTGTATTATGTTGAGAATAGATGTGTGTTGGAAAATGAATGTACTTATTAAAATCACACATGACCTTTTTTTTATAACCCAGCACATCACATTACAACACTGTGTGTTGCGGCATGCTACAATGTAGTGCATCCATGTGCATTATGTGTTGTAGTGATCGGGTATATTAATATATATTGGGTGTATAGATAATTAATAAGTAAGTATTATACATTGGCCAATATTATACATTATAAATTGGCCAACATATTACAACATATACCCCCACTTGGATCGGTTCGAATCAGAATCGATTCACAACCAAACTGCTCAGACATCCCTGGCTCTTAAGATTGAAGCCATCTCTATGCTTTCCTTCTTCCTCTGGATTGTTCTTAGTTGTCTTCTACCACAACAATATAAACCAAACAAAAAACATATTAATATAAATTGAATAAACACAAAAATTATGGACAGAGTTCTCAATAGCGGGTGAGTAAAAGTGTTATTGGGTATGCTCCACCAAGGCTCCTGAAATTCTTTAGCAATTTTATTAGAACTAATGAGGTTTTCCTTTACCAGTTCTTGTAATTCTATAATTTTCCTACTATCCCTCTTAAATAATGTATCCAATTCAACTGTAAGTGGTGGTATTTTCTTAAATAAAGGAGAAATCATAGAGTCCCAATTGCCAAGATCAGTTTGCTCAATGTCCATAGATACTTGATTCATCTGGATATTGGCTCGAATGTCTTCCTCTCCAATTGTTAGCAGTCCATCGGTGAGATTCACACACCATCCTGTGATAGGGGTCCGGCACTGAACTTGTTTCTGCCAAGTGAATGAGGGAACCCCCAATGCACAGACCCTTGGGCCTTCTCCATGAATTATTCTCTTCCAGGCTGGTTCAAATTTCTGCAATCGAACCAGGCAGTTTCCAGAGTGTGCAGCAGTACAGCCCTCTATGTGCTCCAATCGCTCAAAAGAACAGGAACAAAGCCAAGTCTGGGCACGCCTGGTACAGCAGTTGGGGTCCATGGTTTTCCACACTTGGTTGTCCTTGACGACGAGTTTGATTTCTGGTAGCAGTTGTTTCAGTATATTAGTGCCATTTCTCACCTCCACCTCACCAAGAACGATCATCTTGTAAACGGGTAAGGGTATTGTTGACCATGTAGGGATGTCGACAGTCAGAGGTATTTCCTGCTTTCCGATGCGATCTCTATTACAAAGAGTATCTAGGCTCCTTACATTAGCAAGGGCAAAGTTCCTACAAGTAACACCACTGTCTTTGATAAGATTGAATAATAAAGTTGAGTTCATTATCCTTGGCCATTCTCCTTGTTTGATTTCCTGAAGCCCTAGGCTCAGGTGTTCACTCAGCAAGTTTCCTATAATACCACAGACTATAGACTTGGATACATTATTGGTTTGAAGAGTTTTATTCAGTGCACTCACCGACATTTGAATGTTCTGCAAATCTGCAGCAATGGTGTGAATGTTCTGAATATCTATTTTCATTTCAGCTAGAGTGTTTAAATCCACTCTTCCCCCTTTAAGCAGTATCTGCTGTAATCCACCCACAAAATTCTGTTCTCTTATATTTAAACTCTCTATATCAACCCTATTCCAAATCGAACTACCCAAACTGAGGCCTGATATGATATCAGTACCCAGATCCCTCTTTGAAACTTTCTTAAAATTAAGCCCTTGTGTAGCATCCCAAAATAAGTTTACATGTGTTTGAAAAACCGTTTTAAACCATGATCCCATTGATTTTGGGCAACTCTCTGGAATGTTAAATGATGTAAAATTCAACAATAATGGTAATGATAAATATGAAACATCGCTATATACTAAATTTTGAGTCCGTTCAAGGAAAAGTCCATGTTCTGGCCACTGTAAAATTGTAGGACAGTCTCTAGAATTTGTGACCATTATATGTAAGATTTTTGTATAGACTCCATCCTCCATGTCATGAGGACTACAGGATATAATACCCTCCTTAAATACTGTAAAATTCCTTTCCAAAGTCATTTGCATTTGTGGTCCATTCTCTGTCTCCACTAATATTATATCTGTACTCCTGTGACGATCGCTTCCTTCTGGGTAAGTCCAAACAGCAGATTCCACAAAGTAATCAGATTTTGGCATCATGATCTCACATCTAACGACTATCCACCCCCCGGCTATGCCCTTTACCATATCCCCATGTATCTGGATGCCTTCTGATTCCCGTAAAACAGTAAGTTCTGTAGTATGATCCACTACACTTCTTTTACTTCGATCAGATTTCTCCACTTTAACTTGACACGTTTCCACTCTGATGTTTGTAATGCAAAGTAGTAGAGTGATTGACACTGTTATCAACACACATGCTAATAGAGAAGGCTTGTATTTGTCCAGGGGGAATGTCTTCATGTTGATGTAGTCCTCTGGTATTCGCATTACTCCTGGGACCTGAAAGACAATCTCAGGAAGAAAGTTAGACAATGCTTTCCTCCATCAAATCCACTTTTCCTTTAAATGCTTTGATCTGACATGCATGACTCCATCTTGACCTATCCTCTCCCAAGTCTAATAAGTAAACAGAGGGTCCAATTTTGTCTATGATTGCATAAGGGCCCTTCCACTTTGCCCTAGGAAATGGGTGAAACCCAGAAAAATCCTGTAACATTACTCTAGCCCCAATTTGGTATTCGCTGGTATCCGAGTCACGGCACCAGTGTAGTGATCGGGTATATTAATATATATTGGGTGTATAGATAATTAATAAGTAAGTATTATTATAATGATGATGATGTAAGTACTCTTCCGCAGCAACCCAATTCTTCCAGAGAGATGCACTTTATTGACTTCCAACACAGCACAAAGTCCAAAGTCCACAGATGACAAAGAAATCCGACAGAGGAGATATAATTCAAAGTCCCATGTTCTTAGGTCTGAGTGTGCATACACAGACAAGCCTCTCCCCCATACAGACAAGCCTAACTTACACACACAAGCCTCACTTACCAAACCTATAGACTGAATGCCGTGTTATATTCACTAAATATTGAATGGCTGAGCAATTTGATTGGCCGTTCCAATTTAGGACTTGAACAGCCGTGAACCACCCCAATTTGCACTCCCGCATATCAACATCAACAAGTCCCCTTTAGATATATTAATTAGATAAACAGAACACCCTTTTGAGCCCTTGGAATACCTACATTCCTGCATATCAACAAGCCCCCCTGATATATTAGCCCCACAGGAGGGAGCCTCCGCTAGGCCAACCCAAAACACTCCCTGATCCCATTGTTACCCCCTCAGGTCTAATTACCATCAATAAATATTTCTTCTATGGTCCTTTAAACAATGTACCCTTTGAAATGTTCAATTAGGTTAACAGCCCATACCTCACACCCCTGGGTAGACTTGCATGAGACTTGCACATCAAAGGATCTTCAACTGTTATCTTAAAATTGAGTTGGCTTGGGCAATTTCTGCTCAACCCATACTCCAATACAATATTATACATTGGCCAATATTATACATTATAAATTGGCCAACATATTACAACATGTGTGTCTGTATATATATATATATATATATATATATATATATATATATATATATATATATATATACTGTGTTATGATGTATTTTGATATTCAAAATAAAGCGTGTGACAACTCTCATTGAAAACATGCAACAATGCACATTGACATGCTTTTCTTGTGTTTCTATTGATTCCATTGGGTTATCACTTCTGCCTTGAAGCTCTAGGGTCCCTGGTTTGACTCCTGGTCAGGACACTATCTACATGGAGTTTGCATGTTCTCTCTGTAATTGCCTGAGTTTTCTCCTGGAACTCTGTGTTCCTCTCACATTCCAAAGATATGCTGGTAGGTTGACTCCTGTTTAAATTGACTCTAGTATGTGTATGTTTTCATGTGAAATAGGGATCTTAGACCCCTTTCACACTGGGGCCACGGCCACGTTAGCACTAAAGTGCCACTCGCCAAAGTGGGGTTAAAAGCACCCGTGTTGCGTCACTTCTGAATCGCTTTGGAAGCACTGCCCATTCATTTCAATGGGCAGGGCATTTTGGGAGTGCTAAATACAGTTAAACTTATAATTATAAAGGGGAACTGCTATAAAAGTGATTGTAAAGGATCACCTTGCAAAACAACCCATTTCGTTTAAAATAAAAATGAAAGGCAAAACATTTGTGTATAGATATAAAAAAAAACCCATAAATACCTTTTCTCCCTTTTTTATAAGTGATCACATTCCCTCTGTTCTTAGCTACATAAGAGCTGGGGGAAGGAGGAGCAGCAGCACACTGAGCTTCCCAGTGAATGGCTGTGCAGTGGGGGCATGTCAGAACAAGTCTGATCATTGAAGGAGAGCAGGCTGAGTTCTCTGCACAACAAGAGAACTGACCACGATGTGTTCTCCTGCTTAGTGTGGTCAGTTTTTAATAGGACAGCAAGGGGACTGGCGGGATCACCAGGGATTTCACATAAAGGAAGCAATACAAATACAGATACAGCATATTTTCTCATACAAGTACATGGTACAACAGGCACATATCAGGAATATGTAGTGTTGGGGGTAACAAAAGCTGAAACAATGTTCTAATCAAGTAAAACCATATTACAAAAATAATTCGAATTTTTCTGGTGTGAGGAATGTTAATATGTTGTAAAAAATATGCAGGTCCCTGCATTTGCCATTTGCAGAGTTTTAAGACAGAATTCAAAAACTTAGATTTAAATATATTCCTCATTAGCTACAAAGGATAGAAATCCAGGTCGTGTGCACCATATTCCTTTGCAGACCCAGTTATTACCTTGTAAAAGTCGCAGTGACATCATAACTGTGCTGTGCAGAGAGCAGAGTTGTGAATGAACAGTTCTACCCAATATAGACTTCCTGTGTTCCGTCAGATTAGGTGACCCGTCATAATTGGTAACGGAAGTGACGTTCCATCACCGCCATCTTGCTACACCCCGCACTCCTCCACAGTAATGATACACCGAGAAGGGGGCAAGCGGACATCTTGTTACACCCACCAGAGTTTTGAATTTCACAGTTATTTTTAACAGTAAATTGAATTTATAAGGTGAAATACAGTATTTGTAAATCCATCGGACTGTATACATGTTGAATTATAAAATCAGCAGTGTTCTGTCAGATTAGCAAACCTGTGAGATCGAAAGGTTTGCTGCTGCTTTAAAAATTCAACATCTAAACAGTCCGTCAGATTTCTAAATACTGTATTTCACCTTATGAGCTGCATTTACTTTTAAAAATAACTGTGAAATGCAAAACTCTGGTGGGTGTAACAAGATGTCCGTTTCCCCCCTTCTCGGTGTATCATTACAGTAGAGGAGTGCGGGGTGTAGCAAGATGGTGGCGAAGGAACGTCACTTCCGTTACCAATTCCAAGTCTTTTATACAGAAAGCTCCTGCACAAATCCGGAAGAAATACACAACGTACACCAAGATACATAGAAGAATACACATGCCTCTAATATAAAGATAATATTTGTTTATCCTGGAGTTCAACTGTAAGGGTTTTTGTTCATGCTCCTATAATACTATTGTAACAAGTGATATTTTTTATATGTAGCTGATCTAATACATCTGGATTTAAATAGTGTTTTTTTATACTCTCCTACCCAAAAAAAAAAAAAGGTTTAAATAAATAAAGCCACGTGCTATCCCGAATTGTAGGTGTGGTCAAATTGTGCTAACAGTGGGAGGGCATAGTTAAATAACCCCCCCCATTCTCAGATCATATATGCCACAGTCCTTTTACACACAAAACATGTTTAAAGTGGTTCTAAAGGCTCAAGGTTTTTTGCTTAGAATGCATAAAGGTAATAAAACCTTCTCCGTGCAGCAGTCCCCCCAGCCCCTCTTGATACTTACCTGAGCTCCCTCTCGATCCAGCGATATGCAGGAAAGCCTCGGCTCTCCGTGGGACTCTCTCTCCTCATGGGCTGAGACAATCAGTCAGTGAGCCAACGAGGAGAGAGAGGGGGCGGGGCCGAGCCGCGAGTACAGCGCTCCCAAACCGCCCCAAAGACACGTATAGCAGCGTCTCAGGATCGCGCCTGCTTGGGTGCCCCCACTGCAAGCGGCTTGCTCTGGGGGCACGAAGGAGGGGCCAGGAGTGCCGGGGGGGATTACAGTGCTGGCCCGATTTCTATGTGCCAGCTCCTCCACATGTGCAGGAGTCACATCTTCCCCCACCGGCCAGTGAAGACGGCACACAGGAGAAAATGCCAGTGCCAGCGAGGGACAGAGACAATTGGAAGAAGGGTACGTTTCACACCCTTTAGTTCTGATTTAAGCTTTGCAGGTCTGTAGACTTTTTTCAGTAGGTGATCAGCAGTAGATACAAACCCTAACTGCATGACTGCCACTTGTAGTCTTTACCTGGGGTGCATTTAACAGAGTGTCAATGCAGGAGCACAATTGGGAGACAGTTGTCACCCAGTTATAAGTACTGTCTGTACAGGGACCTTCGTTGCAGAATCATCAGAGATTCTTTTCATGAACGGTGCAAGGTTAACAAGACCAAAAACTACTTCTGATACTTTGTTAACATGTTAGGTTTGTTTGAGATTTTAGTGATTGGGTTTTGATATACTTCAGGAATATGAAACAGTCATACACAGTACATACCGGTATTTTGTTTCAGTATTATCTGCCACAGTCATATGAGTGATTTAGAAAGAGTGTACAACTTGTAGCACTACCCTGAAAGAGCTGCTGGTTATTTTGACTGTGTCATTCTGCTTCGGGGGATGATAACCCGGTGACCCACTACCTGAACTCACCAACACACCTGGTGTTTTGCAAACATTTGTGGGAGAGTAGTTTAAGAGAGTAGTCTACAGGCAAACAAAGATTTACAGCAATATAATACAATTATGCCACACACAATAATACAATTGACAGAACCCACAGAGGCACTTGCGCTGTAAGTAAGCACAACCGTTAAGTGAGGGTAGCACTATCGAGGGGCCTGACTAAGATAAAGGAGTCCCTCTCTAAACCACTGGGCAGTTGATTCTGAACACAGTTAACCAGTGTTGGGGCCACTTTAGTTGGAGTGCTCACTCCCTAGTGCAGTGGTTCTCAACTCCTGTCCTCAGAGCCCACTAACAGGCCAGATTTTAAGTATTACCTTGGGGAGATGCAGACTAGAATACTGCAATCACTGAGCAGCAAATTATATCACCTGTAAAATTTTTACGTTATCTTGCAAACCTGGCCTGTTAGTGGGTCCTGAGGACAGGAGTTGTGAACCACTGCCCTAGTGGGAGTATTTGTAAGGGATTGTACACCCCATTAACACTTATCATACCATAAGAACATACCTAAAATATAAAATAAAACACACAACAAGGATTGCGGAAAAGTTTAGGGCGTGGCCCCTTTATTTTGTTTAAAACAATTTTAATTATAAAATTAACTTTAACCTTTAATACCATACAGAATCGCTGTTAACCATTAACAGACCAAAATGCTTAGTCACTAAAGCCACAAAGTACACAGGGTAGGATTGTTGGCCAATTGAGCGTCAGATTTTTGTCTTAAGGGTGTGTGCCAGGATCTTGTCTTGCATACTAATGGTACACAATTGTCGTGCAACAAACACGAACGTAGTGATGTACTAGAAGTACTACGAGACTATAAAGAGGAAGTTAATTTCTCAAGCGCCACCCTTTGGGCTCCTTCTGCTAATTTGGTGTTAGTAGAAGTTTGAGTGTTGATTTGCGTTTTTCAGTTAGTTTCTGAACGGCCGTTCGTCAACCAGCCATGTTGCGGAGGAGAGAACGTGTGATTATTGGACTAGGAGTTATTGCTTTGACCCAAGTCCAGTCTAGGAACAGGAGGAGGAGTTCTTGGACCAAAAACTGGTTGCTTATTCGTGACCCATTATGTAATTTGCCATTGCTGCGGGAGCTCCAGGAGAATAATCCAGATGATTTTCGGAATTATCTCTGGGTGACAGACCCCTGCTTTCACCAACTCTTGGCATTGGTGTCCCCTATATTAAGAAGCAGGACACATGTATGATGCTTTCCATCACTTCAGAGGAAAGGCTCATAGCCACCTTGCGGTACTTGGCAATGGGGAGAAGTCTCCAGGACCTCAAGTTTAGGACTGGGATCTCCCCCTAGGCTCTGGGAGTCATTATTCCAGATACCTGCTCAGACATCATTCAAGTCCTGCAGAAGGACTTTAAGATCACATTCTATGTTTGCTAATGTATTGTATTAATTTGTTTACATAATTCTCAATATTGTAATATGCTGTAAATGTCCTCTTTGTCCTCATGCATGCTATAAGCTTTTCCTGCTCCTTTTTTGGCCTACATGCATATTTTCCTTTACTAACCTCCCCAGCATGCTATCCTGGGCCCATACACACCTAGCCTAGTATCTTAACAATGTTTTTTGTCAGCTCAATTTTGGGGTTTACCCTAAACAACCCCTAAAATGTGTCCAAATGTTATTGTTGTCCTCAAATTCAGGCAGAGTGCAAGAGGCCATTTTTTTAGGCCCAAACTCATTCTGAACCCTCCCTCCCCCCCAAAAATCCTAAGTCAATAGATCCAAATACTCTATCTGCTGACTTTGCAAAACCCATACACACTATCCCTCGTTTGTGTTTAAATTTCTGTATAAATTCACCAAACCATGTAGTGCAAGGACCTGCCTGATTACCTACAAATTGAAACTTATTAAGTTTTGTCTCCTATTATATTGATTGGTTAAATCATAATGTCAAAATGTGCTGCAATTTGGACAGTGTGTATACAGCTTTTTAGATTATGACACTTCTTAACTGTCCACTGGGCTGCCAATAGTGTAAGTAAGGAGGGGCTGGTCAAAGTATCACTGATTATTTATGCAAACAGCTCTCATGGAAGTGGAGAGGGTTACCTGTCCAAAACATCTACCCATTACCCCCCCCCCCCAAATTTGTCTAATGGGCCACCAGAGGGGGGAGGAATCAGATAAGTTGACCTTCCACTTTTGTCTTTAAATACTCATTTAAGTGTATCCTTATGTTGGCTAAGCATGTTTGTGTCAAATGTGCTTGCAATGTTATGTGCAGAAGTAGTAATTTCTTTTTTCTTTTTTTAATCCACAGTTTTCTTCTAACCCAGAGCAATGGCAGGATGTTGCAGCCCAATTCCATCATCAGTGGGATTTTCCCAATTGTGGTGGTGCTATTGATGGCAAGCATGTCTGGATTGTACCACCACCCAAATCTGGCTCGTATTATTTCAATTAAAAGGGCTTTTGCAGCATAGTCATGCTAGCTGTAGTGTCTACCAACTACGAGATCTTGTATTTGGATGTTGGGAAGAACGGCCACAACTCTGACGGAGGAGTGATTATGTAGACAGAGTTCTACAAGCGGCTTCAGGCTTCGGCTGAGGAGAATGTTGAGGGCCTTAATTTTGTTTTTGTGGCAGATGAGGCCTTTGCTCTGGGGGAACATCTGATAATTCTGTTTCCTATGAAGAACCTCACCCCAGAGCAGAAAATCTTCAATTACAGTCTCTCTCGTGTCAGAAGGGTGGTTGAAAATGCCTTTGGCATCCTATCGAGTCGTTCCAGACTGTTTTTAACTCCAATCAACCTGGCAAACTACAAGATAAAAGAAAGAAAGGAGGGCGCACCAACCTAGTGCATTACCACTGGTAACATTTTATTAAAGTGTAAAACAGCAAAATATATACTCACAAACGAGCATGAATGACAGGCATTGACAATGCTGCAGGTACGCAGGTCTGAACATTGACAAACCCGGACCAGAAAGTAAGTGGATAAAGCAATGGCTAACGCGTTTCGGGGGAGAACCCCCTTCCTCAGAGCCTAAGCGGGTAATGGCTGCTCACATGTATGGTCTCCTCTATATATGCATGCACCCGTACATCCTGATCATCCCCAGCACCAGCCCACACAAGGCACGCCCACCTACACAGAAATCACACCCACCTATATGATGGGGCCCTCCCTAGCTGCACCCAGTCGCCATACTAGCACCATAGTGATTTATGCCAGTGACCCCACACATACATGGCTAAACAATAATAGGATTAATAGGATTGATAGATGGTCATGCCTCAATGAGCTAGTGAAGACTGCATGGGGAGGCTGATTGGCCTGACATATGGAGGTGGTCAGGCATAAAATCTACCTGTATCACCTCCACATCTACCATATATTGTGGGGGTTTTATGGGGGTAGCGGGGTAACACATACCAGACCAGATGTAGTGGCGCCTTCAGCCACTATCTATCGCCGGTGGAATGCACGCCGCTTCGAAAACCAGGAAGTGTGGGTGTGTTTGCGCTCCTCGGCCTTTTGGCTAAGATCAAGTGTAGTATCTGTTCTTATCAGTTTCCAGGAGGTGGCGCTTGCTTCCGTCCCTGATCTATGGTGAAATAGAGACGGGATTGTGGTTGCTATGCAAAGCCTGCTGGAGTGAAGGTGACCTGGAGCGGTTCGTAGCCGAAAGGGAAGCCTTCTGATGAGGATGGAGAACCACGGGGTCTGAACCGGAGGGTCGGGACCCTGGCCTTCTGGCCTGGATTGGGGCGGATCTAGCTCCGGACAGTTATTCGGGAGAGAACACTTACTCCCCTCTTGAATGGGTGGGGGGAGTGGTTAGTACTTCCCAAATGTAATTAGGAGGGAGTGATGGGAGCGACGGCAGAGCCTGATGGTAAAGGGCTCTTTTCCGGCTTCCTGATCTCCATATCCTTCCTGTCTGTGGTGGGGTCTGCTGTGGTCTGGGTTGGGGGGGGTCAGGGATGCTTCGAAAAGCCAGTGGTGAATGTGCCCCTGAAGTGGCAGTTCAGGGGTGCCGTATAGTCACGGTGTAAAAGCACTTGATTTTATGGCACCATGGCCACTTCACCACAACACACGTTTTTCGCACCTGCCTCTTGGGCCGGGCCTTTTGGCCAGGACCAGGGGAAATTTTTATGCCTGGCCGGAGGGCCGGCCATTGTATTGCACAATGGCCACTTTCACTCTCCCCTCTCATTATCTTCCCCACTCTTTGCTTTACCCCTGTTTGTCACCTTTTTGTCTTTTTTTGGTTGTCATGTATACACGTTTTGTCACTGTGTGGCGAGTAGGGTGTGGGTCCTCGGGCCTACTCTGAAAGTCTTGGGAGGGGGTAGACATAGGTCTTTTGGCTTGGTTCGCCCTGTCCTTGGAGGGGTCTCTCTTCGGGAGAGCCCCACTGTACTTGGGTTGGTCTGCCTCGGCAGTCCTTCCAGTTGTGGGGGTCCGCCTGGTTTCGGCCAGATTGACCCTTTGTCTGAGTACCTCAGTCCCTGTCTGGAGCCTAACGCCCCGGGGGATCAGGGTAAGGTCCTTCCCTAGTGGAGGACTCTGTACACCCGTTGCACGTTTTTGTGTTTTACTCTTTATGTGTGGGCACTTTTTTTTGGCAGGTGTGTTTTGCACGCCACTGGCTTTTCGATAAAAAAAAATATATATTGTGGGGGTATTATGGGGGTAGCGGGGTAACATATACCAGACCAGATGTAGTGGCTCCTTCAGCCACTATCTATCGTCGGTGGAACGCACGCCGCTTCGAAAACCAGGAAGTGCGGGTGTGTTTGCGCTTCACCGCCGAGTTCCAGCTGGCCCAGACGTCACTTCCGCTTGCACGTGCGCAGAAGACGCGGCCCGGAAGTACGGGTGTGTATGCGTTCCACCCGCTACTTCCGACCTCTGTAAGGCCAGTACTCACTGAAACAGTGAGTGTATGGATGCGTGTGCATCCAGAATAGATGAGCACGCCCACACTAGATGTTTCTCACAAATCACCCCCCCTAGAGGCCCAATTAAAAAATGGGATAGAGATGGGACTGAATAGAAGTTAGAATGGGGGAAAGAAGAGGGAGGACTGAAGCGGAATGCGCTGATGCTGCGAGGTGGCCAAGGCACACAGAACCACACAAGAAACAGAGGAGACCAGTCTCATCAATATTGGCCATTAGGGAGTCCCCAAATGCAGAATATATATGTATAAAGAACTTGTGAAATATGTAATCATACATGTAAGTTAGACTACATAAATAGACTATTGACCTTTAAACGGTCCCCATAGGGAGAATGCATATACATATATATATTTTCCTATATATATTCTCTAGAAGACATATACATATAAAACCAAATGTACATACATACATAACTCCACAGACACATATATACACATGAAGTCACATACATACATATGAAAGTGGAAGCCTAAATATATTAAACCATTACAAAATTAAAAGATAAAAACATTTAAAAAAATATTATTATTATTATTATTAAAAAAGTGAACACAACACATGTGCACGTATACACGCGCATATCAAACTTTGTGTATGTGTTCATATGAAAACATCTAGAAAATTAGGACAAAAAAGACCAGAGATCAACCACTAGACAATGGGAAGTCGAAGTGCGACACCCCACCTAGTAGCGACCTCTGGAGTGTCCTCCAATCTAAAACAGATTAATTGAATAGAATATTCATAAAACAATAAAGAACCATAAAATTAAGCACCTAAATGGGTGCTACAGGAACATCTGGGGACTCTCTAACGCCATATAACCGCTGATATCTGGTAAATCGCAAAGTGTGAAAGGTAAGCTAGATGGAATTGTATATATACTGTTGAAAATAAACATGAACAAATCCCACATTCTAAACAGTCTAAACTAAAAATGCTCAAAGGCTATCAATTAAAAACATGAACTAACTATATACTAAAAGGAGGATCTCAACAAACCAAGCGAGTACCCTCCCAATCCAACATATCAGTGCTCAATACGTCCCATGACCATGAAGTGATATATGTGGTAAAATTGCCACCATATGAGGAGGCCCAGCCATCATGGATGGCTGGAGAGACATTGATATTAATATTAATCATGGTGGACCTAAATATATCTCCCAGGGAAGAAGTAACAGACCCTACAGAAACTGCACATGTCAAAGGACACTATGCAGTTAGATTTCTATAAAAAACTCTGATATTATAATTAGAAAAGCTGACAAGGGCGGAGGCTTGGTCATACAAGATAGAGACCAATATTTGGAGGAAGCATTCAGATTGATCGGCGACTCTAATACATACGAAAGGCTCACCTGGGACCCTACGGCTATCTACAATACTGAGCTTAAAAGTTTCTTGATAGAGCACTAGTCAATCAGGTTATAACCAAGAGCAAGCACCTATTCCTTTATTCCAAACATCCGGTGGTCCCCTACTTCTACCATATCCCCAAAATACATAAGGATATGGAGAAGCCCCCAGGTAGACAAATTATTGCGGGAATGGACAGCCTGAACAGCAACCTTGGTAGCTATATCAACCATTTTCTCCAGGGGTTGGTAACAAATTTGCCATCATTTATTAAGGACTCAAGCCATGCCCTGGAGATACTTAGCACCTATACATGGGAGAAAGGATATAGATGGCTGTCTTTGGATGTAGCATCTTTGTACACATCCATCCAGCATGAATTTGGCCTAAGAGCCATCGAGTACTATCTGGCAGAAGCACACCTTTTCAACCCTGTACAAGCACAATTCCTCTATGAGTGTATTGAATTTACTTTGACTCATAACTATTTTATGTTTATGGATGGCTTCTACAGGCAGGTGAAGGGTACAGCCATGGGGGCCAGGTTCGATCCCAATTATGCAAATTTATTTATGGGATACTGGGAGCTCAATTACATCTGGGCTAATAACCCATTTGGAAGGAACCTGGTACTGTACGCACGATACATCTTTGATGTTTTTATAATCTGGAGTGGCACAGATGAAGAGCTAAATGGGTTTCTAGCACATTGTGCTGAGAATCCCTTTGGTATTTCATTCACGCATGTGGTGAATGATATATCTCTGATCTTTTTGGATCTGGAGTTGCGAGTAGACGAGCTTGGAGGTATATATTCTAAAACCCATTTTAAGCCAAGTGCTGGTAATTCTTACCTCCATGCCCGTAGTCACCATCACCCTAGATGGATTCGCAATGTCCCATTTGGCCAGTTCTGCAGACTTAGGCGGACATGCACCTTGAAACATGATTATGAGGAACAAAGTCTTGTCCTAAAGAGTAAGTTCAAAGAGAAGGGATACAAGGATGAAAATATTGAGGAAGCCTTCCAGAAATATCTCAAGTTGTAAGATAATGTTGGTGGCGAGGGAGAGAGAAGGTTAGAACCCCATTCAGAGGAACAACTACAAGTAAGGTTCTGTACCAGGTTCAATAACAAGGCTCCCCTAATACAAAAAAATCTTCAAAAAGAATTGGAAGATCTTAGAATCAGACCCAATCTTGAAGACAAGCCTTCCTTCATACCCCAATCTGGTTTTCAGGAGACCCAAGGATCTGAGGAGCATAATTGCCCCAAGTAGGGTGAAAAAGACCAAAAATAGAGGACTTAATAGCCCTTGGACAACACTCTTCGACCAAAAAGGCAGTTATAGATGTGGGAGCTCCAACTGTGGGAATTGCACCTACATGTGCCATAGAAAGAAAGACGTAGTAGGAGTCGATGGCAAGATTCATAAGATCAAACAATTCATTAACTGCGGCACCCCACATGTGGTTTATGGTCTCCTTTGCCCATGTGGCCTCCTGTACATTGGCCGGACTTCAAGACCAATGAGAACCAGAATGAATGAACACAGAAGTAGCATCCTGACAGAGAAGGATAAATATTCAGTACCAAGACATTTTCTGGAAGTTCATGATAGTAGTGTAGATGGTCTTAGGGTGTTTGGTATAGAAGCTATGCCCAACCATTTAGATAGTGGTAAAAAGCACCAGCTACTGTGCACCAGAGAGGCCTACTGGATTTTCACCTTGGGGACTTTGACCCTGAAAGGCCTGAACGAAGAAATCGAACTGCGTAGTGTCCTTTGACATGTGCAGCTTCTGTAGGGCCTGTTACTTCTTCCCTGGGAGATATATTTAGGTCCACCATGATTAATATTAATATCAATGTCTCTCCGGCCGTCCATGATGGTTGGGCCTCCTCATATGGTGGCAATTTTACCACATATATCACTTCATGGTCATGGGAAGTATTGAGCACTGATATGTTGGATTGGGAGGGTACTCGCTTGGTTTGTTGAGATCCTCCTTTTAGTATATAGTTAGTTCATGTTTTTAATTGATAGCCTTTGACCATTTTTAGTTTAGACTGTTTAGAATGTGGGATTTGTTCATGTTTATTTGCAACGGTATATATACAATTCCATCAAGCTTACCTTTCACTCTTTGCAATTTACCTGATATCAGCGGGTATATGGCGTTAGAGAGTCCCCAGATGTTCCTGTAGCACCCATTTAGGTGCTTAATTTTATGGTTCTTTATTGTTTTATGAATATTCTATTCAATTAATCTGTTTTAGATTGGAGGACACTCCAGAAATCGCTACTAGGTGGGGTGTCGCACTTCGACTTCCCATTGTCTAGTGGTCGATCTCTGGTCTTTTTTGTCCTAATTTTCTAGATGTTTTCATATGAACACGTACACAAAGTTTGATATGCGCGTGTATACGTGCACATGTGTTGTGTTCACTTTTTTAATAATAATAATAATTTTTTAAATGTTTTTATCTTTTAATTTTGTAATGGTTTAATATATTTAGTCTTACACTTTCATATGTATGTGACTTCATGTGTATATATGTGTCTGTGGAGTTATGTATGTATGTATGTATGTACATTTGGTTTTATATGTATATGTCTTCTAGAGAATATTTATAGGAAAATATATATATGTATATGCATTCTCCCTTTGGGGATCGTTTAAAGGTTAATAGTCTATTTATGTAGTCTAACTTACATGTATGATTACATATTTCACAAGTTCTTTATACATATGTATTCTGTATTTGGGGACTCCCTAATGGCCAATATTGATGAGGCTGGTCTTCTCTGTTTCTTGTGTGGTTCTGTGTGCCTTGGCCACCTCGCAGCATCAGCGCATTCCGCTTCGGTCCTCCCCCTTCTTTCCCCCATTCTAGCTTCTATTCAGTCCCATCTCTATCCCATTTTTTAATTGGGCCTCTAGGGGGGGTGATTTGTGAGAAACATCTAGTCTGGGCGTGCTCATCTATTCTGGATGTGCACGCATCCACACACTCACTGTTTCAGCGGTCGGAAGTAGCTGGTGGAACGCATACACACCCGCACTTCCTGGCCGCGTCTTCTGCGCATGTGCAAGCGGAAGTGACATCTGGGCCACCCGGAACTCGCCGGTGGAGCGCAAACACACCCACACTTCCTGGTTTTTAAAGCGGCGTGCATTCCACTGGCGATAGATAGTGGCTGAAGGCGCCACTACATCTGGTCTGGTATGTGTTACCCCGCTACCCCCATAATACCCCCACAATATGTGGTAGATGTGGAGGTGATACAGGTAGATTTTATGCCTGACCACCTCCGTATGTCAGGCCAATCAGCCTCCCCATGCAGTCTTCACTAGTTCATTGAGACATGACTATCTATCAATCCTTTTAATCCTATTATTGTTTAGCCATGTATGTGTGGGGTCACTGGCATAAATCACTATGGTGCTAGTATGGCAACCGGGTGCAGCTAGGGAGGGCCCCACCATATAGGTGGGTGTGATTTCTGTGTAGGTGGGCGTGCCTTGTGTGGGCTAGTGCTGGTGGTGATCAGGATGTATGGGTGCACACATATATAGAGGAGACCATACATGTGAGCAGCCATTACCCGCTTAGGCTCTGAGGAAGGGGGTTCTCCCCCGAAACGCGTTAGCAATCGCTTTATCCACTTGATGTCCGGTCCGGGTTTGTCGATGTTCAGACCTGCGTCTTACACTTTAATAAAATGTTACCAGTGGTAATGCACTAGGTCGGTGCGCCCTCCTTTCTTTCTTTTTTCTTTAGTCTGTGAATACCCATTATTCTGAGGAGGGCTGCAAGACGGCAGATACCACTGAATGTATTCGGTCATACCACACATTGAGGAACTAGACACCTGAGGGCAGGAGAGATTTCTATTTTTGTTTACTCTACAAGATAAACCATGTGGCCCTGTGCTGCTGTATTCTCCATAATTTTTTAAGGAGGAATGCTACCAGCTACCTAGCCTCACTGCCAAGTGACATGGACCCTGCAGTGGCAGGCCCAGCTGAAGAGGCTGCAGATCATCCGTCTGTGGGCGTGCTGACGGCTATTAAAAATGCCCGTGCTGCATTGCCCTCACAAATTACCTGAGATTTATAGCAGAAATACCTGGAATATTTTGTGGCTAGAGGGGCAGTGGCTTGGCAGCAAATTGTAGCTGATAATTTATAATTTTTTTGTAGATCATAAACTCCTATTTCATACACACACACACACACACACACACACACACACACACACACACACAATGTTTTTGTTCTTAATGGATCTAATTCATGAAGTTCAAAAACATTATGACTTTACAACTACTTAAATTTTTTTGAGGCCTAAAAATTGCAGGAGTTGTCCACATTTAAGAGCACATTGTCACTGTAACTACAACTTACGAAATACACTGGTATTGAAAAGTAATTGGGACTTTTAAGGATGCATATATCTGTCATGAGGCAAGCACAACCAAAAAAGGCATTATAAAAATTCATTTATTACAAAAAATATACAAGTTAAAACAATATTTAGTCATGGCACAAGTGACCGAAATTAGTACTCATATTGAGAAGATTGAGCAGATGCTTGGGTATGTAAAGCAGCCGACACGTTTCACAGTTAGTGTTACTGCTTCTTCAGGGCTGTTTCCCATGCATCTATATAATTCAGGTTACAAAAATATTTGACATTAGTACCAACAAACAATTATTTTACAAGCAGTATAACAAAATATATAGTGCTCACCCAAATAGTCTGACATCAATCCTATCACAGTATCGAGGAGGGCGGACACCATTCCGTGACAAAAAAGGCGATGTCAGAGTCACCTAGATGGTCTTGTGGATGTTGAACCATGTATGCAAGTAAGAAAGATCTAGAAAATAGTAGCACATATATATATATTTAAGATGCAATGGCATCCCAAGTTGAAACATATAAATTGTTGAATATAAATATTACAGGTGCAGCGATGAATATATTCGGTAGTTTGGACATTCCACAAGCGAGCTCACACATTGTTAAACTTCACGTGTAATAGAGGAGGACTAGAAAAGGAAAATAAATATGATAATCAGGAGAGAGATAAAACTCACTCTGACATGTGATAGTAATTTAGTATTATAGGGTCCTAATAACCAAGCCTACTTAAACCTTAATTTTAATTTTGAAGACTGATTAGGTCCATCTAATAATAAGAGTATTGACCATACATGGGCAAAGGCAAGCATTAACTGGGAAGGGCCATATGTAATATAATGTAATAAGTCACAGGTCCTCATATTAGTCTTTTAAAAGATCATAATGATAGCCGAATACTTAGCACGAAGTGAAAAATAATTTTAAAAAATGTGTATATTTCTACAAGAGGAAGACAAGAGGGACAGCCAAGGAGGTAATGGTAAGTATATCTTTCCCGAATGTTCCAGTTGAAGATAAGTATTAAGTCCTCCACTAGTCCCGTTGATGCATCCTCCACGGCTGCCATGATGTGAGTTACAGCAGCTGGGTGGTTCCGGCTTCCTATTTATGCATGGTTCCAACCGGAAGTGAAACGAGCAGCGTCAGCTCGCTGACATCAGTTCCGGTGCAGACCTTCCCTGAATAGCGCATGTGCGACAGCCTCCCGATCGCCGCAAAGCAGCGGAAATAGGGGGACTACCCCGTTAGCGCCATCCAGCTGCCAAAAGGGAAAAGGCAGCCAGTATTCGAAGAGACCAAGCCTCCTCCTTACCAGGGGATGTCTGAACATCCAACAGTATGACTAACACAGGAATAGAGCTAAAACTCCCATCAACACGGCATATACAGTGGGGATGGAAAGTATTCAGACCCCCTTAAATTTTTCACTCTTTATTATATTGTAGTCATTTGCTAAAATCATTTAAGTTATTTTTTTCCTCATTAATGTACACACAGCACACCATATTGACAGAAAAACACAATTGTTGACATTTTTGCAGATTTATTAAAAAAGAAAAACTGAAATATCACATGGACCTAAGTATTCAGACCCTTTGTTGTGACACTCATATATTTAACTCAGGTGCTGTCTATTTCTTCTGATCATCTTTGAGATAGTTCTACACTTTAATTTGAGTCCAGCTGTGTTTGATTATACTGATTGGACTTGATTAGGAAAGCCACACACCTGTCTACATAAGACCTTACAGCTCACAGTGCATGTCAGAGCAAAAGAGAATCATGAGGTCAAAGGAACTGCCTGAGGAGCTCAGAGACAGAATTGTGGCAAGGCACAGATCTGGCCAAGGTTACAAAAAAATTTCGGCTGCACTTAAGGTTCCTAACAGCACAGTGGCCTCCATAATCCTTAAATGGAAGACGTTTGGGATGACCAGAACCCTTCCTAGAGCTGGCCGTCCGGCCAAACTGAGCTATCAGGGGAGAAGAGCCTTGGTGAGAGAGGTAAAGAAGAACCCAAAGATCACTGTGGCTGAGCTCCAGAGATGCATTCGGGAGATGGGAGAAAGTTGTAGAAAGTCAACCATCACTGCAGCCCTCCACCAGTCGGGGCTTTATGGCAGAGTGGCCCGACGGAAGCCTCTCCTCAGTGCAAAAAAGCACGCATGGAGTTTGCTAAAAAACACCTGAAGGATTCCAAGATGGTGAGAAATAAGATTCTCTGGTCTGATGAGACCTAGATAGAACTTTTTGGCCTTAATTCTTAGCGGTATGTGTGGAGAAAACCAGGCACTGCTCATCACCTGTCCAATACAGTCCCAACAGTGAAGCATGGTGGTGGCAGCATCATGCTGTGAGGGTGTTTTTCAGCTGCAGGGACAGGACGACTGGTTGCAATTGAGAGAAAGTTGAATGCGGCCAAGTACAGGGATATCCTGGACGAAAACCTGCTCCAGAGTGCTTAGGACCTCAGACTGGGCCGAAGGTTTACCTTCAAACAAGACAATGACCCTAAGAACACAGCTAAAATAACGAAGGAGTGGCTTCACAACAACTCCATGACTGTTCTTGAATGGCCCAGCCAGAGCCCTGACTTAAACCCAATTGAGCATCTCTGGAGAGACCTAAAAATGGCTGTCCACCAACGTTTACCATCCAATCTGACAGAACTGGAGAGGATCTGCAAGGAGGAATGGCAGAGGATCCCCAAATCCAGGTGTGAAAAACTTGTTGCATCTTTCCCAAAAAGACTCATGGCTGTATTAGATCAAAAGGGTGCTTCTACTAAATACTGAGCAAAGGGTCTGAATACTTAGGACCATGTGATATTTCAGTTTTTCTTTTTTAATAAATCTGCAAAAATGTCAACAATTCTGTGTTTTTCTGTCAATATGGGGTGCTGTGTGTACATTAATGAGGAAAAAAAATGAACTTAAATGATTTTAGCAAATGGCTGCACTATAACAAAGAGTGAAAAATTTAAGGGGGTCTGAATACTTTCCGTCCCCACTGTACATAGGCAGCAATGGCAGAGTATTTACAAAGTCTAATACAACAATATCTATCATATAACAGTTATAAAACATTTTCTTAAAGTATTCAAAGAACAATAAAATAATAATAATAATAATAGTGATAGACAGTGGTGTGAAGGTAACAGTGGGAATATTTAACCGATTATATAGCATGTCTATAGATCGCAATAGTTGCCATATGTAGTGATGTAACGAGCAGATCTAGATAGTTTACAATTAGGCATTACAGAAAGGACTTAAAAGATAATGCAGTATTCATACTAGGTAGGTAGGTGGCTCTCGGATTCTGCTGATGTCTAAACGTTCGCCCTCTCCTATTGCAGGAACCCTCCTTTTTGCCATTTATACGCATAACCTCCTGAGAATGCTAGTCTGTCCTTATGAAATTTTTTATCTTTTTTGAGGATTACGTTCTTATTATATTTTTCAAGATATTGTATTAGATCTTGTTCTCTCTTTTGGAACTCAGGACATTGCGACAACTGGTTGCCACTTGTGCGTAGTGCCTCAATCTCCCTGTCCAAATCTATTAGATCCAATTTATGTTTATCCCTCAACATCTCCATCATAGTTTCAGAGCATTCTAGCAGATTTTGTTCCCATTTTTCACGAAACACATTGTCCGTTACTTCAAACGAGGGGAAAGTTTGTACCCATAGGCCTTGGGGGTTGACGTTTTCTCTTAAATAACGGTCAAAAAAACGTATATGCCGTCCAAGATTGGACTTTTTTTCCATCAACTTTTTAAGTTTCAAACATCTATTTTTTTAAACCCACAAAACACACAGTGTGTCAACATGTGCTATCTCCCATCACGGGGGGTATCAATGGACGCATTTCGGGGGTGCAACCCCTTCCTCCGAGCTACTTTAGTTATGGGTAAGGGGTTGCACCCCCAAAACACGTCCATTGAAACCCTGTGATGGGAGATAGCACATGTTGACACACTGTGTGTTTTGGGGTTTTTGAAAAATAGATGTATGGAACTACACACATTTTAAGCATGGGATCATGGGGGAAATAAGAATGTTCAGGCCCTTAAAATTTGGGGTTTTATATTATAAAAAACACATAAACATTACAATTCACATTAGTTAGGGCAGTGTTTCCCAACTCTTATCCTCAAGATGCAAACTCAGGTCATATTTTCGAGATTTCTCGAATTTGGCAAAGGTGATGTTGTCATTTTCACTGTTAGTAATTCCCACAGTCATTTTTAGACTGAGGAAAATATAGAAAACAGGACCTGGTGGTGCACCTAGAGGAGTGGAGTGTAGAAACACTGAGTTCAGTCCCTAAACTTTCACATTTAAAAGTCATAAAACATGGTAATTATTAAAAGGGCAAACAGGAGCCAACAACTGTTACAATAAACTTCAGACCAGGCAAGAGGAAATTAAAATTTGCCAAGCATGTCCACAAAATCTCTTATTCTTTGCTGTAAAGCAGTGGCAAAGCAGTGGCAGCCTCCTCGATTTGCTCCAGGTCCTTCAAACAATGCAACATTGTTTGAAGGACCTCCTTTTTTGGTGCCTCCCTGTTGAAAGAAAAAAAACAATAAGTTCCATAAAAAAAAAGGAATGGCCAAAAACATGACCAAATAAGAATGTTCATATATGCTTTATATTTACCTTCATCTTTGGAATCCCAAGTCGTACAAAGATTTTAGAAAAGCTTATATAGAATTCTCTAGAGCTACTTGGAGAAAGAACATATACAGAAAGCTAATTTAAACATATACCTATAGTTTAGATCAAAATATTGCTTTTTTTATGATCTGATTATATACTCCACCTGGTCTTGTTCTCGGTGTTTTAGATCAGGCCATCATTTTTGGATTTGGTCCTCTGATCGTTCGCACTGCAAAACGGCGATGACCTTCTCCAAAATGATCCATGAAATGCAGCCACTGTGCCCCATGAAATGCAGCCACTCTTCCCATCAAATGCAGCCACTGTGCCCATCAAATGCCACCACTGTGCCCGTCAAATGCAGCCACTGTGCCGTAAAATGCAGCCAGTGTGCCCGTAAAATGCAGCCACTGTGCCCGTAAAATGTAGCCAGTGTGCCCGTCAAACGCAGCCACTGTGCCCATCAAATGCAGCCACTTGTGTCCCATCAAATGCAGCCACTGTGCCCCTCAAATGCAGCCACTGTGCCTTTCAAATGCCGCCACTCTGCCCATCATATGCAGCCACTTGTTCCCCATCAAATGCAGCCACTTGTGCCCATCAAATGCAGCCACTGTGCCCATCAAATGCTGCCACTGTGCCTGTTATATGCAGCCACTGTGCCCGCCAAATGCAGCCACTGTGCCCGTCAAATGCAGCCACTGTGCCCGTCATATTCAGCCACGTGTGCCCCATCAAATGCTGCCACTGTGCCCATCATATGCAGCCACTTGTGCCCCATCAAATGCAGCCGCTTGTGCCCGTCAAATGCAGCCGCTTGTGCCCGTCAAATGCAGCCACTGTGCCAGGCAAATGCAGCCACTGTGCTCGTCAAATGCCGCCACTGTGCCTGTCAAATTCCAGCACTGTGCCCGTCAAATGCAGCCACTGTGCCCCCCCGCCCATTCGCTCGCTGACTGCCCAGCACTTACTCCATCTTGGTGGGGGATCAGGCAGCGGGTGATGCTGGTGAGCTGTGGAATGGTGGGATGAGCAGCGGGTCAGGCGGCGGCTCCTATGTCCTCCATTTGTCTTTTCTTTCTTCTGCTAGGCGTCCAATCGGAGCGCCTGTGCCTTCAGCCAATCAGGTGACGGGTATTAAACCCGCACCTCCTGATTGGCTGAGAGGGGTTCGCTTTTCTACACCTGGGTGGTCTCAGAGTGCAATGCTTTGCGCTCCGAATCCACCTTTTTTGAAGCCTTTTTAGAGTCTATGGTTCTAATCAGGTGATTAAAAAAACACCCCCGCCGCTGTAATTCAGGCATCCGGCGTCTGAAAAGGGGCCGAACACCTGAATAGGGGGTGGCCATGGCAGCCATGGACAGATTCATGTAATGCATGAATTTATCCATTCTACACAGAGGGGGTGGCGTGACAGAGTGGGTGGTGCCTGGGCACCCCTAATGGACGCACCGCCACTGCTGCACACCGAAAACAGCCAAAGCTATGAGTAAATACAGAGGGGCTTCAGTCTGACTCCTCCAAGTCCATATCCTCTGATGCGTTTCACCCCGCCCACAGGGCTTACTCATAGAAGTCTAAAGATTAAGCCCTGTGGGTTGGGCAAAATGCATCAGAGGGGCATTGCCTGGCATGAGCCACGCTGAAGCCGCTTTTCATTTACTCATAGCTTTGGCTTTGTAGGAATGATTGATCTGGTTAATGCTACTTTATAATCGTCTTACCAAAAGATAGCTACACTATAGTTTCATAGTTGGTAAAGTTGAATAAAGACACTAGTCCATCCAGTCCAACCTGTGTGCTTGGTGTATGTGTGTTCATGTTCATTTTAATTTCCCATATTCCTGTATATTGTGTTCACTAAGATGCTCGTCCAAGAGTCTTTTAAAACAAATAGCCGCGACGGTCTTGCGCAAGCGCGGCTCATATTTCCCTCTGTGATGATCTTAGTTAAGCATGGTTTATTTGCCCATCTGTGGTAATCGCAGTTAGGGTAGGGGGAAGTTCCAAAATGGCCACGGCGGCTTCGCTCAATCGTGGAATGTCACCACTTAGGTAGAAAGAAAAAAGGATTTACTAAGGGAAAAAAACAGAGTTTCTAAAATGGCCGCGGCGGGCTTGCGCATGCGCGGAATGGCGCCACAGGCAATTCAGCTTCCTGTTTTCACTTAAATAACAGCTGTAGATTAGCCAATGATGGCTTCTATCCCAGCAGTGACATCAGATGCCGCTGTGATTAGGTTGCTATTTAAAAGCCCAAAAGCTAAGAGAGATTGCTATGGCCGATCCCCTTGTTACCTGCAAGACTTTGAAACCAAGCCAAAAAGTAAGTTAACAACTGTTTGATTCTGGCAGATAGACCTCAGTTCCTTGTGGATGATAATGCCGTGTACACACGGGCGGACTTTTTGACCGGACTGGTCCGACGGACCGAATCCGGCGGAAAATCCGACCGTGTGTGGGCTCCATCGGACCTGCAGTGGACTTTTTCGGTCGAAAATCTGACGGACTTTAGATTTGGAACATGTTTCAAATTTGTCCAACAGACTCGAGTCCGGTCGGAAAATCCGCTCGTCTGTATGTTAGTCCGACGGATGAAAACCCACGCTAGGGCAGCTATTGGCTACCGGCTATCAACTTCCTTATTTTAGTCCGGTCGTACGTCATCACGTACGAATCCAGCGGACTTTGGTGTGATTGTGTGTAGGCAAGTCCGTTCATTCAAAAGTCTGTCGGAAGTCCGTCGAAAGTCCGTCGGAAAGTCCGTTGGACCAGTCCGGTCGAAAAGTCTGCCTGTGTACACGCAGCATAAGCCATAATTTTAATACTTACCTATTATTCATTTTTAGGGGTTAATCCCTTTGGATTAGACCAACTATTTTGATCTTCCCTGGTTCAAAGTTATAATATTGTTACCAAATTAAGGAACACTGGTACTCTCAAAGAAGGAAGTGCTCAGGTAAGAATTGAAAAATTGATTGTTATAGGTATTGGGAAAAATTCTTGATTTATATATTAGAAATTCCCGTGACGAATTAGTCCCTTTGAAATGCGCTGCCAGTATATGAAGTCGGCGTATTTGGGAGGATTTTAGTATCAGTCCATCAATTTGTTAACTTACTATAACAGGGTAGGTTTTAGCTGAGTAGGTCAAAGTTGCAAACTTTAATGATGCCAGGATTTATGGATTTTAACTGTATGATTTTGCAGGTGTGATTGCAGGGTTGTTGTTCTCCCCTTATTTTTGGCACACAGACACCTCATTGGAGCTCTTGACGGTCCCTGATGATTCTTTGGAACCGCGATCATTTAAAAGGGTAAGAGTGCTTCCATCAGATGATTTATATGTCATGTTAATTATGTAAATGTATGATTTTTTTAACCTGATAGGGACCTCTTCGAGGTCTTTATGTGTATTATTGTTTTTTATATTGTTATTTTTCATTTTTCGTTTTATTTCATTAATATTTATTTCATTGTTCTCTGTTTTAGTGGTAATGTATTAAGGTCCTACAAAAGCTCCAGAAGAAGCCATGATTGTAGTTAAACATGTAGAGGCAACCATTCTTTTGTGTTGTGACCACTGAGCTTTATTATGCTCTTTTTTATATGTAAAATTGTTCTCTTTTTAAATATATCTGTTTAATAAAATTTTTATTTTTGTAATATCAATTTTTGTTGATTGTTTGCACCTTCTTGCACTTCAATCTTTTCTTGGTAATTTTTGAATTTAAAACAATCATTACTTTCCTCTGACACCACCAATTGTGGAAGAGAGTTCCACATCCTTACTGCTCTGACAGTGAAAAACCTGCTACGCAGCTTAAGGTTAAACTGCTCTCATTGAGTGACCCCATGTCTTCTTACACTCCCTGAGACTGAATAGTTTCCTACCTAAGATGGGATCAAAATTGAGATATTTGTATATCGCTATCATATCTCCTCTCAAACGTCTCTTCTCCTCGTAATTAAGGTCCTCCAGTCCCCTTATTAATGTTGTTGCCCTTCTCTGGGCTCTCTCCAGTTCCAGCACATTCTTCCTGAGGATTGGTGACCAAAACTGCACAGAATATTCCAGATGTGTTCGAACCAGAGTTTTATAAAGTGGCAGAATTATCGTTTTATCTCTGGAGTAAATTCCCTTTTTAATGCAAGCTATACACATTTAACTTTTTTTTCCTTATAAAATCTTTTTTATTGAACAAATAAGGGAAATTACATACAGTATATAAATATAACATATAGCAAGATCAATAGACAGTATTGTTTATACAGAACATATAGTTATATCCCTTATTTATATATATTCGTGTAAGACATTCACAGTGGTACCATGTACAATCGACACACATTTAACTTTTAAATGTCTTTTCCTGCTGAATTCGTCATTATAAAAATGAATGATAAAAGGACAATCCATATTTCCATAGTTACAAAGTAGGTAAGGTGGATTAAAGACAATAGTCCATCCAAGTAAACCTGTGTAGGTGTATGTGTGTCAGTGTCAAAAATCATTTCCCTGTATGTTGTGTTCACTAAGATGCGTGTCCAAGAGTCTTTTAAAAATATCAATACTCCCCGCTGACACCACCAATTGTGGAAGAGAGTTCCACATCCTTATCGCCCTGACAGTGAAATACCCCCTACACAGCTTAAGGTTAAACCAATTCTCCTCTAATCTCACTGTATGGCCCCGTACCCTCTTACAATTCTCAAGACTGAATAGTTTTTTTCCTACACTGGGATCACCATTGAGCATGGATAGTATGGCAACCCCCTTAGTATCTATACTTGGCAAGTTCACCAGGTGCCTGGCTAGCTGTAAACAGTTAGTCCAGGGAATTTAAAGTGTTACTAAACCCAGTAATATGAAAATAGTTAATCCGCCCACCCACAGTGCCCACAGCTTATAAATCTTCTTTTTACATTAAAATACTGGCACTATATAACTTTTTGCCTGATCTGTATACCACAGTCACATGATAACCTGCAGAGTTTGTCCAGAGCTGTGTGTTCAGGTAGGAGGAGAGTTCCACTATAGCCTGCATAGACACCCACATGTGTGAAGCCAATATCACGTGACCTGGCTAGCTCTGAAAACAAGGAAATGTTCCCTCCAGCATGTGAGACTAAACTGAGCATGTGCAGATCGGCTAGACAGTGCAGGAAGGAAGGATCTGTGCATACAGAATAAAACAGTCTTTTTACACAATGCAGAGGATTACCCCGTGAGTATAACAATCATTCTATTCTGCATATACAGACAGATTTAACTGTTGTGGGTTTAGTAACACTTTAAGGTATAGATTTTCCCTTGTGTCCAGAGTCTACCCCCCTGCCATAGTACCTGACTGTGTTCCTGTCCTTCTAGGAGTTTTGGGTATTCCTACCCACTTTTGTGTGTCCACATTTTCCTGTTCATCATAATGGCCACAGCGTGTGGACAGTCCCCAAGAGTTATTTAAAAAATGATTAGGCAGTTTAACTGTAGCACTGCCCTCCGTAGGGGTTGCTGAGTATGGTGTTTCCTGGGCCTCCCTCTGATAGTGCTAAAATACTTGGGTATTTTCACACTATCACCCGCACACTCTTCCGCTCCTTATCCAATGATCAGTCTAGGGTATTTGTTTTTTTTTTTGGTATTTATTGGTAGAACTTGGATAGGAGAAGGGATTAGTTTGATACTCCAACTTGAACTATGCACAGATGAGGACAACTCTTACTTGACCCATTAAATTGATCTGGATAGCAGATTCACTGCTGGACCACACTATAGCTGTATGGGAAGATATGTCCTTTGCTTGCTCTGGCAGCAGGCTCAATGCACCACTTTCCTTCAGGACACTCATTGGTATTCCCATTAGCTGACACCCGTCCACTGACTTCACTAGCCTGAAGGCATGGCCTTCACAGAACAGGTCTGCACTCACTGTAGCCAGAAACTAGATGCGTCTCCCTCCTAGTCAACTCGACAGTATATCTGGGTTGCAGCTTCCTCAATCCCAACCCTCAGGTCGACCACCTGGGGCCACATGGCAGCCTGCTCTGGGGAGGGGCAGCAGGCCCCTCTCTCCAGGCCCTCTGCTCTCCAGCTGAAGACCCTGAGCACATGTTCCCCCAGGCATATATACAGTCAACCAGCATGCCTTAAGGCACCCGCTTCTGCCAATGGCCAGTGCTGTACCTACGCCTATGCTCCCATTTGTCAGATTTCCTCCAGCTGTCCAAAATGCCTCATCCTATTGGACCAGTGTGAAACAGGCAGACAACATGAGCAGCATCTGAGCACAATGAGCAACCCTATCAATGGATCACTGCTCCCTGGTAGGCAGAGATCACCTAAATTCACCTAATAGCCTGTATGCAGGGAAACTGAAAACTATCTTCTCTCTTTAGCACCTACCTAAGAGGGTGCTACATAACTTTCCAGCTTCTATCTTAAAATGAAGTCTCAGTTTTCTGTAGGCTTGCCCTTTAATGTGAGCATTTTCAAATATTACTTTTTCTGACAAAAGATGATAACATGCTACAAAAGTTAGGGCATGAAAGCATTGCCTATGAATCTAATTGCAAGTCAAAAGATGACGTATACTGTATAAAACTAATGTAAAACATTCTTTAACCACTTTAGCCCAGGAAGGATTTACCCATTTCCTGACCAGAGCATTTTTTTGCGATTCGGCACTGTGTTGCTTTAGCTCACAATTGTGCGGTTGTGCGACGTTGTACCCAAACAAAATTGACGTCCTTTTTTCCCACAAATAGAGCTTTCTTTTGCTGGTATTTGATCACCTCTGCGGTTTTTATTTTTTGCGCTATAAACAGAAAAAGAGCGACAATTTTGAAAAAAAAGCAATATTTTTTACTTTTTGCTATATTAAATATCCCCAAAAAATATATAAAAAGAACTAATTTCTTCCACAGTTTAGGCCGATGTGTATTATTCTACATATTTTTGGTTAAAAAAATCACAATAAGTGTATATTGATTGGTTTGCGCAAATGTTATAGCATCTACAAAATAGGAGATAGATTTATGGCATTTGTATTATTATTTTTTTACTAGTAATGGCAGCAATCTGTGATTTTATCATGACTGCGACATTGCGGCGGACACATCGGACACTTTTAACACTATTTTGGGACCATTGACATTTATACAGCGATCAGAGGTAAAAATAGCCATTGATTACTGTATAAATTACTGTATCACTGCTCCCGATCACTGGGAGCAGTAGATCCCTGTCATGTTGCTAGGCAGAAAAGGTAATTGCCTTGTTTACATAGGCATCTCCCCGTTCTGCCTCTTCTCCTTGCAATCGCGGGCCGCCGGTGAACGTCTAGTCCGTGGGGCCCTTTGGCACGCTCCCGAGGCATGCAGCAGGCGGACATGCACCCACTAAGCGGAGAATAAGAAAGGACGTACGGATACGCCCTTTTGTGCACAAACACGCATCTTTAGATAGGCTAAACTTACAAATGTTTATATTACAGGCAGTCCCCGGGTTACAAACAAAAAGGCTCTGTAGGTTCTTCTTAAAGCGTCATTCCACCCATTTCCATGTTTATTAAAAGTCAGCAGCTACAAAAAGTGTAGCTGCTGACTTTTAATAAACAGACAATCACCTGTCCCGCAGTCCAGCGATGCGGCCGCTCGAAGCCTCGCTTCCCTCTTTCTCTTCTCCGCGGCGCTAGCATTGCAAGTGTGGGCACCGGGCTGTGACAACTTGCGGCTTCACAGCGCGGTGCGTACTGCGTGAGTTGCACTGCACGTTCTGAATAGTATTTGTGCTGCAATTGGCACAGTGGCTGCATTTGATGGGCACAGTGGCTGCAATTGATGGCACAGTGGCTGCATTTGATGACACAGTGAGGTTGCAATTGATGGGATTTTTTCAGTATTTTTCAGAATTTTTCAGTTTGTTTGAGCCCCCCCCCAAATATTTTGAGCACCAGCCGCCACTGGTTGCAGCACTGAGTATGCTGCAATAACTGTCTATGTTATGTTACAGTTTATTTAACAAATGTAAATAAATGCATACACATTTTACTCAGATCCAGCAACCCAGGCAGAGCTGTATGCAGGAAGCCAGCAAGTACACAGCAGCCTATGTCACTGTGTCTGCAAGCACCTGGCGCCTACAAAGCACAAATGCCCCAACCCACACCCAGCAGCATAGTGTGCAATAAATGATCTTATTGCATGCCTGAGGTGGGACTTGGGAACAGAAGCCAGAAGGGTATATGGCAGTTGCTGTAGCTGTGTGTTTAGGCATTATTAGCGGCATTGACATAATATTAATTATATTAATTAATTAATTAATAAAAATATGAATTAGGTCATTGACCACCCTCTACATAGATTGTTCCCCGAATTCCCCTTTAAAGAACACAGCAGCTGTTTTCTTCTTCCTCCGGAGCAATAACAGAAAGGTGCAATAGATGGGCTGGTACCACCATTCTTTCCAATATTTAAGTTCAGCTTTACCGTACATATTATCCAAAGATGACAAAATCTAGACAATGAAATTAGCAAACTTTTTTCCCTATATATTAAGACATCTACTAAGAATACCATGTATAAAGCATATGCATGGGTTCTCTTATAGGCCAGGTCATTTAAAATTCCTAAAGCTGCTTTAATACTTAGCCCCTTTTCAAAAGTACTTGATAAGGGACGGCGTAGTTAAATATTTTTATATCACATTTATAGAAACTGGTTTCACTGCATGTAGATTAGCTAAGTGGCACAATAAAAGCAAAGTAAAAAGTAATTGAACACCAAGGGAGAGGTTAAAGAAACATTCAAGATCAACAGCAGAGTAATTTGGATTGAGGGGAAGGAGATCAGAAGACTGATGAGCTGCTGGGAAAGATGTGTGATGTGAGTGGAATGCATGACTGACCAGAAACTGCCTCAAACAAACATATTTATGCATTAAGAAAAAAAAAAAGCTGCAAGACGTGCCTAATGCAAAAAAAGGTCAAGCTCTGGAAATGAGAAATTATGAATAGACATTTCCCTTTAGTGATTATTTGTAAATGATGTGTTTTATTTAAATGCGTCATTAGTAAACAAAATAAAAATGTAAACTATATATCATTTATTATAAATACATTTATAAATTCTTAGGAAACATGGTTGTGATAGAATATCCATTTATTTATTTATACTTATCTTCTGTTTATATCTTATCCTAAAATCCATAAAATGATTAGCTTCACACTCCATCCTTTTAAAGTCTTTTCACTTGTCTTGAATCTATCATCACATCAGCTACGTGGTTTACATTCCTTTTTTCCAGAGTAATCTCTGTATCTTTGCATATGTTCTTTATTTCAAAATAAGCACTGCTTATTTTGCTTTCCATCCTTCTGAATGACATTTAGTTTGCTAAAGCACTGTGTATTAAAAATAATTGCTACTTTAAAAATAAAATACATGTGACAGGGTGACGGGGTGACATGGTAATGAAAGCAGCCTGCAGATTCAAAAATATTGAAAATTACATTTGAAGCTGTTTTAAAATGTTTATATGAAATTTTAGTGATTGGGTTTACCCTTACTTTGCTATCTGTTTGTCCATTATTGTTATTTCCATCATGTAAACTTTTTGTGACTATTTTTTAGGGTCAGAATTATTTTGATTCCTGTCCAATCATTGCATTCCTATTACCAACCATTATTTTACATCATTTTTCAAAGCTTTTTCATATTCAATTTCTCCGAAAAGTTATCCTTGACCCTGGCTTCCCAATATTCTACTGGCACTTTCACTGTGATTATGTTGGTATTACCAAACTTCTTACGTCTAGTGTAGATATTCTATCAGTCAATCCTTATGTACTGTATATGTGTTTTAAAATATAATGTTTTGTAAGTTCCATCCCATGTTCATAAATGAAGAGAAACTATAAGGGTTTGGGGACACAATTCTTTTACTTTTTAAAATTTTAAACTATATTTCAATTTAAAAAAACAGTGTTATGCGGATTTACAGATCAATATGGGCTTTCCAGAGTGAGTGCACAACATTATCAACTTAAGCGAATAGATGGAATACGCTTACCGGAGATGTTGGATTCTACTGCCATGAGCATAGAATCAATGGAGCTTAGTGCTACCCAGGGCGAAGTAGTGAAGTGTTGGAGGCAAGGGTAGAGCCTCTGCAAGACCGGGACGTCCCCTCTTTATCCACCGAAGCAGAGCCAAAGATGGGTTCCAAAAAAACGAAGTGGTTCCTCAGTTCCCCAGTATATGTGGAAAAAAGAAGGAATGCTCCCACATAGTGTAACTCTGGGTATTTTTATTCATAAAAAAACCACAATACATATAAAAAGTGATCACAAAATGAAATAAAAAGCAGTGTATAGGGTCTGTAAAAAGCCGACCTACGCGTTTCGGTCCAATGACCTTCAACATTGCTCGTGTGTACGCGGCATAAGGCTTCAAAAATGAAAAAATCCATCAAAAAGATAGCAGAAACATTAGGAGAGGCAAAATAAACAGTTTGGTACAACAGTCTGAGTAAAGAAGAAGAAGTAAAGAAGAACGCACTGGTGAGCTCAGCAACATAAAAAGGCCTGGATGTCTATGGAAGACAACAGTGGTGGATGATTGCAGGATCCTCTCTATGGTAAAGAAAAATCCATTCACAACATCCAGACATGTGAAGAATACTCTCCAGGAGGTGGGCGTTTTATTGTCAAATTGTTAAGTCTACAATCAAGAGAAGAATTCACAAGAGCATATACAGAGGGTTGACCACAAAGTGCAAACCATTCATAAACCTGAAGAATAGAAAAGCCAGATTAGACTTTGCCAAAAAACATCTAAAAAAGCCAGACCAGTTCTGGAAAAGCATTCTTTGGACGGATGAAACTAAGATTAACTTGTACCAGAATGACGGGAAGAAAAAAGTGTGGAGAAGGCTTGGAACAGCTCATGATCCAAAGCACACAACATCATCTGTCAAACATTGTGGAGACAGTGTGATGGCATGGGCATGCATGCCTTCTAGTGGCACTGGGTCATTGGTGTTTATTGATGATGTGACAGAAGACAGAACGGATTAATTCTGCAGTGTTTAGAGATATACTGTCAGCCCAGATTAAGCCAAATGCAGCAAAGTTAATTGAAAGGTGATTCACAGTACGATGTACGATCCAAAACACACTGCAAAAGCAACCCAGGAGCTTTTGAAGGAAAAGAAGTGAAATATTCTGCAATGGCCGAGTCAATCACCTGATCTCAACCCAATTGAGCATGCATTTCACTTGCTGAAGGCAAAACTAAAGGCAGAAAGACTCACAAACAAAGAACAACTGAAGACAGCTGCAGTTAGAGCCTGGCAAAGCATCAGAGAGGAGGAAACCCAGTCTTTGGTAATGTCCATGGGTTCCAGACTTCAGGCAGTCATTGCCAGTAAAGAATTCTCAACAAAATATTAAAAATTAACATTTTACTTATGATTATATTCATTTGTCCAATTACATTTGAGCCCCTGAAAATGGGGGGACTGTGTATAAAAATGGTTCCAGTTCCTAAAATTTGTACTTGATATTTATGTTCAACCCCTTGAATTAAAGCTGAAAGCCTGCACTTTCCAAATTAATTTGGATTGTTTAGTTTTAATTTTATTCTGGTGGCATACAGAGCTAAAAGTATGCAAATTGTGCCTCTGTCCAAATACTGTATATATGGACCTTACTGCATATACAAAACCATTATACATTTTCTTTAACCGCTTGCCGACCAGCCGCCGTTATTATACCGTGGCAGGTCGGCACGTACCCGTGAACCGTCGTAGCTGTACGTCAGCATTTTAAGCGGGGATAGCAGGCGCGCAGGTGCTGCACTGTGGGGGTGCCGATGAGCACTGGCCACACGCGATCGTGGGCACGAGAGCCAGAACAGGGACAAGTGTGTGTAAACAAAATCCCTGTTCTGTGAGGAGAGGAGAGACAGATCGTGTGTTCCTACTAGCTAGGAACAACGATCTGTCATCTCCTCTGGTCAGTCCCATCCCCCTACAGTTAGAACACACATGAGGGAACACAGTTAACCCCTTGATCGCCGCTTAGTGTTAACCCCTTCCCTGCCAGTGACATTTACACAGTAATCAGTGCATTTTTATAGCATGGATCGCTGTATAATTGTCAATGGACCCAAAAATGTGTCAAAAGTGTCTGATCTGTCCGCCATAATGTCTCAGTCCCGATAAAAATTGCTGATCACCACCATTACTAGTAAAAAATATAATACTGATAAAAATGCCATAAATCTTTCCCCTATTTTGTAGATGCTATAACTTTTGCGCAAACCAATTAATAGGGTTGTTCCGATACCACTTTTTAAAGACCGAGTACAAGTACCGATACTTTTTTCAAGTACTCATCGATACCGATTACTGATACTTTTTTTTAATGTCACGTGACAGTGTTTTTTTGTTTTTTTTTTTACTATTTTTTGTTTTTTTTTTGTTTTTTTACAATGCTTTCTTTTTTTTTCTTTTTTTTAGGGAGGGAGGGGGTGGATGGTGTCTGTGTGTTTTTTATTTTAATTTTTATTATTTTTTACAATAATTTTTTTTTTTTATTATTTATTGCAATACTTTTTTTTTTAATCAGCCCTGTTGGGGGGCTTAGTGAGATATCAGGGGTCTTAATAGACCCCTGAAATATCCCCATTGAGACAGAGAAAGAGACCGAGGATAGCGATTCCCCAGTTCCTTTCTCTGCAGCCTCAGCTGCATTGAAAATGAATGGAGAGAAGACAGCGGCTCCTCTCCATTCATAAACTGAGACATCGTAATCACAGGAGATTACAATGTTTCAGTTATGTGAATGGACAGAGTCAGTGATCACTGACTCTGTTCATACATCAAAGGGAGGAGGATGACATGGAGAGGGACAGCAGAAGGGAGGGCGACATGGAGGAAAACTGGAGGGGGACAGCAGCAGAAAGGAGGGGGACAGCAGCAGAACGGTGGCGGACAGCAGCAGAACGGTGGGGGACACGGAGGAAGAAAGAAGGGGGACAGCAGACCGGCGGGGGACATGGAGGAAGAAAAGAGGGGGACAGCAGAGCGGCGGGGGATATGGAGGAAGAAAGGAGGGGGACAGCAGAACGGCGGGGGACACGGAGGAAGAAAAGAGGGGGACAGCAGAACGGAGGGGGCATGGAGGGGGACTGGAGGAGGATGCGGTGACAGTCAGCGGTGATCGTGTGTGGGGGAGTTACAAGCACCGATCACCGCTGTATAGATCATTTCACTAAAGCAGCTGAAAGGGGGGGGCTTGTAACTCCCCCACTCACCGATCATCGCTGACTGTACAGGTATCGGGTGAAGTATCGGGAGCATTTGCTCGAGTACAAGTACTCGGGCAAATGCTTGGTATCGGTGCTGATACCGATACTAGTATCGGTATCAGGACAACCCTACCAATTAATATATGCTTATTGCGATTTTTATTACCAAAAATATGTAGAACAATACATATCGGCCTAAACTGAGAAAAAAAGCTTTTTTTAAAAAAAAAAAATTGGGTATATTTAGTATAGCAAAAAGTACAAACTATTGTGTAATTTTAAAAAATTGTCGCTCCTTGTTTGTTTATAGCGCAAAAATAAAAACCACAGAGATGATCAAATACCACCAAAAGAAAGCTGTATTTGTAGGAAAAAAAGGACGTCAATTCTGTTTGGGTACAGTGTCGCACGACCGCGCAATTGTCAGTTAAAGCGACGCAGTGCCGTATTGCAAAAAATGGCCTAGTTATTGAGCAGCCAAATCTTCCGTGGTTAAAGGATAAGTTGGGTGGAACAATTTAACATGTTCCAGCAGCTGCAGCCATTCTCCCTTCTTCCCCTCCCCAGTGACAGCGGGCGGGCATATTCTCCGGGGGCCCGCTGTCACTGTTTGAAATTAAAGAGGTTGCAAATGCAGAAGGTTTTTTATCTTAATGCATTCTATGCATTCAGTAGCCCCCCCAACACTTACCTGAGCCCCCTCTCTGTCCAGCGATGTCCATGAATGTTTCAGCCATCCGAGATTCTCCTTCCTGATTGGTTGAGACACAGCAGCAGCACCATTGGCTCCTGCTGCTGTCAATCAAAGTCAGCTAGATAATCAGGGGAGAGAGGGGCGGGGTCGGGTCGGGGCTCCGTGTCTGGATGGACACAGGGAGCTGTAACTCATCTCGGGTGCCCCCATAGCAAGCTTTTTTCTGTGGGGTCACTGCACAGGAGGGAAGGGCCAGGATCACAGAAGAGGGACCTGAGAAGAGGAGGATCCGGGCTGCTCTGCACAAATCCACTGCAACAGAGCAGGTAAGTATAACATGTTTGTTATTTTTATAGGAAAAAAACGAGCCTTTACAATCACTTTAAAGTGGCTGTGTGGGGCTCTGCCTGCCCGGCCATGCCATTCATTCACAGTCCACTGTAAATGGGAAACTACAAGTCCCAACAGCCTTTGTGGCTGTTGGCTTGTAGTTTCAATGAACTACCATGGTGCTGTTGAGCGCTCTGGTAGTTCATTCATTCTTCCCATCAGTGTGTATCTGTCTGCCTGTACGATGTACGAGCAGACAGATACACTGAGAAGTCTGCAGGAGTACTGCATTGCACCCTCCATCAACTGATCGCGAGTGCAATGCTTTACAGGTTTAGTAGAAAAATAAAATAAATGCACATTTTTTTACCTGCAAAAAAATGTGCATTTATTTATTTTTTTTAAAAAAGGTGAACTTATCCTTTAGGACATCTGTGTTTTTTTGTCCACTCTGCTCTGTTACTAAAAACGAAAAAACGATGCAGGTTTCTGAACAGTTCACTTTTTCATTGATAATTTCAATAGGCTTACTTAAACCCAGCAGGCTAAACAAAAATGGCAACCACTCCAATCAATTTATAGCTAGATTTTTAAAGTAAGTGTAGCACCCTGTAGCTTAGGCAGGGAGCTCCTCACAAATTTACTTGCCAGGAGTAGTTATCCTGCTTGATTGATAGAGATCCATTGACTTCTCCCTAAGTTTGGTTGCACTTTTCTTTTCTACCACTAGGTGGCTGGGTACTTGGTGGTACGCAGCTGTGCATTTGTGCATTTGTGCCTGGAGTTGTCCCTGGAAAAGAAGGAAAACTGCTTGGAAATGTAGTTTATCCAGAAGGAAATCGATGAACTGTAACCTGCCCTGGACTCTATGGGGGTTATTTACGAAAGGCAAATCCACTTTGCACTGCAAGTGCACTTGAAAGTGCACTGAAAGTGCACTTGGCAGTGCAGTCACTCTAAATCTAAGGGGTAGATCTGAAATGAGTGGAAGCTCTGATAATTTTATCATCCAAACATGTGCAAGCCAAAATGCTGTTTTTTTTATCCTTCTTGCATGTTCCCCTCGGATCTACAGCGACTTTATTTCCAAGTGCACTTTCAGTGCACTTTCAAGTGCACTTGCAGGGCAAAGTGGATTTTCCTTTAGTAAATAACCCCCTATGTGTTAGTTAGGTAGATTAGGCTATAATAGAAGGGTCAATTCTCACTTTGCCTGTGAATAATGGACTGAACCATATGTCTTGACTGTTTCTAGTGTGGTCACCAGATGGCGTAAGCGGTGCTGACCTGAGTGAACTTTATTCACATTAAGTGCTGATGTAAATTTGTTGATCAATGAGAAGAAAGTGGTATTCTCTATGGAGGATGGGATCTGCTTCCAAAAATGTAAATAATGCAATGTTCTATAGAGTGTATTTACACTGCTTTGCTGTCTTCAGCTGAAGACAATTGAAACTTGCTTAATCACATATGTATATACTGCACCAGGTTACCATAGAATAGGATGCATTTGCATTGCTGTTTACTCTCTTTCAGGTGTTGAAAGTCTGCTGAGTCTGCACGTCTTCCTTGGAGATACAGGAATCTAACCGGACGACAACCCTAATCCTTTCTATATCGTGTTATTACTGTATATATTAGATAGATAGTCAGGAAGCAATATCATTGCTATTGTTTACTTTTAAAGCTGTAGATAACTATTTTTGATATTTCCTTGACATATGTGATCTATTATCTCATGTGTCTAATACCATGTTTATTTCCCCACACACTGTTATTTGTTAATTCTTTCCCTGTTTCCCTACCTATCCCAGTTTCTGCCAGGACATCTGCTCTCAGGCTTTAGGGCTATAAAATTACTTGTTCTGCAACTCCAAGACGTAGTTGTTTGGGCAGGGGGAGCATGTAGCACCCTGTAGCTTAGGCAGGGAGCTCCTCACAGATTTACTTGCCATGAGTAGTTGTTATCCTGGTTGATTGATAAAGATCCATTAATTTCTCCCTAAGTTTGGTCTTGTTGCACTTTTCTTTTCTACCACTAGGTGGCCGGGTACTTGGTGGTACTAGATATGAGAAGGACAACCCAAGATCAGATTATGAGTATATGGGGTATCTCAGCCAGTGGGCAGGGGTTTTCTTGAATCCCTTGGCCTACTGGAAGCACCTATATATTTGGGTGGAGTCCAGTGATCTATGTTTTGTGCCACCTGGACAGCTGTCTAGGTGGATGTGTGTCATACGCCCCAGGCTGCTAGGCCTGAGATTGGCCTATCCCAGGGGTATCTGGCTGCCAGGCTGTGTGAGGATCTAACCAGAAGCAAGAGGGCAGTGCAGGGTTGGGATTGTGGCTTGCAGTCCAACCAAAAGTAACAGTTCTGCCAGCCGGAGAACCTGTCGTGGTCGACGGTAAAAGGGGAGCTGTCGCCACTAAGGGACCAACCACCTTTCCCAGGGACCACAGTGAGTAACTGAAGCAAGTATTCTCACCGAACGGGCACGGTGGAGAATCTGGAAACTTCAGGCAGTGATCAAGTCAGGCACCCAACCAGCGGAGGTGACGCTTGCAGAGCAGCCTTGTGTGTCAAGCCAGGGACCGAGTTGGTCAGCAGGGGTGAAGCTTGAGAAGTATCTGGAGTGCCAAGCTAGGGACCCAGCACGGAAGCATGGGTGGCGTTTGAGGGAGATACTACCACAAAGATTGGAGGAGCTCAAGGGATTCAGAGTCAGTGAATCAGAGGGTCTAGTGAGAGACCGGGAGCTCAGTGTTGAAGAACTACAAGAGGCAGTTATAGTGAAGCTGAAGGAACTGTTAAGTTTGAGTTAGGAACTGTTAAAGACTGTTGCCATAGGAGACAGCATTCCTGCACATGCGGATGTGGTGCCTTGCCGCGGCCTTTCCCTGGACGGCTGTCCTCCTATTGAAGTTTCGTAGTCTGGCAATTGAATCTACAACTACTCAAGGAAGGGTGTCCTGGCCTTAACCCTCCTTCTCCCAAAAATACAAAAAAGGACTGTTAAAAGAAATAAAACCTCTTTTACATCCAAGAAGTGTCTGGCGCCCAATGACTTTCACCATCTTTGCACCCACTATGCCTCACAACCCACTACATATGGAAGGATGTCAGCTATCTTTGGCCTTAGAGGTCCTCATTAGACTGGAAAAGGCTAAAGACTTTGCTACATAAGGTACATCGGAAGGGCTTTGGACAGAACAAACACAATACAAAAAATTTTCCAGCACATCTACCAGCTAGCCAGCAATAAAACACAAATGACATTGTTTAACATTTGAGAAAAAATACATTTTAGTCGCACAACATTTGCAAATATACAGTTTGTGAAAGATGCACTGCTTCCAGGCTCCACTGCGCAGTGTGGTCCCTTACCTCTAATTTATGAGGGCCTCCATCTTGATGCAGATATACCAATAGATAAATTGAAAGAAAGTATGCCTGGCAGTAGCCCATTCCTCCTTAAGGATGCAGGGATACACCAGTAGCCTGGCTACAGGCAGAGGAGGGAGCACCAACGGATGGGCCATAGTAAGCCTATAGGTGACATCACTGCACAGGCATTACCAGCCAATGTCGAGCACTCTCTCTATTTCCCTGCAGCCACCAGGGGGAGATGACATGACTTGACCTGTCAGTGTTTACAGTGGTTTTTGCCCAGGGGAACCTGGGAACCTGCAGACACAACAGTGTGTCTGTGCAATGATCTAATGTTCTCCAACATACATTAGAAAGGCATTCTATAATTCCATAGACTCAGCTATATCTGCACCCCCCGCCCCTTCCCCATGTCAATGAACAACATCTGGACATAAACAGATTGTGCATTGCAACTGGTACAAACTTTTACAAATACGAAATGTTCTTATTTGAGTAATAAGAGGATGGCCCTTATTATCCAAATTACCAATATACCTCTAACTTGAAAATTGCAAATGTGTTTGTTTTGTTGGAGCAGTTTAAAGTTTCCTTTATTTGGTTTAGTGCCTTCTAATGACACACAAGAGATCTTATTAGAACCATTAAAATGTCATCCAGATTTTAAATTGGCAGCGCATTTCAACTTTGCTCTCTCCTTTGCCCTACATTCATGCTGTTGGCTTTTCAGCTGTGCAGCTGTCAGTTTGTTTTAGATTTATGTTAGAGATTATGTAAGCTACTAGTTTCAGATGTCTTGTAAGGACACTATGCTGCAACACATTTTTATACTGATTTATGATTTACATTTACATTTATTATCTCTCCATCCTCCTGAATGCATTGATTATTCCAAGTTTCTGCTTGCAGTCTGTTGATGTGACACCTGTGTATCATACTGCTAAACATATCTGTTGGCAGTGTATCCTACTTCTTCTGTCTTCTGCCTTTCAAAGAGAGATGTACCCTGGCCAGAAATATTACTGAACCTCAAAGAGCCTATATAAAAAATAAAACGTGTGTAATGTAGAAGTACCACAAAGCTGGGGGCATACAAGCTTTTACCACCACATCCCCATAATGATAAACAGTTATTTAAATTAATCGTTGTTAATCGTGAATACAATATTGGGACCAACTTTTTCTTGCTGAAGTATACCCTATTTAGTCTTTATAATTTAGTTTGATTCCACGCTTAGGTAATGTAAATGTGGCTGCTGCCTACCCCCGAAAAATTCCACAATCTGAAGCGTTAGTATAGAGTAGAATTGGGGGAGGGTAAATGCGCTGCCAATAATCTAAAATGTGTATGTGACACCAGTAGTGTCAAAACAAAATCCTAATGACTATTCATTAATGTGAACCTTCATACGAAATTCATCAAATCTGATCCATATAAGGTGCTAATATAAAATGTAATATGCTTGATTTGTGCAAAAAAATACAAAAATGATCATCAGTTGATACCAACAAATGAATTAATAAAGTAAAAAAAATATAAATAAAGTGCTAGTGCAAATAATCATAGTACAAATCATCGCAGCAGGAAATTACAAAAAGGACCTGGGGGTCCTAGTAGATGATAGACTCAGCAATGGCATGCAATGCCAAGCCGCTGCTAACAAAGCAAAGAGAATATTGGCATGCATTAAAAAGGGGATCAACTCCAGAGATAAAACGATAATTCTCCCGCTCTACAAGACTCTGTTCCGGCCGCACCAAGAGTATGTTGTCCAGTTCTGGGCACCAGTCCTCAGGAAGGATGTACTGGAAATGGAGCGAGTACAAAGAAGGGCAACAAAGCTAATAAAGGGTCTGGAGGATCTTAGTTATGAGGAAAGGTTGCAAGCACTGAACTTATTCTCTCTGGAGAAGAGACGCTTGAGAGGGGATATGATTTCAATTTATAAATACCATTCTGGTGACCCCACAATAGGGATAAAACTTTTTCGCAGAATGGAGTTTAACAAAACTCATGGCCACTCATTAAAATTAGAAGAAAAGAGGTTGAACCCTAAACTACGTAGAGGGTTCTTTACTGCAAGAGCGGCAAGGATGTGGAATTCCCTTCCACAGGTGGTGGTTTCAGCGGGGGGCATCGATAGTTTAGATAAGCACCTGAACGACCGCAATCTACAGGGATATACAATGTAATACTGACATATAATCAAACACATAGGTTGGACTTGATGGATTTGTGTCTTTTTCCAACCTCACCTACTATGTAACTATGTAATAATGTTCTTATTGTGATTTTCCAAAGTGACTTGTGCAAAAATTCATCACAGCTTCTGTGCAAAAAAGTGAGTTCCACTCGTGCTCCCCTCTCAGTTCCACACTTACCAGAAAGCAGTACCCCTGCAGGGGTAAAACACATGTATGCAAAGTAGCCTCAGGTCTTGATGTCAAATGGGATAGCATCCTCCGCAGCGTGTTAGATCATAAGGGCGTTGATTTACTAAAGGCAAATTGATTGTGAACTTTGCAAAGTACAGTTGCACTCTGCGAGTGCAGTTGCTCAAGAGCTTAGTAAATGAGGTAAGGCTTCACTTTGCAAAGAATACCCAATCACGAGCAAGGAAAATAAAAAAACTGCATTTTTACTTGCACGTGATTGGATGATGGAAGTGAGTAGAGCTTCTGCTCATTTACTAAGCTCTGGAGCAACTACTCTTGCAGAGGGCAACTGCACTTTGCAAAGTGCACAGTGTATTTGTCTTCTGTAAATCAACCCCAAGATCTGTTTCACATATGGATGGATGGGAAAGATTGACACTCATAGCGTAAATCTGATAAATTAGTTTTATTCAATCAATTAAGCAGTATCTTAGTTCAAAACAAGCACTGTAATAGCATCAGGGACAGTGACAATATAATATCAGTGGATCTAGGACAGTAAAATCACAATAAGAACATTATTACTTTTTATCATTTCCTGCTGCTGTGAGAAGGGAAGGTTGTGATCCTGTGTTCCTACAAAGCAGGAACACGGATCTCTGCCTTCCCCTAGTACAAGCACCCCCCCCCCACACACAGTTAGAAAGCACTCCCTAGGCACACATTTAACCCTTTGGTCGCCCCTGATGTTAACCCCTTCCCTGCCAGTGTCATTAGTACAGTGACAGTGCATATTTTTAGCACTGATCACTGTATTAGTGTCACTGGTCCCCAAAAAGTGTCACTTAGTGTCCAATTTGTCCCCCACAATGTCGCAGTCCACCTATAAGTCGCTGATCACCACCGTTTTACCAAAAACATGTAGCAGAATACATATTGGCCTAAATTGATGAAGACATTTTTTATTAGCCATTTGAGTTCCCAATGCTGTACCAAAATGGTGCAGGCATAGCAGCAATTGGTTTTAGAGCTGTCCCAGCACTGTTTTAAAATCCAACATGTCCCTGTGGTTTTTTTCAGGTCCCTGCAGCTGTGGTGCTGACACTGCTGTCAGGAGCTGATCGTTTGAATTTGATACACAGTGCTCCATTGAAGAGTTTGTAGGAGATGTAAACACAACACTTCAACATGGTGTTTACATTGAGTACGAAGGCGCAGGCAGAGCTGTACCAGCATTGTTCTCCCTTTCCCTGCTGTAACAGATTGCTGTAATGATGATCAATTGCTTGCTGATTGCAGCAGGCAACAGATCACTACTGTGATCACAATAAATCACTGCATGGTGGGATCTGGATCTGGTCCGCAGTGACTCCAGATCCAGACACCCCCCCCATGAAAAAAGTATTTAAAAAAAGTAAAAAAAAGAAAAGCTAAAATAAAAATTGTATACAGTATATATACAGTGTCATTTTTTTTTTGGATTGCCAAACCTGTGATAAAGTTGCTCTTATGCTACGTTAACAATTTATACAGACAATTTTTCTGCTGTGCATGTCACAATGTAGCATAAAATAGGAAAAAAAAGGTCTCCTAAAGTCTCCTAAAGTAAATTGCATATGTTTACCTTGAGCCTTATCTTTCCACTGTGTTACATTAAAGCAGAGGTCCTGCCAATTTTTTTTTTTTTTTAAGTCAGCAGCTACAAATACTGCAGCTGCTGACTTTTAAAATATGGACAATTTCCTGTCCAGGGCGCCCGCGATGTTGGCACCCAAAGCTGATCTGTCCCTCGGCTCTTGAGTGGAGGCGCCGCCATCTTCAGTAAGGGAATCAGGAAGTGAAGCCTTGTGGCTTCACAGCCTGGTTCCCTACTGCGCATTCGCGAGTCGCGCTGCGTGATCCCACAGGTCCTTGCTGTCTTCTGGGACCTGGGGGGGGGGTGGAGGAGGCATCGGATATGGCAGATATCTATGCCCGGAAGTAGGAGCAAATACCTGGATTATACAGGTATCTGCTCTCCCCTCCCCCCTGAAAGGTGCCAAATGTGACACTGGAGGGGGGGGGGGGGATTCCGAAAAGCGGAAGTTCCATTTTTGGGTGTAACTCTGCTTTAAACTAGCACTAATGTGAGATCACTTTACTCAGCAGACTTTCTTGATTATATTTTGGGGTAAATATATGGGGATGTGCAAATTACATAATTGCTATGTTGGGAAAAACTCCCCGGAAAAGCTGGGAAGAGGGACTCAGTTGGAATTTGAGGGGCCACGTTTGGTGGGAGACATATTTCAACCCCCTTGGTCCTTTTCAGATAAAATCAATACATTTATTTAATATACCATAAGAAAAGGCAAATCTCTTTTTGGGAAATTGGGATATGGCAGGGGGTTGCATTGCACCTGGAGTGAGTGGTTTTGGTGCACAGTGATTTTCCTTCTTTTTTTGCAAGGATGCAGGAAGGTATTGCGAAAAAAAGCCAGCTCCTGAATGGATTGTCGGCAACAACTGCCTGATGCATGCTGATCACCTCAAGCTAAAAGTTATAATGTAAAAAGTAAAGACCCTAATTAATAGAAAAACTAGCTAAAGTATCTATCAGTATATTTTGGACAGTTATTGGTCCTTAATAGTATTTTTTAGGTGCACAGATCTATGCACGTAGGCAGGGCACATAGGAAGTATACCTCAGAACTGCAAGTGAAAGAACTCAAGCACAGTTTGTTAACGTAGATGTAAACCCAACCACTAAAATCTCATACGTTTTAACTTGATAATATTAATTGGAAAGCCTATTTATATGAAAATAACAGCTGGTGATAATCATTTTAGGGTCCTTGTTTGGGAACTGTGTATTATGGGGCAACAATGCTCTTCCTCTGTTTCCCACAATCTTCAGCCTGTAAATCACCCTGTCACATGCTCTCACAAAGGATCTGTGCTGATCCATAATTGCCTAGGCATATTCTACTTTTGTCATGCTTTCAATAAAAAAAGGCCTGTGAAAAATAATATTAAAATCAACAACAATTAGAAAATATGCCTTGTGGAAAAAAAACACATGCAACCTGTTATGACTGTAGTGTGGACAGAGGCAGGCTGTAAAAATGCTGCAGGAAATCGGCAGTAATATGATTTAACAAATCCCCCACCCATTGAATTTTCTAAGATACACATCATTTTGCTACCAAGGGTTCACATCTGCTTTAAAAGACCTACCAGTGCCTACAAATTCTCCAGTAATTTCTCTGTATGCACTCCCTACACTTTCTGTATCACAGTTAAAACGTGTTGTTAATATGGCTGCTATGACTTATCCCTTTATAGTAAAAGGGCTGACTTATCCACAAGGCAGAAAGTTATGCTTACTAATTCCTGCATTATTTTGCCAGGTCCTCAAACTCCTAACACAGGATTTGCCAAAAAAACCCATGGTAGCAGCAAACCCAACCTAATCCTGAGCCTGAAGGTTGTTACAGTGGATTCTCTTAGGACAATGAATTTTCCGTGTCAGATCAGAATTTTATATTTCTAAGAATTCCACCGTCAACTCTAGAGAGATACCCGATTTTTTACTTTTGTTACCCTGCATGATATGCAAATCTTCCTTGATTCCTCTTATTCATCTGAAGTTTGACACAGCCGGCTTCCTTTCACAGCTGCCATGTGACTTGTATTTGGGAAGACAGTCATGATGGGTTCACATATGTAAAAAGGCTGTTTCGGTTAAGGTTTTTGAAAATTGGACAGCATTTAATAATTATGTTTGAGTGGAAGACAGCGCTGGACTGGTGTTACTCGAGGCTGCCTCGTGGAAAGTTACTGTGTGGAAGGTATAGAAGGAATTGCTTCCAATGGGTTGTATCCCAATTGTAGGTGGTAAGTGATAGACCCCGTTGGGGTATAGGGTTGCTACCTTTCTGATAACGACAATAGAAGAGTTACCGCAGTGAACACTTGGGTGGTTGGAGAGGAGAGCCCGATGTTCAAAAAGAAGAAGGTCTCACTTGATTTAATGTGGATATGCTTTCTTTCTCTATACCATTCACAATATGATTCTAAAGACTAACTGTGGATTCTAATTTATCTTGAAATTATATTTAACTACACAAATGTTTTTCTTCTTTTACTTTGTACATATCCTATGGCCTAGCTATGGGTTTTTACTATGTATCTTTTTCTCTATATACTATCCCTGAAGGGGGGGGGGGGGGCTATTCCCCCGAAACGTGTTGTTGGCTCTACTTGTTTACTTTTATCTCCAATAAATAACTATAAAATTCATCAAGTGAGACCTTCTTCTTTTGGACATTGGGCACGTCTCGCTAATAACCAAAGCATTTAATAATGGATATCGCATAGTACTACTTGTCATGACGCTGCATACTATGCTCTGTTTTTTGTTCTTTGGATGTAAACAAGACAAAGCGTAGCTTCACATTTTCTTTATGCTGAGTGTAATTCTGAGTATCTGTTCTTATTCTGAACGTATGAATGTTGTTCTGTAGCACTACTATTATTTTGTATGTATGGTGTACTTCTCTGTACCAATGACTAAGTCTGCATACACACTGCATGGTGGCACTTTTCTTGCATCCTGAAACAGATTTTTTTGCCATTTGTTGTTATTTGCTAAGTGCACTGTGCAGCTTCATTACCCACACAGCATAAACAATCCCTGGAGTTATTTTCAATTTTTACAGTAGAATTATTTCCTTTTTTCTCCTAATATAGTATTTTCTTAGATTATAGTTCATTTTGTTCTAAATTCTATACCTGTGTGTGGAAGAAAATTTCTCCAAGAGTGATTTTTACTGTATGTATACAGTAGGTAAGTATTAAAGATATATTTGCGTAATGCTAACATTCAGTAAAATAAATGAGTGGATTTAGCTATTGCTTTCTTTTTCTTCTTCTGATTATAGTGCATTCAGTTTTAAAGGAAACTTATACTGAGAGAAAAATGTAGATTGCCACTGCAAATCTCTGCTTCCAAAAATGTTTTTTTGCTAGGCTTGTCTACTGTCCTGCTAGCATCAACACACTGAGGCATTGGCCATAAAACAATTGCATGGATCAGATTTTGAAGTTTTTCTCCCACTCACCTGCTGTATTCTTGTTCCAGGTCAGCTAGTCAAAGTACTGAGGTCAACAGCTTTTGCATGACAGTGAGGAGACTAACATTTACAGAATAACATACCTCCTAACTTATTGAGATGGACACCTATCAGCAAAACGATGTAGGCATAGGACACAGCCCCTTAAAGGAGAATTACACACAAAAATTGGGACTGTTGGCAACTATGTATCCAGTTATAAAAACCTAGAGATTAAAGAGGGTCCAGTAACAGCATGTCCTCATTTAAAATATAAAACAAGGTTGTAGTAATGATCACCTGTTAAGTGTTCGCAAAATCTTCTACATTTCTGACATAGGGCTAGCAGGTAGATCAGGAGTTCTGGTCTTCTTAAAAAGTAAATAGAAAAAAATACAATGAGTATATAGAAGAATAACAGCAATTAATAGTGTTAATAAGTTCAAACCACAGAACACAACAATGCAAGAAAGTATTTTTTTTTGTTTTGTTACAAGACTATATAACACATTCTCCCTTTTTTCTTAACAAAGAAATACAGCATATAAGCCAATCTATATTTATATGAATGGTGCATAACCTATCATTTAAGGCTATTTGCTCAACAAACTGGAAGTGCAACTGAAGGTTGAAGGCAAACCTGAAAAATATATAAAAATATGTAAAATTAAAGCACTGTTCTGTTCCCTTATAGACAATATCTCAGTTCAGACATATATGTTTAGATATGGTGCCCTGGGAGGAAGTACTTGCATAATTTTCAAGATGCCACACAGTAGGCGTGCTACACATGAATGCAGTGTTATCTTGTGGATGAATGGACAAATATCAATGTAAGCTCCATTACTAGATATCAGCATGGTTATGTACCTACACTATGATACCTACTTTCACTTTGGGTTATCATTTTTGTAGGTCAGCAATTTGGATTGTTATGTTGATTATGCACACAGTTTTATAATGTAGTCACCTGGACTGTTTTGTATGGTGGTCCTTAGATAAAATAGAGAAAACTGTACTTTTAGCTTTCAGATCACAGTGTTACCATTGCTACTACTGATCCTATAATTAAGTAATGGAATTTGTTAAAGTGTACATTACCCCGGCATTTCATCTTAAATAGACACTGCCCCAACCTAAGATGGCTGTGGATTTCACGAGGGGCACCAGTGTCCAATCGGAAAGCTGTTCCCCTGGTGACCACAGGAAATCATAGAGGAACCAAGTTCCTCATGACTTCCTTACTTTTCTGCATTGCCAGTTCGATCGAGCCCCATCTACAATGGGGAGTACAGACTGCACCTGCCAAAATGTGGATCCTGTCGAAATAGCATGTTGCCATATTTACCACAAAGCATCATATGAAATGGAACACCTTTTATGACCAAACTTCAATTATGTCAAGATTCCCAGATCAAATCAAGCATTGTCAGTATGCATACGTTTTCTTGACTAAAATGATAAAAAGGTTTAACTTTATTTGGTACACTGTTTGAATAAATACTCTACTCAGATTTTTAGATTTAAAATGACAAATCTACAAAAAATGTGGAAAAAATGTGTCCTAATTTGTCTACAAGGTTGGCATAGACCTTTCCCTGAACAGAGTTGTTCAGTACCCAAACTGATTTTTGCAATCCATAACAGCACAGTTCTATTTGATTGTTTTTCCACTTTATATCTTGCAGCGATTACAGGAATATTAAGTGCTAAACAGATTCTGGCTTCAGCAAAGGGTAAACAAGTAATTCTCCTGATGCAAGAGACCTTTGTAGTGTAGAGAGAGGATTTTATACCACCCTTTATAATAGCTAACCCACAACAATCAGTATTCTTCTAGCATAGTTCTTCAGCTCTTCTCTGATGACTGTGTATGAACATCTCTTTTGCTTTCTATTCCATAGTTTTTCTTTTTTTTTTTTATCGACCACCCACCTCCCCTGTCTACCAGCTAAAGTGGCTGTAGGGCATCATTAATGTTTACTGATCTGAATGTATTGAATGGTAGTAAGCTTCTCTGAATAGGGATTTTCTTACGTGCTGTGTGATAGGTTACTATTATTTATTCATGCATGGCTCCTGCTTCTGTTGTATTGACATCTTGTAGGAAATATAATCTGCCCATGTGTTAAAGGAAATATTTAGCAATTTTGTATATATTTTCTTTATTCATTAGGATCAGGGTTGAAAAAAAAGTAAAACAAAGTTTTCTTTAATCATGTAAATGTGAAATATTGCAATGCTGAGTTCTCATATAAGTGACAGCAAAAAAAAGGTGGTCAATCAAGTCTTCCTTTTACTGTTTTTGTTTACTTTTTGGTTTTATTTTTTTAATACATTTTTCTTTAAGGTTTTTTATAATTTTTTTTTCTGAGGATGGACATACAGTATTGTTATCCCAATGGCAGATATCTGATGGGGACCAAAGTGATACTGGGACTTCTCTTGAACCTCTCGTTCACAACCCTGAAAGTGGTGATAGGGAATGTGAGGATGCGGAGTGGCATGAGCGCCAGTGTTGCTGACAGTATTGGATCCTGTGCAACTGTCAGGCGTGTGGACTAGATGACTGTAGACTAGAAGTCTGGAAGAAGACACAGGAATACCAAGGTACCAGATTAGACAACAGGAATGTATCCAATACACAGGCTGAGGTCAGTAGCATCTGGACAGCAAGTTTCAAATCGAGAGAGAGAAGTTGAGTCAGGAGTGCAAGTCGAGGTCAGTAACTGCCGGACAGTGATGTACCAAATCAGAAATCCGGAATAGTGTTAAGGATACAAGCCAGGGTTAGTGACATCCGGGCAGCAGAGTTACAAGGCAGTAAGCAGAGTCCAATAGGTAGTCCAAAGACGCAACAAATAGGCAAAGATCCAGAGGCAGATCAGAACGCAGGCTGGGTCATACACAAGAAGGCTGAATTAGCAGGTCAGGTTACAGGTAATTAAGATCTAGCTTAGCCATCTCTCTCTGCAGTGCTTCAGTTTATATAGAGGATTTGTCACCAATGCCAGTGCTGAGCATGCAAGCACGTTCACATACATGCTGCAAGGTGCGCATGCTAATGTGCGTGCACATGCTTCCTAATCAACATCTGGCAGTCATCCTATGCACAGTCCTATGCACTGTAGTATACACAAGTGTTTTCTTATGCTGGACATTTCTTACACTCAAGTGTGTTTAAATTAATTTACCTTTGATTGGCTTACTAATGCTAGAAATCTGAAAATTATCTACTACTCTTTCAGTACAATAATACTTTCTAATATTACCTTAGAACTTCTCTCCTAATAATCCCAATTCATGCTCCCATGTTCTTGACCTCAGCTTCCTGTTAAAAATACTGACCTCTTGAACCTTACTTAAAGCGTAACTGCACTTTTGTGGAGAAAAATACATCCCCCCCGGGTGATCAATATACATTGCAAGGATTATAAAAAAACTTTGTTGCAGATTCCTACCTTTTGTTATTCTGAAGAAATCCATGTGTGTTTCTCTGTGCCTCTGTTCTGAGTAGGTCTAATGGTAGTGGTTTCATAATTATCTGTCAGGTGTGGAGCTACAGAGCACTAATGAGGAAATCTACTGTGCCTGCATCCCTTTAGATGGGTTCCTATTGAAAGCATCTCTCAAAAAAATGAAATTTTTGTTGCAAGGGATGCCTAAAATATGATTTGTATCTTAGGCAGACTTCTGGGAAAATTGGCAAGCCAATCACACAAGCAGGAAATTGTGTTTCTGGGGAGTGGTCAGTACATCTAGCCATATTGCAATGTATTCTCAGAAAATTACATTGGCTTCAGATTGAAAAGGCGAAGGAATTTTTAATAACATTCGATCACAAAATGATTAGTGTCGCAATCATATGCGTTATATTATTTTTTCTTTATTTGTTATTTTTTTTCCCCACGAAAGTGGAGTTACCCTTTAAACTCTTAATGCAGTTGAGGTTTTAATGATGCCCCCCTTCATACAGACTTGTATTTGATATGAATCCCACACTGTATTGCTTAATGTACAGAATATCTGATCATTACCCATGTACTGTTGTTTTTCTTCTGTAAAATACAATAAAAAATATATTTGACTCTAATTATGCCCCCCTTTTCCTTTTTCTCTTGAGGCCGGACATACGTTGTATTATGTTCCTTCAGTATCTCCTAATATATTCTGTCATTTAGACCTTGGGCAGTGACATCACAATCTCCACCTCATCCAATCAGAGAAAGTTTTATATTCATTAAAAAAATACAAGGCTTTCTCTAAATGGCGACAGCAAAGAGCAAGCACACCCAGACCCAGAAGACTGCTGCTATCACTGAAATGGCAGGAACTACTGCAGTGGCTTGCAGCTTACACAGGGATTGGTAAAGTATGAGATATGAATACTTACGTTGGTCCAAGCTAGCTAAGTATGTAAGCTAAACTTAAGCTTCATTATATATTTAGGGGGGTTGATCGTGCATCACAATGTTTTATTTGAGATTTTACTCCTGGTTTTATGCATTAATTAATTTGCTTTTTTTATTTATATTTATTTATTACTATATATATCCACACAAAATAAATAATGTCCTTGGTTTGTATGCTCTCCCTGTGCTTACACAGGTTTTCTCTGGGTACTCCAGTTTCCTGTGTGTTAGTGAGATATGGCCTTTAGATTGTAAGCTCCTTAGAGGGCAGGGTTGCCCATAAATTCACAGACAGCTTGTAAAAATCACTCACTTTTTACCTCTCTGTGAATGGGCATTGAATGCCTGGAAAATATATGTCTATGGTCGGCTTTGAAACTGTGCATATGCATTTCTGAAGCCAGCCAAATGCTACTTGAGCCATGCGCTATGTAAGGAGTTCACACAAAACCTTCCCTCTACCACCAGGTGGCACCACTTGCATCTACAGCATGTCTACTAGTACAAGCTACATGGCGCACACAGGTAATAGAGGCGGACACAGGAAGAGCAGTGCTCTCTGGGAAATGTAGTCCCTGGCATGTGTCAGATTTGAAGCTCTGGGCAGTCAGGTAAGGTGGACAACAGAGAAGTAGGTTGGTGTATTTCCGCCTTTTATTCTGTGTCACCAGCTCCCAGCAATGCCCCTTCTAATAATCTTTCCCATATCCTGGGAGTACACTGCAGAGTGACTATGTCCACGATTGGTGCACGTGCTTGGGAGCCTCAAACACTTGAAGTAACCAATCAGAATCTGTCCTGTGCGTGTGTGTGACTGCCTATTCATTTCTACGGGTTATTGCACAGAACAATCATCAGTAGGACCAAGATAAAGCTGGGTCTGTCATGTGATCCTGATTTGTTCTGTTTTTATACAAAGCCTATTTTGTATTTTGTTTTTGTATGTGAGGCTACCTGGTGAAATAGTCTGAATTTTGTAAAGTGATATTTTAAAGTATATCCAATACAATTATCTTTGATAGCGCAGGGAAGGGTTAATGGCCCATTCATACATAAAGCGAAACTTCACCCAAAAAAGGAAGTTCCTCTTTTCTACCTCCTCACCCCTCTATCACTTTTAGATGCATTTATTTATTATTTATTTATAGGGAGTGGGCACCTGGTTTTTAAAGGGGAACTCTTGGGACTCTGATGTAAAGGGAAACTCTGAGGGCTGTGATGTAAGGGGGAACTCTAGTGACCAGAGATCCCCTTACATCAGTTTTCTTTTGCACCACAGCGTTCCCTTTTACATCAGGGTCTGCAGAGTTCTCCCAGTGGACTCTGATGTAAGGGGGGACCCTGCAGACTCTGATGTAAGGGGAAACCCTGAAGACTCTTGTGTAAGGAGGAAGTCTGTGGACTCTGTTGTAAAGGGGAACTCTGATGTAAAGGAGGCATTCTGGTGTAAGGGGGACTCTGATGTAGGGAGGGACTCTTGGAACCCTGATGCATAGGGGAATGCTGGGCACTTTGCTATAACAGGGGATTCATGTGAAAAGAAGGTTCATCCTGACTGCTGTACTCTATCTTGTTTTCTATGTTTCTTACTCCTGACCCCTGCACTCTATACATTATGTTGTACATTGCATAGTCCTGATCAAGGTGTTCATGGTCCCAACAGTTGTTGGTTTTAATGAAGTTCCTCTTTAAGGTCAGCTCAGTCAGACAAAATTATGCTCTTTTTGTATGCACAAAAATATATACAATGGAAATATTTTGGTTTGGGAACCGTGAAAAGCCTGAAGTGGAACTCTTGGAACCATTCTTACTGGGGCAATGACTACCTTCTCCAGAAGGCTAGCGAAAGTTGAATGAGATCTGGATCGTGATCTCATGGTATTCAGAGGTGAAATTAGATTATCTGCTATGGGTTAGGGCACATTATCACTGCTTTTGTAAGCCTTTGAACCTGAACAAAGGTGCAGCAAATAAAGTTTAAACTATGATTTCAGGCCTGGATTGTGACTCTGAGACTATTAGAGCCAGACGTTTTCATCACACGTTTACGTAATTACTTGCCGACCACCTAACTGAAAATGTACATCTCATTACTTGACGTTAAATACTGCTGTTATGGCAGCAGCTAGCTGCCATAACTCCAATATCTTTTTTTTCGTTAGGTGGCTCGATTGTCTATAAAAGTGATCCCAGTGGCGCATTCACCGCAAGACCACTTTTATAGGCGGCGGGAGAGGTGGCCCCTTCCCGCTGCTTCCTGGTCCATCCCAGGCTTACCAGAGCTGTCGGTGCAAAGAAGAACCTTAAATAATGTAAATGGGATTTTTAAGGGCAAAATTATTGAAAAAAAGGGGAAATTAAAAAAATAAAAATGTTGTTTATACAAAGATTTAAAAGCAATTTTATACAAACAGCATGTGTACAGACAAAAAACAATTGTGATATATTACAGAAGTGGCAAAAAGTTATTGAATCCAACGCGTTTCGAAATAATTAATTTTTGTAATCTTCTTCAGGGATAAGTTTTTGCCATTGTCTGAAAGGCACAAAATGTAATATAAGTTTACATAAATCTTACATATTTCATAGCATATATATAAGAATAGACAAAAAACTTACAAAGGTCGTGATCGACATAAAGGTTTTTCAATGAATCATCGAAAACTTCCACCTGATCTGTAAAGGTCTTTTATCGTGCAAAAGAACCCCCAGATAATAAAATCCAAGGAGAGGCGCCAAACTGAGCAAAGCGGCAAACCACTAAAAAGGACGGAGATGTAGGATCAGAGCTGTCGGTAAGCTCGGAATTGATCGGGTGTGGCCAATGGCTAGGCAGGAAGTCGAATGAGGGCAATTTGGCCCCCACTTGGCTCTATGCCCTTGGAGGACCAGAGTGACCTCCAACGTCACTTTTGGTTCTCGGGCAGATAAACGGGATTTTTATTTTCTTAAAGTTAAAATGTTTTTTTTTTCTTTTAAGGGTAAATGAGAGATATACAGTCTTTTTGACTCCAGATCTCTCAATAAAGAGGACCTGTCATGGTTATTTCTATTACAAGGGATGTATACATTCCTTGTAATAGGAATAAAACTTATTAAAATAAAGGGACTGTGTAAAAATCAAAAGTAAAATAAATAAGAGAGCATTTTTTTTTTAAAGTGACCCATCCCTCCGTGCTCACGCATGGAAACAAACGCATACTACTTACATACTACACGGCGCGATCATTAGAGCGAGAACAATAATTCTAGCGCAGGACCTCCTCTGTAACTCTAAACAGGTAACCTGTAAAAAAAATGTAAAGTGTTGCCTATAGAGAATTTTAAATACTGTAGTTTGTTGCCATTCCATGAGCGTGCCCAATTTAAAAGCATGACCTGCTGGGTATCTATTTACTCGTAACATCATCTTTCACCGTATACAAAAAATTAGCCTAACTTTACTGTTTTTTAATTTTTATTAATTAAAAAATAAAAATAAAATTGCGTTTGAAAGACCGCTCCACAAATACAGTGTGACATAAAATATTGCAACGACCCCCATTTTATTCTCTAGGATCTCTGCTAAAAATATATATATAATGTTAGGTTGTTCTAAGTAATTTTCTAGCAAAAAATATAGATTTTTACTTGTAGACAACAAATGTCAGAAAAAGGCCTGGTCTTTAAGGGTCTGCCATCAACCTAAAACATTGCAGGTGAAAACACAGACAAATCTAGTATTTTAAATGCTTTCTTACAGTATTTTTAGTTTCCATTAATGATTTTTCATTAACTTTGAACTTGCTATAAAATGTGACTACTCTAGGAGAGTCAGTTACCTAGCACAGCCTCCTCCCTCTTTGGGGGAGGAGCAAAGTGAAATAGTAGAGTGTTACTTAGGTGACAGCTCTGAGTCTGCATGCCTGCTGTCATCATATCCAAGAGGGTGACACCCAGCAGCAGTCTCTGGGTTTTTGGATGTTAACACAAGGAAGAGTTTAGGTATATAACTTTTTATCTTTTAAAGTGTTACTAAATCCAGGACCCTGCATTCATATATCTGGTCTCCCACAGTACACAGAACATGGAAATGCAATTATTTTAGTAAATATAAATGGCTAAATACCTTTTCTCATCAGCAGTATACAACAGTCTTGTGACTTCTATCAGTGTCTGGTTAAAGCTTGTAGGAGGAGTTTTCATTCTCTTCTGACATTCCTATGAGGCTGTAGGACCCCCGACCCTCTGTCTGGACAGTGCTGATTGGCCCTGTGGTGATCACATGCACTCTTCCAAGAAAAAAAAAATCTCTCTAGCAATACACACCAAACTGAGCATGTGCAGAGTGCCTCTGGCTCTGTTCTATCAGGAGATGGATTGGGGACAGTGGAAGAAGGGGAGTATCAGAGAAAACAGGGTCAAACAGCCTTTTTACACAATGCGGATGATTAACACCTTGGGTTTCACAGTGAGTATAACAAGCATGCTTTACTGCATATACAGACTGATTTTACTGTGGGTTTAGTAACACTTTAAATATTATTATTTTTTAAATAGCATGAAAAAGGTTTAGAACCTTCCCACTGTAGAAGATCAGCTTCCTTGCTTTACAATTATTGGGACAGGAAGTGATGAGAAATTTCACTAAAGGTGACACAAGCAACATTAAAAACCTAACTGAAGTTTTACCCTTCATATTCTTTTCAACAATAAGGCTCAGTTCACACTAGTGCAATGCGGGAAGCTTGCATATCCACTGGTTCCCGCATTGTACCTGACTCGCAAGGCAGTTCACACTGCACTATGCGAACTGCTGGGAGTGTCAATAGAAAGTTAATGACACCCCCAAATCAGCTCGCATATCGCAGTGCGAACTGTCAGTTCGGACATGCATTGGATCGCATGGGTGAGAACACCCATGCGATCCGGTTCTGGTGTGGACCAAAAAAAGGGTCCTGTGCGAGTTTGGTCCGCATACGATGCAAATTCAGCTATACTATCTATATGGCTGAAATCGCATTTCACAGACATCGCATGTGATTTGGACTGCAGTACAGCGCACTTGTGTGAACCGGAACTAAAAAAAGATATTGCTGGAGTTCCAAAACTTAGGCTGGCCATTCATTATACAATCTTCTTATTCAATTTCCTTTAGATTTATGTTCAGCTACGTAATGAAAGTGCCTGCCTGATTGCATACAAATTGAAAGTGTTTAGGTTTGACCTCATATTATATGGTTTTGGTAAATCTAAAGGCAAATTGTTTCCAAAAAATTGTATATAAATAATATAAATAAATGAATTTGGCCAACTTGGTGAAGCTAGCTACTAGTCTTCGCCTTTAGACTGTATAGTACTAACTAAATAATTTGCTGGAACTTTATAATTAAAACTAGAAATTACATCACACTTTGCTTTCTGTGATCTGCATTAGCATTGCAATGGCTAATGTTGTATGTTAATATTTCTAATTTCCAAATGTCTTTCACATATTGTACTTTCAGTAACAGTCACCGAATGAGCCACCCCCTACTTCTTATATCTAAATGACTCTCACCACATACCAAGTTCACTTTCATTATATAAAGTTCATGGCAGATGTGGGTATTTTTAGGCGTTTTGCCGCAGCACCCTTATCTTTGCTGAACATGGACAAAACAAAAAAAAGGCACTTGATGATTATGCAGTCTTCTGCTGAGTATCCAAGCAAGTTCATTATGCTTGAAATATGCCCTCCTTAACGCTTGACAGCTCCTGAAGGTTCAGCCCCTACCTCTATATTATATAGCTAGGCATGCGAGGACTAATTTCTACTGTAGTGCAGTGGCTTGGCCTCTGCAGTTAATTTAAACTATTTATCCATGAAATGGGGCAGGCTGAATTCTGCTTAGAAATCATAATGTGCTATAGAAATGCTGACGTCTAATAAGGTCAGTAGAGAGTTGGTAATGTTTTACTGAACAATACAAATGTGAACCACTTTAAAAAGCAATTAAAATGATTAGGTTATTCATTAATAAATGTTGGGTTTTAGCAAGGCGTATAATGACCATGTTTTTATAGGGAGTTATTGGTTTACAATGTATACTGTGTTTAATATGTATAAATTGTTTAGTTAATGTATAATTAATTTGTATGTTAAAACTAATCTAAACCTCAGCAAAAAAAGGTAATATATTGCAGCTTGCCAGTCCTTAGATGAAGTGGCTGCACTCGTTTTGTTCTTTTCTCCAATTGTCATCTAGTAATCCTGCAAATAACTCACTTCCTGTCCTTTCATAGCTACACTCACTGCTTCATTGTTTCTGTGGACGGAGCTCTTGATTGTCATACAGGTTGGACTTGTCTCCATTTGTTCATATTCATTACATGGTGGATTTATTTAAGGTCCCCTTTTCACATGCATACATTTTGGGGCCAATTTAGACAGAAAAGTTTTTTCACATGCATACATTTTCACATGCATACATTTTGGGGCCAATTTAGACAGAAAAGTGAATGAGAATGGGAGTGATTTTATAATGACTATTCAGCTGCTGCACTTGCAGCATTCTAATGAGGAAAATGGGAGGGTCTGCATCCCTTTAGATGTGATTTCCCTCTGGAAATATCTCACCAAAAATGACATTTTGTTGCAGGGGATGCCCAAAATCTGACTTGTAGCTTGTAATCTTCTGGGAAAATCAGTAAGCCAATCACACAAGCAGGAATCTGCTTTTCTGGGGGGCGTTCTGTACACCATCTGTGTACAGAATACCTGCAGGCTGCCATATTGCATTGCATTTTACAGAAATATTACAGTGCTGCAGATTGAAAAGGAAAGGTAACTTTTAATAACCCTCAATTACAATATAACTTGTGTAGCAATTGTATATGCTATATTATTTTTTATTTACTATTTTTTTCCCCACAGAAGTAGAGTTACCCTTTAACTCCTTCCAAGAGCCTGCTTATTGCCTGCAACATACAGTGGGGAAAATAATTATTTGATCCCCTGCAGATTTTGTAGGTTTGCCCACTTACAAAGAAATGAAGGGTCTATAAATTTTTATCATGGATGTATTTTAAATGATAGAGACAGAATATCAACCCAAAATCCTGAAAAAAACATAATACAAATGTTTATAAATTGAGTTGCAGTTCAGGGAGTAAAATAAGTATTTGATCCCCAAGCAAAACATGACTTACTTGGTGGAGAAACCATTTTTGGCAAGCACAGAGGTACGATGTTTGTTTTAGTTGGTTACCAGGTTTGCACACATCTCAGAAGGGATTTTGGTCCACTCTTCTTTACAGATCTTCTCTAAATCCTTAAGGTTTCCTGGCTGTTGCTTGACAACTTGAAGTTCACTCAATGACCTTAATGTGCTTCTTCTTGAGCCAGTCCTTTGCTGCCTTGGCAGTATGTTTTGGGTCACTGTCGTGCTGAAGACCCATCCATGACCCATCTTCAGTGTTCTGGCCGAGGGAAGAAGTTTCTCATCCAAGATTTTACAATACAAGGCCCCATCCATTGGTCCTTCAATGTGGCAAAGTCGGCCTGTATATTTAGCAGAGAAACAGCACCAAAGCAGAGATGGTGTTCATAGGGTCATAGTCATAGGCATTTTTCTTCTTCCAAACATGGCGAGTCAAGTTAATGCCAAAGAGCTCAATTTTGGTCTCATCTGACCACAGCACTTTTTCCCAATCCTTCTCTGAATCATTTAGATGTTCATTGGCAAACTTCAGATGGGCCTGTACATGTGCCTTCTTGAGGAGGGGGACCTTGCGGTGCTGCAGGATTTCAATCCATGGTGGCATATTTGTTACCAATGGTTTGTTTGGTGACTGTGGTCCCAACTGCCTTGAGATTATTCACAAGCTCCTCCCGTATAGTTCTGGGCTGATCCCTCACTTTTCTCATGATCATCCTTACCCCATGAGGTGAAATCTCTCTTGTAGCCCATTCAAGCCTTGTGCAGGTCTGCAGTCTTGTTCCTGATGTCCTTTGACAGCTCTTTGGTCTTGAATTGGAAGGTTTGAATGGAAGAAAGAGATTTTGTGGACAGGTGTCTTTTATACACATAACGAGTTGTAGTTAGAGGAAACTTTCTTAAATTGACAGGACTGATCTGTGTACCACATGAGCACATACTATAGCCAGTTTGTGGGAAGCAGAATTATTGTTGGTTGGTAGGGGATCAAATATTTATTTTACTCACTGAACTGCAACTCAATTTATAACATTTGTATCATGTGATTTTTTTCTGGATTTTTGGTTGATATTTTGTCTCTATCATATAAAATACACCTATGATAATAATTATAGACCCTTCATATCTTTGTAAGTGGGCAAATGTACCAAATCTGGAGGGGATAAAAAAATTAAATTTAGCCACTGTAGATGAGGCAACATGGATGAGGCCTCTGCATACTGAAGGTTTTTACTTTCATGCATAGAATGCACGAAGGTAAATAAAAAAAAACCTTCAGCCTTTACAACTACTTTAAGGTTATGTTTTTTGTTACGTGCTAGGAAAATGCTTTTAAACCACAAATTTTATAACCGAATTCATATTTGTAGTGTTAAAATTCTGCCCTGTTAGAAATATTCAGCGCCAGTGTTTCTAGACTGAATTTGTTATTTGAAGAATGGACGGAGAGGGCTTTTGAGCCCGAACAGCATGGACATGTGGCCGCCCCCCTTTCTGGCTTCTTAATTTAAATTAATAAATAAAAATTTTAAAAAAGGGGGTAGGTCACTTTAAGAAAATAGATTTGACTCTAAGACGGGAAAAACAGGGTCATGTGACATTGGGGAATAGTCTGGAATGTCACATGACCGCCGGGTAAATTCCCAGAAGGTCACATGATCAGCGGGAACATTCTGGAAGATGGGCTCATCTATATAAGGTGCCCCCCCTCCCCCGCGGGATTACCTCACAAGAGTCAGCAACAAGCTCCCCACCCCCCCACACTTGTCATAGGGGGGTGTGGTTGGTCACCCTTTACATTTAAAGGGGGGAGTTGTGTTTATTGATATGGGGTATTGTTAGAGTCATGAAGACTGAGCTGTTTGTATTTATTATTTACAAGTAAGAATTGTATGTATTAATAAAATGATTAAACGGATTTAGGTTATTTTAATATTTTACATCAATAAACGTGCTGCGGGCAATTATATACCAAGTTTTGTTGTTAAGTGTCTTCATTTATTAAAAAACTATACTTTGGTATTCGGAGAAGGAGGGGTGAGGCCTATATTTCCATATATTATGCATTGTATCATATATTTTCTGCTTCTGGGACAACTCAGTGAGACAAATCAACTATTATAGCATACAAAATACTTGCCACACATTGAGCCACAAATTACTTAATACAATACTTAAAATTATTTTGTGATGGGATGATTTGTGGATACTCAAACTTGATTATATGTACAGTATTACATTGTATATATTCTGTCACGCTATCAATTCAGGTCCTTTATTGATTTTTTTTAAGTACATAATCAATTTCACAGTTTAAGCTTCCACAATAAATGTCATGTTTTAGGCACATCAATTCTGGGACATAAATAATGGTAAAATAACTGTACAGAGGTTTGTAGAGTGATATTAGATATAGAATAAGATCCACCATATGGGACTCCTATTATGTTGTGGAGAGTCATTGGGAGGCGTGCAAAACGTTTACTTCTTTCCAACAAGAAGGAAGTGATGGAGCACAAAATAGGCAAGCATAGACATTTGCTTGGGCCAACATTAACCATTTGAGCCCCGGACCATTATGCTGCCTAAGGACCAGAGGTCTTTTTCCAATTTGGCACTGCGTCGCTTTAACTGCTAATTGCGCGGTCATGCAATGCTGTACCCAAACGAAATTTGCGTCCTTTTCTTCCCACAAATAGAGCTTTCTTTTGATGGTATTTGATCACCTCTGCAGTTTTTATTTTTTGCGCTATAAACGGAAAAAGACCGAAAATTTTGAAAAAAAATGATATTTTCTACTTTTTGTTATAAAAAAAATCCAATAAACTCAATTTTAGTCATACATTTAGGCCAAAATGTATTCGGCCACATGTCTTTGGTAAAAAAAAGTCAATAAGCATATATTTATTGGTTTGCGCAAAAGTTATAGCGTCTACAAACTAGGGTACATTTTCTGTAATTTACACAGCTTTTAGTTTATGACTGCCTATGTCATTTCTTGAGGTGCTAAAATGGCAGGGCAGTAGAAAACCCCCCCAAATGACCCCATTTTGGAAAGTAGACACCCCAAGGAAATTGCTGAGAGGCATGTTGAACCCATTGAATATTTATTTTTTTTGTCCCAAGTGATTGAATAATGACAAAAAAAAAAAAATATTTACAAAAAGTTGTCACTAAATGATATATTGCTCACACAGGCCATGGGCCTATGTGGAATTGCACCCCAAAATACATTCAGCTGCTTCTCCTGAGTATGGGGATACCACATGTGTGGGACTTTTTGGGAGCTTAGCCGCGTACGGGACCCCGAAAACCAAGCACCGCCTTCAGGATTTCTAAGGGTGTAAATTTGTGATTTCACTCTTCACTGCCTATCACAGTTTCGGAGGCCATGGAATGCCCAGGTGGCACAAAACCCCCCCAAATGACCCCATTTTGGAAAGTAGACACCCCAAGCTATTTGCTGAGAGGCATATTGAGTCCATGGAATATTTTATATTTTGACACAAGTTGCGGGAAAGTGACACTTTTTTTTTTTTTGCACAAAGTTGTCACTAAATGATATATTGCTCACACAGGCCATGGGCATATGTGGAATTGCACCCCAAAATACATTTAGCTGCTTCTCCTGAGTATGGGGATACCACATGTGTAGGACTTTTTGGGAGCCTAGCCGCGTACGGGGCCCCGAAAACCAAGCACCGCCTTCAGGATTTCTAAGGGTGAAAATTTTTGATTTCACTCTTCACTGCCTATCACAGTTTCGAAGGCCATGGAATGCCCAGGTGGCACAAAACCCCCCCAAATGACCCCATTTTGGAAAGTAGACACCCCAAGCTATTTGCTGAGAGGCATGGTGAGTATTTTGCAGCTCTCATTTGTTTTTGAAAATGAAGAAAGACAAGAAAAAACTTTTTTTTTTTTTCTTTTTTCAATTTTCAAATCTTTGTGACAAAAAGTGAGTTCTGCAAAATACTCACTATACCTCTCAGCAAATAGCTTTGGGTGTCTACTTTCCAAAATGGGGTCATTTGGGGGGGTTTTGTGCCACCAGGGCTTTCCATGGCCTCCGAAACTGTGATAGGCAGTGAAGAGTGAAATCAAAAATTCACGCCCTTAGAAAGCCTGAAGGCGGTGCTTGGATTTCAGGGTCCCGTACGCGGCTAGGCTCCCAAAAAGTCTCACACATGTGGTATCCCCGTACTCAGGAGAAGCAGCAGAATGTATTTTGGGGTGTAATTTCACATATTCCCATGGCATGTTTGAGCAATATATCATTAAGTGACAACTTTGTGCAAAAAAAAAAAAAAATTTGTCTCTTTCCCGCAACTTGTGTCACAATATAAAATATTCCATGGACTCGACATGCCTCTCAGCAAATAGCTTGGGGTGTCTACTTTCCAAAATGGGGTCATTTGGGGGGGTTTTGAATTGTCCTGGCATTTTATGCACAACATTTAGAAGCTTATGTCACACATCACCAACTCTTCTAACCACTTGAAGACAAAGCCCTTTCTGACACTCATTGTTTACATGAAAAAGTTATTTTTTTTTGCAAAAAAATTACTTTGAACCCCCAAACATTATATATTTTTTTAAAGCAAATGCCCTACAGATTAAAATGGTGGGTGTTTCATTTTTTTTTTTCACACAGTATTTGCGCAGCGATTTTTCAAACGCATTTTTTGGGGAAAAAACACACTTTTTTAAATTTTAATGCACTAAAACACACTATATTGCCCAAATGTTTGATGAAATAAAAAAGATGATCTTAGGCCGAGTACATGGATACCAAACATGACATGCTTTAAAATTGCGCACAAACGTGCAGTGGCAACAAAATAAATACATTTTTAAAAGCCTTTAAAAGCCTTTACAGGTTACCACTTTAGATTTACAGAGGAGGTCTACTGCAAAAATTACTGCCCTCGATCTGACCTTCGCGGTGATACCTCACATGCATGGTGCAATTGCTGTTTACGTTTGACGACAGACCGCCGCTTGCGTTCGCCTTAGCGCGAGAGCAGGGGGCGACAGGGGTGCTTTTTTTTTTTATTTTTTTTCTTTATTATTTTTTTGCTTTTTTATCTTATTTTTAAACTGTTCCTTTCATTTTTTTTTTTTTTAATCATTTTTATTGTTATCTCAGGGAATGTAAATATCCCCTATGATAGCAATAGGTAGTGACAGGTACTCTTTTTTGAAAAAATTGGGGTCTATTAGACCCTAGATCTCTCCTCTGCCCTCAAAGCATCTGATGACACCAAGATCGGTGTGATAAAATGCTTCCCCAATTTCCCAATGGCGCTATTTACATCCGGCGAAATCTAAGTCATAAAATGCTCGTAGCTTCCGGTTTCTTAGGCCATAGAGATGTTTGGAGCCACTCTGGTCTCTGATCAGCTCTATGGTCAGCTGGCTGAATCACCGGCTGCATTCTCAGATTCCCTGTTGAGACAGGAGAGCCAGAGAAAAACACGGAAGACGGTGGGGGGGGGGGCATTCCCTCCCACGGCTTGTAAAAGCAGTCTAGAGGCTAATTAGCCACTAGGATTGCTTTTACATGAAAGCCGACCGCTGGCTGAAAAGAATGATACCAAGATGATACTTAAACCTGCAGGCATCATTCTGGTATAACCATTCAAATTCGTGAATGGCGTACCTGAAGACAAAAAAATGGTTAACAATAAAGCACAGTAAACGGTAAAGTATAAAAAATTGCATACCTGAAAAGCAAACATGTTAAAACATAATAACAATAAAACATTCCAGAATAGAATACAGTAAAAAAGAGCAGAACAAGAGAGAGAGAATAGAGAGAGAGAGAACAATAAAACGACAACTATTTTTTTTTATTTTATATATTTTTTTTTTTTTTTTTACACTTTTTTTGTAACTAACTTTTATAACGGTAACCGGTTCCAGGTTCGGGTCTCTCAAAATGCGATGGCATCTTGGGAGACCCTGTGAAAGTGTGCCTAGTCTGTGCAATGCTGTACCCTACGCTAATACTCAACTAATGAATGGTAGCGTTCAAAACATTCACCAATGCAAAGACCAGGATTGTCAGGACAGGAGGGACAATAATAGAGGGTGTCACGCCTATATTCGCGCTTGCTGCAGACACAACATCTTTTTTGGGGGTTCGTTGGGTAGGGGTACTCGGGAGGACATAAAGAAAATGCCTCTCATGCAGCCGACTGCATTTGGTTGGGGGTGTGAATGGGGGAAGTACGGGCGCTGCAGAAGTGGTGGGTTCCCAATTAGGATTGGCGAATGCAACAGGAAGGGCACTATGGGCACGACGGGCCTGTGTTTGTCTTCTTGGTGGCAGCGGGACACTACTTGTGCTTGCCACCTCACCAGCTTGAACTGCACTTATGGGACTCGCCACGTCACCAAGTGTTACTGCAGTGCTGGTTTGACTACGACCGGGGTGTACTAGGCCGCTGGCGCTTGCCAGTTCAATAAAAAGCTACCAAAAAAACTGTTAGCGATCGCAGGGATCAGGCCTGACTCTGCGAACGCTGCAGTTATGCATTTAGTGTTTTGTAAGTGTCAGTGATCGATCGATACTGCACTTGGGTGGGCTGGGCTGGGCCGGGCGGAGGGGCAAAACGCAGGTGCTAGCAGGTATCTGGGCTGATCCCGCTAACACTGTGTTTTTGGGAACCCTAAACTGCTGGGGACGCTAGTATAGATCTGATCGGATCAGATATTGATCCGATCAGATACTATACCACTAAGGGAGGCGTATGCTGCGTGCGTGGGTGTTAGCGGTACTGGCGCTAATCTGACGCTGCCTGGGGCGACGCATATCACCGCCGGGCGATCAGGGGGCTAAACCTTTATTCGGTAATAAACGGCGGGTGCCCTGACACTATAAAAAATAAACAAACTAACCAGCGTCACCCGTAACAGTTATACAGTGATCAGTGGTGAAAGGGTTAACTAGGGGGCCATCAAGGGGTTAAAACATTTATTCGGTAGTATATGGAGGTCCCTCTCGCTATAAAACGCTGACGGCAAACCTAAATATTTAGGTCCCTAACTAGCGTCACCAGCGACACTAATACAGCGATCAGAAAAATGATCGCTTAGCGACACTGGTGACAGGGGGTGATCAAGGGGTTAAAACTTTATTAGGGGGGGTTAGGGGGGTATTCTAGACCTACAGGGGGGTAATACTAACTGTCCCAACACTGTAACTGTCACAAACTGACACCAATGCAGTAATCAGGAAAAAAAAAAACAAAAAAACAAAAAAACTGCTGGTGTCAGTTTGTGACAGGGGGGGGTGATTGGGGGGGGGATCGGGGGGCGATGGGGGGGGGGATCGGGGTGTTTTGTGTGCCTGGCATGTTCTACTGTGTGTGTGTAGTGTTGTGCACTCACATACCTGTCTTCTCTCCTCGGGCCGGAACGGAAATTACCGAGCCGAGGAGAGATGACATAATTTCCTTTGCTGCTGTTTAGCATACAGCAGCAAAGGAATGATGTGATTGGCCGGCGGCGATCGCGAGGGGGGGGCCACGAACGGATGGCCTCCCCCTCATCTCCGATAGCCGTGGGACAAAAGACGACTGCCTCGGGCACCGGGGGGGACTGCGATCGGACCCCCCACCCGCGGAAGGCAAATCACGTATATGTACGTGATTTTGCCTGTCCGTGCCACCTTGCCGACGTAAATCGGCGTGAGGCGATCGTCAAGTGGTTAAAGCAAACCTGTTCCTTTATCCTGCATGGACAAAGCACAGTTTCATGTCTATTTAAAAATAAATAAATACTAACAGTAAAAAGAAAAAGAATATTCAAGAAAAAAAATACAATCAAGTCAACACATAGAGTAACCAACAATCTAGCACAGAGGTCTCCAAACTTTCTAAACAAAGTGCCAGTTTACTGTCCTTCAGAATTTATGGGGGGGGGGGGGGGGCAGACTGTAGCCATTGTCGATAATGCATCAGGTTTGGTGGACAGTGGGAGTAGAAGAAATACATAGTACCCCTGTGGTCAGGAGGAGGAGGAATAGTGCACCATTATTGGTATTAGTGGGAGAAATAGCACCCCATTGTTGGTGTCAGTGGAAGAAATAGTGCCCCATCATTGTTGTCAGTGGGAGCAATAGTTCCCTATCATCGGTGGCAGTAGAAGGAATAGTGCCCATTTCTTGGTGTCAGTGGGAGGAATATTGCCTTATCATTGGTGTCAGAGGAAGAAATTATACCGCATGATTGGTGTCAGAGGGAGAAATTATGCCCCACTGTTGGTGTCAGTGGGGGTGAACAGTGCCTCATATCAGTGGAAGAAATAGTGTACCAGGAGCCAAATAAATTCAAGCAAGGGGCCACATCGGACCCGCGGGCCACAGTTTGGAGACCACTGATCTAGCACAAGTTCATTTGTAAAATAAACATGATCAAAATAAAACACATCTCAAAATATAAAGCAATGGTATTTTTGTATTGAAGTGAAGAAAGTAAAAGGGAAAAGTGAACACAATAAAAAGGACAGGTACAAAGCATAATATAATAGAATATCTTTCAATTAATTGTTAGGGAAGGCTCCATGACTCTGATTGGCAGGAATTCTGTATATATCAAAATATAGATGGTAAAGGCTTAATTCCATTTTCAGTTTGTATCTGAAAAATACTTTGACCACCATATTTTAAAATAAAAGAGCATCTTTCAGCAATATTCAGCTTCTTCCTGATATGGTCACCTGCAGACTCACCACTCCTTGTACTGGGTTTAGACTTTAACGGTTAATTCTTTAGTGTGTGTACAATTCTCCTTGAAGACACAGGCTCCTCCAGGTATTTGCTATTCCCTATTTTGTGGTAGTATTTTTTGATGTTTGATTTGTGTGATTACCTTATCTCCCTTTGCATGAACTATTTGAAGTTTTCATTTAGATAAAAAAAATGTAATGCTGCATAAAAAATGCAGCTTCACTAAATTTGTATTTCATATAGGACATTTGATGAGTGCACTTTGTAAACAGTAAATATTTCTGTTCCATTGGTTTAAAGCCCAACTCTGGGCCCAGCCCCCCCCCCCCCCCCCCCCCCATGACAAGGGCTGCTGCTTTACACAGCCTCTGCAGTAGGATTTTAATTTTTGGTGGTGTACATTCTAAGACTCCTCTATTGTTAAAGGGACACAAGGGCTGCTGCTTTACTTATGACTACACTGAGGCTGTTCCGGTGGGCTGTAGGTAAAGGCAGATGCTTCCTTTAAGAAGCCAGCATGCTAAAAATACTGCTATGACCTACATCAGCGATCTCCAAACTTTAGCCCATGGGCAGTTGCAGATGATTACTTCCTTTTTCTGGCCCTTGGGGTACCGTTTCTTCCACTTATATGAGACACTATTCCGCTCAATGACACCAATGATGGAACATATTTCCTCTCACTGAGATTTCCACTAATGCTAGGGCAGTTTCTACTCCCACTTGCCACAGTCTGGCTCCCCTAAAAACCCCTGACCTACATGAATGTGTGTAGGTAAGAATATCACATTGTGTTTTCAAAAACCCTAACAAGAATATATATAACCTGGAAAAGATTTGATCCCTTACAAATAGCTAAAGATCTGAAGATACTTACCGTTATTATGAGGTCAAGGAGATGATTGTTCATTATCATTGATTAATAAGGCTGGGTTAACAACATTGCAAATTGGATGCAGTTCTCCACATCCAATTCGCACTAGCAGGAGATTTTGACTGGCTCTCTATGGAGCCCGTTCACATATCTCTGCTGCAGCTCCAGTGTAAATTTGCACAGGCGCCCTGTGTGTCTTCTGGTCCATTTCAGGTCCGAATTCAGCCAAAAATTCAGGCTGAAATTGGACCTAAAAATGATGAACCAGGTCCCCTGCTGGGAGCCGCATGTGGTGATGGTGTGAACCCAACCTAAGGCTTTGTGTCAAGCACTGTCATCAGCATTTCCTCTTTGGTCTTCTGGTCTTTATAGAATGTATGTTTGCCTACAGCCATCTCATATACTATTAGTCCCAGTGAGAAATATTCAGCCATTTGAAAGTATGGATTGCCTCCAAGGACCTGTAGAAACATAAGGGAGAAGTAGAAGTATTCAAACAGTCTCGGGTCAGGCAGAGAACAGAAATGACTCCATGTTGGCATATATGATTTAAGAAGCCTCCTAGGTGTCCCAAAATCTTGCTCAAAAGACATGAAACTAGGGCAAAGCTTGTAAATATGGGGGTGGGGCTTAAAGCGTAAGTATAGTCAAAACATTTCGTTTTTGTGTTGGATGGAGTAGATAAATAAGTTTTATCTATTGGCTCAGTTGGGGTTCGGTCAGAACTTTCAACAGGACAAACAAAGAGGGTGACTATGCCCTTTATAAAGGTATATTGTCTAAACAGCTCAATGTTCTCAAGCTATGATAAAGTGACTACAGCAAGCGAGCAGTTACTGAAACTTTTATCATATTACCACCTTTTGTTAAGGATATAGTTATGGCCTTGAAACCCACTGAAAACTACTGGGGAATCAGTGGAGACATTCTACATTTAGTAAAAGGGGGGAGCACCCCTTTAATTTAAAAAAAAAATATCCAATATTGAAAATTGGTCTAATATCAGGTGGGTAGCAGGTTACTTACCTCTGGGGCCATGTACTTCATTGTCCTGACGCATTCTGTAATTCTGTATTCTGAAACACTGATCTTTGACAAGCCCAAATCAGCAATTTTGGCATGGCCATCTTTGTCCAATAGAATGTTAGCTGGCTTTAGGTCTCTGTAATGAAAAGGATGGTGAGCTATTCATATCCAACAAGTTTATTAAAGATGGAAAAATACAAATTTAGATAGAGATAGATATAGATAGATAGATAGATAGATAGATAGATAGATAGATAGATAGATAGATAGATAGATAGATAGATAGATAGATAGATAGAATAACACGACTGGGAACTGTTAAGCAGCTGATCCAATCATTACCTGTGGACGATATTCTTAACCTCCCTGGTGGTTTTCCCGAATGTGTGGCTCGGGGTTAAATTTCAGCACCATTAGCTGTAACCCCAAGCCACACTCGGGATTGCATTGCAGGATCCTGGTGCAGTGTACTTACCTTGTCCCCAGGATCCTGCGATGTCCCCCCGCTGTGTCCGCAGGTACCGTAGTCCACCTGATACCTCTGTGTGCCGGGCTCTGTTCCCTGTGAGCGTTGCAATGCACGGGGCGGAGCCTGGCTGCAAATTCAAAAAAGTGAAAAATCATAATACATACAGTACACTGTAATCTTACAGATTACATTACTGTATGAAATAATTTCACATCCCTTTTGTTCCTAGTGCTTTGTCCAGTGCCCTGCCTGCAGTTTTATATTATATATACTGTTCTTTCTGCCTGGAAACTTGAGATTGTCCATAGCAACCAAAAAGTGTCCCTTTACATCAAAAGTGGTTTTAGACCAGCTAGAAAACAGCGATAGTAAATTAGAACACTTGCAGAATTGAGCGATAGTGAATCGTGGGGAAATTAGTTTATTATTATTATATTATTATGTTTTTATAATTATTTATATTTATTTATTATATTATAATTTATGATTTTGTGTTTCAAACTTCATCATACCTGGGATATCTACTAGACTCTTGATGGACAGATTTAAGTGTGTTATTGCTAAGAATTACAGGCCTACAATATAAAACGCCAAATTTCTATACAAAATAATTGTACCGCTTTGAGACGCAAAAATCTGACATAATCATACCGCCAGGGAGGCTACAATGCAGGAACTCCAGGCCACATAGTATTTCCGCAGTGAGTTTTCTTTTTTTTTTTTTTAATTCTTTATTTATAATTTTATCAATACAAAACCATATCCCACCGAAAGCATTACCATTTACATTTCAAAAGTCACATATTAATCACATTCACCCCAAACCCTCAGATCCCTACCGCTCCCTCCCTCCTTTCCTGCAGAAGGACTACCAAAGGGACCACCCTCTAGGTTAAGTCTTGCCAGTCTCCAATGAACTTCCGCCATTTATACTGTATTTATTATCTCCTCCAAGTAACTCCAAGACCTTTTAAATCTTTGCCAACCTGCCCATTTCCCCGTCCATTCCTCCCCCTCGTCTGGTACCAGTCCCCCCTCGTCCAAACACTCAATATTATATATTTCGTTTATGTTAAATAGCCAGTCTCGTATATTTGGATTTGACAGTTCCAGCCATTTCCTGGCGATCTGTCTTTTAGCTGCATCGAGCATTATAGGGACCAGGGAGGACCGGTATCTTTTTACCGACATCGTTGTACCATGGAAGAGACAAACCCAAGGGTCTTCTACTATTTCTTCCCCAGTGATCTCTTTAATCAAGGATATGATTTTTTTTCCAGTAAATCCTAATGGTGGGGCATTCCCACCACATGTGAGCCATTGTTCCCAAACATATACACCCCCTCCAGCAGGTACCTGATTTCGAACTATCCATTTTGCTTAATCTGTCTGGGGTGGCATACCATCTTGCAAGATATTTATAATGAATCTCCGTTCTTCTTGTGTCTAGTGCTGAATAGTATACCAACTGCAGGATCTTTTCTGATAATGCTTTACTGCATTGTGACCCCAACTCCTGCTCCCACCTTTTGATGTAAGGAGGCCCCTCCAGTTCCATCTCTGTTCCCAAGATCCTATATAATTGAGCGATCACACCGCCTGTTTGCTCCCTCGCACAGAGGCGCTCGAGCGGTCTATACTCATCTTCACTTCTTAGTGGTTTTGGTAGCTTGTCTATAAAATGCGAAAGCTGGAGGAACCTCCAACCATCTATCACCCAGAACTCCGATTCCTTCCTTAACTCAGCTAACGTGCGAATTCTCCCTTTACTCAAAAAATGTTTTAATTGAATACAATCATCTTTCAACCTATTCCCCCCCACCTCCCTCATCCCAGGTTCAAACAATATATTATTTTTCATGTAAATCAATGGTGAATTATATGTCCATTTATTTCTATTGTGTATTAGGTCCCAATATTTAAAAGTGTTGCGTGTCAAGACAGCCGTATTACTGCTAAGTGCTCTAAATTAAGGTGGATTCCACAAAACGTGCCCTAGATTAGTGTTGCTTAGATTGTGTTCTATATTTACCCATCTTTTCTCTGATTCCTTCTTAGACCAATCAATAACTCGTGCTAAAACTACAGCTATATAATATCTATTAAAGTCAGGCAAGGCAAGTCCGCCTTTTTTTTTTCCCCTGCTTAGAGTTGCATAAGAAATACGTGGTTTTTTGCCTCCCCAGACAAATTTCGCAATCAAGCCCCGTAGAGCTCTAAAATAGTACCTGGGCAGAGGAATGGGTACCATCTGAAACTTATATAATATTTTAGGTGTCAGTACCATTTTAACCGCGTTTACGCGTCCAAACCAGGAGAGAGGTCTTGACGATAGTCTCCTAGCTTCCTGCCTGATCTCATCCAGCAATGGGATATAGTTTTTTAAATACAGTTTTTTATAAGTGTTGGCTAATTTTATCCCTAAATACTTGATTTCTTCTTTCCACTGGAAGGGGAAAACTTCAGCTAGGTGGGCCTCCTCTTGTTTTCCTATACTGATATTTAATATCTCTGACTTCTTTACATTTATTTTGAAGTTAGAGATGTCCCCGTAACCTCTAAGAATCTGACACAGGTTTGGAAGCGTAATTCTGGGATTCGTGATGAAGAACAGAACATCATCGGCAAATGCCGCGAGTTTATGCTCCTCAGTTCCTATCTTCACTCCACTACAGTTGGGATTGTTATGGATAGTGGCCAGTAGAGGCTCGAGGGTCAGCACAAACAAAAGAGGGGAGAGAGGGCAGCCCTGCCTAGTCCCGTTTCGCAGTGAGTTTTCTAATGGAGAAAGAAAGAAAGATTTTAGCATTCAAAACCATCACAGACCAATTAAAGCTAAAGATGAATGAACTTCTTCCTATATATGGATGGACGGGGCTGAGTTGGAAGTGCCTGGCTACTTCACGGCTTGTTCTCAGTGGTCAGCCACCCCCAACTCTAGCGTGACTCAGTCATTGGTCTTACCTTAAGGTGTTCTCAGGAAGTGGAGCTGCATGCCTTATCATATTAAGGAGACTTCCTCTGCTCAGATATTTCATGACATGAACGAGTTGGTCCTGTGTGAAAAAAAAGAGATACAGGCTACATTACATTGCATCTACATTACCTTCGACTCCCCAAAAAAGTCACCAAATTTAGAACTATTTTAAGGGGTCTGGATCACTAGTGGAGCACAATACAGAAAAGAGGTGAAGAAATTGGAAGATGAAAAGACTTACCTGTGATTGGAATGAGCCTTATAGATGGGTAATCAATGGGTTGTTTCTGACTTCTTTTAGCATGTGACCTTCTCTAAGGGCATTGCTGGGATTACGGTAGTTTTTCTTTTCAATTAACTTTATTGCCAGCATCTTGCTACTGGCAGGGTGAGAGGCCAAGGGTGAGATCACCTTACCGAAGGCCCCCTGTCCAAGTGTCTTATGGAAGGTGAAGCTTTTTTCAAGGGCTAGTCTGTATGACCTGTCCCACATGGCACTGGGGGTGGGGGCCACGGAATGTGACTGATCTTTAATGCAGCACTGCAGGTAACTGATCCTTCATGACACTGGTGTTTGGCACCACTGCATGTGATCGGTCCTTCATGACACTAATGTATGACACTATTGCACTTGACTGGTCCTTCACAGCAACAGTTTTGGGGGCCACGAAATGTGACTTATCCTTTATGGCACCGATGTTTGGCAACACTGCAGGTGACCAATTCTTCATAGCATCGGTGTTTGGCACCACTACATGTGACCAGTCCTTCATGACACTGGTGTATGGCACCACTGAACATGACCGGTCCTTCACAGCAACAGTTATGGCGGCCACTGAACGTCGTGACTTATCCTTTATGGCACAAGTGTTTGGCATCACTGCAGTTGACAGATCCTTCATGGCATCGGTGTTTAGTACCATTGCGTGTGACCCGTCCTCCATAGCGCCGGTGTATGGCATGTGACCGGCATTGATAGGCAGCATTGATGTGCACTGATGGCCACTCTTAGGCAGCATTGATGTGCGATGATAGGTGGCACTGATAGGTGGCACTGATAGGCGGAATTGATGGGCACTGATGGGTGGCATTAATGAGCGCTGATAGGCAGCACTGATAGGCAGCATTAATGGACACTAATAGGTGGCATTGATAAGCACTGATAGGTGGCAGTGATAGGCTGCACTGATGATCAGGGCACTAATTATCAGTGTAAACAATTTACTGACATTGTTGCCTCTCCTTTCCTCACACAGACACAGTGTGGGAGGAAAGGGCTGCTGATAGCCAGCAAGTCTGTTTACATGTGATCAGGTGATCACATGGTACAGAGCCGCTGTGATTGCACTGGATGCACGTCCCAGGGGACACGTGGGAGGCAGGGTTCTGGAAGGATGTCCATGGACACCCTCCCAAAATTGGAAGCCCGGGGCTCAGATGGAAGGGAGGGGGGGTCAAGTGGGCCATCATGGTTTCTTGTACCGGGGCCCTGAGGGTTCTAGTTACGCCTTTGCTCTGAGGCTTACCAGAGCATATGCGACCTTCACATGAGTAGTCACAAACAGCTTTTGTGTCAAGCAAGATGCTTCTCTGCACCACGGTACAGTAATCACTCGCCTTCCGATCTCTCACTCAGTAGCAATATCATACATGTGATAAAATGCAAATAATGCTTTCCATATAGTGTATAACTGATTAATACATTTAGTAGAAGAAATAGGAGACCCCACATGAAATAGTAGTCTAACTTAATATGACTTAAGGTCACCACATCTCAGTCATCTCGGTGGAGGACACTATTGAGTTTGCTTTTCAGAGTGTCATTTCACGTTTCAGTTTTTTGTTTTTCATATTTACATTGAATATTGTATTTGTATTCACAAAGGTTTTTGAGCTAACTCTTTAGAGTGTTGGTTCACCATTCTGAGGAATATAAGTCATACTATTTACTATTGAACTCACTCTTCAGAGTGTTATTTCACTTTTCAGAGGCTTTTTTTACCTCTCACTTTAGTTTTGTCATTTAGAGCTACACTTAATCAAATATCAGTGAATTGTATAGTGTATCCTTCACCATGAAGTTCCTTGTAAATGTATGTCAGTTTGGACTTATTCAATTTGCACCCAAAGTTTGACTTTGATGTGTTGGTGCTAGTCAAGGAATCTACTTAAATGTGCTGCTTGATAATATTTCAAAACATCAGGAATTGCCAGGCCCCTGTACTGTTTACGGTAATGCGAGTTGGCGACTAGGGAGACAAGGGCGCTTCTGTGCCCAGATAAACTTGAGGAAAAGGGAGTGAACCTGCTTAAAATAATGGGGAGGTATCCTGATCGGCAAGGCTTGGAAGAGATACAGGTATTTTGGCAAAATGCACATTTTAATAAGAATGCAAACTACGGATGGTGGTGCCAATTGTCTAGGAGGGAATGGGAGGGGAATTAAGCTAAAAAATTTGAGACAGTCAATTGGGAATATACCTCGCTTGATACTTTAGAGCCAACTCTGTCTATTTAAACTTAAAGATTGATTTTAGTGTTTGGAGAAGAAATGGGGAGAGCTTTACTACAATAGCTTCCGATTTACTAAAATGTATTTTCAGATTAGAGAGTGATACATAGACCTCAAATTTGTGAAAAAGATTAGGGAGCGACACCATTGGATTAGGCAGGGAAAAGAGCATATCGTCAGCGTATGCTGAAATCTTATTTCATTAGTTTCATTTTCCCAACGGTTAATCCTGTGATGTCTGGGTTTAAGCCAATTTTACGAAGAAAAGGTTCCAGTGACAAAGCAAAGGTAGAAAGGGGGAAACACCTCAGTCCATGCAAGAATTTCTAAGCCAGATATGAGGAACTTCAGGTAAAACCTTAACATCACACAATCACATCGAAGAACAATGGTTATATGGGGAGTTTCCCAATCCCAGGGAGGGCTTAAGCTGGGAATGCCAATGTCCGAGGACAACATGCATGGCCAGCATGAAGCCCAACCTAGGCCGCAAAAGCAGTACCGAGATCTCCCATTGATTAAACTGAGGATGTGTCTTGTATAATATATGCCCGTATTGCCATCGCCACCAAAGAGCCAAACCCATGGAAACACTGCCAGCAGCAGGGCGGGTAGCACAGAGCTTCTCTTGGTGGGCCAGCCCCCGGAGACGCAAAGCAAGACTGGCACCCAAAGCAGCCAAATTACATTTTTAAAGGGAAACCTTACATTCTTCAATAATATCTATGTCTTTAAGTGAAGTCACAGTAGTGGTCAGGAAGTAACCATACAAATAGGCATCTATGGTACAATTAACTCAAAAGTTCCTGTAATTGTGTGCTCCATGAGTCCAAGAACAGGCAAAAAACATTAAGGCATTAAAACCTTCTATCAGAAAACATGTAAGACCCAGTATGTCCAGCAAGGGGTGAGTGAGACATCCCCGCTCTAATTGAGGGACTAGGGAGGCAAAGTCAGAAAATGTCATAGTCAGGAGACAGTAAGATGATATATCCTCCCGGCAAGAAAGATTAAGGAAACCAAGCCCTTCCGAGTAGAGTACGTAGGTATTCCAGTAAAGCTGGATCGATCAGGGAACTGAGTGTATTGACTCATATCTGAAAAGGAGAATAGTCACAGAGCATTGGGGTCATAGATAGACTCTATGATATTGAGGCAGATAGACCCACGAAACACAGACATTGTGTGTTGGTTGTAACAGAAACTTCACAGCATAGGATGCTGTACATATAAAGCAACAATCCCACTGCAGGCAGAACCCAGCTAAGACTCACGTAACCCATCCAGGGACGGTGCCCGGGAACGTCGCCTGACTCTCTGTGATCTTGGAGTGGGGTATATTCCTGATGGTGGGGAGTTCGCAGAGTGAAGGAGTGTTGTTGTCACGTACCATACAGTGGAGCCCGAAATGATGAGGGTGGCCTCTTGCGCGGTTCCGGTCCAAGCACCCCTGGTGGTGGGTACAGGGAGTGTGAGGGTTATGAAAGGGTGCAGGTGCCTGCAGGCAGGAGGCTGGAACTTGGAGATACAGGAACCTCTGCTGAGGAGATGTGGAAACTGATCACCAGACTTGTTCAGCAGTAGCCAGATCAGGATCAACTGCAGAATCAGGAATAGGCAGGAGTCGGCAACAGGCTGGCAGCGGAGCACAGAATCAGAAGGCAGAGCCGTAATCATAAGTCCAAGCCAAGGTCAGTATTGCAGGTAGAGGCAGGTTCAGCAGGCAGAGGAGATCCAAGAGAATGGTCAGAAGATAGCCGGGTTTTTAGGAACAAGGTCAATCAGGCAGAGTAACAACAGGAACACAGGAACAAGCTGAAGATAATCCAGCACTGATGCTAGGCAGACTTTCTGTTTATATAGGGTGCTGTGTGCCAGGATTCACGCCAGCGTACGTGCATGCGCGCATGTGCATTCACACAATAGCGCGTTGGCGCATGCGCATTAGCATATTAGCACCTTAGCACATTGGCGCACCTTAGCACATTAGCGCACTCTGGCACTCGCAGGTACGGGTTAGCATGGAGGTACTATTGTGCATGCCCACCCTGGATCTCATTTGTCTCTGGCTACAGTTCCGTGCATGTATTAGTGGAACAAGGATTGACAGCTGCTGCACGGAGACAGGTGCTTGCTGTGTGAGTTCTCTGACAGTTGTCCTTTGCAGAATGTTACTGACATTGGGCAGCCCCATCTGTTGGTGAAGCCTAGATGACGAGCTAGGTCCAGAATAGGTTGTAGCATGGCCCGCGCTGTAGGGTCGCCATGATAGGTCGGGGAGGATCTTCACCACACCTCCGTCAAAGTCTATGGGGCCAGCCTCCCAAGCCCTGTGGAGAATGACCTCCTTATGAGTGTAGCGGTGCAACCAACAGATGACATCCCGCAGTCTATTAGGGTCCGCAGAGCGGGACCTGAGGACTCTGTGTATCTGATCAAACTCCAAGTTGGTCGGGGGTGAGTCACCCAGCACTCTATGCAGGATGGCAACCACCGTTTCTGTCAGGTCTTCTGCGCCGGAGGGTTCAGGGAGGCCACAAAGCCTCAGATTGTTGCAGCGGCTGCAGTCTTCCAAATCTTCCATAAGAAGCTGCAAGTTCACCGCTGCGTTCACATGGGAGTCTTGTAAGGACTCCAGAGCTGTCACCCGCTGCTCCAGGGTAGTGAGTGTATTTTCCCCTGAAGACAATCGGTCAGACAGGGACTGTACCTCCCACTTGACAGCTTGTAATTCTTGTTGATGCATCTCCTCTAGCCTGCCAATGAGAGACTCTATATCTGCTTTAGTCGGTAGGGCTCTGAGGAGCTCCCAAAGTCAGCATCCATACATAAAGTCAGGGGATGGAGAGAGGGACTTTGCAGAGTTGGATGAAAGACTGCAGGCATCTCTGAGAAGGCATCGGAAGCCGAGGAGGTGGAGAGAGAGGCTGGAGGGTTCTGTGCTTAAGAGGACTCGTGGTGAGAGCCATGTGGCTCTGCCATCTTGAATTCCGGGGAGGCCGACCAGGTTTAGATGAACGGGATGTACGGGTAGTTTTTCTCCTTGCCTTACGCCTCTTTGCTGAGAGCATACCACTGGAGAACGAGCAGAATTAGCCGGGATTAGGAAGGAAAGGATGGGAGCTCCCCGAACACACTTCTCTACATGGCCATATCCAGACCACGCCCCTATTTGCAGCTTTTTAACCACTTGCCTACTGGCCACTTTCACTCCCTTCCTGACCAGGTAAATTTTCAGCTTTCAGCACTGTCACACTTTGAATTACAATTTTTTATCATTGTTTTGGGATAGATAGAGCTTTATTTTGGTGGTATTTGGTGGTGCTAAACAAACAAAAAAGACCAACCATTCTGAAAAAAAAAAGCTTTAATCAATATCTCAATGAACACAAGAACAATTTCCAAATTTTAGACAAAACTGAGTTTTATAGAACATTTGTTTAGCTTATTACATGAAAGTAAGGTTAATAATATAACTTAGATTACAAAATCTTCAGTTTTATTCAAATTAGTTGATGCAAAAATGAATACAGCCCACAGCAAAACTACTACATCTAGTATTTTATTTGACCTCCATTAATTGTGAGGACAGCACCAAGTCTTCTAGGCATGGAATGAAGAAGTTGAGGACATATTGCAACATCTATCTTTTTCCATTCTTCATGAACGACCTCTTTTAGAGCCTGGATGCTGGATGGAGAGTGATGCTCAACTTGTCTCTTCAGATCTCCCCATAGGTTTCCCCGATTGTGTATCTGATCAAACTCCAAGTTGGTCGGGGGTGAGTCACCCAGCACTCTATGCAGGATGGCAACCGCCGTTTCTGTCAGGTCTTCTGCGCCGGAGGGTTCAGGGAGGCCGCAAAGCCCAGATTGTTGCAGCGGCTGCAGTCTTCAAAATCTTCCATAAGAAGCTGCAAGTTCACCGCTGCGTTCACATGGGAGTCTTGTAAGGACTTCAGAGCTGTCACCCGGTGCTTCGGGGTAGTGAGTGTATTTTCCCCTGAAGACAATCGGTCAGACAGGGACTGTACCTCCCACTTGACAGCTTGTAATTCTTGTTGATGTGTCTCCTCTAGCCTGCCAATGAGAGACTTTATATCTGCTTTAGTTGGTAGGGCTCTGAGGAGCTCCTGAAGTCAGCATCCATACGTATAGTCAAGGGATGGAGAGAGGGACTTTGCAGAGTTGGACGAAAGACTGCAGGCATCTCTGAGAAGGCATCGGAAGCCGAGGAGGTAGAGGGGGAGGCTGGAGGGTCCTGTGCTTAAGAGGACTCGTGCTGAGAGCCATGTGGCTCTGCCATCTTGAATTCCGGGGAGGCTGACCAAGAGCTTAGGAAGAAGCGCTGAATTTCCCCACCAGGTTTAGATGAACGGGATGTACGGATAGTTTTGGTGTTTCTCCTTGCCTTACGCCTCTTTGCTGAGAGCATACCACTGGAGAACGAGCAGAATAAGCTGGGGTAGGAAGGAAAGGATGGGAGCTCTCTGAACACACTTCTCTACACGGCCATATCCAGACCATGCACCTATTTGCAGCTTTTTAACCACTTGCCTACTGGCCACTTTCACCCCCTTCCTGACCAGGTAAATTTTCAGCTTTCAGCACTGTCACACTTTGAATGACATTTTTTTATCATTGTTTTGAGATAGATAGAGCTTTATTTTGGTGGTATTTGGTGGTGCTAAACAAACAAAAAAGACCAACCATTTTGAAAAAAAAGCTTTAATCAATATCTCAGTGAACACAAGAACAATTTCCAAATTTTAGACAAAACTGAGTTTTATAGAACATTTGTTTAGCTTATTGCATGGAAGTAAGGTTAATAATACAACTTAGATTAAAAAATCTTCAGTTTTATTCAAATTAGTTGATGCAAAAATGAATACAGCCGACAGCAAAAACTACTATATCTAGTATTTTATTTGACCTCCATTAATTGTGAGGACAGCACCAAGTCTTTTAGGCATGGAATGAAGAAGTTGAGGACATATTGCAACATCTATCTTTTTCCATTCTTCATGAACGACCTCTTTTAGAGCCTGGATGCTGGATGGAGAGTGATGCTCAACTTGTCTCTTCAGAATTCCCCATAGGTTTTCTCCGATTGGGTTCAGATCAGGAGACATACTTGGCCACTGAATCACTTTCACCCTGTTCTTCTTCAGAAGTGCAACAGTGGCCTTAGATGAGTGTTCATTGTCATGTTGGAAAAGTGCATGAGGACCAAGAGCATGGAGCAGGGGCATTGACAGGTCTACAAAAGATCTGGGGCTAGAGCCCATAGCAGCAAAGTAAAGAAAATCATACCCTTGGGCGGGCATACACATGTATATAATATACGTGTGTGTGTTTGTGTATATATATATATATATATATATATATATGTATATATATATCTATATAAACATTATATATTATCATTACATCAGGGTCACAAACCCCCCCTCATTACATCAGGGTCCCCAGAGAGACCCCCTTACATCGGGGTCACCAGACAGCTTGTCACGTTATCTGCCACAAGATGCAGCTTGTCACTTGTCACATCACCTGCCACCAGATGCGGATTGTCACATACAGAGCGGCTAGGGTATATAGAAGAGAGGCTAGTGTTTACAGAGAGACTAGTGTATACAGAGAGGCTAGTGTATACAGAAAGGCTAGGGTATACAGAAGACAGGGTTAGAGTATACAGAGAGTCTAGTGTATGCAGAGAGGCTAGAGTACACAGAGAGGCTGGGTATACAAAAAGGCTACGGTATACAGAGAGGCTAGGGTATATAGAAGACAGGCTAGGGTATATAGAGAGGCTAGGGTACATATAAGACAGGCTAGGGTATATAGAGAGGCTAGTGTACACAGAGAGGCTGGGTATACAGAGAGGCTAGTGTATACAGAGAAACTAGATATACAGAGAGGCTGGGTATACAGAGAGGCTAGGTATACAGAGAGGCTGGGTATACAGAGAGACTAGTGTATACAGAGAGGCTGGGTATACAGAGAGGCTATGTATACAGAGAGGCTGGGTATACAGAGAGGCTAGGTATACAGAGAGGCTAGTGTATACAGAGAGGCTAGGCATACAGAGAGGCTGGGTATACAGAGAGGCTGGGTATACAGAGAGGCTAGGTATACAGAGAGGCTGGGTATACAGAGAGGCTAGGTATATAGAGAGGCTGGTTATACAGAGAGGCTGGGTATACAGGCGCAACTGCTGTGTCTCAGCCAATCAGGAGGGAGAATCTCTGATGGCTCAGAAAGTCGTTGACATTTCTGGACAGAGAGGGATCTCAGGTAATTATTAGGGGAGCTGAGGGGGCTGCTGCACACAGAAAGCTTGTTATCTTAATGCATAGGATGCATTAACCACTCACGGACTGCCCACCATCGTTATACGTCAGCTGTTTGAAGAGGTATATCGTTGTTATGGCAACAGCCAACTACCATAACCCCGATATCCTCTTTTTCAGTGGGCGGTCCGCTTTCAGATAAAAGTGGTCTCTGCAGCAGATTCGCCGCAAGATCACTTTTATCAGTGGCGAGAGAGGTGCCCTCCGCTGCTTACCGGAGCCGGCGGCAGTGGCGAAGGCGATCGCGTCCTTCTGCCTGTTAGGTATGGAGATGAGTGAGGAGAAGATGGCCCCCACTCGTCTCCACACCATTGCAGGGCAGAAGCGACGCCAAAACGTCACTTTCGCCCATAGCTCTTAAAGCAAAAATTTTTTTTCCAAATGACATTTAATATATATATATATATATATATATATATATATATATATATATATATATATATATATATATATATTTTTTTTTTTTTTTTATTGTATTTTAGTGTAAATATGAGATCTGAGGTCTTTTTGACCTATGATCTCATATTTAAGAGGTCCTGTCACGCTTTTTTTGTATTGTAAACATTCCTTGTAATAGGAATAAAAGTGACACTTTTTTTTTTTAAGAAAAGTGTAAAAATTAAAAATAAAAGGTAAAATAAATTAAAAAAAAAAATTTTTTTAACCGGTTCAATACAGGGCATTTTCACCCCCTTCCTTCCCAGACCAATTTTTAGTTTTCAGCGCTGTCGCACTTTAAATGACAATTGCGCGGTCCTGCGACATTGTACCCAAACAAAATTGACGTCCTTTTTTCCGCACAAATAGAGCTTTCTTTTGGCGGTATTTGATCACCTCTGCGGTTTTTATTTTTTGTGCTATAAACCAGAGGTGGGGGACTCGAGTCATATGACTTGACTCGAGTCAGACTCGAGTCACCTGTTTGAGGACTTGCGACTTGCTTGACAAAATTAAATAAATGACTCGACTTGACTTTGACTTGTCACTAATGACTTGCGACTTGACTTTGACTTGGGCTATTTGACTTGCAATGACTTGCAATGACTTGGCACCACCCGTTCTGTGTCTTGGCCTAGGCAAAAGCCGCCCCCCCCCCCACAAAAAAAAGCTCCCCCCGAGTCCCGGCTTCGGGGTAGATCAGTATTTTGACTTAATTTGTGACTTGACCAAAGTAAATGACTTGACTTGACTTGCTTGACTTCTAGCAGGGACTCGACTTGACTTGCTTGCTTTTCGCCACAGTAACTTGGGACTTGCTTATGACTTGAAGGTTAAGACTTGAGACTTGCTTGTGACTTGCACATGTGTGACTTACTCCCATCACTGCTATAAACAAAAGAAGAGCGACAATTTTGAAAAAAACACAATATTTTTTACTTGTTGCTATAATAATTATCCCAGTTTTTTTTTAAAAAAACACATTTTTTCCTCAGTTTCAGCCGATACGTATTCTTCTACATATTTTTGGTAAAAAAAATCGCAATAAGCATATTGATTGGTTTGCGCAAAAGTTATAGCGTCTACAAAATACGGGATAGATTTATGGCATCAAGACGTGCCTCAGATGATGTCTTGATGACGAAACGCGTAAGGCGTGGTCACCTTGGTACGCATACGTCGCTCTAAGCTGTTGTTCGTTTACTTCCGGTTTCCGGCAGTTGGGCTGTGGAACGCACGCCGCTGCCTCGCTACTGTCTCGGCTATTGGCTGTTCACTAGCCGGTGGAACAGTGTCACTTCCCAGTTAGATACCATTCGTTTTACCTATTCGTTTTAATGTAAGCTGACTGGCTAAATAAACTTATTGGATTTACACTATGAGGTTCCTCTCTTCTCCATACATATGGATACGCTCTGGTGGACTTTTTTAAAGAACCAGCGGTGACCCAACTAGGAAGGAGATCGTGGAATCACTGAGGGGGACACCGATCGATTTCTGCCAGTGGATCTACATTCACATGCTCATTACCTCTGCAGGGGTTGGGCCTTTCGGTGAGTGGGGACACAATTGGGGGTTTCAGAGGAGGAGATCACATAACAACCACAACAATTCACACGGGATCCTTTGAAAGCAGAGACACTTCTCACAGATTTTTTCTTTTTTCTTTTTTCACATATATAGAACTTTATTTTTGTGTGGACATTTATACCATTTGGATCTTATTTTGGTTGATCTTGGAGCACTATCACGTCAATATCTTATTACACTGATTGATCCTAATTGTGCATTTTTTGGGAATATTTTATGCGTTTTTTCTTTGGGATATTTTAAATCAGCACTAATATTACGCACATATATATACATTTTTTATGTTCATATTACTATTTTTGGGTGTATGTATTTCTTTTAGGACCATTTATGCTCCAGCCTCACCTATATTTATTTGCACCTGATTTTATAATATTATGTGATGTTTTACACATGTGGCATTTGCACATGACACACTGTTTGTTTACTATTTACACATTTTTTTATAGTATTTCTCACATATTGTAGCATTATACTTTGATATACTTTTTTTGGGGGGTACTATTTCTATTTTTATTTCCATTCACTTTTGAACAGCGCCACATTCCCCACGAGAGTTCTTTAGTCTTTTGGATTTCACCTTGGTGTTTTTCCATTTTTTGGGGGGGCTGCAGTTCTCTTAAAAATACTGTCCTAAGCGCGGAATATTTGAGTTACTGTATAAATGTGACAGGCAGTGAAGGGGTTAACCACTAGGGGGACACAAGGGGTTAAATATGTTTCCTAAGGAAGTGATTCTAACTGTAGGGGGTGGGGACGTACATGGGGAGGAGACCGATCAGTGTTCCTCTGTACTGGGAACACAGATCGATCTCCTCTCAACTGACAGGACATGGATCTGTGTGTTTACACACACAGATCCACGGTCCGGCCTGGTTAACGGGCAATCGCGGGTGCCCGGCGGACATCGCGGCCGCCGGGCACACGCACCGGGTCCCGAGCGACGCGGCGTGCCCCCTAGACGGCCGGGAAGCCCAGGCCGTCATATGACGTCCACCCAGGATGGGAGATCCCATCTGTGGACGTCATATTACTATGGCCGGGTAGGGAAGTGGTTAAACGCGCCCTGTCCAGTCGAGTTTGCATGCAGAAGCAAAAGCATATTTGCGTAGAGCCCGCATATGAAAACGGTGTTCAAACCACACATGTGAGGTACCGCCATGATCATTAGCGCGAGAGCAATAATTCCAGCCCAAGACCTCTTCTGTAACTCAAAACATGCAACCTGTAGAATTTTTTAAACTTCGCATATGGAGATTTTTAAGGGTAAAAGTTTTTTGCCATTCCACGAGTGGGCGCAACTTTGAAGCGTGACATGTTGGGTATCAATTTACTCAGCGTATTATCATCTTTCACAATATAAAAAAAATTGGGCTGACTTTACTGTTGTCTTATTTTCTAATTCAAAAAATGTTATTTTTTCCAAAAAAAGTGCACTTGTAAGACCACTGCGCAAATATGGCGTGGCCAAAAGTATTGCAATGACCACAATTTTATTCTCTAGGGTGTTATAAAAAAAATATAATGTTTGGGGGTTCTAAGTAATTTTCTAGCAAAAAAAAAATGATTTTAACTTGTAAACAACAAGTTTGAAAAATAGGCCCGGTCTTAAAGTGGTTAAGATAAAAAACCTTCTGCCTTTACAACCCCTTTAAGTTGCCAGGAGCAAAGAAAAATACTAGTACTTCTGGAGTAGCATGTGACACATTACAAAATTCTCATGTGACAACACTGCTGCTTGGCGATGCGGTCAGGCACCTATCACTGTAGCATGGGGACAGGGAGAGAATCCTCAGCCTTGTGTGAGATTTGATTAGAATGACTTAATTTTCGCATTCTTACACAGGGCTTCCTATCTATAAGCCCAATGGGCAAGTAGAGCAGCGTTCTAGCAAAATTAAGGTATGTGCAACTAGGGAGGGAGACACTACATTGGAACTGTTGCTTTGCCTTGCATGACCAAAGCATAGGCCCATTTTACAGATACAGGGAATCTGGTCAGTAGTAGTTCTTGAAACCATACACAATACTTACAATTGGCCTAATTGTCAGCATATTTAAAAGTTGTTTGTGTGCTGAGTATTTACTGGGACTATATCATGTCCCTTCTTATTTTTCTGGGCCAAGACTATGACCTCTATTAGAAAAAGGACATTGTGCGACCCTTGGGTGAAATCCAGGTTTCATAGCAGTGCCTACTATTACAGCTCTACTGAATGTAACCTCTAGAACTAGTATGTGGCCCAGGCCTTGGATGACTGCTGACTTCAAACACTAGATTACCGTCTTAGTTCAGCATGTCCAAATAAGACAAGACCCAATAGTTTACTTTCTTTTGATAAAGTGTAAGTAGCTCTTATTTTTCATTACCAATATACACAAAAAAAATCTTTAGAATTGACCCAAAAGAAACAAAATTCAATTACAAGAAAAAGTAATAGTTTAGGATCATTTGTTTATACAATTTGATGTTGTATATATATTTTTTCTATATATTCTAGCAAATGTTTGCTTGTTCATGGATGGGGTGGTTTATGAAATTAGTGCAGGTTGCTGATTGTGGTAATTTTGTGCATGTGATTTGTTTTATGTAAGATATTTAATTTGTATTTTGCATATGTATGCGTTATGGAATAAATGTTTTGTCTGCTGAGACCTTTTGTCTAATGAGACAAGTATTATAATACAATGTTAAAGGAGAGAATGCAAGTCAGGAAATTTCTAACGCATGTGATGTGCAATATTACTATAAAACCCACTGTAAATCAGAAAATTATGAAAATGCAGCCATTGTAGGCATTAAGAAGTTTAGGAAGTCTCTATGACTATAATGTACTTAAAATTTAATGAAAACAAAAAAGAAGCCTTAAATAGGTAGAAAATTTTCCATCTTTGTTGAACTTTTATTTAAAAAAGTATCTCTCGTGACATGGTGAGCTCCTAGAGGTATTCTTGGGATGATACCTGTAGGAGCCTACTTTTTTAGGGGCACACTTTTGCTGATTACTAACAGATTATAAACAGTAACATTAGATGTTGTAACACTGAGACACTATTGTGAGACACTATTAAGGGTGACAGTTGGTAACAATATACAGTGACATCAGTCACTAGGACAGTTGGCAGGGGATTGGTAATATTGATATCAGTCACTATGAGATAGATCAAATACAGTGACATTAGCTAGTGTATTCACAGATAGGACAGACAATACACAGTCCCTGAAATTCATAAAGAGTGTTGCAGACTTGGTGGTGCTTTCACACGACAAATGTTGGTTTCCGTGACATATTTATGTACCTGTCAAAAATAGGTAATTCATTTGTTGCATAAAGGCATGGTGGAGGGAGGGGCAGCACTTACCATCTATATCAGACCCTTATCTAGGATTGTAGGAAAAAAGATCTGGTGTAGATAAAGGGAATCCCAAATTATGTAAACAAAGCAGCTGGGGATAGTTTAAAAGGGTGTGGGGTTTCCCCCATAACTCATACCAGGCCCTTCAGGTCACAAAAACAAAACAAAAAAATATGGCATGAGGTTCTCCTCAAAACCCTATGCAAAAAATCAAGAAAAAAAGTGGTTTAACCTTAAACTACGTAGAGGGTTCTTTACTGTAAGAGCGGCAAGGATGTGGAATTCCTTTCCACAGGCGGTGGTCTCAGCGGGGGGCATTGATAGTTTCAAGACATAGTTTACTGACATATAATCACAAACATAGGTTGGACATGATGGACTTGTGTCTTTTTTCCTTGTCAAAAGAAGTTTATTGAGTATACAATGTTATAAAGATACATAAAGTAAGTTTACAAGGATCTATAAAGTAAGCTCATTGTTTTACAGTAGGGTTTATATAGGTAAATATCATGAAATTTCAAATATTAAACATTGGGTTCACGTAAACCTAAATTAAAGATATATATCATTTCCTTAGTTACTTTTGTAGGTATTTAAATGATTTATACCTACTATACATATTGTTTACAAGTAGAGTGTATATAGGTCAAATAAATTCTGATAATGAGCTTTAATCGTAAGGTGGAGAAAAGGAAAGAGAAAGAAGAAAAAGGGTTGAAAGGTAGTGGTATGGTCCACAAGGTTGTCCCGCTCGTCAGTTTATTATTCTTTTTAGTTCTCTTTGAAGCCTTAGAATGGGTGTCTCTGTAAGTCATTTAATCCGTTACCATGGCAACAGGACAGAGTCATTGAAGTTTGACAGGAACTGTTGTTTTATCCAAGGATGCCAAAGTTTTTCAAATTTTGGAATTTGATTTTGATCGATGGCTACCATCTTAGCATGGGACATTGTATTATTCATTCTGTGAATTGTTTCTGCTAGTACCGATGTAGGAGATTTCCATGCCTTGGCCACTGTTTGTTTTGCAGCCGTTATTAGTTGGATCATAAGTTTGAATTGAGAGAGTGTTAACCATTCCGGTTTTAGATTAAGTAAAGTTAAATATGGATCTGGTTGTATTATTTTTTTAAATATTTTAGATGCAATCACGAAGACTTCCTTCCAGAAGGTTTGGATTACTGGGCACGTCCACCATATGTGTAAATATGTGCCTATTTCTGGGCATCCTCGAAAACAAAGAGCTGAGGTATTAGGTGAATATTTTGCCACTCTAGCGGGTACAAGGTACCAGCGAGTTAGGACTTTATAATTTGTCTCCAGTGCTAAGATGTTGGGTGAAGATGACTTAGATGTGAGCCATATGTTAGACCAGTCCGTGTCTTCTAAAGTTCGTCCCAGGTCCTCCTCCCACCTCTGAACGTAAGAGGGTCTATTAAGATTTGCTACTCCATATAATTGATTATAAAGTGATGAAATTGTACCTTTAGCAAATGGATCTTTTGTACAGATTGATTCAAAAATGGATAATTGGGATAATGGTGTATCCCCCTTTAGGAATGGTGTATAGAAATTTTTGATTTGGAGATATCTAAATATCTCAGAGTTTGGTAGATCATATTTTTCTCTAAGCGATGGGAATGAAAGGAATGATTTAGATGCTATGAAGTCATTTAGTGTCTGAATGCCTGATGTTGTCCAAGCTTTAAAAGAATTTGGGTAGATCCATGCCGGATAAAAGGCCGGATTTCTGATAAAAGAAAGGAGAGGATTGTGTGGAGATTGTAACTGATATTTGGTTTTTAGTTTATCCTAGAGAGATAAGAAGTGTTTAGTTATGGGATTATGAATTTTAAAGCGGTCTTTAGGATCAAGCCATAATAAATTTGATATTAATAGAGGGTCATTTTCTGAAGCCTCTATAAATACCCATAATGGGATTTCCTGTTTTGCATGGTATTTGGACAGACTGGCCAAATGTGCTGCTCTGTAGTAGTTAGTAAAATTAGGGTATCCCAGGCCTCCTTTATTTTTGGGAAGATGTAGTGTGTGTATAGGTATACGTGGTTTAGAAGAGCCCCATATAAACGAAGTTGCTCTTTTTTGTACTATTCTCAAAAAATAGGAAGGAATTGGAATAGGGAGGACTCTGAATAGATAAAGCAATTTGGGTAGAATAGTCATTTTGATTGCATTAATCTTCCCTATCCAGAATAAAGGAAGTTGTGACCATTGTTTTATTAGATTTGTGATCTGTCTTAATACAGGAGGATAATTGGTTGAGAATAAGTCAGAATGAGATGCTGTTAAATGAATTCCAAGATATGGGATTGATTTTTCTGCCCATGTGAATGGGAGTGCAGCCCTAGCCGGGATCAATTCCATGTTTGTGAGTGAAATATTAAGCACTAGGCATTTCTTAGGATTAATCATAAGGCCGGATAGGGCTGCAAATCCATCAAGAGCTGGTATTAAGTTAGGACCAGAGACCTGTGGTGATGATAGAAAAAGTAATATATCGTCTGCAAATATACATAATTTGTGTGTAATACCTCCTACTTCAATGCCAGTTATAGTTTGGTTTGTTCTGATGTATTGGGCCATGGGTTCGAGTATAAGGGCAAATAATAAGGGAGATAATGGGCAACCCTGTCGGGTACCTCTTTCGATATTAAAGGCTTCAGATTTGTATCCAGCATATTTTATATAGGCTTTGGGTTTATTATATAATGCTTTCATCCATGTTAAAAAGTGGGGTCCAAAACCCCATTTTTGTAATGAATATTGCATATATTGCCAGGATACTGTGTCAAATGCCCTCTTAATATCGAGAGATAGAAAACATAAAGGGATTTTCCGTTTTTTAGCAATATGTGCCAATAACACTGCCCTGCGTATATTATCGCCTGCCTGTCTATTTGGCATGAAGCCTACTTGATCTCTATGTATTAATTTTCCTATAATGCTATTGAGGCGTTTTGCTATTATTTTTGCTAATAATTTAATATCGAGGTTTAACAGAGAGATAGGCCGATAATTCACACAGGAAGTATCATCAGAAAGGGGTTTTGGGATCATACAAACAATTGCCATTAGTGTTTCTTGCCGAAAAGAATGTCCATCTAGAAGTTTGTTAAAAGTTTCAGTGAGAATGGGAGAGAGTATTTCTGAGAATGTTTTATAGTATAAAGCCGAGTAGCCGTCTGGGCCTGGTCTTTTGTTAAGTTTTAGGTCTTTTATGGCGTTAGCAACTTCATCTATAGTTATAGGCTCATCCAAACTGCTTTTTTGATTCTGAGATAACTCAGGTAAGGTTATTTTTGAGAAGAAGGATTCAGCCTCTGTAGGATTAAATTCATTGTTTGTCTTGTATAAAGTTGCGAGATGTCAGTGAAATTTATGGACTATTTTAACTGGATTACAAGTGTAAACATTTTTTGATAATTTAAAACGTATTGGTTTGAAAGATTTGTTAGTTGAATTTAATGCCCGAGCCAAATATGTACCTGGTTTGTTTGTATTCATGTAGAAATTGTGTTTGGAGCGTTTGAGGGATTTATCAACTGACTCAGTGAGAAATAGATCGTATTCCAATCTAGATTTTTCCAGATGAGATTTTGTACTCTGAGATGGATTATCTTGAAATGATATGTAGGCTGCATTAAAATTGAGTTCTAGTTTTTTTTGCTAGATTTTTGCGTTCCCGTTTAAATAATGCCATTTGTCTTTGTATTGTACCACGCAAGACAGGCTTATGAGCTTCCCACAGTGTTATTGGGGAGATGTCTGTTGTATTATTAATTGATATGTATTCCTTTAAAGCTTGTTCAATGGCCATCTGATGTAGTGGGTGTTTGAGCATTATGTCCGGTAAGTACCACGTTGGGTCATGCGCTTTTGGTATGGCTGAGGCTATAGTAGTGTATACTGCATTATGGTCAGACCACGGAATCGGAATTATATCTGATGCAATAATTTCTGGTATCATTCCTATTGTTAGAAAAATATGATCTATTCTGGTGAAGGTTTGATGAGGGTGCGAGAAATAAGTGAATTTCTTTTTCATTGGGTTACTTTCTCTCCACGAATCTACCAGATTGTATTTGGAAAGAAGTTGAGAAAAAGGTAATCTAGAGGTTATTTTGGATGGTGTAAAAGGTGATTTATCTAGAAATGGGAGGAGGAACTGGTTCGAATCCCCACACATTATCACTGTTCCTATTTTGTGTGTATTAATCACTTGTAATATATGTGAGAGGAATGGTGTAGGTTGTTTGTTAGGAGCATAGTAGGAAATCACCGTGATTGCTGTATCCATTATATAACCCATGAGTATCAGGTATCTACCTTCTGGGTCTTTAATTTCTGATGATAAGGTGAATGGTGTGGTTCGGTGAAATGCAATTAGAGTTCCCCTTTGCTTGGTACAGGCAGAAGCCGTGTAAATTTGTTGATAAAAAGGAGAAATATATTTTGGAGTAGAATCTTTGGTGAAGTGTGTTTCTTGGAGGCATACTATGTGAGCCTTCTTGTTATGGAAAGTACGGAAGGCTTTGGTCCTTTTTTGAGGGACATTTATACCCTGAACATTCAGGGAAAGTATATTCAGTGGTGCCATGGCAACAGATCAAATAGTTTTGACTTACTTTTTGTTATGCAGAGCTGACTGCGCAGATCAACCTGTGTGGACTGAAGAGATGAATAGATAGAAAAGAAACCAGTGAATTCTGGAGTAAAGACTTGTGTCTTTTTTCAACCTCACTTACTATGTAACTATGTAAATCCCCCCCAAAATCCAAACCAGACCCTTATCCTAGCATGCAGCCTGGTAGGCTAGCTCACCCACTAATGAAAAGTCTAGTCAAGAACTTGCTTTTCCTATATTAATTTTTCCTCCCGTCATCATTCTGTGCACTACAGCACAATTGAATGTCTACCTGTGCTGCTTGACCCTCCTCCAGCCTAAATTCTACAGTGCAGAGATTGAAAGAGGCTGATGCCAAGTCAAATTCAGGTACTTAAATTAAAGGATGTAATTATGAATAGCTGAACTCATTGGTGTATTTTATATCAGCCTGGAGTTCTGTTTCTGGGTCATTTATGGGTTATTGCTAAATGTGTAAATTAGGTCTATGTTTTGTTGTCATTTATGGGTTATTGCTAAAGGTAGGGATGAAACATATTTTCTGATATTACTAGAATATTCTGTTTTACAAAAAATTATAAAGAAGCAATTTTTCAGATAGCGAAAGCTATTAAAAACTTGTACAAAATACTTTAACACCTTTCAAATGGTTAAAACATATTTTTTGAAATGCAAGCTCCCTAAGTACCTAATTTGCAGCAGTCTCTTTCAGTCTCTGTATAGCAAAGGAGAAGTGCGAGAGGAAGAAGCAACACAAGGAGCCAATCAGTTCCTGTGCTGACAAGATGCAGGTTGACAGGAGGGGTAAGAAAAGCGACAAAGACAAAACTCTTAACTGTGTTGCTTCTCCTTCCCTTGGCTAGTGCCATGTTGGGGTGGGTCCATGATGAGCTGGGCTCAAAGAAAGGAGGTTGATTGATGCTGGCCATCAAACTAAGGACAGCGAGTGACAGAAAAACAAGATGTTGAGGGAAATCTCTGGATTGAAGGTGAATATTGCAGAAAAAGCTGGTTTTGTTATTTTATCATTTTATCTTGTCATTTTTACATACAATTCTTTTTTAATACTACTAATAATACATAATAAATTATTTGCACATTTTGCACAGAAGCAGCACAGTGAGAGCAAGAATTTATCTTTACCAATAGCTTCTTTTTTTTTACATTTGCAGCAGGTCACTTGAACAGCCTGATTCTGTTTGTTGCTTAGGATGGAAGTCTTTGATATCTGTATGGCGTATCTTACTCTTTCCTGACAGCTCAGAGCTATCCTTAGAGAAATCTTTTGCAGACGCTCCAGCTGCTCTGGAGTTCATCATCAGCTTTATACAGTGAGTGTGAACACTTTCTTTATGTTGTTATTTTCTGTTGCAAAGTCAATGCTTTTTACAGAAGCATAACTGTTCACAGAGGTGTGAAGGGAGTAACATTTTTTGAATGGTACCATTAGGGGTACATAGTTTTAAATTTACAGCAAAGAGATGACCATACAAAACAAAAAAAGCTGAAAGTGATACTGAAAACCTTGAAAGGTTTTGTTCTACACATTGTTCTTCTTGCATTTATAAGTACTCATTTTGTGTCTTACATGTTCTTCAAACACGTTTTGTTGCTAGTTTCATTCCTGACTTTGGACCCAAGTTGTCTGCTACGGTTTTGTTATACTCCACTGTTGTCAAATCCAATTAAATATTCTCAGAGATGTTTTTACTGGCACTTGTTAAATACAGTAATAATTTGTCCCTTGGGGGGCCAAGTGCTACTAGTGTGCCTCTTAAAGCCCAGTTGTTGTTGTTCGGATTAGATGCATTAAGCGCTTTACATACTTTATGCAGCGGTACCCCCGTAAGGGCTGCTGGTAGCTGTGGTCCGTCTGTCACCCTGCCCAGCCAGGCACACAATCTTCAAACACTCCCAGACAGAAAACAGTCCATGCACTTTATTTTTGCATTTTTATTGAGGGGATTAAACTTGGATGGGGACAGGGTAAATATAAGCTGCCCAGTTGATTGCTGAAAATGTAGGGACTGAACTATATACATCTCCAGTATATACAACTTCCTCCAGCACTTACTCAACTCTTGATCCCTCTCTCCAGCACTTTACTTGGCTCTTTATCTCACTCTCCAGGACCTGCTAGCACTGATATGCAGGGCTGACACCAGCTCAGCCAGGCCCAAAGCAAATGCCCTTTGCAGGCAGGGACCTCGGGCACCTGTGGTGTAGCAAAAATATAGGTATTCTCAATTGGCTGGCTGTCCAAGTGGCTACTGATCCCAGCAGCACCTCTTCAGGCCCTGCAAGCCCTCCTGACTGCAGCTACCTCTCTCCACTGCCCATGTCACCACAGCCCACTTCACTGCCTCTGCACCATCCCAGACTGCAATCCCCCAGTCCTCTCAGGCGTGCCTCCCCAGTCCTTCCTGACTGTGAGTCACTCACTAGCCCTCCTGGCTGAACTTGTAGTTCCTTCTGGAGATTTGCCTGGCAGTGCTCTCCTGCTGTCCTCTCCTTGCTCCTGTGCCGCCTGTCCATGAGACCTCCTTGTGTCTTGAGACGGTCCTGTCCACACCCGAGCCCAGTCCCAAGGTCACTCCCCTAGACTGGGGAGCTCCATCAAAGGCCACGACAGCCTAACACTCCATGTCCAGCTTCCACCCGAACTACTCCTCCCCCAGCTGGGCTGACCCTGAGTATTTAAGGCCTGCCCCCTACCAATCCAGATTGGGGATTAATCAGGGTTCCTCAGAACACTCCAGGCAACTCCACCTCTCCACTCCTCCTTCCTTTCCAGAAGATTCCAGAATGTTCTGGAAAGAAGTGGGAGGTCTCAGTGATGCTGCCTGTGAGTCAGCCTGCTCTGCCTGAGTCACTCTCAACCCAGAGCAAACAAACAGACAGGCTTGGCTGCTAGCCAAGCCTGAAATTTGCCCATACAGACAAAAACCTAACCACTACCACTTCTAGAACACTAAAGTGTTATTAATGTAAATTCACATCGGGCCCTGCCCTCAAGGAGCTTACAATCTGAGGTCTCTATCTCACACAAATATTAGGATCAATTTAGACTAGGTTTCAAATAACCTACCAGTAGATCTTTGGAGCGAAGGAGGAAACCCATTCAAGCACAAGGAGAACATACAAACTCCATTCATATAGTGCCCTGAACAGGATTTGGACCAGGGACACCAGTGCTGCAAGACAGAAGTGCTAACCCTTAACCCACTAAGTTTATCGTTTGTCATTTTTATAATCCTCTATTATCTGCAGCAGAAAACCCATGTCTTTGGAAGTATGTTGTGTGAATGTGCGAGTCTCTCTACAACAATCTTCTTTCCCCACTGCTGAGGTAGCACTAGACCTTATCAGTGGTGGCTTGACTAATGGGGGTTCCTCAGAATGGGTCTCTTCAAGCATGGAGGTAGGTTTGGAGCACAATTATTAGACAGTTTTGAAAACTCCAGCCAGCTGAAGAAAAATTATCACTTTGTTAGTGTATGACATAAAACTCTTATGCCCTGTACACACGGTCGGACATTGATCGGACATTCCGACAACAAAATCCATGGATTTTTTCTGACGGATGTTGGCTCAAACTTGTCTTGCATACACATGGTCACACAAAGTTGTCGGAAAATCCGATCGTTCTGAGCGTGGTGACGTAAAACACGTATGACGGGACTATAGACGGGGCAGTGGCCAATAGCTTTCATCTCTTAATTTATTCTGAGCATGCGTGGCACTTTGTGTGTCGACTATGTGTACACACGATCGGAATTTAACCGATCGCATTTTGTTGTCGGAAAATTTTGTAGCCTGCTCTCAAACTTTGTGTGTCGGAAATTCCGACAGAAAAAAGTCAGATGGAGCCCACACACGATCGGAATTTCCAACAACACAATCCGATCGCACTTTTTCCGTCGGAAAATCCAACCGTGTGTACAGGGCATTACAACGCATTTTGGGATATTGGGGTTCCCCCTTCTTAAGGGCTTTAGGTAGTGAATGATCTGTTGGTTATGTGGACTGCAGATTATTTCCCAATACTACTAATTATGTTTTGGAGTGTCTGCTGTGCCTGCTTAAAGATGTTCCAGAACACACTTAGGCCCCTTTCACATGGGGCGAACTCTGGCAGCAGATCTGCCTGCTCAGTTGGGAATCTGTCTGCTGATCTCCGCTGAGCAGGTGGATGACAGGTCTGTGTCTGTAGAGTGTATGCAGAGTGGACATGGCAAGCTGTTCTCTATGGGGTGGTCAGATGGAAACATACTGCCTGTCTGTTTCCATCCAACTGTCATCTGATCCAATCCGCTAGACAGATGGGGAACAGATCCCCCATCCTTCTGTTTTTAGCAGACAGGATTAGATCGGATGTTGGCTGATGTGATTGGACACATGCTCCATTGAGGGCAATGTAGAGTCCTATCAGGTCCACCTAGAAAACTGACAGGTGGACCTGATCGGTTTGCTGCATGTAAAAGGGGCCTTATACCACAATACATTTTTTCCCCCTGGCTGGAGTTACCCCATCTACCCCTGCTTATGTTTATAGTGCTTTAATAAGCTGCACATTTCTGATTGCAGAGCTATATACCTGGTTAAAAAAATAACAAACAGTAAACACTTATCACATAGGGATTTGACCCCTTGATTTGATTTTTAAGATTTGAAAAATTGCAAGTGGGTTAAAATGACTCTATAGAGGCTCTAGCGAGGAAGTCATATGCAAACATCTCAAGGTGCCTACTACTGCATGTAAGTTGGAAATGACTGACTTTAGGATCAGCATAGGTTTGTTTAAGCTAAAAATATTCACATTAAAATATGACATCTTTATACACAGGTACAAATCTGATGGTTTCTAGGTCAGACTGCACCATAGTCAAATTCCATATCCTGGCAGTTTTGTTGCTGACATCTTTATAGATAAGGTGAAAAAAGTAGAGCAAGAATTACTATTTCATCCACATCAATTACATAGACCAAGACAATCTCAGACTCTCTTTCACTTTATTCCTTAGGTATCAGTGATCATAGGTTAAAAAACCCCATCCCAAAGCCAAAAAAGTATTTAAATAAATGGACCGTGCCCCAGTTTATCTAATTGATATGAACTATGCTATACTAATTGTGGGCCAGTGAGCAACAACAGGTTTGAGTTGCCACGGACCCAGGTGGATGGATTCCTAGATATGAACTGCCACTGAAAAATAAAACTGGTGCTTTTACAAAGTTCTTGTATGCCAGAGGTTTTATTAGCTTACCAAAACAGGTCAAACTAATGAAAACTTTTTAGTTTCCAGATTGTCCTTTGTAGAAAAACTGGGAAAAATTACTTGGTCAGAGGATCAATACTCGCACAGCTAATACTAATGTTAATACTACAGCTAATGCTCATTCTTTTGGAGCTCATGCTAATTCCCTGTGCAGCTAATGCTTGTGCACATGTACCAGTACATAGACAAAATTGTGCTAATATCCAGTGTGCACTGACACATAAGTACATCCACGTGCATAGGCACCAAGCTGTCTATTTAAAGGAAACCCTGAAGTGTGCTAATAACTGGATGTTCTTCAGCTTTTCCGTGACTTGTGTTCCTATGTTCCTGCCTTCGCTGACTGATCTTCTGTTGCTGACCCGGCTTGTTCCTGACTAGGGATGTGCTGTCTGTTCGGGTCGAACATGAATTCGACTTGAACATTGGCTGTTCGCCCGTTCGCCGAATAGCGAACAATTTGGGGTGTTCGTGGCAAATTCAAAAGCCGCGGAACACCCTTTAAAAGTCTATGGGAGAAATCAAAAGTGCTATTTTTAAAGGTTAATATGCAAGTTATTGTCATAAAAAGTGTTTGGGGACCCGGGTCCTGCCCCAGGGGACATGTATCAATGCAAAAAAAAGTTTTAAAAATGGCCGTTTTTTCAGGAGCAGTGATTTTAATAATGCTTAAAGTGAACCAATAAAAGTGAAATATTCCTTTAAATTTCATACCTGGGGGGTGTCTATAGTATGCCTGTAAAGTGGCGCATGTTTCCCCTGTTTACAAGAGTCCGAGAGCAAAATTACATTTCTAAAGGAAAAAAAGTAATTTAAAACTAGTACTAGCGCCAGCAGTAGTGCTGGCTATTAATGAATTGTCGAGTCTCTGCAATACACATAAAAGTAATTAACGCACGGGAACTTCATGGGAAGTCCCAGTGTAGTCCCCGTGCGTCAGAGGGGGGCGGGGTCACCGGGTGGCCCCGCCCTCAGTTATATAAGAAGTGTCAGAAGAACAGAAGCGTTACACAGCGGGAACCTCCCATGGATGCGGATCGTCCAAAGAACGAAGAGGGGAAGAAGAAGCCAGAGGAAGATGTGGACGAGAAGGCCGAAGGAAGAAGCAGAGGATGCGGAGGAAGAAGCAGAGGAAGAAGCGGGGGAAGAACAAGATGGAGGAAGAAAACCAAATGAAGAACAGAAGAAGCGGGGAAAGAAGAAGTGATTAATAAAGGAACTGTCAAAAACCGTCTCTTGTCATTTTTAATATTTTTGACACTTTTTTTGTGAAATGGTAGGGGTACATTTGTACCCCATTACCATTTCACACAGGGGGGGCCGGGATCTGGGGGTCCCCTTTAAAGGGGGCTTCCAGATTCCGATAAGCCCCCTGCCCGTAGACCCCCACAACCACCGGGCAAGGGTTGTGGGGATGATGCTCTTGTCCCCATTAACATGGGGACATCCTCCCCATGTTGAAGACATGTGGCCTGGTACGATTCAGGAGGGGGGCGCTCTCTCGTCCCCCCCACTTTTCCTGCGGCCTTCCAGGTTGCATGCTCGGATAAGGGTCTGGTATGGATTTTTAGGGGAACCCCCACGCCATTTTTTTTTTTTTATTTTGGTTCGGGGTTCCCCTTAATATTCATACCAGACCCAAAGGACCTGGTAATGCACTGTGGGGGAACCCCAGGCCGTTTTTTTCAATGACTTTTGTGTTTTGCAGAGACCCGACAATTCATTAATAGCCGGCACTACGGCTAGCGCTAGTACTAGTTTTAAATGACTTTTTTTTCCTTTAGAAATGTAATTTTGCTCTCGGACTGTTGTAAACACAGGAAACATGCGCCACTTTACAGGCATACTATAGACACCCCCCAGGTACGACATTTAAAGGAATATTTCACTTTTATTGTTTCACTTTAAGCATTATTAATTAATCACTGCTCCCGAAAAAACGGCCATTTTTAATACTTTTTTTTGCATTGATACAAGTCCGCTGGGGCAGGACCCGGGTCCCCAAACACTTTTTAAGACAATGACTTGCATATAAGCCTTTAAAATTTGCACTTTTGAATTTTCATGTTCGAGTCCCATAGACTTTAACGGTGTTTGCGTGTTCAAACAAATTTTTTGCCTGTTCGCATGTTCTGGATGCGAACCGAACTGGGGGGTGTTCGGCCCATCCCTATTCCTGACCTTGCTCTGTGGATTCTGGATACCGACCTCAGCTTGCCTCTGACTATTCTCTACCTGCTTCCCTGGTACTGACCTTGGCCTGCTACTGGACCTTGCTCTGCCTGCTTCCTGTCCATGCTGCTGCCTCAGCATGTATGATCCTAGCTCATCTTGACTACATCTCTGCCCATGGCAATCGTCTGCTACCAAAATACTGACACCTGTGCTTCTTGGAGCCGTGTACCTCTGTCACCACATTTGCTCAGACAAGAGCCGCAAGGGAAGCCCTCCCGTCAACTTAGCATCCAACCAAGGTACATGACAGTTCCCCATAAAAAGAAATCAGATCCTTCCTGTAATATATCTAAGAAAAGGTTGCTATAGGCAACCCAGATGCAGTAAAAATCACAAAAGTCATTCCCTAAGCTCAATTACTGTAGTAACTATTCTAGGATCTAGGATTATACTGAATTAGCTTTTTGTTTTTGGACAAAAGACCCTTTAATGGAACCAAAATATCTCACTGAATTTAGTGTTACTTTGACTGGAGAGTTAATTGGGGAGGGATACTTTCTGAAAGACCAGTTTGTTCTTGAGGACCATGGCTACATTTTTGCCATTTACATTCCAAGTCCATTGTGTTGATTTAGCTTAAAGCTCATAGATTTACAAGCAAGCTGTACCAGTGTGACCTTAATTTGGCAGAAAGCTCCTTCATTTACGAAAGGAAATTAAAATGTACTAAAGATAATGAAAATTTAAAGTGGAAGCTGATGCAGTTTTTAAGTTATCTGCACTGTGTATAATTATACCTCCAGCAAAATCAGATTGTTTTCTTTTAATTTTATATTTTATGTATTCAGTGTTGTATTCATGTCACACTTAATTTTGTACCATTTGATTGAAATTATCCCTAGGACCTATTCAAATTTTCAGCGTATTGCACAGACTAAATATGTTGAAAACACTTCAAAACAGTTTTTCTCTTTGTTGCCATTGCGGTAAGCAGCTTTTATTTCAAAATTTGCATATAAGCTGTTTCTGCTCATGACCCTGTTAGGGATGGTATCTCTTCCATCCTATCCAACCGTAAGGGAAAGTCTCTTCAATGAGGATAAAGGTGGCTATAAAAATATGAAAAAAGCTGGACAAAATTATAACCTGCAACCCCACTGTAAAGCTATATTTTAAAGAGTATCTATAGCTCCATTTTTTGAGTAGGGGAGGATTGGAAACCTTTCAGGTTGGTATTGCTATTTGTGTCTGAGCTGAGTAGATTCACCCCTCTCCGTATTCTGCTGACTATTGCTACCAAGTGGAATATTGATGAGAAGTACAACATTTTTTAATTGTCATCCGAAAAACAACTGTCAGGGAGGGGATATCTTCTCACTTCTATTAGTGTTGCTGGGATAAAAAATTAGGGTAAATCTACAGAACATGACACAGACAGCAAAACATAAACTGGCAGGTGCTTTGACCTTTCCCCATCCAAAAATTACAAAAGATACAGTAAAAGGTTGAACTAGATGGACTGGTGTCTTTATTCAACCTTACCAACTATGTAACTATGTAAGTTTTTTTTTTTTGCTCTACATACACTTCAATGATTATTATGCTGAAAATTTTAACATTTATTGTGTGTTATAGTATGAAGAAAACTGTTAAAGACCAGAAATATTCTGCTGTACTAAATGTTGGCTATACAATATTTAGTGGGTAGTCAAAAGAAATGCCTAATGCCCTGTACACACGACCGGTTTTCCCGTCGGAATAAATTAAGGTTTTTCCGACGGAGTTCCGGCGGAAACTGTCTTGCCTACACACAATCACAGCAAAGTCCGATCGTCAAGAACGCGGTGACGTACAGCACATACGACGGGACTAGAAAAAGGAAGTTCAATAGCCAGTAGCCAATAACTTCCGTCTTGTTCTTGCTTCAGAGCATGCGTCATTTTTGTTCCGTCGGAACAGCATACAGACGAGCGTTTTTCCCGATAGGAATTGGTTCCACCGGAAATATTTATAACATGTTTTATTTCTAGGTCCGTCAGAATTGTCGAAAAATAATAAGTCTAATGAGGCACACACACGATCGGAATAGACGATGAAAAGATTCCGTCTGACTTTTTCTGTCGGACATTCCGCTCGTGTGTACGCGGCATTAGACTATATGATCACCAAAGCCTTAGGGGGAGATTTACTAAAATTGGAGGACTCAGAATCTGGTGCAGCTGTGCATGGCAGCCAACCAGCTTCTAAATTCAGCTTGTTCAATTATTCACTTCCGGACCACCTTCTGCACAATTACTGTGACAAAGCAGCCTGGCTGTGCGAAACGACGCACCCGTACGTCTCTTCGTGCAGTAGCCTCTAAGGGCGCGCGCGCTGATTGGACAGAGGGGGAGCCAATCAGCAGGTCTGGCAGATGCAATGTCTCCTGGCCACCCGAGATTGTTCCCCAGAGAGGCAGAATGGCGTTCTGCCTATGTAAACAAGGCAGATTGCCGTTCTGACAGGGGACAACATAGAGATCTTTTGTTCCTGCTATGCAGGAACACAGATCTCTGTGTTCTCCCAGTCAGAGCAATCCCCACACAGTTAGTAAGCAACCCCTTGGGACACACTTAACCCTTTGATCGTGCCTGACCTGTCCACCGCAATGTCGCAATACCACTAAAAATCACAGATCACCGACATTACTAGTAAAAAAAAAATAATAATAAAAATGTCATAAGAATTTCATAAATCTTTCCCATAGCTTGTAGACCCTATAACTTTTGCACAAACCAATCAATATAAGCTTATTGCGATTTATTTTTACCAAAAATATGTAGAAGAATATATATTGATATATATTGGCCTAAACTGATGAAGAAATTTGTTTTTTAAAAACAGTTTTGGGGATATTTATTATAGCAGAAAGTAAAAAATATATATATATTTTTTTTCAAAATTGACGCTCTTTATTTGTGTATAGCGCAAAAAATACAAACTGCAGTGGTGATCAAATAGCACCAAAAGAAAGCTCTATTTGTGGGGAAAAAAAATGTAAATTTCATTTGGGTATAGCATTGCATGACCGCGCAATTACCAGTTAAGGCGACGCAGTGCCAAATTGTAAGGCTTCATGTACATGGGACGTTTTTACAAGCTCTCCTGAACAATTTAACTTGAAAGATAGTAACCCACGTTTAAAACGTCCGTTTTTCCATGTTTACATGCCGCTTTTAGCGGCGTTTTGCCACGTTTGCCTTTAGCAGCGTTTCTAAAAAAAAATGGGCAAAAACAAAAAACGCCTGTAAACGAAACGAATCTGAAATGTCGGAAACTTCGGCGTCTGAACTCATTTTTTTGCCTCCAAATAAAGGCCTATAAACGCAACTGCCTAAAAACAACAGTAAATGAACCTGTGCACATGTACACATAAGATAACATTGAATGAGTTCAGGGGCAGTTGAAAAAAGTGTCCAACTGCCTCTGAACGTCCGTTTAGCAGCAGCAATGTACATGGGGCCTAAAAAGTGCTCTGGTCAGGAAGGGGGTAAAACCTTCCGGGGCTGAAGTGGTTATACATATCAAAGCTCTATTTTTCTTCTGTTCAAAAAACGGATCAGACGAAAAACAGATGTAAACTGACAAACGGTCTGTTTTTCATCCATTTTTGCATTGGTAGTGGATGTAAAAAAAGGTTTATACCTTGGCTTGTAAAGCTTATGACATAAGATTCTGTTAAAGTGTAACTAAAGGCAAAACTTTTTTGTTAGTTTTGGAGAGAGTGGAGAGGGATTAGAACACCTGTCAGGTTTTTATTGATGTCTGTGTCCCTGTTAGGGACATTCACCCTCTCTATTTGTCCCGTTTACCGTTATCATTGAAAGTGAAAGTAAAGGAAAATCCCAAATTTTGGGTTGACATCAGAGCATTAATAGAGGGGAAATCTTCCAAAGGGGACACTAGTTCTGGTCGCCCTGGTGACACGCCATTCTCTTAATTATATTTAGGGGATTTCCTCTCACTTCCAGTTTTGTCACAGAAAGTGAAAGGAAATCTCCCCTATGGGACACAGATGACAAAAACGAAACTGACAGGGGTTACAACTTTCCTTTACTCTATCCAAAATGAAAACAAAAGTACACTTCAAACCCAGGTCATTGAGCTGCCTACGCAAATACATGGTCATTTCAGAAGTTATACATTCCAGCATCTAACTCCTATTCTCTCAAGCGTATCGCTTCAGAATGAAAGCTCTTTTTAAAGTGGTGTTCTATTATTTTGTCCACCTTTATATCCTGCTAATTAGACAGCTGTAGTCAACTTTCAGCATATTAATGCCACATAATTGTATTTAATTATACCATAAATTAAAAAAAAAAAGCAAATAACTAACAGAGGTTAGTTTTCATTGGTTACCCAGTACTAACAAAATGGCAGACAGAATCTGATTGGCTTCTACAGCTGACAAGTTTGTCTTTTATTTATTTTATTCTCACTTCAAATTTGTATTTTAAGTATTTTACTGTCACTTTAAAATTGGGTTTACAATGTAAAGTTCGGTAACAGAATAGTTAATTGTTCAAAAGACCAGACAGGGAGTAACTGTAACTTGCAGATCACTAAATGGGTGCAAAGTTATTACCAATAATGCAACACAGGTTCAGAATGGTAAAGAGCATTCATACACTGCAAAATATTACAAAACAGATGATGAAAGCTGCAAGAGCATGGATTCTTCACAGGAAGTTCTACCTTATCATCTAATTCAATGCTGCTTAGTTCTGGACATTAAAATGGTATAGGGATGAAACAACTAATCGATTAATTGACAACTAATCGATTATGAAATGAATCGTTTACTATTTTCATAAATCGATTAATTGGCCAGTAACATAATGGGGTTAAAAAAAAAATAAAATGAGCCCTTTATAGTAGAAAAAGAGCAAATAATCGCTACTGTGAATATTACTTTCACAGTTCCACAAAAATGAACCCCTTACAGTAGTGATTATCTGCTTTTTGTACTATAAAGGGCTCATTTAATTTTTTTTTAACCCCATTATGTTACTAAACGTCTTATGCCCCATACACATGGTCGCATTTTCCCACGTAAAATGTGTGATAGGACCTTGTTGTCAGAAATTCCGACCGTGTGTAGGCTCCATCACACATTTTCCATCGGATTTCCCGACACACAAAGTTTGAGAGCAGGATATAAAATTTTCCGACAACAAAATCCGTTGTCGGAAATTCCGATCATGTGTACACAAATCCGACAAAGTGCCACGCATGCTCAGAATAAATAAAGAGATGAAAGCTATTGGCTACTGCCCCATTTATAGTCCCAACGTACGTGTTTTACGCCACCGCGTTCAGAACGATCGGATTTTCCGACAACTTTGTGTGACCGTGTGTATGCAAGACAAGTTTGAGCCAACATCCATCGGAAAAAATCCTAGGATTTTGTTGTCGGAATGTCCGATCAATGTCCGACCGTGTGTATGGGGCATTAGGCCTGGTTCACATCTATGTGTTTTTTGGTGCTTTTTGCAGAAACACAATACAGTTCATTTACAAGTTTCCTATGGGACACGTTCACATCGATGCTTTTTTCAGCCGGTGCATATTTGGAAAAGGTCAGGGACTTTTTTTTAATGCAAAACTGTGCTTTTTTGGTTCAATATACTTCAATGGAGAAGCTGCAGAAAAGCATGTAATGCGTTTTTGCAGCAATTTGTGTTTTTTAATCTGCCCAACAACAAATTGGCCAAAAAAAAATACAAAAAAGAAAATCGCAGCAGAATCACGTGCTCACAAATCAAAACGCACAGCAAAAAGCACTGCAGAAACAGATCAAAAGCAAACTGCATAGGTGTGTACCGAGCCTTATGCTGGCAACACCGATCAATTTTCAGACGAGAATATTCAGACGAAAAATCTTTGTACATTCGCTGAATGAAAGAATGTTGTTTGAAATTTTCACGTGTTTTTAACATTCCATTTTTAAAATGAATGTCATTTCTGAACGAAAACCACATAATTCCTTTCACCAAGAAGTTTTCTATTTCCAAATTTTCCCGTCACTGTGGTTGAAAATAAACGATTTGATCCCACTAACGATTAGAAAATCAAACGAACGTTCTTAAAATGACATTTTTTTTTGAATGAAGACATTGTTTGTTTTTTTAATAAAAAAAATTGATCTCTGAGTCTGATATTTACCAGATTCACCCTTTAATAGTATATATCCTCTAATAGTATATGCAGTATATCTCTTCTGTCTGTTATTCTCAGAGTGGATTAGAAATTTAGCTCCCTAACCATATAATTGGTTATTTATATTTACCACTGCATAGGGATATTTAAGAATAAATTGCCTTTTTTTAAACTCTACATATTAACTAAACCATACACCACACCTTTTTTAAGGTTATTAACCGATTAATCAAAACAATAATCGGCCAACTAATCGATTATGAAAATAATTGTAAGTTGCAGACCTACAATGGTATTAATCCCAAAAGCAAACATTTATTATATTGCAGCTTACCAATTCTTAGATGTGATGGCTGCATTTGTTTTCTTTTTTAGGGTTTCTTACTTTTATTTTCATCTGGTGATCTGGCCAACATGTCTGATGTTTTTCAAAAGAACAAGCTCTCTTGCAGATGTATCTGTTACAAGGATGAGACAAACCATTCAACACTGGGAGGGATGCATACAATGTCCAGCTATTATTTATTCATGTAAAACATTTATCTCAAAAGGAAAAAAACAAAAATGTTTGCTGTAATTGCTTATAAACTGTTATCAGAATTTGGCTTCATTTTTTGTTAGTGTATCCTAATCTGCTAGCCCATCTAACAAACTCCCCTTCCAGACAGACAATGCTGCTGTCCAAATGTACCCCCTGTGCTCCTTCATCCAGAGTGGGGACATTCTAATACAGGAGGTGTATTACTAGCCAAATAACCAGGTGAAAAAAAATCCTAAAAACAGAAAACTAATGCAGCTACCACATCTAATGCCCCGTACACACGGTCGGACATTGATCAGACATTCCGACAACAAAATCCATGGATTTTTCCTGACGGATGAAATATGGGTAGTGTATCCGCGCAACGGAACAGAAGATTGAATAAAGAGTGAAAAAATGAGAAAATGAAAAAATGGAAAAAATGGGAGAAATCGCATACAGGACTGCTGCCTCCATAGGTGTGATTTCCACTGACGCTCCAGTTGACTACCCTATGACAAAACGCGTAGGGTTTGGCCTATTTTGACGCTTTTGCATCATCTCCCAGAGGATCACCAATTTGAATCTGACGCTCTCCTGTTTTGATGACATTTGGTTGCCTATTATAAACTGCTCAAATGTGAGTACCATTCTGTCATCTGCGTTTAATAAAGAGTGTTTATGGTTTACGCTATGGAATCTCCTCTTTCCTTTTTTATGCCAAAAATGTCATTGTGACCCAGAAACAGCCTGTGGATTGCCGCACAGTGGCATATACTGTGACTGCGTACTACCCCCGCAGGGGTTAAAGAAGCTGGTGAGTGGCCGCATGATCACAAGACACGAGCACCTGGTCACCAAGACTAATATTAATATAAATACCTGGCTTGATTCACAAAGTTGTCAAGATTTTCACCTAAGTTGCACTGAGCACCAGTCACGATTTAACCTATTTTATATGTGCTAAAGACTTTTACATTAATCACTGTATGTGGATGGAATAATTCTAGTAAAGTTGCACACTTTTGCTGTTTATTTTGGTTGATTTGTTATATGCGATTTTGTTCACATTTTTCTTATGCAACTTTACATATGGGATTTGGTTACATACGATTCATAAAGCATTCCTATAGACTAGGACAGTGCTACACCCACACACCACAAAAAGGGGGGCACTTTGCTGTTTATTTCTGGTATATATTAGGTATATGCGATTCTGGTTCATATTTCATATGCGACTTTACACATAGGATTTGACTACACACGACTTACAAATTAGGACAGCGCCACACCCACACACTAACCCTTCATTTATTTTTTTTCTGACGGATGTTGGCTCAAACTTGTCTTGCATACACGCGGTCACACAAAGTTGTCGGAAAATCCGATCGTTCTGAACGCAGTGACGTAAAACACGTACGTCGGGACTATAAACGGGGCAGTAGCCAATAGCTTTCATCTCTTAATTTATTCTGAGCATGCGTGGCACTTTGTGCGTCGGATTTGTGTACACACAATCAGAATTTCCGACAACGGATTTTGTTGTCGGAAAATTTTATAGCCTGCTCTCAAACTTTGTGTGTCGGAATTTCCGACAACAAGGTCCTATCATACATTTTCCATCGGAAAATCCTATCGTGTGTACGGGGCATAAGATTTGGTAGGCTGCATTATATTACAGTTTTGGTTTTGAATTTAAAGAGGAGCTCCAACCCCCCACCACCAAAAAATTAAAAGTTAACAATTACAAATACTGTAGCTGCTGACTTTTAATATTAAACCACTTACCTGTCCAGGGATCCTGCAATGTCAGCACCCCAGAAGTAAATGTTTGGGGATCTTAAAAGTGAGTTTACAAACTTCAAGATCATTCAGATTAAGAGAAGTAAGCTAGAAATAATTGAAATTCAATGTGGAAATTATATGAACAATAATATATGGTTTTACATTTTGACCATAGATACTCTTAGCATAATTGTATGAAAACATTTGTGCATAAGACCAATTACAGACCATCGGCAATCATCTCTAATCAAAATCACTTGAGGTCAGCTTCTATATTAAAATGTTTGGTATGGGTCAAGCTTTTTCTGTAAATTGAAATCATTTGCATTTTTATCTTGATCATTTATACTTTGTACAGAATAATACCAGAAACATCTTTTTTTCAGCTGTCACATTACATAATTTAAATAGCCACATGCCCTTTGTTTGTGGCTTTAGTTCCATATCTGCTGCGCTAAACACCATTACCTCCCTAGCCTCTAGTAATACGCCTTGCCTTTTAAAAGTATTGCTGTGACCTTGAGGTGCCAGTTTATAGTCTTTCTTTTATCTGCAGTATGTTTTTATGTACCTGCTTTCCATCCAATGCCCTGCCCAGCTATTACAAACTGTGTGTGCAGATGTAATCAATCTTGACCTTGTTTGTTGCATTTGGGACTGTCATTTACTGGAGGATGATCTTTTCCATGGTGTGTCACCTTAGAGTCACATTTAGTTTTTACTGCTTCATGTTTGAGCAGCTACTTAATGGCATATATACGTAAATTGTGCATGTCCCAAGTTTCTAGGATAAAAAAAGAGAACGTAATTTAAAAACCACATTGTCAGGAATATGAGCTTTTTGATGTTTTATATATACTGGGTATATATACGTATATATATATATATATATATATATATATATATATATATATATATATATATATATATATATATATATATTCTTTATTTTACAAATAAACATATAGTACACTTGACAATATTAATTATAAAATATTATGGGTTTACTAAGAATAGAGCACATCAGAAACCACTTCCTTTCAGAGGCAGAAGTAGGTGTACATTTCAGCTTCAGCTATTGTGCTCTGTAAATTTCAGTTTATTAAGTAAAGCAGCCCATTAGGCCTCATGAACACAGGACATTTAAAAAATGCCAGCGCTGCTGTCAGGTAAAAGCAGCGCTAAAAACGCGTTTTTTGAATAATGTTTATGAGCGTTTATGTGAGTTTTTGCCATAAAAACACTCCCCTTGCTATGTTCCACTCCCCAATTCCTACAATGCATTGTTAAAAAATAAATTATTAATTTTTCAATGTCATTTTGAGAGTCGAGAGAGAGAGGAGAGAACAGCGATTTCTTTAAGAGCTAACTGGGTTTTGTGTCTGAATACACTATAGATCACATCATGCAGAAAATTATTATATATAATTTATTTTTCTCTTTAACCTCCCTGGCGGTATGATTATTTCGGATTTTAGGTGCTGAAAGCGGTACAATTATTTTGCATGGAAATTTGGCGTTTTATATTGTAGGCCTGTAATTCTTAAAAATAACACACTTAAATTTGTCCAAACAAGAGTCTAGTAAACATCCCGGGTATGATGAAGTTTGAAACACAAAATCATAAATTATAATATAATAAATAAATATAGATAATTAAAAAAAATATATATAATAGTAATAAAATAAATTTCCCCACGATTCACTATCGCTCAATTCTGCAAGTGTTCTAATTTACTATCGCTGTTTTCTAGCTGGTCTAAAGCCACTTTTGATGTAGAGGGACACTTTTTGGTTGCTATGGACAATCTCAAGTTTCCAGACAGAAAGAACAGTATATATAATATAAAACTGCATGCAGGGCATGGGCCAAAGCACTGGGGACAAAAGGGATGTGAAATGATTTCATACGGTACTCTAATCTGTAAGATTAGAGTACTGTATGTGTTATGATTTTTACAGTTTTTTTAATTTGCCGCCAGGCTCCGCCCCCGTGCGTCGCAACGCTCGCAGGGAACACAGCCTGGCACAGAGAGGCTTCGGACACAGCGGGGGACATCGCAGGATCCTGGGGACAAGGTAAGTAACACTGCACCAGGATCCTGAGATGTAATCCTGAGCGTGGCTCGGGGTTACCACTAATGGTGCTGAAATTTAACCCCGAGCCACACTCAGGGAGGCTACATTAATATTTTTTTCATGTGCATGTATGTTTAACTCTAGATTTCTGGCAACTGGACAAACAATTACACAATTATTTCCTCATGGGTGTCTCCACAGTGGCCAAATCTACACGAGACACCTGCTTGGCATTGTGGGAGGAGTTGAAGGAAGTGGTCATGCCTGAGCCCAATGAAGACATCTGGGAAGCTATAGCTGATGAATTTTAAGAGAAGACCCAGTTTCCCATTTGCATCCCCAATGGCAAGCACGTCAAGGTTAAAAAACCTCCTCAGTCCGGATTCCTTTACTTCAACTATAGGAAATATTTTTCTATGGTCCTCCTTGCATTAGCTGATGCGAGTCTATGCTTCATAGCTGTGGATGTCGGAGCATACAGCGGCCAAGGTGATGCCTGTATCTTTCGAGAGTCAGCCTTTGGACATCGCCTACATGAAGGATGCCTTGACATTCCACCCAGCAGGCCTTTACTGTGCACAGCAGAACCCAGTCTACCCTTGGTCATTATAGTGGATGAACTTCTTTGGACTGACCGAAAAACTAATGAGGCCATACAGTGGCTACGGTCTCAGCCAGAAGCAAAAAATCTTCAATTATTGGCTTAGCCATGCCCGCTGTGTTGAGGAATGTGCCTTCGATGTCTGTATCTTAAAGTGGAGAGTACTGCTGTCATATATGTAGCTAGATGTGGAAAATACAATTAAAATGGTATTGGCATGCTGCGTAACTTCATAACTTTCTTTGGGACAAGGATAGAGGCACTGTTGAACTGGAGCCACAAAATCCAAGTCAACGTGTGCAGTTTATGGACTGTGGGTCAGCTTCATGGGTCATGACCATCCGCAATCAGTTTGCAGATTTTTTTGTATCCCTTGAGGGAGAAGTTTCATGGCAGGATCAATATGTGTAATATATTTTTAATATATTTGTAATATATAAAACTGTCACCTATGTCTCTTAACTCTGGTATGCTCCTACTGCTGCAACTCCAGCTAGAATCGCATTAGTGAAAACTGTCTCCTATGTCTCTTAACTCTGGTATGCTCCTACTGCTGCAACTCCACCCAAAAACTGAAACACTGCTATCTTTTTTTTTCTTATGTGTCTCTAATAATGCTGGTATGTTATTTTTACTTAACTGTCTGTAGACCTGTCCACATTACAATGCTTTATTATCTCCCTTGTCTTACCCAAAATTATGGCCCGTTTAACTTTAGTGCCCTCTTGATAGTCTGTTTCTGACTTAAGAATCTTGCCCTGTTAACCAGCCAAGCTTTATAACCTCTTGATTACTAATTGAAATCCACCCACACCCTACCCCTATCAGTATATATATAAGCTTCTCTTAGGGGAAGCATTTGCAGGGGGTACACATTTGCAACTTGGCTCTTTCTCAAAGTGGCGATTTCTATAAGTGGAATGCACTTCGGCGAATGCACAAAGCGAAGGGACACAAGATAAACACTTTGAAAACCAGCACACAGACATCAGGTGAACTTGTTTACTCCTTTAGCTCTTTTTCCTTGTAACATGCATTCTCTACCACTGCTTTTGACAACTCTGTCCTCCATCCTAAAACTATCTCTCCTTCACCCCTCTTCTCCCCCCCACAGCATATATATCACCCTCACTTCTGTCCTGTCCTTATTACTGCACCCACCAACTCCTGCTAATTCTAAATCCACACACACTAAAAATCTCCAAGACCCTGGGGCATGTCCCTTCATATAAATCCCACTCCCATATTACCTCCCTCACCCTCTTGCTTCTCCTAACCTCTGGAGATATATCCCCAAACCCTGGGCCTCCATCATTTAACTGTACCCCATGCACCCATCACCCTGCACCCTCTGGCAGCAGCCGCAATCAACACAATTTAGTTCCCATTTCTATTCTTCCCAAGACCAGACTCCCTTTCTCTTGTGCCCTTTGGAACTCCCGCTCTGTCTGCAACAAACTCACCTCTCTCCATGACCTCTTTATTGCCAACTCATTTAACCTACCTGCCATTACCGAAACCTGGCTCCACGAATCCGACACTGCATCTTCTGCTGCCCTATCCCATGGTGGTCTTCTCTGGACTCACTCCCCCAGATCCAGCGGACGTAAGGGAGGAGGTGTTGGAATCCTTCTAGCCCCACATAGCACCTTTCAGGTACTTCAGCGACCTCCCTATCTGTCACTCTCCTCTTTCTAAGCACACTGCATTTGTCTTTTCACTCCAATTTCTCTAAGGATAGCTGTGATCTACAGGCCACCTGGACCAGTATCAACCTTTCTTGAAGACTTCTCTGCCTGGCTACCCTACTTTCTTTCTTCTGAAATCCCCACAATCATTCTCGGGGACTTCAACATCCCTATTAATACTAACACTCCTTCCACTTCCAAACTTCTTAGCTTAACATCCTCCTTTGACCTGAAGCAATGGATACATGCTCCAACTCACTCAGAAGGCAATATCCTTGACCTCGTGTTCTCTCACCTTTGCACTCCATGCAACCTCTCTAACTATCCATTGTCTCTCTCTGATCACCACCTTATTAGTTTCACTCTCTCCCTTTCCTTCACCTCCTCTCCCTCCAACCACCTTAAAGTTACCTGCAGAAACCTACGTCATCTCAACCCTTCTCTTCTCTACTCTGCTATCAACAACCTCTACGACAAAATCTCACCCCTATCCTGCACCAACCTAGCCACTTCTGTGTACAACGCTTCACTTCTAGCCTCACTGAACTCACTGGCCCCCCTCACTACACACAGAATCAAGCCCAGACCCCTTCAACCTTGGCAAACAGATGATACTAAAAGTCTGAAAAAAAGTAGTCGTGCTCTTAAGCGCCTGTGGCGTAAGACTAAGTCCCAGAGAGATTTCAACCAATATAAATCTGCCCTCCAAAAATACAATTCCAGCCTCCTCTCTGCCAAGCAGACCTATTTTACCACTCTCATTAGCAACTTATCATCTTGTCCCCGTCAACTCTTCTCCACCTTTAACTCTCTACTTCGTCCTCCACCGCCTCCACCCGCCAACTCACTCACTGCCCAGGAGATTGCCAATCACTTCAAACAGAAGATTGATACTATTCGCGCGGAGATCTCTACTGTGCCGACACCCTCCACGCTTTACACTTCATGCCCACAGGCACAATCATTATTTCCCTCTTTCAACCCCACCACTACAGACGAAGTTGCTAAACTACTTGCTAATGTCCACCTTACCACCTGCCCTCTGGATCCTGTTCCCTCACAAATGCTACGTTCACCCTCTGGCCCTATGCTACACTCTCTAACCCACATCTTCAATCTCTCCCTCTCTTCTGGCATCTTCCCTAACTCTCTAAAACATGCACTTGTCAGACCCATACTTAAAAAGCCCTCACTGGACCCAACCAATCTTAACAACCTACGCCCCATCTCCTTGCTCCCCTTCTTATGCAAACTCCTCGAACGTCTGGTCTACAATCAACTGAGTGTCCACCTCGCTGATAATGGCCTTCTTGATCCCCTTCAGTCTGGATTTCGCCCTCAACACTCCACAGAAACTGCTCTCCTAAAACTAACAAACGATCTACTAACGGCCAAAACCAATCGACACTATTCTGTACTCCTACTCCCGGACCTCTCTGCTGCCTTTGATACGGTTGTCCACCCCCTCCTCCTCAAAAAACTACATGCCTTTGGTCTCCGTGACCGTACACTTCGCTGGTTCTCTGCCTACTTATCCAACCGCACCTTTAGCGTTTCTTATAACTCTACTTCCTCTTCTCCTCTTCCTTTCTCTGTTGGGGTCCCTCAGGGTTCTGTTCTTGGACCTCTACTATTTTCAATCTACACCGCCTCCCTGGGTCAACTGATAGCCTCCCATGGCTTCCAATACCACTCAAATCTATTTCTCTACCCCTCAGCTCACTCCCTCTGTCTCCTCACGTATCACTAATTTACTCTCAGATATATCAGTCTGGATGTCACACCACTTCCTCAAACTCAATCTAGCCAAAACCGAACTTATAATTTTTCCTCCCCCATATGCCTTTTCCCCTGATCTCTCTGTCAAAATCGATGGCACAACTATAAGCCCATCCCCACATGCCAAGGTTCTAGGTGCAGTCCTAGACTCTGAACTCTCCTTCAAGCAACACATCCAATCACTGTCCAAATCCTGCCGCCTCAACCTCCGCAACATCTCCAAAATACGCCCCTTTCTAACCAATGACACAACAAAGTTCTTAATTCACTCATATCCCCCTGATGATGACACGTGATCCCTGTGTCGAAGACGCATAGGGGAGGGGCAAGGACGGAGAGACTGACACGGACTTTACACCAGCGCTGTCCCAGCACAGCATACCGCACCAAACATCCAGTGATTTTGCATAGAAAGCCGCTATAGTATGGTGCACTGACGCACCAGTGCCATTTTCCTTTTCATTTATATGTATGGAGCCACATTGTTTCCAGCTGGAGGAGTGCAGCAGACACTGAGACTGAGCCCAGGGGTGGCTCCAAAGCGTATTTGGACTCAGGGTAGAAGCTGAGTCACATGCTCTGAGGTGAGCACATTAGCTTAAGGGGGTCACAAAGGTGCACCGGAGCATGTTTTGCAGCACTCAGGATATCTTCGGCACAATGTTGGATTGTTGTCACAGCTAAACACCACCTGTAAGCATTGTTTTATTATCACTGCTGGACATTATTTGCACGCACTATTTAGAGTGCCAAAGAGAACTTTTTTTTTTTTCATTATTTATTATTTATTAATTTTTTTATTTAAAAAAAAGCAGGATACTTTATATTGAGCACTAAGCACTTTTTATGTTGATTAAGACACTATGTATGGTGTAACAAGCACTATTAAGCCCTAATTTATGGTGTAACAAGCACTTGTTTTTTCACACCTTGTTTATTTATTCAACATTCATATTATTTGTATTTAATATTATCGCACTAGTAAGCACAGAGTTGGTTATTATTAATTTTTGTTTTTGGGGTCACCCAAGCGCAGCGCATAACTTGTAAATTTATCCTATGCACGTTATATCAAGCGTGATTAGCGCATGCAGCTGGTAGGTAGCACAAGCAAGGCATAAGATCATTGTGGCTCACAGAATTTTTTCAATTTGATTTGCTCTTAATTCACTCGCTGGTCATCTCTCGCCTCGACCACTGCAACTCCCTTCTCATTGGCTTACCTCTACATAGTCTGTCACCTCTTCAATCCATTATGAATGCCGCTGCCAGACTGTTGGCGCTATATAAATACTGTATAATAATATTTTGTTGTTTCTGCATCTTTTCTTCTTACTGTCCTTATTTATAATTATTTTTCCCTTGAATAATCGCTCTCCACCTATGCATTACTATGTAAGTAAAAATATACAGTCTGCTTCTGTCTCTGTATACGTTTACCCCACACAGACGAAAAAATTTCTTCTGTAGGAGGTAAAAATATACAGTCCACTTTGGTGTCTGTATACATTTACCCCACACAAAGAAGAAGAAATAATGTGTCCTTTTCTTCTGTAGAAGGTAAAAACATACAGTCCGCTTAGGTGACTGTATGCGTTTTCTCTCTTTTTTTTGAAGATTGCAAAAAAATAGACATGACAACTTCAGAAATTTACAAAAAATGTATTCTAAATCCAAATTTGACACTTTTTTGTAAAGGCAAACATGGAACAAAATTGCTGTTAAAACAAGAGTTGAAACAAGAAACATTACAAAGTGTTTAATTAGAGGTCTCCAACCTTTCTGTGTGTGGCCACAAAAAAACTGTACAGAGTGCCCCATTGTTGATGCCAATGGTAGAAATGCTGCACAATGTTTGTCATAAGTCTCAGTGGAATTAGTGCACTATTATTGTGCGAAATATTGCCCCATCATTGGTATTAGAGTATAGTGGTCCCTTCATTGGTATAAGTGGCAGTAATAGTGGCACATCATTTATATAAATGAAAGTAATAGTGGCACATCATTGGTATCAGTGGCAGTAATAGTGGCACATCATTGGTTTTAGTGGCAGTAATAGTGGCACATCATTGTTATTGGTGGCACGTCATTGGTAATAGTGGCACACAAAGAGTATCCACTCACATTTAAAAGTGCCCTCGAGCCGGCACGAAGCTTATCCAGCAGTTATGGACGGGTGTTGGGCTGTTTGCATGGTCCGCCTGATCGTACTGTGTGGCCTCCACGCTTGGCTTGCGCTCCAAGCCTCGTTCCCATTCACGTCCGGTCACCTGATGCAAAAAACTCCCAGCAGCCTCTTTTTTTGGATTTTAAATTAAAAAGTTGAAACATATTGCACTATGATCGTTTTTTGTCCCCATGCTTTTATATGAGGAATACTAGAGTCCAAGTTTTAGCCGGTGAGGAGTGTTACTTAGGTGGAGTGGTTATCCCTTGAATGAACCAAAGGTGCATCTTTAATTAAGTATCTGGTGAGTGGCCAATCTGAATGGTGGAGGTGTCTCACATAGTCACATATGATTATTGAAGGAACATAGGAGCACGCCAGTCACAACAATTGTTAAAGGATTTTGAAGCACGTTTGAAGGACTTTTTTTGTACATGCACTGGATAATATATGTTTATTTTTGTTTGATTTAAAGTTTTAAGTTAATGCACATGATATTATTTATAAGTGATTGTTTAGAATAATAGAAACGGAACATTGTAAGTGGTGGAAATATGGGAGTAGCGCATTCACACACACCAATCAGCATTTCCAGCCCATCTTAATGAAGGGTTCTTTTTGAATGCAGCAACCCTGACATATACTTTTGTAAAAGGTTTGGAGGAAGTAGTGGTTTTGCGTCGGTGACACACACACATTAATAATGGAACATCATTGGTATTAGTGGCAGTAATAGTGGCCCATCATTGGCATTAGTGGCAGTAATAGTGGCACATCATTGGGAGTAGTAGCAGTAACAGCCCCAAGCGATGCAGAAGGCCACATTTGGGAGACCACTGACCTAACAAAGGAGAAAAAAATTACAAACCTTGATATATTGGAAAACTTTTTCCCCTGGGAATTATTGCTTGGGGATATAGTTTGCATGCTTTGGTATTGTGATATGGGCTTAAAGTGTATTGTTGGTGGCAGTTTTGGTGCATGTACACAAAAGGGTGGAGAAGGGCCAGTGGAGGTCCCGGGAGCATGTTGGTGAAAAGAGGTCAAGGGACCAGCAGAGGACGCAGCGTGCATGGGTGGACCTTGAGAAACAGTGCATGGATTACTGGGAGGTGCGTGTCACAGCGATTGGATGCCCTATATCTTGAGGTCAGTGCATTTATGTCATCTAGACACTGTTTCTCAAGGTCCCCACCGATGTGCTCCAAAAAGTGATATAAATTGCGACAAAAGATGGACTGGGGATTATTAGGATTCAAAAATGAATGCGCAGACCTACTCTCTTGTCGTATTTTTTGGAAAAGTTGGAAGATCTGCTGCTACTGCTCTGAAGTCATTAAGCGCTGATTGCATCCATGTCCACGACCACAGGAATGGGATCTGTCAGACACTGACACTGTCAAGTTGTGATGGTCTGGGTAGTTCTTCTGCCTCCTAGAAAGAAAGACAATATGTGATAGATAGATAGATAGATAGATAGATAGATAGATAGATAGATAGATAGATAGATAGATAGATAGATAGATAGATAGATAGAGATAGGCAAAGTATCAGTAGCACATATTTTTATTCTAGAGGTTATATGCTTTCATAAAATAAATGGTTTGGGGGGGGGGGTCTTTCACAAATTCTAAAAGCTGTAAGGGAAAAATTAAAACCTTCAGATTTTTAGAGACATTTGGATATTTACACTTTTGCGTCTGTTCAATCTTCACCATTTCGCAAAAAGGCGCAATTTAAAAGTTACAAATATTTGTTATTTAGTAACTGAATACAGGTTAAGCTTTTATATTTAGTAGGAATTTTGAAAAATTTGCTGTGTATTTATCTGCTAATCTCGATTTTAGTGGATTTTTAGCAAAAATATTGTTTTGATAAATATTTGCGCAAATATCGTGGGACCTTAGAAATCAGTAGCACCTTTGTTTTATTCTGCTGGCCATGTGCTTTCAGAAAATATATGGTTTGGGGGGTCTTTTACAAACTCTGAAAGCTATAAGTGAAAAATAAAAAGCAAAGGAAAAATTGCAAAAATGATCTGGCCACCTAAGTGTACAAAATGGAGCACAGGGCCTGGCAGCAAAAAGGTTAAACATGGAAAACCTACAGCTTCACCTGCTCGCTGGATATGTACATATGAACTATTCAATCGTTCATATTTACCTGACTAAACAATTAGGAATCTTTAAAAAAATGTTTTTCACATTTTCACATAAAGAAAATATATAAAATATACTCTATATTCCCCTTAAGGTACTTAACTCAATGCAATCAAATTGATAAAATGCATATTTTATTTTCACATGATAATTTTCTTATCAAAATGCTCGATTCACAAACATAAATATTGCCTAGGTTTGGAACTGTTTTTTTCACATTTGAATAGCTATTTAAACTTTGAAAGCCTTTAGGTCTTATCTCCATCTAGAATGGTCCTTTTTCTGCATTCACTGATACCTTATAAAAATTCACTCAAGGTAGCAGCATTTGAAAGAGAAATAACCCATGCAATAATCTTTATGGAACTAACTTTTACATAGGAAATACCACAAAAATAAAAAAAAACTTGCATGCTGTAAATTCAAGTCATCAGTGAGCTAAAACCTTTAGTATATATAATTTTCAATAGTAAAAAATGAAAATAGGACATTTGTCAGTGAATTGGCTCTAAAAATATTATTTTAAAAGCTACGCTATGCTGCTCATAGAAATTATTACATGATTACATAATTTTTCCAATGTAATTTAGAAAATAAAGACATACAGTGGGTATAGAAAATGATCACCCCATTTAAAATAATCACATGTTGTTGCTTTGCAGCCGGAAATTAAGGCAGGCACAGTTTTTGTTTTACCAAGCTGTATTTACTAGTGCAACTTATGACATGCAAGTGAAAGATATAAAACCAACACTTCAGGAAAAAAAATAAATTCAAAAACAGAAATCACTGAGTAGGAAAAAGGATCACCCCCTCTTATGTCAGTATTTTGTCGAACCACCTTTTGCTTTAATTACAGCCTTTAGTCTGTTGGGATATGTCTCTACTAACTTTGCACATCTAGACTTTGCAATATTTGCCCACTTTTCTTTTCAGAACTGTTCAAGTTCAGTTAAATTTGATGGTCACCATTTGTGGACTGCAGTCTACAAGTCATTCCACACATTTTCAATGGGGTTTAAGGCTGGGCTCGGACTAGGCCCTACAAGGACATTCCCCTAGCAAAGCGAAGATACGTATATAGAGAGATGTAATAGCTGCTCACCCCGAATGATATAATGTGGCAAGGTTCCCCCAAAAGGGTGGGGTTTTCAGGCAGCGAGGTAGAATAGGTGACAAAAAATTCAAAGAAGAGTATTGGTATTATATTAATAATAACATTTATTAATGTACAAAAATGTATTTACCATTCATTTTAAAATATGAGTTCAGCAAGGGGGTATGACCAAAGTGCAAAACATGCAACATGAAAAGTTATATACAAGATTAGCTTATTAATTCAGCAATAACATACAGTCTTCAGACTCCCCACACTAATTCCTTTATATGTACAATGTAATCTTTACATATGATTTGTTTTCTCTTGTTTATTTATTTATTTATTTATTTATTTTTTCTCTACTTATTTTTAATTTTCCTATGTAATAGCAAAATTAGACTCTGTTCATATGTGATTATTCAACATATAAGTTTTGCTGATTGTTATATATTCAATAAAATCTTTTGACAAGGAAAAGTTATATACATTGCATTCCATAGCAAACATGTCTAGAAAGACCAAAACTGACGCGTTTCAACCCATTTAATTAGGGTCTTCTTCAGAGGATGAGTTTGCTGCAAGAAAAATACACATTTGGCATCTCAAATGGAAAAAATGCACCCAAACAATTATACAGGCGCAAGAAAAATGGCCGTCTCAAAACATTTACCTAAGGTATACGGAATAGGATCTCCCAACTGAAAGGTTACATGGAGGCTGTCAGGCAATCCCACAGGCCGACAAGGCAGGGTGCCCCAGGAAGGAACGGGGCCCCAATTGGTGCGGCTTACAAGGAGTCACACGATTGGTACACCTGCGGCAGAGTTTCCAGAGCATGAATGAAGGGTGTATATATATATATGTAAGAAAGAAATGATAATAATTTTGAGTGAATCTAAATGTTACTATTAGATTATAAATTTATATTATATATCACGGTCAAGCACCTCCACAGAAGTGTCCTCATACTCCGGTCGTGGCCACCATCCCCATGCACTCCTTGCATGGATGGGGGCAGATTTGCGCGCCAATGACATGGGGGGGCGCGTATGAATATCCCCAGCCACTCCCCGCAGCAACTGCAGGATTGGCTGTAGTCCCACCCCCACACTATACTTAACTGGGTTACCTCTACCATTTACTTCCTGCTTCCTGTCCTCCAACGGAACGGTATCCTGCTCACCGGCACTACCTTCTCCCTGGAAATTTTTTTTACAGGTAATCACTGTTTTCTATCCTGATGGTTGTTCACTTGCAGCCAAGGGGAAGGGGGGTGTTTAGCCTAATACTCACCTAAGCATTTGCTCCGGGCACTCTTCCTGACACCCATTACTTTCTTCCGTATCCAGGTGAACACCAGGCTCCATCGGACCCTTGTGCAGGCTCCTATATTGCGGCGCTTCTTGTGCCCTTCTTGTGGCACCTTGATGGTGCAAGGCAGGCCAGCCCACAGCCTCCCTGTTTACCTTCCTTGAACCAGGACACCCTAGCAGGTACTTTTTATATACACATAAATACTAGCATTTCTTTTGATTTGATTTTGCTACTATGTACTCACTGGCCCCTTCCCCTCTGCCAGTATGTGTGTATGGGGTACGGGACCTCCAGTGGTCTCGTGTACTTTTAGCTTTTACATAGCTCAGTAAAACTTCTATGTATTTTCATTTTTTCCATAGCGATCCGTGTCTCGCTCCCTGGATACAAACCACACTGACGGGATCCTTACGCCCTCTGCTGCGGAGTCTCCTTCTGGGGGTTGCGTGTTGGGCGTGCCTGGCCGACAGGCTCCGGATCAGACGCTGTTACGGAACAGTGGCACTCTGTCCCTTATAAGTTTTTAAAGTGGATGCAACGACATATGATGTTCTTAAGCAATACTATATGATTAGCACTTATCTGAATATGCTATGAACTCGGATGGTATGATTTATCATTTTTCATACCTCTACACTTTTTTCTCATGACTGTCCTTTAAATTATAGACATGTTTTGTTGTGCTGGTCTCAATCATACACCCCTGAAGAAGAGTAACACTGGAAACGCACCGGGTACTCCCCGTATGTGTTCCATATGCAGGCAGGGGGACCGTGGGATGGACAGGGGGACTGTGGGATGGACAAGGAGACCGTGGGATGGACAGGGGGACCGTTAGATGGGCAGGGGACAGTGGGATGAACAGGGGGACTGTGGGATGGACAGGGTCTGTGGGATGGACAGGGGGACTGTGGGATTAACTGGGGGACCGTGGGATGGACAGGGGGGCCGTGGGATGGACAAGGGGACCGTGGGATGGACAGGGGGACCATTGGAAGGGCAGGGGGACAGTGGGATGTGCAGGAGGACAGTGGGTGGACAGAGGGACTGTGGGATGGACAGGTGGACCGTGGGAAGGGCAGGGGGACAGTGGGATGCGCAGGGGGGCGTGGGATGGACAGGGGGACCGTGGGATGGACAAGGGGACCGTGGGATGTACAGGGGGACCATGGAAAAGGCAGGGGGATAGTGGGATGTGCAGGAGGACAGTGGGAAGGACAGAGGGACTGTGGGATGGACACAGGGGCTGTGGGAAGGGCAGGGGGACTGTGGGATGTGCAGGGGGACCGTGGGATGGACAGGGGGCCGCAGGATGGGCAGGGGGACTGTGGGATGAACAGGGGGACTGTGGGATTGACAGGGGGACCATGGGATGAACTGGGGGACTGTGGGATGGACAGGGGGAGCGTGGGATGGACAAGGAGACCGTGGGATGGACAGGGGGACCGTGGGATGGGCAGGGGACAGTGGGATGAACAGGGGGACTGTGGGATGGACAAGGAGACCGTGGGATGGACAGGGGGACCGTTAGATGGGCAGGGGACAGTGGGATGAACAGGGGGACTGTGGGATGGACAGGGTCTGTGGGATGGACAGGGGGACTGTGGGATTAACTGGGGGACCGTGGGATGGACAGAGGGACCGTGGGATGGACAAGGGGACCGTGGGATGGACAGGGGGACCGTGGGATGGACAGGGGGACCATGGGAAGGGCAGGGGGACAGTGGGATGTGCAGGAGGACAGTGGGTGGACAGAGGGACTGTGGGATGGACAGGTGGACCGTGGGAAGGGCAGGGGGACAGTGGGATGCGCAGGGGGACGTGGGATGGACAGGGAGACCGTGGGATGGACAGGGGGACCGTGGGATGGACAAGGGGACCGTGGGATGTACAGGGGGACCTTGGAAAGGGCAGGGGACAGTGGGATGTGCAGGAGGACAGTGGGAAGGACAGAGGGACTGTGGGATGGACAAGGGGGCTGTGGGAAGGGCAGGGGGAAAGTGGGATGTGCAGGGGGACCATGGGATGGACAGGGGGCCGTGGGATGGGCAGGGGGACTGTGGGATGAACAGGGGGGCTGTGGGATTGACAGGGGGACCGTGGGATGAACTGGGGGACTGTGGGATGGACAGGGGGAGCGTGGGATGGACAAGGGGACTGTGGGGTCGACAGGGGGACTGTGGAATGGACAGGAGGACTGTGGGATGGGCAGGGGGACCATGGGATGGGCAGGGGGACAGTGGGATGAACAGGGGGACTGTGGGATGAACAGGGGGGCAGTGGAGCTCAGTGGTGGACTGTACATACAGTGGGGATGGAAAGTATTCAGACCCCCTTAAAATTTTCACTCTTTGTTATATTGCAGCCATTTGCTAAAATCATTTGAGTTAATTTTTTTCCTCATTAATATACACACAGCACCCCATATTGACAGAAAAACACAGAATTGTTGACATTTTTGCAGAAAAAGAAAAACTGAACTATCACATGGTCCTAAGTATTCAAACCCTTTGCTGTGACAGTCATATATTTAAATTAGGTGCTGTCCATTTCTTCTGATCATCCTTGAGATGGTTCTACACCTTCATTTGAGTCCAGCTGTTTTTGATAATACTGATTGGACTTGATTAGGAAAGCCACACACCTGTCTATATAAGACCTTACAGCTCACAGTGCATGTCAGAGCAAATGAGAATCATGAGGTCAAAGGAACTGACTGAAGAGCTCAGAGACAGAATTGTGGCAAGACACAGATCTGGCCAAGGTTACAAAAAATTTCTGCTGTACTTAAGATTCCTAAGAGCACAGTGGCCTCCATAATCCTTAAATGGAAGACGTTAGGTGGATGTAGCCAGGTGGAGGGGAGGACAGGGTGGATGTAGCCAGGTGGAGGGGAGGACAGGGTGGGAGCAACCAGGTGGAGGGGAGGAAGGGGTGGGAGCAGCCAGGTGGAGGGGAGGACAGGGTGGATGCAGCCAGGTGGAGGGGAGGACAGGGTGGGAGCAGCCAGGTGGAGGGGAGGACAGGGTAGATGCAGCAGGGTGGAGGGGAGGGGAGGGTAGATGCAGCCAGGTGGAGGGGAGGACAGGGTGGGAGCAGCCAGGTGGAGGGGAGGAAAGGGTGGATGTAGCCAGGTGGAGGGGAGGACAGGGTGGAGGCAGCCAGGTGGAGGGGAGGAAAGGGTGGATACAGCCAGGTGGAGGGGGGGACAGGGTGGGAGCAGCCAGGTGGAGGGGAGGACAGGGTGGATGTAGCCAGGTGGAGGGGAGGACAGGGTGGGAGCAGCCAGGTGGAGGGGAGGAAAGTGTGGGAGTAGCCAGGTGGAGGGGAGGAAAGGGTGTAAGCAGCCAGGTGGCAGGGAGGACAGGATGGGAGCAGCCAGGTGGAGGGGAGGACAGGGTGGATGTAGCTGGGTGGAGGGGTGGACAGGGTGGATGTAGCCAGGTGGAGGGGAGGACAGGGTGGGAGAAGCCAGGTGTTAGGGGAAGAAAGGGTGGGAGCAGCCAGGTGGAGGGGAGGAAAGGGTGGATGTAGCCAGGTGGAGGGGAGGACAGGGTGGAGGCAGCCAGGTGGAGGGGAGGAAAGGGTGGATACAGTCAGGTGGAGGGGGGGACAGGGTGGGAGCAGCCAGGTGGAGGGGAGGACAGGGTGGATGTAGCCAGGTGGAGGGGAGGACAGGGTGGGAGCAGCCAGGTGGAGGGGAGGAAAGTGTGGGAGTAGCCAGGTGGAGGAGAGGAAAGGGTGTGAGCAGCCAGGTGGAGGGGAGGAAAGGGTGGATGCAGCCAGGTGGAGGAGAGGACAGGGTGGGAGCAGCCAGGTGGAGGAGAGGACAGGGTGGGAGCAGCCAGGTGGCAGGGAGGACAGGATGGGAGCAGCCAGGTGGAGGGGAGGACAGGGTGGATGTAGCTGGGTGGAGGGGTGGACAGGGTGGATGTAGCCAGGTGGAGGGGAGGACAGGGTGGGAGAAGCCAGGTGTTAGGGGAAGAAAGGGTGGGAGCAGCCAGGTGGAGGTGAGGACAGGATGGGAGCAGCCAGGTGGAGGGGAGGAAAGGGTGGATGTAGCCAGGTGGAGGGGAGGACAGGGTGGGAGCAACCAGGTGGAGGGGAGGAAAGGGTGGATGTAGCCAGGTGGAGGGGAGGACAGGGTGGGAGCAGCCAGGTGGTGGGGAGGAAAGGGTGGATGTAGCCAGTGATAAGGTCCTGTACATTTATGGAAGCCTGCATGCCGCCCCCTCCTCATCCCCCTTGCTCCCCCCAACTGGAGGTAAGTTCTTACCTTGGAGGATAATAGAATCACTGGCTCCCTCCACCCGACAGCTTTATTCCTTCTTCTCCTCTTTTCCTCTTCCCCCTCCCGCTCGGCATGCTGGGGGCTGCAGTCCTCGCAGGGAATCATTCTGGGGCCTGCTGGTATCTGGGACTACATATCCCATAATCCTCTAGCTGCTAGTTTCCCAGCCATTGGCCCTGCATGTAGCCAATAGGAGGGCATTGCCAGGTAAATGCTCGGCTCAAGAAGGAGGAGAAGGAGGGGTGGAAATCCACCGCAGCTACGGCTCTGCCTGTGTCACTCCCTTCACAGAGCCTGTCAGTTTCGGCACCACTGCCCTGTGTCAGCAACGGCTGATGGGGGGTCGGCATCAGCACAGACTGCTCACTATTTTCTTGGGGGGGGGGGGATTGACCCGTTGCCCCCCCCCCTGGATCTGCCCCTGAGTGGGGGTGGGGGATACAGGACACTGTGCAGGCACACAGTATTTATGTATTCCATAGTATGTTCAGCCTGAGGCAAGATGCAGGCTGTACTTGAGCAGGGAGCATGTTCAAGATGCAGGCTGTGATTGGAGGGTGTTTGTGCCAGAAGCAGGCTGTGACTTGTTAGGGGATGTACAGACCGGGCAAGAAGGGCATTAATCAGAGAGGCAGCACAGAGACCTAAGGTAACCCTGGAGGACCTACAGAGTTCCACAGCAGAGACTGAAGTATCTGTACATAGGATGACAATAAGCCATACACTCCACAGAGTTGGGCTTCATGGCAGAGTGGCCAGAAGAAAGCCATTACTTTCAGCAAAAAACAAAATGGCACATTTTGAGTTTGCAAAAAGCCATGTGGGAGACTACCAAAATATATGGAGGAAGGTGCTCTGGTCTGACTAAACCTAAAATTTAACTTTTTGGTAGGGATGAGCTTCGTGTTCGAGTCGAACCCATGTTCGACTCGAACATCGGCTGTTCGATCGTTCGCCGAATTGCGAACGTTATGGGCCGTTCGCGCTAAATTCGTGTGGCGCGTCACGGCCCATAATTCACTGCGGCATCGCAGTGCATTGCTGGCTGATGATTGGCCAAGCATGCACTATGACCCGCATGCTTGGCCAATCACAGCGCCGTCAGTAGAGAGAGCTGTAATTGGCCAAAGCCAGGGTGGCTTTGGCCAATTATGGCTCAGGGGATTTAGTACACACCCCACACTATATAAGGCCGCCTGCACGGCGGCCCTGTGTAGTGTGTGTTCCGGTGTGCTGAGAGATAGAGAGAGAGAGAGAGACAGTGTCATTTGATTTGAGTTAGATAGATTAGGCAGAACAGTCAGTCAGTTAGCTGCACTTACAGTGTATTGTGTATATATATGCATCCCAGGTGTTGCATATATATATATACACTGTATTCAGTTTAGCTAGATCCGTTCCTGTTATCTTCTATCTAGACTATTTACATTTAATGCAGTGCGTCCTGCTCACAGTGTTCAGCTAGATCCGTTCCTGCTATTTACATTTAGTGCAGTGCGTCCTGCTCACAGTGTTCAGCTAGATCCGTTCCTGTTATCTTCTAGACTATTTACATTTAGTGCAGTGCGTCCTGCTCACAGTGTTCAGCTAGATCCGTTCCTGCAATTTACATTTAGTGCAGTGCGTCCTGCTCACAGTGTTCAGCTAGATCCGTTCCTGCTATTTACATTTAGTGCAGTGCGTCCTGCTCACAGTGTTCAGCTAGATCCGTTCCTGCTATTTACATTTAGTGCAGTGCGTCCTGCTCACAGTGTTCAGCTAGATCCGTTCCTGTTATCTTCTAGACTATTTACATTTAGTGCAGTGCGTCCTGCTCACAGTGTTCAGCTAGATCCGTTCCTGCAATTTACATTTAGTGCAGTGCGTCCTGCTCACAGTGTTCAGCTAGATCCGTTCCTGCTATTTACATTTAGTGCAGTGCGTCCTGCTCACAGTGTTCAGCTAGATCCGTTCCTGCTATTTACATTTAGTGCAGTGCGTCCTGCTCACAGTGTTCAGCTAGATCCGTTCCTGCTATTTACATTTAGTGCAGTGCGTCCTGCTCACAGTGTTCAGCTAGATCCGTTCCTGCTATTTACATTTAGTGCAGTGCGTCCTGCTCACAGTGTTCAGCTAGATCCGTTCCTGTTAAATTCCTACTGACCGGCAGGCTTGTCTGGTTACAGTATATAAAGCTACCTGAAGAAAATTACAGGTGTTCTATTTGATCCTATTAGTACCACGGTCAGGCAGCTAGACTATTTACATTTAGTACAGTGCGTCCTGCTCACAGTGTTCAGCTAGATCCGTTCCTGTTATCTTCCTACTGACAGGCAGGCTTGTCTGGTTACAGTATATAAAGCTACCTGAAGAAAATTACAGGTGTTCTATTTGATCCTATTAGTACCACGGTCAGGCAGCTAGACTATTTACATTTAGTACAGTGCGTCCTGCTCACAGTGTACAGCTAGATCCGTTCCTGTTATCTTCCTACTGACAGGCAGGCTTGTCTGGTTACAGTATATAAAGCTACCTGAAGAAAATTACAGGTGTTCTATTTGATCCTATTAGTACCACGGTCAGGCAGCTAGACTATTTACATTTAGTACAGTGCGTCCTGCTCACAGTGTTCAGCTAGATCCGTTCCTGTTATCTTCCTACTGACAGGCAGGCTTGTCTGGTTACAGTATATAAAGCTACTTGAAGAAAATTACAGGTGTTCTATCCCAGCTTAGTGCAGCTACAGGCCATTAGTATGTCTGGAAGGCCAAGAAGGAGAGGCAGACAGTCACAAGCCAATAAGAGAGGGCAAGCAGGCTCTGTGTCTAGTGCTGGTCGTGGAGACGGTGCATCCTCATCAGCACGTGGCCATGGGACACGCTTGGCCTTTTTTTCGGCAGCTGGCCATGTTGAGCCGCAACATGCGGAAGACTTGGTCGAGTGGATGACCAAGCCGTCCTCATCCTCCTCATCCTCTCTCACCCATGCCCAGGGTGCTTTGTCTGGCAAAGCAGCGGCCTCTTCCCTCAGCTCAATGTCATCAGTGACTCCTTCCCTAGCTCCACCATGTCCTCATGAGGATTCCCTCGAACTGTTTGACCACAGTGTTGGGTACATGCTCCAGGAGGATGCCCAGCGTTTGGAAGGCTCTGATGACGATACTGAGCTCGATGAAGGCAGTAACATGAGCGCGGACAGAGGGGGTGCCCAAGAAGGACAGCAATCTGGCAGTCATGCTCCCCCTGCTGCAGCATACTGCCAGGTTTGCTCCAGTGATGAGGAGGGAGGGGATGATGAGGTCACTGACTCAACGTGGGTGCCTGATAGGAGAGAGGAGGAGGAGGAGGAGGAGGAGGAGGAGGAGGAGGCGGCAGCACATCACCAACGAGGCAGGATGCCCTCCAGGGGCCAGCCTAAGGGCAGCACATTGACTGCATCACACCCCAAAGCTCCACATGTGCAGGGCGCTGCAGTCTCTGCGCGTTATTCAAAAAGTTCTTTGGTGTGGGCCTTTTTTGAGACGAGTGCATCAGATCGCACCGCTGCTATTTGCAACATATGTCTCAAGCGTATCTCGCGTGGCCAAAATATCTCCCGCTTGGGTACCACATGCTTGACCAGACATATGTTGACCTGCCATGCAGTTCGTTGGCAAGCGTATCTAAAAGACCCACACCAAAGAACAAAGAGGATCTCTCCTTGCTCCTCATCAGCTGAGATTTCCAACCCCACTAGACCTTCAGTCCTCTCTGAGACCTGCAGTGAGAGGAATGAAGGTGTAGAATTAGGTGTGTCACAGCCAAGTACTTGTGGGCAATCTGCTTTTGGTACACCAACGTCAGATTGTACCAGGCAAATTTCCCTGCCCCAGCTGCTGCACCGCCGAAAGAAGTTTGCTCCCAGCCATCCACATGCCCAGCGGTTGAATGCTAGCTTGGCAAAATTGCTAGCACTTCAACTGCTGCCTTTTCAGTTGGTAGACTCTGCCCCCTTCCGTGAGTTTGTGGAATGTGCGGTTCCTCAGTGGCAGGTACCCAAACGCCACTTTTTCTCACGGAAGGCGATTCCGGCTCTCTACCGGCATGTGGAAGGCAATGTCCATGCCTCGCTGGACAGGGCGGTCAGCGGTAAGGTGCATATTACCGCTGACTCATGGTCCAGCAGGCATGGACAGGGACGTTACCTAAGTTTCACGGCGCATTGGGTGACTCTGCTGGCAGCTGGGAAGGATGCAGGACAAGGTGCAGTAGTGTTGGAGGTTGTTCCGCCACCACGCCTCCAAAATGCTGATTGTGACACACCTCTCTCCTCCACCCCCTCCTCTTCTTCTTCCTCCATGGCCTCTTCCTCGGAACCAGCGGTGCTCCGTAGGCGTTCAAGGGGCTACGCAAGTACGCAGGCCAAAAGATGCCATGCGGTGCTTGAGCTGGTGTGCTTGGGGGACAGGAGCCACACTGGGGCAGAGGTTCTGTCAGCTCTGCAGGGGCAGGTTCAGAGGTGGTTGACGCCACGCCAACTTAAGGCAGGAATGGTGGTTTGCGACAATGGCACCAACCTCCTCTCTGCCCTCCGACAGGGACAAATGACCCATGTGCCCTGTTTGGCTCACGTCCTTAACTTGGTGGTGCAGCGGTTCTTGGGCAGGTACCCGGGCTTACAGGATGTCCTGAGGCAGGCCAGGAAAGTCTGTGTGCATTTCCGCCGGTCATATAATGCCAGTGCTCGGCTGACGGACCTCCAAAAGGAGTTTAACCTGCCCAAGAACCGCCTAATCTGTGACATGCCCACCAGGTGGAACTCAACGTTGGCCATGCTGCAGCGGCTGCACACGCAGCAGAGGGCCATCAATGAGTACCTGTGCGACTATGGCACCAGGACAGGGTCAGGGGAGCTTGGTTTTTTTTCCCCACGCCAGTGGGCCATGATCAGGGATGCATGCACTGTCCTGTCACCATTCGAGGAGGCCACGAGGATGGTGAGCAGTGACAGTGCATGCATCAGTGACACTGTCCCCCTTGTCCACCTGTTGGAGCACACGCTGCGTGGAATAATGGACAGGGCACTTGAGGCAGAACAGAGGCAGGAAGAGGAGGACTTCCTTAGCTCTCAAGGCCCCCTTTATCCAGACAGTGTTCCTGCGTGCCCGCCGATCACACAGGAAGAGGACGAGGAGGAAGAGGAGGAGGAGGAAGATTGTGTCAGTATGGAGGTGGAGCCTGGCACTCAGCATCAGCAGCAGTCTTTAAGGGATCAGTCCCAAGAAACACATGGACTTGTACGTGGCTGGGAGGAGGTGGCTGCGGACCATGTCGTTCTTAGTGACCCAGAGGACTCCGGACCGAATGCCTCAGCAAACCTACGCTGCATGGCCTCCCTGATCCTGCAAAGCCTGCGTAAGGATCCTCGTATTCGTGGTATCAAGGAGAAGGACCAATACTGGCTGGCAACCCTCCTTGATCCACGTTACAAGGGTAAGGTTGCGGACCTTATCTTGCCATCGCAGAGGGAGCAGAGGATGAAACATCTTCGGGAGGCCTTGCAGAAAGGTCTGTGCAACGCGTTCCCAGAGACTGGGAGGTTACAAACTCCTGTTTCTGGACAACGTGTTGCTGAGGCTTCGGTCAGTCAAAGAAGGAGCGGTGGAGAAGGTGGCCGTCTGACCGATGCGTTCAGACAATTTTTTGGTCCGCAGCCCCAAGGTATGATCGGTTCCAGCAACCATCGCCAGCGTCTGTTTTACATGGTGCAGGAATACCTAGGGGCAAGATCAGACTTGGACACCTTTCCCACCGAAAATCCTCTGGGTTACTGGGTCTTGAGGATGGATCACTGGCCAGAGCTTGCACAGTATGCAATTGAGCTACTGGCCTGTCCTGCATCCAGCGTTCTTTCGGAACGCACATTCAGTGCTGCTGGAGGCGTGGTAACCGATCACAGGGTGCGTCTGTCCACCGACTCGGTCGATCGGCTGACCTTCATAAAAATGAATGAGTCTTGGATCACCACCAGCTACCAAGCACCTGATGCTGATGTAACCGAATAATTTTTTTTGAAATCTCAGATCCCTTCAAAGACTGCCTATGCTGATGCTGAGTGACTATCCCTGAGTAATTATCCTCTTCCTCCTCAATCATCACGCTGATAGCTTGTAAGAACATTTTTGGTTCTGGGCGCCACCACCAGTGCCTAAGGCACAATTTTTCAGCCCCTGTTTAACAGGGGCGTGTAATTACAATTTTTGATGTAATACTTTGCAGCAGGGCTCGTTCCTGCATTCCAACTAGAGTGTCTGTGAGGGGTTGCAGTGTTGTGGCACCAGCACCAGTGCCTAGGGCCCAATTTTTCTGCCCCTGTCTAACAGGGGCGTGTAATTACAATTTTTGATGCAATACTTTGCAGCAGGGCTCGTTCCTGCGTTCCAACTAGAGTGTCTGTGAGGGGTTGCAGTGTTGTGGCACCAGCACCAGTGCCTAAGGCCCAATTTTTCTGCCCCTGTCTAACAGGGGCGTGTAATTACAATTTTTGAAGCAATAATTTGCAGCAGGGCTCGTTCCTGCGTTCCAACTAGAGTGTCTGTGAGGGGTTGCAGTGTTGTGGCACCAGCACCAGTGCCTAAGGCCTAATTTTTCAGCTCCTGTTCAACAGGGGCATGTAATTACAATTCTTGATCTAATATTTCACAGCAGGGCCCTGTGAGGGCTTACAGTGTTGTGGCCACAGCAACACCTAAGGCCCAAATTTCTGCTGAGTATATAGGGCAGGACCCTACTTTCAAACATCTAACTTACAAACGACTCCTACTTGCAAACGGAAGGAGACAACAGGAAGTGAGATGAAATCTACCCCTAGGAAGGGAAATTCTCTCCTGTAAGAGTTAATATGGGAAAACAATTTCTCCTTTCCACTGATGCTTTCCAATCCTTGTTCCACAAAAAAACCCAAATTTTCAAAAAACATTTTTCATTGGGACAAAAAAGTGAGGTGAAATCTTCTGAAGAGGAGGAAAGACAGCAAAACAAATGTCACAGGGGTGATAACCCTTCCCTATGTTTTCCAAAAAGCTTAGAAAAGATTTTTTGGCTGGAGCTAAACACGTTAAAAATGTTCAAAATTACAAACAGATTCTACTTAACAACAAACCTACAGTCCCTGTCTTGTTTGCACCGCCTGTATACTGCTGTTCAGAGTATATAGGGCCTGGTGGCCCCACACCTTTCCTTATTTTAATTTGGGTGCGGGGTTCCCCTTAATATCCATACAAGACCCAAAGGGCCTGGTAATGGACTGGGGGGTACCCATGCCGTTTGTCTCACTGATTTTCATCCATATTGCCATGACCCGACATGACATTAAACCCGCAAGCAGTTTTAAATGAGATTTTTTCCTTTAAAAATGACATTTGGTGCAGGGACTGTTCTAAACATGGGAAACACGCGTCACTTTACAGGCATACTATAGACACCCCCCAGGTACGATATTTAAAGGAATATTTCACTTTTTTTTTTTTACTTTAAGCATCATTAAAATCACTGCTCCCGAAAAAACGGCCGTTTTTAAAAGTTTTTTTTGCATTGATACATGTCCCCTGGGGTAGGACCCGGGTCCCCAAACCCTTTTTAGGACAATACCATGCAAATTAGCCTTTAAAATGAGCACTTTTGATTTCGAACGTTCGAGTCCCATAGACGTCAATGGGGTTCTAACGTTCGTGCGAACTTTCGGTCCGTTCGCGGGTTCTGGTGCGAACCGAACCGGGGGGTGTTCGGCTCATCCCTACTTTTTGGCCATCAAAGAAAACGCTGGCGCAAACCCAACACATCAAAAGAACACCATCCCCACAGTGAAACATGGTGGTGGCAGCATCATGCTGTGGGGATGTTTTTCAGCAGTCGGAACTGGGAAACTGGTCAGAGTTGAGGGAAAGATGGATGGTGCTAAATACAGGGATATTCTTGTGCAAAACCTGTACCACTCTGTGTGTGACTTGAGGCTAGGACGGAGGTTCACCTTCCAGCAGGACAATGACCCCAAACACACTGCTAAAGCAACACTTGAGTGGTTTAAGGGGAAACATGTAAATGTGTTGGAATGGCCTAGCCAAAGCCCAGACCTCAATCCAATAGAAAATCTGTGTTCAGACTTAAAGATTGCTGTTCACAAGCGCAAACCATCCAACTTGAAGGAGCTGGAGCAGTTTTGCAAGGAGGAATGGGCAAAAATCCCAGTGGTAAGATGTGGCAAGCTCATAGAGATTCTATCATAGAAGGACATGGGATATGGGAGTCTGAAAGGGCTGCACACCCTACAAGTGTTTGAAAAGAAATTGAGGATTCCCCATGGGGATTTTTTAAGCAGCAATTAAGAGTCAATGTTTCATAAAAACTATTATTTTATTATCAAACGACGATTGGACATGATTAAAGTACAAGAGCTAAAATATGAGCTCTGGTGTACACAAGGCGAAACAATCTAGGCTACATCAGGAGGTAATTCCCTGTGATATAGAGGAAATATACATCATGAAATAATTCCCTGCAGTATTAATAAATACACCATCCGATGTATGGAAATCCCCCAATGCATTTCTGCCTTGAAGCTTATCATCTTCTTCAGGGGGTTCTTACATTTCTGTTAATACATCAAAGGGACAAGTTTCAATATTTGATGTTTAGTGTCCAATACAAACATATTTCAGTATGCATTATCATATGTCGATTTATATATCGCAGTATATTTACCCTTTCTGCCAAATGGGTTCGCTTAACCAGAGACTTCTTTAAAAACCAGAGGATTCCCTCAGAGATGATCCCGGACCCCGCTAGAGAACCATCCACGCCTACACCCTTAGGTGCAACCCCAGCCCGTGAAGCTTACAAGTGGTCACATAATAGTGGAGCTCCCACGGGGATGCGTATGGGCGAAAACACCTCAAAATTACAATTATATTTAATTAGTGAAAAAAGAAAACTAAAGCGCTAATGTGTATTCTCTATAAAATAGCAAAACATCAAAAAGAAATGTGTAAGCTGCAACCAACCAATTAGTGCTGTGACACCTGTTGCTATAAATCAATATAAAATATGTTGGTGCGCTTATCAAACTATCCCCATCTGTTGGAGTGGTGCTTATATATAAAATCCTAAACCATAAAAACACCCTGATATAATCAGTAAAGTGAATAAGTGCAAATAAATAATCAATCAATAAAGTGAATAAATGCAAAAAAATGCATCAAAAAAACATATACCCTGATATCATAATCAGTAAAGTGAATAGGTGCAAATAAATATATCGATCAATAAAGTGAATAAATGCAAATAGATGCATCAAAAAACATATAAGGGAACACACATCCCTAGATATATGTAGATGAAAAAAAAAAAGAAGCAATAAATAGTGTCTGTGTTAATCCAGCTGAGGTCTAATGCCACGTACACACGGTCGGACTTTTCGGCTACAAAAGTCCGACAGCCCGTCCGACAGACTTTCGACGGACTTTTGGCGGACTTGCAGCGGACTTTATAACGAACGGACTTAACTACATACGATCACACAAAAGTCCGACGGATTTGTACGTGATGACGTACGACCGGACTAAAATGAGGAAGTTGATAGCCAGTAGCCAATAGCTGCCCTAGCGTGGGTTTTTGTCCGTTCGACTAGCATACAGACGAGCGGATTTCTGGGTCCGGCGGAGTTACGACGTAAAGATTTGAAGCATGTTCCAAATCTAAAGTCCTTCAGATTTGCGACTGGAAAAGTCTGCTGAATGTCCGGTGAAGCCCACACACGATCGGATTGTCCGCCGGATTTGGTCCGTCGGACAAGTCCGGTCAAAGTCCGACTGTGTGTACGCGGCATAAATGTCCAATCGCTTGCCTTTGATGAACTTGCTTGTATTTCAATTCTCACAGATCACAGTTGCATGATGAATTACATTTGAAAGGTGATGATTCACATAAAGATAAAAGAAAAACCATCATTGCGCAGTGTTTTAAATGCTACAAGACTGGGCAAATAATGTAATCCACTCACACATTTGCAGTAGCTGAATCACTTTTGTTATAATGGTCAGACAGCTTCACCGCTCATACAGCTATCGCTGTGTTTGCCAAACACTATGCGAAGTAGTCACTGAGGTTGTGAGGCAACAAAACACGAAAAATGCCAAGGGGGGTGAATACTTTTGTAAGGCACTGCATGTCAGTATTACATTGTATATCCCTGGATGTTGCGGTTGTTCAGGTGCTTATCTAATAGTTTTTTTAAACTATCGATGCCCCCCGCTGAAACCACCACCTGTGGAAGGGAATTCCACATCCTTTCGCTCTTACAGTAAAGAACCCTCTACACAGTTTAAGGTTAAACCTCTTTTCTTCTAATTTTAGTGAGTGGCCACATGTCTTATTAAACTCCCTTCTGCTAAAAAGTTTTGTCCCTATTGTGGGGTCACCAGTATGGTATTTGTAAATTGAAATCATATCCCCTCTCAAGCGTCTCTTTTCCAGAGAGAGCAAGTTCAGTGCCTCCAACCTTTCTTCATAACTAATATCCTCCAGCTTTGTTGCCCTTTTTTGCACTCGCTCCATTTCCAGTACATCCTTCCTGAGGACTGGTGCCCAGAACTGGACAGCATACTCCAGGTGAGGCCGGACCAGAGTCTTGTAGAGTGGGAGAATTATCGCTTTATCCCTAGAGTTAATCCCCTTTTTAATGCATGCCAATATTCTGTTTGCTTTGTTAGCAGCAGCTTGGCATTGCATGCCAATGCTGAGCCTAATCATCTAAAAAGGACCCTTAGGTCCTTTTCTATCCTAGATTCCCCCAGAGATTCACCCCTTAGTGAGTAGATTGCATTCATATTTTTGCCACCCAAATGCATTATTTTACATTTTTCTACATTAAACCTCATTTGCCATGTAGTTGCCCACCCCATTAATTTGTTCAGATCTTCTTGCAAGGTTTCACACATCCTGCGGAGAAGTTATTGCCCTGCTTAGCTTAGTGTCATCAGCAAATACAGTGATTGAACTGTTTACCCCATCCTCCAGGTCATTTATGAACAAATTAAACAGGATTGGTCCCAGCACAGAACCCTGGGGGACCCCACTACCCACCCCTGACCATTCAGAGTATTCCCCATTTGTCACCACCCTCTGAACTCGCCCATGTAGCCAGTTTTCAATACATGTACTCGCCCTATGGTCCATGCCAACGGACCTTACTTTGTACAGTAAACGTTTATGGGGAACTGTGTCAAATGCTTTTGCAAAATCCGGATACACCACGCCTACGGGCCTTCCTTTATCTAGATGGCAGCTCACCTCCTCATAGAAGGTTAATAGACTGGATTGGCAAGAATGATACTTCATGAATCCAGGCTGATTACTGCTAATGATACCGTTTTCATTACTAAAATCTTGTATATAGTCTCTTATCACCCCCTCCAAGAGCTTGCATATTATTGATGTTAGGCTAACTGGTCTGTAATTCCCAGGGATGTATTTGGGCCCTTTTTAAATATTGATGCTACATTGGCTTTTCTCCAATCAGCTGGTACCATTCCAGTCAGTAGACTGTCAGTAAAAATTAGGAACAATGGTCTGGCAATTACTTGACCGAGTTCCCTAAGTACCCTCGGGTGCAAGCCATCCGGTCCTGGTGATTTATTAATGTTAAGTTTCCCAAGTCTATTTCTAATTCTGTCCTCTGTTAGCCATTAGGGTGCGTCATGAGGACAAACACTGCAGTTTTGGTTACTGAAGTAACTGACCGAGGAGAAGAATAAATTCAACACCTTCACCATCTCCCCATTATTTGTAACCAGATGTCCTTCTTCATTCTTTATGGGGCCAATATGGTCTGTCCTCCCTTTTTTACTGTTTATATGCTTAAAGAATTTCCTGGGATTTTTTTTTGCTCTCCTCCGCTATGTGTCTTTTGTGTTCTATCTTAGCCGCCCTAATTGCACCCTTACATATCTTGTTGCATTCTTTGTAAAGTCTGAATGCTGATCCCTCAGCCTTGTATTTTTTGAAGGCCTTCTCCTTTGCTTTTATATGCATTTTTACATTGGAGCTAAGCCATCCAGGACTTTTGTTCGCTCTTTTAAATTTATTTCCCAATGGGATGTACTGGCTAATATCCTTATTTAATATGCTCTTAAAGCAAACCCATCTCTCCTCCATGTTCTTTGTTTCTAAGATTTTATCCCCTTTCCTCTGAGCCCAGTGGCGGAACACCAGGGACCAGTCGCAAGTGGGTGGCTGCATATAAATGAACCGATTTCTCCATTTCCCCCTGCTTCTCCCCCTGCTTCTCCTCCTCTCTAATGGAGAGATCGGTTCCTCTATGCCAGTGTTTCTCAATCTTTTTTCAGTCAGGGCACCCTTGAAGTATACCCCTAGGTGAATGGGGCTGCACTGCAACCACTCTGCAACTGTGTGCATTGCATGCAGTTGCAACATAGTGATGATGCATTTAAGGGGTTAAAACAGGCGGTCAGGAGGCAACATATTGCCTCTTTACCGGCTGTCAAATGCTTCTGAAACGCGATCTGAGCATGGATCGCTTTTCAGAGGAACAGCATTTTTTTTGCTGGTACTTTGAACAAGCAAGAAAACAAAATCAGTTCTGATTGTACACATATAGAGGGGTCAGGATTAAACGCGTATACATAAAATGTGCATACATACATCTAAACACACACACATACATACATACACATATATAAACACACACACATATTACACACACATATACTGTATATATACACACACACATACATATATAAATACACACACATATAAACACACACACATATGTATATATATAAATGCACACACATATAAACACAAGCAAACACACACATACATACAGAAGGCCTTTTAAAAATCGGCAGTGCTTTACCTTACCTTCTTCCTACCTGGTACTGCACTGTAGGGGGAGACAAAGAGCACAGCACACACTGTGCTTTCACTTTAGGTCTATCAGTGTGACGATTACAGTGCCGATTACAGTTCGGCTGAGGATATGGGAGCTCGGTCTCAGCTGCCCCTGCCGTTCCTCCTATCGAGATATACAGGGGGCCCGGTCGCCAAGGCAACCTTAGTGACCCCTATACTTCCGCCACTGGCGTCTACCATCTGACCCATGAAATTGTCCTGTAAGACATTTAGGAACTGGCGAACCTTAGACGAATGCATGGTTCCCTCCACCCAGTCTATGTCTGGATAATTAAAATCCCCCATTCTGATAACACTTCCCATCCTTGCTGCTAATCCAAATCAGGTAAGGGGGCCTATAGCATACTCCCAGTATTATTTTCCCCTTAGCTTCATCTCTTTGGAGCTCTACACATCCTCCCTAGCTCTCTTATTGATGTCATCTCTCACATTCACTTGTACATTATTCTTGATATATAGGCATACCCCTCCCCCTTTTTTACCCTCTATATCCCTGAGATAAAGGGAATACCCTTGAACAGTTGCCAGCCAATCATGAGAGCTGTTGAACCAGGTCTCTGAAACTCCCACAAGATCTAAAGCCTCCTCGTTCAACAGTATCTCTAGTTCACCCATCTTGTCCACCAGGCTCCTGGCATTGGTGACCGGTCGCATACTATCCTCTTATTGGGTGTTTCGAGATTGCAAATAGGACTTGTTACTATACTTACCTCAGGTTTATGTGCTTTAGTCAACCTAGCACTAATGCCCCCAATACTACCCTCTGGAAAATGTTCATTGCTGACTATCTCTACCTTTGGACCCTCCCACCGTCGCCTAGTTTAAAAACCCCTTTAATTTTTTGGCCATCTTCACTCCCAGCAGATCAGAACCCTCCTCATTTAGGTGCAGTCTGTCCCTTCTAAAGAACTGGTGACCGACTGAGAAGTTGGCCCTGTTCTCCAGGAACTCAAACCCCTCCTTACTACACCAGCTACTCAGCCACTTGTTTACTTCCCTAATCTCCCTCTGCCTTTCTGGTGTGCCTCGAGGTACCGGTAGTATTCCTGAGAATACTATCTTGGAGGTCCTTTTCCTCAATTTAGCTCCTAAGTCCCTAAAATCATTCTTTAGGACACTCCATCTGCCTCTGACTTTGTCATTGGTGCCAATGTGCACCATGACAGCCGGGTCTTCCCCAGCGCCTCCCTTTTAAGCTTAGTTCCAGCTTGGAATTCCACTTTAAGGGCTGGTTCACACCTGAATCACACAGGAACACAGGTCACATTCCTGTGTAATTCAGTGTGGTGCGATTTTCAGCCCATTCATTTGAATGCGCTGAAATTGCACTGAATCGCACCAAAAGTAGTGCATGCACTACTTTTCAAAAACTCCACCAGATCGCATTGTATTCCAGTACTATGCAATCCAGTGCAGGCAAACTCACTACGTTTGTGATCTGCATTTTGGGCGTCGTTAGGAATACAATGACATTGACATACATACGTTAGGAATACAGATTACACACCCAGTGTGTTTTGAACGTGGTGCCGGAAACATGCATGCACGCTCTTGTGCAGAAGTGAAATCTTTATGGAACTTGGTTTCAAACAAAGATATATACCAAATTTCAATTGATTGCTGAGTTTTTTTTTTTAGGAATGGACCATTATCAGGCTTAGGTTTTATTGCAATTGTGTATAAATAAAATGAATACTTTTATGAAATTATGTCATCACTATAACACCTGGAAAATCCCATGTCAGTAGTTCTCTTTTTGTGTATCTTACATAATAAAAAAAATACATAATTTGTTTATTTACAGAAACCAAAACTCAACACATTAGTTTAGCTCAGAGGTCGGCAACCCGTCGATCATGATCTATCCATTGATGGCGGGCAGCTGACGCGTTCTTGCTTCTTCAGTTCTTCCCCTCAGCCCCCACCACTGTCATCTGCGTTGCAGAATGGAGAGCAGGAGGCAGCACAGTACTGGACAGAGAGCGAGAGCTGCCTCTGTTAACCTTTAAAGTTAACCAGCAGGTAGTTGGCTGTTAGGATGCCGGGCAGTCTTAGTAACTAATCACAATCCTATTAATATGAAAAGTTGACTCTTCTGCTCCCGCCCTCCATCCAGTGCTGTGCTGCCTCCCACTCTCTGCTCTGCTGCACATCCTTTGTAACGTAGGAAAGTGCTACCCACACACTGCTGTGTGTTTGTTTTGGGGGGAATGATGTGAAGGGGTAAAGGACACTGCTGGAGGGGGGGGGGGCGGATAGGGGAATCTACTGTGGGGTGGACAGAGGAAACTGCTATGAGGGTCAGGGGACACTGCTTTGGGAGAACCCAGGACACTACTGTGGTAAAAGGAAAGAAGACACTTCCATTTGGGGACAGAAGGCAGAGGAAACTATAGTGGGGTAATTTGAAGGGGGCAGAAGACACTGCTATGGGGGGCAGAGGGCACTACAGTGGGGAGTAGGGGTGATGTGAAAGGGGCGGGGACACTACTGTGTGTAGGGTGGTGGGTACAGAGGACACTACTGTGGGGTGATGTGAAGTGGAGGGGGCAGAGGAACTGAGCTCAAACATACTGAAAACCATTGAGATGAAATGGTGTGGAGTGATTGCCCACCAGGTCTTTTTGTCCAACATCAGTATGTGACCTCACTCAATCATCAAACATAAATGTTGTTTTGAATGGGCAAACATTCCAACAGAATTAAAAAAAAAAAAAAAAAAAAAAAAAAAAACCAAAGCAAAAAAACCCCCAAAAGACTCATGCCGCGTACACACGAGTGAAATTTCCGTCAGAAAAATCTTGGATGGTTTTTCCAACGGAATTTCACTCAAGCTTGGCTTGCATACACACGGTAACACAAAAATTAGCTGAACTTTCAACCGTCAACACCGTGTTGACGTACAACACTACGACGAGCCGAAAAAATGAAGTTCAATGCTTCTGAGCATGCGTCGAATTGTTTCCGAGCATGCGTAGGAATTTTGCGTGTCGGAATTGATGCAGACGATCAGAATTTCAGATCGGAACTTTTTCCGACCGAAAAATTGAGAACGTGCTCTCAATCTTTTGCTGGCTGGAATTCCACCAGCAAAAGTCCAATGGAGCATACACACAGTCGCATTTTCGGACCAAAGGCTCTCATCGGACTTTTACTGGCGGAATTTCCGCTCGTGTGTATGGGGCATCAGAGGATTATTTTCAACTCCTTCAATCATTACTTGCGTGATGTATGAGCTGTTACTGCAATGTATGATTTTAATCAACTATCTTAACTGGCATGAACAATCCATGTTTCTGGCGTTAACATGTTTCAGATTGGGATCTGGGACCCGTGGAGGTCTTGTATGAATTACTCCCTGGTGTGTAGATTGGTTCTTAGGTATTCCCTATGCCATGCATATGAATTTTGCCACAGCAGCGTGAACTTTACACACATAGGTCCATATACTTTATACTGCTATTCATAATTGTTTTTTGAACTTTGATCGATTTTTTAATGACTCCACTTCTGTATAAGTGGTATATGATCGGCCCGAGGACCTATATACTTTATAAGCTTACGAACTGTGATGAATAATGAGCATTTGAACACTCCACAGTGGTTAAGCTGTACCTTTTCGAATGGTTCAACTGATTGTTGGATAAGCTATTATTCTTGACAATATACCTACTGTATAAGGGATAAACTTTGGATGATTAGTCTCATTTAATATCCTGCTCAGTTTGGAAGAGGGATTGAGCTCAATGCCCACAAACCAACTACTGTAGTTGTTGTTTGAAGCAACAAGCCCACCTAGGACAAAAGTTTGAATTCTGTGTGAACATTTCCTTGTGAATAGACCTGGGACATTGGTCTTAGACATGCAATCTGCTTGGATGGTAGATCCATTTGTTTAATGATGACTACATAGCCAACCCATAATTTTGCCTTTTTTAATGTATTTGTTAGTCTCATGTGCAGTTAGGTCATCTTAAATGGTTTTAGATTTGTGGGTTTACAGAGGATATATACTGTTTTGGTCTTGGCTTAATAGAGATTTTTCTATGAAATGTTCAGTATAATTGTTATCCTTGATTCATTGATTATTGGCTGTATGTTGTTGTGTATATTTATAAGCCTTTACACTAGTAGTCTTATATACAATGTCTCAATTAAAAAAAAAATATGTAAAGTATGGCAACAACCAGATATTTTTCAAAAAAGGATTCCTAAAGCAATCTTTTCTTACCAGTATTTCCAGCATTACTAGAATACACTAGTAGATTTTCTAGCTTTTTTGTCTCATAGGCACAATGACAACCACTATTACAGGCATTGGGTCTCAATAGTGCTGTGCCTTAAGGTGTCTGTTGGTATAGCTTTTACATTTTAACTATTTACCTAGCTGTGACAGGCTAAACCTATAATCCGATTTTATCAGATAATTAGTGTCACTGGGAGTGAATTAAAATAAACATAGAAGCTCTACTAGAAAAAGATAACATTTTGTGGCTTTTCAGCGTAGCATATACTGCATTTTGCTGAAGTGCACTGAAATGGGAATAAATGCATTATTATGGGAGTATATAATCTGATCTGCGAGCAGACAACTGCTGTTCCTATCAACAGATGTAATGTCTTCAATGGTCTCCCCTTGTGGTTGTGTTACATTATGTCATTGCCATTGGTGATGCTAGCAGGATGACATAAAAATCCCTGCATTGGATGTACAGAATGAACTACCACAAAACCTACTTTTTTTCCTATTCACACAGAAAGACATGCCCGGAGCTTAAAGGAAGTAAATAAGCGTAGTGCATACATGACAGGGTGGAAGGAAAACCAAGCAGCTGTGGGTTAAACTAGTTGTTAGGATATGAAAGGTCAGGACTCTTACCTTATTAAACAAGTGGACTGGTCAGGAGGAGAGATAGTAGTTGGAGGGGAAGAGTGAAGGGGCTTCACTTGCAGACTGGAAATTGTAAGAGGAACGTCCCTCCCTCCCACCCTGGTGATGTTGTTTTTTGACGTTTTGCTAAGGAGGTTGGACGTTGGAGGCAGGAGTCCTTGACAAGGGTCAAAATCATGGTGTTTATCGAAAAAACGGAGGGACCCATCTCAGGTGTGGAGTCCTCTGGTTGGTGTTGTTCAGTTTAGACCGACTGGGTAGTGTAAGGTAGTAAGGGTCTGTGGTCAGTTAGGATAGTCCTTGAGACGGTGTTTGGCTGCTGGGGACAGAACCTAGCTTAATGGTACCACAGACTCCAAAGTTGTTGATCTGCAACCATTTTTTAATCTGGATTGTTCTGACTGTTTTATGTTTTCTGTTATTTATGGTTTTGTTATAAAAGGCAGAACTTGCCATTTAACCTCAATGCGGATTTAGTGTAAAGGTGTAGCGGTAAAGGGGGGGGTGGAGTTGGGGACAGAGTTATGTGAATACTGTTAAACAGGATGTATCTGAACTACCCTAGTCAAGATACAGTTAAGGGATGAATAAAAGGATCATCTCCTAAAAAAATGCCTATCATAACACTCTACCTTATCTTTTATGTACATTTTATAATGTAGTTTTTATCACCAAATAAAAAAGATAATTGCTAGAAATGCTGTTATAATTAGAAAGCTAAAGGATGCTAACAGACAATTTCAAACATATTAAACACTATTTCCTAGAAACCTCAATCCTTCAAAGTTATCCCACTATAACTCTGATATATTAATCTGTATAAATGTACTGATAAGCTATAAACTATTTATGTCTATACATATGGGAAAATCTACCTGGGTTTGAGAATGGAAAGCTGTAAACTATGTTGAAATAGAGACTAATATGCAAAGACACATATCTCTTATTATTATTATGCTGTATCCTTCTATATAGTGTTTTTGTAAAGTTTACATTTAGTTAAAAAAAAAGACAAAATGGACAATAATTACCATCAGTGTGATGTGGCTATGAATGAAGCGTGATATATGAATAGAGCACAGGAGGGTGATTAAAAAGGTCCGCCCCCTCTATTCATAGATAGTGTTTCGTTCATAGAATTTATTAGATGGCTTTTATGAATGGAAAAGTCAGGGAGAAGGGATGGACATAGTCAGGTGGTAAGTAATGTGCCTTGTGCTTATTTATTCTTTAAATAACCTTAGGCTTTAACGTAATCGAGTGCTTACAGTATATGTTTTGTAATCCATAAAAATGTTATTATATGGCCTACCCTATTCCTTTACCTGTACTCAATTAACATGATATTTGGGTTTATGCTCTTCAGCATCCTTGACATACCAATGTCACTGCCTGTTCGGTGCAATAGCAGCTTTCTTAAATTTCCTGACTATTGGATCCTACTCCTCTCATGCTTTAAGGAACAGTCTTCTTTCCCTTTACTCCAATGAAAAGCCTGCAGTGATACTGCACTTACTGTTTAAAGTGTATCTAAATTCTAAAACAAAAACTGAACATGCCGATGTGTACCAATCCTTAGATGTGGTGGCTGCATTCGTTTTCCCTATTTAATCTAAGCAAGTACAAAAAATGCCTGTTGATATTACCAGAAATTCAGTTAACTTACCACTTCCTGTGATCCAAAAAGAAAGTATAAACATCATTATATTTCTTGTGAAAATTACTAGTTCCATCAATCCATAATGTAATGGAGATATGTAACGCCTATGGCTCTTCTAGGGATACCATGAATTGAGTGGAGAGAAGAAGCATGTCATTTGCAGGATTACCAGGTCAAATTAAAGAGAAGAAAACCTGAAAAAGAAGTTAGCCAGAACATCTAAGGACTAATAAGCTGCAAAATATGACATTTGTGTTTTTGCGTTTGGATATGCTTTAAGATGTCAATACAATGCAAACCTTGAATACCTTACCAACGATATTTATCATGGCATGTTAACCCATCTTAAACTAAAAACTCAAATAAAAGTTTGTAACCCAAAGCAAGCTTTTATTTGTGTAATTGCAGTGTATTTCAGTTTAACCATTCTGATATGGATGATGGGCAAACAGAATGCCACTGGTATTGTGCATGGTAAGGGTGAGGCTAAGGCCTAGGTAAGCTTTGAAATTGACCACTAACCTCTTAGAGACGGCGCCTGCCGGCCCTTAACCACTTCAATACCAGGCACTTATGCACCTTCCCGCCCAGACCAATTTTCAGCTTTCAGTGCTCTCACACTTTGAATGACAATTGCTCAGTCATGCTACACTGTATCCAAACTAAATTTTTATCATTTTCTTCTTACAAATAGAGCTTTCTTTTGGTGGTATCTAATCACTGTTTTTTTTTTTTTGCGATATAAGCAGAAAAACTGCGAAAATTTTGTAAATTTTGCAAATAAGTAATTTTTCCTCATAAATTTGTGCCAAAATTTATACTGCTACATATCTTTGGTAAAAATAACCCAAATTAGTGTATATTATTTGGTCTTTGTGAAAGTTATAGAGTCTACAAACTATGGTGCCAATCACCATAGTGCCTGAAGGCCTATCTCATTTCTTGAGACACTAACAAAGCAGGAAAATACAAATGCCCCCCAAATGAACTTTTTTTTGAAAGTAGACAGTCCAATGTATTTACTAAGAGGCATGGTGAGTTTTTTGAAGTTGTAATTTTTTTCCCACAATTCTTGGGAAAAATAAGATTTTTTTTTTTTTTTTACACAAATTAGTCATATTAACAGGTTATTTCTCTCACACAGCATATGCATAATTGCAACTACACCCCAAAATACATTCCGCTACTCATCCTGAGTATAGCGATACCACATGTGTGAGACTTTTACACAGCCTGGCCACATACAAAGGCCCAACATTGCAGTAGCACTTTCAGGCGTTCTACAAGCATAAATTGCACATATTCTTTCTCAACCACCTATTACACTTCTGAAGGCCCTGGAGCACCAGGACAATTGAATTGTCCACAAAATGACCCCATTTTGGAAAGCACACACCCCAACGTATAATCTATAAGGCATAATGAGTCTTTTGAACGGTTCATTTTTTTACAGAAGTTTTTGGAAAATGTGGAAAAAAAATGAAAATGCATTTTTTTTACACAAAGTTGTCCATTTATAAGATATTTCTAACACATAGCATGTACATAGCAAAAATGACACCCCAAAATGCATTCCTCTACTCCTCCTGAGTAGAGTAGTAGGCCCAACATTGAAGTAGCACTTTCATGCGTTTTACAAGCATAAATTGCATATATCCTTTCATAAACCACCTATTACATTTTTGAAGGCCCTGGAGCACCAGAACAATGGAATTATCCACAAAATGAACCCATTTTGGAAAGCACACACCCGAACGTATAATCTGTGAGGCATAATGAGTCTTTTGAACGGTTCATTTTTTCCAGAAGGTTTTGGAAAAAGTGGGAAAAAAATGAAAATGCATTTTTTTTACACAAAGTTGCCCATTTATAAGATATTTCTAACACGCATGTACACGCATGAACGTAGCAAAAATGACACAACAAAATGCATTCCTCTACTCCTCCTGATTATGGCGATACCACATGTGTGAGAGTTTTACACAGCCTGGCCACATACAAAGGCCCAACGTTGAAGTAGCACTTTCAGATGTTCTACGAGCATAAATTGCACATCTCATTTCTCAACCACCTATTACATTTTTGAAGGCCCTGGAGCACCAGGACAATGGAATTGTCCGCAAAATGACCCCATTTTTGAAAGAAAACACCCCAACGTATAATCTATGAGGCATAATTAGTCTTTTGAATGGTTCATTTTTTTCCAGAAGTTTTTGGAAAATGTGCAAAACAAATGAAAATGATTTTTTTTTACACAAAGTTGTCCCTTTATAAGATATTTATAACGCATAGCATGTACATAGCAAAAATGACACCCCAAAATACATTCTGCTACTCCTCCTGAGTATGGCAATACCACATGTTTGAGACTTTTACACAGCCTGGCCACATACAGAGGCAGAAAATCCAAGTAGCACCTCCAGGCATTCTAGCAGCATTAATTATGGCAGGTACATACCAAATAACAAAAGATTACCTCTGGTTTTAGAAGTGCAGTGGTCCACAGAGGAGAGCATCGGTCCAGGCAGCAGGCAGGAATGAGGTCAGCGACAGCAAAAGCAATCATCCAGGCAGCAGGCAGGAATACTGTCCATAGTTCGTACAGGCAGAGATACTATCAGCACAGGCAGAGCACAGCTAAAGCACAGCCAGAGCACAGCTAAAGCACAGGTCCAGGTAGCAGGCAGAAGTGTCCTGGCAGAAATACTGTCCAAAGTCAGTAGAGGCAGCAGGCAGATATATGGTCAACACAGCCAAAGTATTGGTCCAAACAGCAGGAAGAAACATGGTCCATAATGTCATGGGTCATTACAGGCAGCAATATGGTCAGCACAGCCAAAGTATTGGTCCAGGCAGCAGGAAGGACCATCAAGCTTAGGGCCAGGGGGACAGGGGTAGAGGCTTCTCCCACCCAAATTGCTTTGAAGCCTCCGGGCAACCAGATCCTGTTCTGGGAGCACAGAAAACGAAAAACTGGTTTTCTCTATTCAGAATGCTATTCTGAAGCCCCTCACATATGTGAGACCCCTGTGTACTAAAGTAGATGGCCAAAAGATCAGTCCAAGTGGCAGGCAAAAACATGGTCGATTAACAGGCCAAGGTCGGTGCACGTGGAAGTCAGAAACGTGGTTTAAATCAGCAGGCAGAGGCATCGTCGGTAAAAAGGCTGAGGTTGGTGCACGTGGAAGCCAGAAACGTGGTTTAGATCGGCAAGCAAAAACATCGTCGGTAAACAGGCCAGGGTCAGTTAATTAACATGGTAGCAGGCAAATGGGGAAATGGCAGTCTGGTAATAATAAAGGGAACTATTATTGGATGGATGTATGATAATTTTTGAAGCAATCTCCGATACACAGGCCAGGTTGGGAGGGACATTGGGCACAATAATAGCTTGAAACTCTTCTTACTCCTCCTCTGCTGCATACACGGCATTTCTTTTGGTGTCTTCTTCCAGATTCTGTGGGGGGAATGCTATAGGGAAAGTGTTGCTCGTGAAGTCGACTCACACTATCAGAGCGAATGCTTCCTGGGGCGGGACCTTGTTGGTAAATGAGGGCAGTGACAATATCTTCAATATACTTGAGGTAGGTGATTTGTTGGTTATGAGTTGCTTTTTGGTAGCAGACAAACGAATTAAAAAGGGCCATGTGAAACAGGTGAACTGCAACTTTCTTGTACCAGTAACGGGACTTTCTGGTTGATAAATAGGGCTGTAGTATCTGATCGTTTAAATCCACCCCCCCACCCCCCATATACATATTGTAGTCGTGGACACATTCGGGCTTTACAATGGGGCCACGTCTTCTTTGGATCTCCACCACGGTGTCATTGTGGATGGTAGAGAGGATGTGGACATCTTTCTTGTCCCTCTACTTCATGGCCAACACCTCCTCATTCCTCATGAATGCAGATTCTCCGTTTTGCAATTTTTTTGTCAACAGATTTTGTGGGAATCCCTTACGTTTTTTTTTTAAGGTACCACGGGCCGGGGTGTTTTTACTGTAAAGATGACGAAAAAGGAGCAGGCTGGTATAATAGTTGTCGACATATAAATGGTATCCTTTTTCAAACAGGGGGTATGCCAGCTCCCAGACAATTTTCCCACTGGTTCCAATATATGTGGGGCAGTCACGGGGCTGGAGCTGGAAGTCTTTGCCTTCGTAGATCCGGAATGTGAAGACGTATCCAGTGGCTCGATCACATAATTTATTTAATTTCAGCCCATACCTGGCTCTCTTGTTTGGTATATACTGCTTGAAGTGCAGGTGGCCAGTGAAATTTATGAGGGACTCGTCCACACAAATTTTTTGGTCTGGGATGAAAACTTCTCTAAATTGCTGGGAAAAGGAATTGATTAGGGGGCGTATCTTGTACAATTTGTAATGGTTAGGATGATCTCAGGGAGGGCACTGTGAATTGTCATTGAAGTGGAGAAAACGCATAATCATGTCGTATCTTGTCCTGGACATGACAGCGGAATATATGGGCATGTGTTGGATGGGGTTGGTGGACCAATATGCATGGACTTCGTTCTTTTTTGTAAGCCCTATATTTAAAGTAAGGCCCAAAAACAATTTTAATTCATCCAGTGTGACACATCACCACTGGAATATGCGGGTGTAGGAAGAATTGGGGTTGGCAGCAATAAATTGGGATGCATACAAATTCGTTTGATCCACCATATTCTGCAGAAAATCTTGTGGGAAAAATAAAGAAAAATAATCGAATTGAGAAAATTTTGTAGTGTCGGGCTGCCCACCTGGCTGTGCGGTGAAAGGGGGGATGATAGCAGATTCTGAGTTGGCAGGCAACCATAAGTGATTTACCAGGGCATTGGGAAGGTAGGACTGGGGCTGGGTTCTTCGGGCTGGGCGTGTAATTCCAGTACTTGTACTGGGCTCCTCTTCCTGGGGTCTGGCGCTGCTGGTGGTGGGCAGATCTCCTGATCTTGGTCCTGATCTCATTCTTTTGGGAGGGACGGTTTCCTCCTCGGACTCGGACCCACTATCCTTCACTGGCTCGTATTCCGAACCAGAATCGGATGATGGGAGCTTCCCGCTGCTCTCATCATCCGACATGGCAAGAATATCATATGCCTCCTCAGGTGTGTAAACCCTTTGGGACATTATGGCAATGCGTATTGGCGGGCCTGTGTAATGGTACTGCTGGTGGTAGTGGTACCAATTGAGGTATTAATGGTGGGCCTGTCTGGTGGTACAGATGGCGGTATGGTTGGTGGTGGTGGTACCAATGGCAGTACGGGTGGTGGTACCGATGGCGGTACAGGTGGTGGTGGTGGTGGCGGTATGGGTGGTGGTGGTACCGATGGCAGTACAGGTGGTGATGGCGGTACCGGTGGCGGTACGGGTGGTGGTGGTACCGATGGCGGTACAGGTGGTGGTACCGATGGCGGTACGGGGGTGGTGATGGCGGTACAGGTGGTGATGGCAGTGCAGGTGGCGGTATGGGTGGTGGTGGTACCGATTGCGGTACTGACGGCGGTATGAGTGGTGGTGGTACCGATGGCAGCACTAGTGCCGATACTGGTAGCGGCCTGTGTGGCCGTATAGATGGTGGGCCTGATGGCGGTACTGGTGGTGGTATCGATGGCGGTACTGGTAGCCTGTGTGTCGGTACCGATGGCGGTGGGCCTGTGACAGATGGGATGATTGACAGATGGGCTGATTGACAGATGGGCTGATTGGCTGGGCTGTGTGACAGGTCCTCTTTATTGGGGGGGCCGTACTGTGCACAGTACAATACAATAAGTAAGACAGACACTGATTTCACTCACTGATCCCTGCTCTCTCCTCACACGATCGGTGTGTGAGGAGAGAGCAGGGATCAGATGGTAACGGCTCCTCAGTGTTTACATTTGTGACCGGCTGTGATTGGACACAGCCGGTCACGTGGTAAACAGCCAATTTCATTGGCTGTTTACCCTGATCGGGGAAGCGCTGTGTCCAAGGGACACTCGCCTTCCTCGATCCCTGCTCTGCATGGCTTCGGCAGCGCACACGGAGCGCGCCGCCGAGTTTGTTGTGACAGGTGATCGGCTGTGACTTTGACACAGCCGATCACGTGGTAAACAGCCAAATTCATTGGCTGTTTACCGTGACTGGGGAAGCGCTGTGTTCGAGGGACACATGCCACCCCCGATCGCCACGCTGCGCGCCCCCGCGGGGGCGCGCCGGCATGTTATCCTGCTGGACGTCATATGACGCCCAGTCAGGATAATGCAACCACTTCCCGGATGTCAATATGCTATTGACCGGGCGGGAAGTGGTTAAGGGGTTTAGTACATAAAAAGTGAGTGTGGGACTTTAAATGAGGCAATTGACTGGTGGAGGTAGAGTATATAGTAATCATTTTTTATTTGTAACAATAGTATAAAAGTATTTTCATATATATACATGCACAATGGCATAAACATAATGGATACATATACACTAGCTTGGCAGCACATAAAAGCAAATATTAATAAATATACTACAAAAGGTTTCATATTGGCAGGCATTAGTACATCATATGCAGAAGAGCTGCTATAAGATAGGTACACATACACATTGATAATTACATAGTACTCAATGAATTTTGGATGTATAAAAAGTATATATGGGCCAGTAGGTAAGTAAAGAGCCAGACTTGTCTAAGCACCCCATGGAAACTCAACGCGTTTCATGGCTACATGCCATTCATCAGGAGTTGGGTAGAGAAGTGAACTGTAAATATAAATAAATATGTAATGTTAGCAAATATGTTCTACCCCTTTAAAGGGAGAAAAGACCTCATGGGGAAAGAGAGATCTATACTCACAGTTCGGCTAGAGCACTGTGCTTGGCTGGCATCGAGGAGCATGGGACCCCAAATGGTTGCCTGTTCTGGAGCTGAGGCCAGGAACCCCACGTCAGCCAAGAAAACCTCCACATAGCATGCTTTAAAGGGGTAGAACATATTTGCTAACATTACATATTTATTTATATTTACAGTTCACTTCTGTACCCAACTCCTGATGAATAGCATGTAACCATGAAACACGTTGAGTTTCCATGGGGTTCTTAGACAAGTCTTGCTCATTACTTACCTACTGGCCCATATATACTTTTTATACATCCAAAATTAATTGAGTACTATGTAATTATCAATGTGTATGTGTACCTATCTTATAGCAGCTCTTTTGCATATGATGTACTAATGCCTGCCAATATGAAACCTCTTGTAATATATTTATTAATATTTGCTATCTTTTATGTGCTGCCAAGCTAATGTATATGTATCCATTATGTTTATGCCATTGTGCATGTATATATATGAAAATACTTTTATACTATTGTTACAAATAAAAAATGATTACTATATACTCTACCTCCACAAGTCAATTGCCTCATTTAAAGTCCCACACTCCCTTTTTATGTCATGTGACCGCCGTAAGTGGCTGTCACAGCAGTCATATGATTGGAAAGCTCCCGATCGTAAGCTGCGAATGGGAGCTTTCAGTTAACCGCCGATAACTGCACTCGGCGCCAAGGAGTTAATGTTCTCTGAACATATCACAATACAGAACAACAATATTGTTTTCTAAATGTTATCATTTTTTTTTTATCATTTCATGAGCTCCAGTGAATTTGCCCTTGCTCAATTGACCTAGGCTGCGATTTTACCAGTTTGCTGCAGGAATCATTTTCTCAGTCTCATCCCAGTAATCAGACTGCACACTGTAACTTTGTCACTAGGTGAGAGGCATTGTCAGGGAAGTACTGGGATAAATTTGGCATCCCTGCCTCAGGGATCAAACTGCACAGTGCAATTTTGTTACAAGCTGAATGGTATTGTCCGGGAAGTAGTGGGATCTCCATGAGAGGTAATAAATATCTGTAAAGTGTTAATATAAAGCATACTGTACATGCACTTAACATGGAAATCTGTTACATGGTTCCCTTTAAGAGATACTCATACATCTCATCCTATGCTATACCATCTTTACTTCTTACAGCTCTGGGAAGAACATTGTTACAACAAAAATATAATAGTTTCACATCAACATTTCTAGATGTGTGTTATAGTCCCAAAAAGGGTTGGGGCGGTGATGGAAGAATACAACGGGGGGGGGGAGATGAATTCCCTTTTTTTATGAAAAACCTCATTCTTCAATTCAAACCTATAAAGACCCATAGTGTTGAAAATTGTAGTCCTAATAAGCACGGTCCCCATGTGTATGTGTGTGCGCGGGTTCATTGATATGGAAGGCGCTTTATCTCGGTAATGTGGTTTTATCCGCACACACACACACACACACACTTGCACATAAATATTGTTTTGTGTGCTTAGATATTTTGTTTATGGGTTTTTACGCACATATGGTTAAATATGGTTTAGTTTTGTTATAAACATGATTTTTATGTTTATAAAACGATTTTCTTTCATTACAGTATTCAAGATTTCATTTAGGGCTCTTTCACACGCGGCAGATCAGTGATGATCCGCCCCGTGAACACCCGCTTGCTCAGCGGGGATCGCTCCGCCGATCCCCGCTGAGCAGGAAGATGACAGGTCCATCGCTGCACACTGTGCAGCGACGGACCTGTCAGAGCGCCGCTCTCCCCTATGGGGGATCGGGTGATGACGGACCGTAGTGTCCGTCATCACCCGATCCGATAACGGATGTAAAAGTAGGTTTTTCCTCCGTTACACTTTTCGGATCGGAGCGGGTCGGATGTCAGCGGACATGTCACCGCTGACATCCGATACTCCATAGGGATACATGTATGTCCGTTTTTCATCTGAAAATGGAAGGATGAAAAACGGACATACGGATCCCTCGTGTGAAAGAGGCCTTAGAGTACGGAAATATGTCCACATATGTCAATTGATGAAGGTCCTTTGTTCTTTGGTCAATCTCTTTTATTATTGTATTTGTCTTTCTTGGTTTTCTTCTGTTCAGGAGAAGTGCTTTATCTTTACAAACCGTAGAAAATTATCATCATATATTATACGATACATATGTAAATGTAAATATAAATGTATACAACTTTGACACAATTATATAATTTTTATTGAGAGCAGTGGAGGCATGTATTCATATGCTCTCCTCTCCTCTTTTTCATGTGACCAGGTACTCTTTACAACATAGAAATCACAAAATATATGTTAGTTCTATACACATTCACATGCACTTTGGTCATAGATGTCATTTATTTATACTCACTGAACATGCACACAGGTTCAGCCTTTTGACATCTCTAAGTATACAATTATTTACTTTCCTTCTCTTTTTTTGCTCCACTTTATCATAATAATTTTAATATTTAACATGTATTGATCTCTGTTTGCACTTGGGTATAATATAATATATATTTATACCAGCACCCATTACTCACCGAGATTTTATCTCTCTCCACTACAATTTATCTTTATTTTTTACTTTAGTCCCTTTTCAGTTTTTCTCATTTTTCTCATACCAACTCCACAGTTTCACGCATTTAAATTCACATTAAGTAATTTTGGTTTCTTTTTCCTTTTCACATTCCCCCGTTGCTTACACATATATACTTTAAATTCACTGGGACTTCTAATCCTAGTGTTCATTAATCACTGACAAACACTCACAACCTTCACAGCTGTTTTGCATTTTGGATTGACTACTTGGTCACATGATTAATAATGGAGAGTATATATGTGGTCTTATTTTCTATTATCGCTAGCTATGAGTAAGCACTTGGCATAAGTGCGAAACGCGTCCATGGTGTCTTGTACACGATATGTTCCAGATTTTACAATAAAGAAACTCTTTTGGATTATATTCTCCTGGTGTGCGGCTGTCCGGATTTTCTCGTTTGCACACAGCCTCAATCAGCATTAGCCAGCACCTGGGGCTCTTTATCTCTGGAGAGAAACATCTATTCCATACCTGGTTCAGATCCACACTGGTGCGGGGATAATATTCGCGTGGAAAAAATTATATTTACAGTGAACAATCTTACCACAATCTGGACCGTGCAGTCCTTTTAGGTGAATCATCAACAGAATTCATCTTTTGAAACTTTTCTGAAACTGCCCAATCTAAAAATACCACAGAACATGAGAATGGTTGCAGATGTGGCCTGCACCATGGAGTATCACAAGTGGCCTGTTAAGACCATACAGTGTTAGGCCTCATGCACACTGGACGTTATAAAAAAGCCAGTAGTGTTAGCTGTAGAAAGCTATAGCTGTAGAATGAGTTTTGCAGTGTTTTTGCAGTAGCGTTTTTCAGCATTTTTTAGCAAAACTATACTCCCACAAAAGCTTATGACTCAAAAACACTGATAAACACAGAATGGCTGCATTTTTCACTGTTTTTAGGCATTTTTTAAAGCTAAAAACGCTGAAGAAAAAGCCTATGTGTGCATGGACACATAGGATAACATGTTGGGGAGTTTACTGGCTGCAGAAAAAAATGCCTGAAGCCAAAAACAGCAGCTGTAAAAACATCCAGTATGCATGAAGCCTTATGTCGGCCATACACGGTTTGAATTTTGAAAGAATTTTCTTTCGAAAATCGCATCTAAGAATTTTCGTATGAATTTCGCACCATTAGTGGGCTGCAGCAATGGCCAATTTTCGCGCGGCAATCATATTTGAGGAATCGGACATGTTGGAAATTTTTAGAAAAACACACGATTTTCTAATCAATGATGGGAGAATCGCGCGAGAAATGTAATAAGAAAAGAACATTTATGGAGAGAAAAGAAGATTCCCAGCCACGAAAATTCTTTTCTGTAGCAACATGAGGTGAAATTGAAGGCTTGGTCAGCCGAATTTCGAAAATCAATGGTGGCACCATCGGATCACAAAAAAAATGAACTTTCTGATTTTGAAAAGAAAATTCATTTGAAATTCGACCATGTATGGCCTGCTTTTCTTTTACCAAGGTGAATGACTGTTTTGTCCCATGGAATATTTTCTACAGCTTGTCTCCTTAGCTGATTTCCTGTCTCTTTTGATCCATTGGTTGTCTCTGAGTCCAGATTAATTCCCATAGAGGATTGCATTGCTCTGACGGGTTCACTTTGACAGTTGTGATGCATGTGATGAGGGATGATAATGGAAAACTGCATGTTATTGTAACAATCTCTCTCTTTCCTGTCTCCAATCCAAATAGCGCCATAAAGGAAATATTTATTGCACCTTCAGTGATTGAATATGAAATGGTGATGCTTTACTTTAGTTATTGAGCATAAATTTTGTCTCTTTTCTATGTAGCTCGGGAAAACAAAATCAATGCAGTGACATGTGACTATAAAATATAGAGCTATACCAGGAATTGGTGCTACTTTTCAAGTTTGTTTTCTGAAGGTCAGACATATATTCAGTCTATTGTGTTATTCATACAATAAGTTACATATATAAGACTCCAGTTCTCTTGTGTACAGAATGGAATGTATTGTTAAATAAAAAAGCCATCTTATTTAAAGCTGAAAATCAAGGAAAGTCCAAGTTTTCCTTTGCAGCAGGCTCCCCTGCACTTTAAGGGTTACATTCTCATTTTTGCCTAGGGGGACATTAACCACTTCAGGATTTACCCCCTTCCTGACCAGAGCACTTTTTACAATTTGGCACTGCGCTGTTTTAACTGGTAATTGTCATGCAATGCTGTACCCAAATAAAATTTGAGCCTTTTTCCACCCACAAATAGAGCTTTCTTTTGGTGGTATTTGATCACCTCTGCCGTTTTTATTTTTTGCGATATAAACGAAAAAAGACTGAAAATTTTGAAAAAAAAATGATATTTTGTACTTTTTGTTATAAAAAATTACAATAAACTCAATTTTAGTCATACATTTAGGCCAAAAAGCATTCATCCACATGTCTCGGGTAAAAAAAATTTCAATAAGCGTATATTTATTGGTTTGCGCAAAGGTTATAGCGTATACACACTAGGGTACATTTTCTTGAATTTACGCAGCTTTTAGTTTATGACTGCCTATCTAATTTCTTGAGGTGCTAAAACATCAGGGCAGTACAACCCCCCCCCAAATGACCCCATTTTGGAAAGTAGACACCCCAAGGAATTTGCTGAGAGGTTTGTTAAACGCATTAAATATTTTATTTTTTTGTCATAAGTGATTGAAAAATGACAAAAAAAAATTTACACAAAGTTGTCAATGAAATGATATATTGCTCAAACATGCCATGCACATATGTGAAATTACACCCCGAAATACATTCTGCTGCTTCTTCTGAGTACGGGGATACCACATGTGTGGGACTTTTTGGGAGCCTAACCACGTACGGGACCCTGAAAACCAAGCACCGCCTTCAGGATTTCTAAGGGCGTACATTTTTGATTTCACTCCTCACTACCTATCACAGTTTCAGAGGCCATGAAGCGACCAGATAGCACAAAAGACCCCAAAATGACCCCATTTTGGAAAGTAGACACCCCAAACTATTTGCTGAGAGGCATGTTGAGTCCATGGAATATTTTATATTTTGCCACAAGTTTCGGGAAAAAAACAATCACCGCCTTCAGGCTTTCTAAGGGCGTAATATCTTGATTTCACTCCTCACTACCTATCACAATTTCGGAGGCCATGTAATGCCAAGATAGCACAACCCCCCCCCCCTTCCCCCAAATGACCCCTTTTCCGAAAGTAGATACCCCAAGCTATTTGCTGAGAGACATGTTGAGTATTTTGCAGATCTCGCTTTTTGTCACAAAGTTTTGAAAATTGAAAAAAGGAAAAAAAAATGTTTCCTTTCCTTTCTTCATTTTAGCAAATACCGTGGGGTTTCTACTTTCCAAAATGGGGTCATTTGGGGGGGGGGGTTGAGCTACATTGACATTTCAGGGCCTCTGAAACTGTGATAGGTAGTGTGGAGTGAAATCACCGTTTTACGCACTTAGAAAGCCTGAAGGCGATGATTGGTTTTCGGGGCCCCGTACGCGGCTAAACTGCCAAAAAGTCCCACACGTGGTATCCCCATACTCAGGAGAAGCAGCAGAATGTATTTTGTGGTGTAATTCCACATATGCCTATGGCATGTTTGAGCAATATATCATTTAGTGACAAATTTGTGAAAAACAAAAAAAAAGTATTGTCATTTTCCCAAAACTTGTGGCAAAATATAAAATATTCCATGGACTCAACATGCCTATCACCAAATAGCTTGGGGTGTCTACTTTCCAAAAAGGGGTCATTCGGGGGTTTTGACCTGTCCTGGTATTTATGCACAACAGTAGAAGCTTATGCCACACATCACCCACTCTTCTAACCACTTGAAGTCCTTTCTGACACTTTTTGTTTACATGAAAAAATATTTTTCTTTTGCTAGAAAATTAGTTTGAACCCCAAAACATTAAATGTTTTTTAAAGCAAAGGCCCTACAGATTAAAATGGTGGTGTTGCAATTTTTTTTGAAAAAAAAAAACACTTTTTTGAATTTGAATGCACTAAAACACACTATATTGCCCAAATGTTTGGTAAAATATAAAAAAAGATCTTATGCCGAGTACATAGATACCAAACATGACATGCTTTAAAATTGCACACAACCGTGCAGCGGCGACAAACTACATACATTTTTAAAAGCCTTTAAAAGGCTTTACAGGTTACCACTTTAAATTTAAAGAGAAGGTCTACTGCAAAAATTACTGCTCTCAATCTGACGTTCGCAGTGATACCTCACATGCATGGTGCAATTGCTGTTTACATATGACATGAGACTGATGCTTGTGTTCGCCATTGCGTGCGTGCACCACGGCGGGGGGGGGGGGGGGGTGCAGGAGTGCTTTTTTTTATTATTATTAATTTTGCTTTTTTTTATTTTATTTTTACACTGTTCCTTTCATTTTTATTTTTTTTTTAATCATTTTTATTGTTATCACAGGGAATGTAAATATCCCCTATGATAGCCATAGCTAGTGACAAGTAATTTAAAAAAAAAAGGGGGTTTACCTACCATTTTTGGGGTTCACCTACCTCATCACTACTTGACCTCATCACTATTTGATGAATACAACATAAAATGCAGGTGAAGTTTGGAGTAGTTAGAGCAATTCCGTGAGTGTTCAGAGAGTGAATACTGCTTTTCACTGTAAACAGTCCTATAGTGTGTCCTCCAACATTAAAGCATAAAAACACTCCAAGGGACTGAAACCTGGGTTGGGACAGAGACAATGCATACAAAAATAAAGGGTTAATATTTTATTTGGACCAGAAATTTAATTTAACAGGAATGAGGTGTGGCAAATGACCCCACCATGACGCGCCCTGGAAACTCTTTTACCTTGTGTGAATTCAGGAGATTTATATTTTATATATTTTTAGGCACTGATCCCCAAAAAGTGTCAAAGGTATCAGTTAGTGTCCGAATGTCCGCCTCAATATCACAATCCCGCTATAAGTTGCTGATTGCATTATAAACATAAAAAAATAAAAATGAATATAAATATCCCATAGTTTGTAGATGCTATAACTTTTGTGCAAGTCAATCAAAATACGCTTATTGGATTTTTTTTACCACAAATATGTAGCCGAATACATATAGGCCTAAACTTATGAAGAAATTAGTTTTTTTCTATTTTTTTGGGTATGTTTTATAGCAGAAAGTAAAAAATATATTATTTTTTTTTTTCAAAGTTGTCGGCTTTTTTTGTTTATAGCGCAAACAATAAAAAATGCAGAGATGATCAAATACCCCTTTTTTTGGGCACAGCGTTGCACGACTGTTGCAACTGTCGTGCAATTGTCAGTTAAAGTAACGCAGTGCCGTATTGCAAAAAATAGCCTGGTCATGAAGGGGAGTAGATCTTCTGGAGGTCAAGTGGTTAACCACTTCAATACTGGGCACTTTTACCCCTTCCTGCCCAGGCCAATGTTCATCTTTCAGTGTGGTCGCAGTTTGAATGACAATTGAGCAGTCAGGCAACACTGTAGCCAAACTACATTTTTAGCATTTTGTCCACACAACCAGTATAAAGAAATGGTCAGACAGCGCAAAAACCAGTCCTAACACACAGCAGCTGGACACTGAAGGTCAGTATAAAAAATCCTTAAATGAATAATAAAAGCAAAGCAGTGCAGCGCTCAGAAGCAGTATGAATAAAGTCCCAAAGCATGTAATTCCCGTGGAAATACGTAGATGTCACATCAACAGAGAGGAGTCTCCCTAAAGGTGAATAGGGTGCTGTAATGGAACGATGGTAACAATCGTGCATCCAAATCAGTGTATACCACCACCAGAAGTGCAGGCCGCTCACCTTCATAAATTGACCCACTGAGCTAACAGATAGGTCATTAATGCAGTCCCTTCAAAAGGGTAAAAATAAAGATGAGTAGGCTGGCTTCATATATGTCCTCCCCTCGGTCATGCGATATCCAAATAGCATAATCATCGGCATACACAGGTCATGTTAAAACAAAATAAAACACATAGTGCTCTCCATACAAAAAAAGTCACTTCTTTATTGAATAAAAGTTACTCACAAGAGTGGCACTGAGTCTCAGTGCTGGAGTACACAGCATATACATAAAAACCCCTCAAAGGGGCTTTGTGACATCAGTACAGCCACCTACCTGGTTTTTATGTATATGCTGTGTACTCCAGCACTGGGACTCAGTGCCACTCTTGTGAGTAACTTTTATTCAATAAAGAAGTGACTTTTTTTGTATGGAGAGCACTATGTGTTTTATTTTGTTTAAACATGACCTGTGTATGCCGATGATTGTGCTATTTGGATATCGCATGACCGAGGGGAGGACATATATGAAGCCAGCCTACTCATCTTTATTTTTACCCTTTTGAAGGGACTGCATTAATGACCTATCTGTTAGCTCAGTGGGTCCATTTATGAAGGTGAGCGGCCTGCACTTCTGGTGGTGGTATACACTGATTTGGATGCACGATTGTTACCATTGTTCCATTACAGCACCCTATCCACCTTTAGGGAGTCTCCTCTCTGTCTGTTGATATGACATCTACGTATTTCCATGGGAATTACACGCTATGGGACTTTATTCATACCGCTTCTGAGCGCTGCACCGCTTTGCTTTTATTGTCCACACAACCAGAACTTTCTTTTGTTGGAATTTTATCACCACTGGGTTTTTTATTTTTTGATATAATAAACAAAAAAGACCAAAAAATCTGAAAAAAAAACACGTTTTTCTTTGTTTCTGTTATAAAATTTTGCAAATAATTGTTCTCCATAAATTTAAACCAAACTATATTCTGCTACATTTCTTTGGTGAAAATAACCCAAATCAGTATATATTATTTAGATTGTAGGAAAGTTATAGTGTCCACAAACTATGATATACATCTGAAAATTGATCAATCCTGATGTACTGACGACATGTTAAGTACAAATATCCCCTAAATGACCCTTTTTTTACATTTACTTTGACTGGGCCATTCTAACAGATGAATATACTTTGATCTAAACCATTCCATTGTAGCTCTGGCTGTATTTTTATGGTCATTGTCCTGCTGGGAGGTGAACCTCTGCCCCGGTATCAAGTCTTTTGCAGACTCTAACAGGTTTTCTTCTAAGATTGCCCTGTATTTGGCTCCATCCACCTTCCCATCAACTCTGACCAGCTTCCCTGTCCCTGCTGTAGAAAATCATCCCCACAACATGATGCTGCTACCACCATGTTTCACGGTGGGGATGGTGTGTTCAGGGTGATGTGCAGTATTAGTTTTCCACCACACATAGCGTTTTACTTTTAGGCCAAAAAGTTCAATTTTGGTCTCATTTGTCCAGAGCACCTTCTTCCACACGTTTGCTGTGTCCCCCACATGGCTTCCCGAAAACTGCAAACAGGACTTCCTATGGCTTTCTTTCAACAGTGGCTTTCTTCTTGTCACTCTTTCATAAAGACCAGATTTGTGGAGAACACGACTAATAGTTGTCCTGTGGATAGATACTCCCACCTGAGCTGTGGATCTCTGCAGCTCCTCCAGAGTCACCATGTGCCTCTTGACTGCTTCTCTGATTAATTCTCTCCTTGCCCGGCCTGTCAGTTTAGGTGGACGGCCATGTCTTGGTAGGTTTGCAGTTGTTCCACACTCTTTCCATTTTCAGATGATGGATTGAACAGTGCTCTGTGAGATGTTCAAAGCTTGGGATATTTTTTTATAACTTAACCCTGCTTTAAACTTCTCCACAACTTTATCCCTGACCTGTCTGGTGTGTTCCTTGGCCTGTATGATGCTGTTTGTTCACTAAGGTTTTTATAACAAATCTCTGAGGGCTTCACAGAACTGTATTTATACCGAGATTAAACTACACACAGGTGGACTCTATGTACTAATTAGGTGACTTCTGAAGGCAATTGGTTCCACTAGGGGTATCAGAGTAAGGAGGCTCAATACAAATGCACGCCACACTTTTTAGTTATTTATTTGTAAAAAAAAATTGAAAACCATTTATCATTTGCCTTCCACGTCACAATTATGTGCCACTTTGTGTTTGTATATCACATAAAATCCCCAAAAAATACATTTACATTTTTGGTTGTAACATGACAAAATGTGAAAAATTTTGAATACATTTTCAAGGTACTGTACCTGGTGGGTTATTTTACATTTTTTTTATGATTTTTTTTTTTTTTTAAACTGTGATCAGAGGAATATAATGTTTTTTTTTTTTTTTTAGTTTTATTAGTTTTTTCATAGGAATATAATGTTGCCATAGTAATATTGTACTACTCTGGGAAAGTGATCAGGATTTTTATTTTTTTTACACATTATGATTGCTTTTAGCAGTGAATTTCATTGCTATAAGCAAGCATTTTACTGAATGAAATCAATTCATTCAGTTTGTTTTGTTGTGAATAGCTTTGATTGGCCAGAGCTAATTACATGGGACAGATGGGCTGTGATTGGCTCTGTCTGTACCATGTGATCACATTGACCAATCACAGCTATAAACCCAATTGTACACAATGGATGGCATGAAAGGAAGCCATACATTGTTTACAACTGTCATGTGATCTGCTGTGATTGTTCACAGTGGTCACATGGTACTGGCAGCGAGCCCGTACACTGATCAGTCATCGGCTGTGTCTGATGGACACAGACAGTTACAAATTTTGCCGCAGCGTGGCCCCCCGCGAGTACCTCATATGACGCCCTCCTGGATCGCCGAAAGTCCTGCCCGACCTATAGCAAAATGATGGCTGAGCCGGACTTTTGTTGATCCAGGTGGACGTCATATGAAGGTCTCCCAGATCACGCCGGAACTGGTTAATGGACCTATTTATGCTGGTCTATTTTCCTGTAGTAAAACATATGAATTTTACAGCAATAAAATGCATTTTAGCTAGAAATCCCATTCTTTCTTTTGTGGCTGATGTCCATCTATTTGCTGCAGTTTAGTGTGTTTTTAAGAAAGTAGAAGGGCCCATTCACATTTATGAGTTAAAAAAATGTATCTAATGATGTATTTATTATTAAACATTGAATTTAGACATTGAATACATGCTATGCTAGCACGCATGAGCAACTTATTCACATAGGTGTGAATGGGCCCTGCAAGATTTCAGATAGCCAGCACTTCTAGAAAGCAAACTGTTAAATGATTCTTCATGAAAATGGCTCCTGTGTTAGTAAGGGTTCGTATTCAGTTTGCGTGTCTTTTTCAAATCTATTTGCTTTTCTGACAATGTTAAGCAGAGTACAGATAATCATTATAGTTTCAGCCTTCAATGCCATTATGAAATTGACAGATTGTTCGGTGCTGGTTGCTAACAGTGCAGTTGAGCTTCAGGGTATAAATAAGAGCTTGGTCGCTTAATGTCTGACAGCTTTAAAGTGGGTCCGATAATTATATTGAGTTTTCCTCAGCTTTGTGGATTACCATGTGACATTGTGATAAATCCTAACGTAATTGATAGGGAATTGTCAAATCTCCATGACATTGTTAATTAAATGTGTGTAAAAAGTATTGTAGTAACAAATTACAAGTCTTTTAAACCCTTTAAGATCGCGGCTTTTATGTGCTGCCTGTGATATGTATGGTGTGGGTATCTCATTTGTATTTGTTTAGCAATGGTAGTTTATGAGCAAACATGTTACTGATAATGTGATAATGTCATGATAATGTGGAAGCTTTTGGCTGTATTAACATAGTTGCGCCGTAGGATTTTAGTACGTCATAAAGCTTCCTTTCATATCTATTCATTGTGCAACATACAACATTTGTCCCCGTGCCATCATTTATATTTATAAGTGTGCTTGTGTGTATGCGCATCAGCAAACATTACCTGCTGTGCTCTTTCTTCATAATATCATGGCCCCATCACTGTATCCATGCTATGTTTAGCACCATTCCCTTCCTGGCACTGGGAATGACCCCCCTTGTATCTATGGAGGCAGATCGTAGGCGGCGTGCAGCCTTTTTTTTTTCGGTCCGTCGGAGCGAGAGAAGAAGAAGACTTTGTGGGACAGTTTATTTTTTAATTTTTTTAATAAAGGACTTGTCCTAAGCTGTGTCTTGTGTTTTTTTTACCATTCTCACACATTTTTTGCGAAATGGTAGGGGTACATTTGTACCCATTACCATTTCACACAGGGGGGGGCAGGATCTGGGTGTCCCCTTGTTAAAGGGGTCTTCCAGATTCTGATAAGCCCCCCCACCCGCAGACCCCCACAACCACCGGGCAAAGGTTGTGGGGATGAGGCCCTTCTCCCCATCAACATGGGGAGAAGCACCCTCCCAAAGCACCCTCCCCATGTTGAGGGCATGTGGCATGGTACGGTTCAGGAGGGGGGCCACTCTCTCGTCCCCCCTCTTTTCCTGCGGCCTGCCAGGTTGCGTGCTCGGATAAGGGTCTGGTATGGATTTTTGGGGGGACCCCATGCCATTTTTTTTTTTAATTTTGATGCGGGGTTCCCCTTAAAATCCATACCAGACCTGAAGGGTCTGGTATGGATTTTGAAGGGGACCCCACACCATTTTTTAAAAGAATTTTGGTGCGGGGTTCCCCTTAATATCCATACCAGACCTGAAGAGCCTGGTATGATATTTGGGGGGACCGCTACGCATTTTTTTTTTAAATTTTGGTTCGGAGTTCCCCTGTGGGGGAATCCCATGCCGTTTTTATCAATGAACTTTTATGTGTATTGCCAACAATTCATAATAGCCGCAAGCACTTTTACATGACTTTTTTTCCTTTAGAAATGTCATTTTGCGCTCAGGCTGTTCTAAACATGGGAAACATGCGCCACTTTACAGGCATACTATAGACACCCCCCAGGTACGAAATTTAAAGGAATATTTCACTTTTATTGTTTCACTATAAGCATTATTAAAATCACTGCTCCCGAAAAAACGGCCATTTTAAAACTTTTTTTTGCATTGATACATGTCCCCTGGGGCAGGACCCAGGTCCCCAAACACTTTTTATGAAAATACCATGCATATAAGCCTTTAAAATTAGCACTTTTGATCCCTCCCATAGACTTTTAAAGGGTGTTCTGCGGCTTTCGAATTTGCTGCGAACACCCCAAATTATTCGGTGAACAGGCGAACACCCGATGTTTGAGTCAAACTTACGTTCGACTCGAACATCGGGCTCATCCCTATTCACAAGTAACCATGTTTTATTGATATACTGTTAAAATATATGTAGTAGCAGATTATATCTTATAGTTATAGCTATAGCTATGATGAATACTTCCTTCACAATGTATATTGAGTTAATAAAGATGTATTGTAACATTATGCCATGTAATGAGTAAATGTCTCGTATGCATTCTCTGTATATAATTATAGTATTTTTAAGAGGATCTGCGGCCCTGATGAAGCAGGGTTACTCGCGAAATGTTTTGGCCAAGCAACCGGATCCCAAGGCCAAGATAGATATCTATATGGCTATTTAATCTGTAAATATGTTTTTAAAACTGTCTTTTTAACATATGTGATATCTAATAAATATTATAATATTTTTACATATTCTTTGAGTCTGTGTCTAACAACCCTGGAATGTACAGTAATATTGCCTATTTTCTTCATTTTCTATTGTTAGTTGTGGGGAGGGTACATTCCAAGAGTAGATTTTAAATAACACTTCATCCCCAGACACTGAACTTTGCTTATCATGGAATGCACATTACTTGTTGGGTATTGCCCTTGTATGCATCTGTAACTAGCCTAATGGTCCCATTTTTGGATTTAGCAAAAGTAATGTTGAAGTGCCTGATATTTTGAACTGACAAACAAAGCAGACTGCTAATAATGGGTTTCCCTAACATATTTTAATGTCAATAAGTAATCTTGGCCATAGTATAAGGCAGTGTTTCTCAACCGGGGTCATGCAGAACCCTAGGGTCTCATGAGAAGTCCCAGGGGTTCCACCGTGATTCAACATTGTGGCGGATGTATACCCACCCAATGATGTTCCCAGTGTTCCCAATGCACGCTGACAGTAAGCATTGATAACCGATGCCCTCTCTGTAGTTCCAGCTCAAAGAACTCAGAGGGCGGAGTCAGGAGAAATACAGAGAGTGGGAGTTATGAATTCAGCAGGGAACCAAGGATGGAGAGCATGGAGGCGGGGAGCCGAGGACGGAGAGGATGGAAGCAGGGAGCCAAGGATGGAAAGCCTTGAGGCAGGGAGGCGAGAATGGAGGCGAGAGTCATGGGAGCTGAGAATGAAGACTGGAGGTGGGGAGCACAGAGTGGTAGCTGTGATGAGAGCTGATAATGAGGACTATGGAGGCTGGGAGCACCAGATCAGAAGGTGAGATTTGCCTGAATGGTAGCAATGATGCACACTGCGGAGGGGGGAGCAGAGAAAAGGAAGTAACATCCTGTGTATACCAGCACTGAATACAGACTGTAGAGGGAGGGGAGCAGAGAGTTGGGGCACACCGCTGGGTTAGGCTGAATGTAGCCTTATGTTATGCCATAATTGTACATAATGCTATTATGATCTCACCTCGTGCTACATTCAGTCTCATCCAGCCGCAGCCCCTGCAGTCTCCATTCAGCCGCTACCATACACAGGATCTCGCCTCCAGCAACATTCAGCCATGTGTTCCCACTGTCAGCACTCCTCCTGGCACCACCCTTACAGGTTCACAGGAGCTTGAACTATAGAGGAGGCACCAGGTATCAATGCACATTGACAGTAATTGCTGTCAGTGCATATTTAAAACAACATTGGTATCATGTGCATATTTTTTCTGCACAGAAATATTCAACATGTATGCATGTTTCTGCAGAGAAAAATGCTCAAATGATACCAACATTTTGGTGTGAACAGGGCACATAGAAATCAATTATTTTCTTTATGTCCTTGCAGAGACTTACATTAGGAAAATGCATGTCTCTGCACATGATGTGAACAAGACCAAAGTATTCTATGCAGGTCAAATCTGCACCATCTTCCATCAATTCTTATGCATGTATGTTGTGAACAAGGCCCAACTGTTCCCATAGTCTGCTGTCCTATTTATGAATCACAATATTTGGGAGTTTTGTTCAAGTTCAGTAAGGCCTCGTTTACAGCATAAAAGCAAAAAACTGATGGAAAATATGTGCAAATTTTACTTGACTTGCTTAGAATATTTTGGGCTTGTACTAACGTAGGTCTCTGCAAGGATATAAAGAAAACAACTGATTTCTATGTGCCCTGTTCACACTATAATGTTGGTGTCAGATGAGCTCTCATTTTTATTCTGTTATTTAAAGCTATTTCTACAATAAATGTGGTTATATCTACAGCTTGCTAATCAGATCCAATGTTCCGTGAGCTGTAGATCTAAAATGATTTTTTAGGGGTTCCCCGAGATCTCAGACTTTTTGCCAAGGGTTCTTCCATGGTAAAAAGTTTGAGAAACACTGGTATAAGGTCTAAGTACCAAACTACGGTGACTTTTTGCTTACTGGTGTTTTATGTAATATACAGTATGTCTACGCATGATGCTGTAACTTTTATTTGCTTTCCACTCTTTAAATGTTACACTAGCAACGTGGAGCAACAGTTTATTTATTCCTGTAAAGAATAAGTGTTTGCCATTCCTATCCTCTATACAATATGTAATCTATGATCATCGTTGAATGTTGTGCCTGTAGTGTTCTGTAAATTGTAAAGGCGTCAGACTGTGTTGTTTGCTCAAAATGACAATACTTTCTCAATAAAATATGTACTGATGAAAAAAAAAAGCATTCCCATTCATAAAAATATAATAAACTGACTATCCAAAATCTTTCAGCAGGCAATGGAATGGTTATTAGTTTTCCTTTAAAAAAAGATTATTTTATTTAAATGTGAAAGTTTTTTAGCTAAAAGGTAACACTTGCAGAACAAGTTAAAAATGTAACCATTTTCTTTTTTCATGCAGTGCAAAGGGACACTTACTATGTAAACCCAAAAATCAGTTTTTCCGTATCATGATGAGTGCAGTGTATATAGTGACTATGCCATACCTCCCAACTTTTGAACTTCAGAATGAGGGACACTTGAGGGAGGAAGTGACTGACTGCGCGATATGTGTGCTGCGGCAAAAGTGGGTATGGTCAAACTCTTAACAGTGGGAAGGGCTTAATGGGTATGGTTAAACAAAACCCAGGTTTCCTAGTACCTCTAAAATTTGCGGACACTTACAAACCCCAGCAATATCATTTAACCACTTCAGCCCCGGAAGGATTTACCCCCTTCCTGACCAGAGCACTTTTTACAATTTGGCACTGCACCGCTTTAACTGCTAATAGCGCGGTCATGCAATGCTGTACCTAAACGAAATTTATGTCCTTTTTTCCCACAAATAGAGCTTTCTTTTGATGGTATTTGATCACCTCTGTGGTTTTTATATTTTGCGCTATAAACGGAAAAAAGACCGAAAATTTGGAAAAAAAATGATATTTTCTACTTTTGGTTATAAAAAAAATCCAATAAACTCAATTTTAGTCATACATTTAGGCCAAAATGTATTTGGCCACATGTCTTTGGTAAAAAAAAAAATGTCAATAAGCGTATATTTATTGGTTTGCACAAAAGTTATAGCATCTACAAACTAGGGTACATTTTCTGGAATTTACACAGCTTTTATTTTATGACTGCATATGTCATTTCTTGAGGTGCTAAAATGGCAGGGCAGTACAACCCCCCCCCCCCCAAATGACCCCATTTTGGAAAGTAGACACCCCAAGGAAATTGCTAAGAGGCATGTTGAGCCCATTAAATATTAACTTTTTTGTCCCAAGTGATTGAATAATGATTAAAAAAAAAAAATTACTAAAAGTTTTCACTAAATGATATATTGCTCACACATGCCATGATTATATGTGAAATTGCGCCCCAAAATACATTTAGCTGCTTCTCCTGAGTATGGGGATACCACATGTGTGGGACTTTTTGGGAGCCTAGCCGCATACGGGGCCCCGAAAACCAAGCACTGCCTTCAGGAATTCTAAGTTTCTAATTAATTTAAGTTTTCTAAGTAATTTCTAAATTTTTGATTTCACTCCTAAATACCCATCACAGTTTTGAAGGCCATAAAATGCCAAGATGGCACAAAACCCCCCCAAATGAACCTATTTTGGAAAGTAGACACCCCAAGCTATTTGTTGAGAGGCATGTTAAGTCCATGCAAATTTTTATATTTTGACCCAAGTTGCAGGAAAATTACAAACTTTTTTTTTTTTTTTTTTTGCACAAAGTTGTCACTAAATGATATATTGCTCAAACATGCCATGGACATATGTGGAATTACACCCCAAAATACATTCTGCTGCTTCTCCTGAGTACGGGGATACCACATGTGTGGGACTTTTTGGGAGCCTAGCCGCGTATGGGGCCCCGAAACCAAGCACCGCCTTCAGGATTTCTAAGGGCGTAAATTTTTGATTTCACTCCTCACTACCTATCACAGTTTTGAAAGCCATAAAATGCCAAGATGGCACAATACCTCCCCAAATGACCCCATTTTGGAAAGTAGACACCCCAAGCTATTTGCTGAGAGGCATGTTGAGTCCATGGAATATTTTATATTTTGCCACAAGTTGCAGGAAAATGACAAACTTTTTTTTTTTTTTTGCACAAAGTTGTCACTAAATGATATATTGATTGCTCACACAGGCCATGGGCATATGTGGAATTGCACCCCAAAATACATTCTGCTGATTCTCCTGAGTACGGGGATACCACATGTGTGGGACTTTTTGGGAGCCTAGTTGCGTACGGGGCCCCGAAAACCAAGCACCACCTTCAGGATTTCTAAGGGCGTAAATGTTTGATTTCACTCCTCACTACTTATCACAGTTTTGAAGGCCATAAAATGCCCAGATGGCACAACCCCCCCAAATGACCCCATTTTGGAAAGTAGACACCCCAAGCTATTTGCTGAGAGGCATGTTGAGTCCATGGAATATTTTATATTTTTACACAAGTTGCGGGAAAGTGACAAATTTTTTATTTTTTTTGCACAAAGTTGTCACTAAATGATATATTGCTCAAACATGCCATGGGCATATGTGGAATTACACCACAAAATACATTCTGCTGCTTCTCCTGAGTACAAGGATACCACATGTGTGGGACTTTTTGGGAGCCTAGCTGCATACGGGACCCCAAAAAACAATCACCGCCTTCAGGATTTCTAAGGGCGTAAATTTTTGATTCACTACTCACTACCTATCACAGTTTCGAAGGCCATAAAATGCCAAGATAGAACACCCCCCTCCCCCAAATGACCCCATTTTGGAAAGTAGACACCCCAAGCTATTTCAAACGATTATTTGGGGGAAAAAACACTCTTTTTTACATATTAATGCACTAAAACACACTATATTGCCCAAATGTTTGATGAAATAAAAAAGATGATCTTAGGCCGAGTACATGGATACCAAACACGACATGCTTTAAAATTGCGCACAAACGTGCAGTGGCGACAAACTAAATACATTTTTAAAAGCCTTTACAGGTTACCACTTTAGATTTACAGAAGAGGTCTACTGCTAAAATTACTGCCCTCGATCTGACCTTCACGGTGATACCTCACATGCATGGTGCAATTGCTGTTTACATTTGACGCCAGACCGACGTTTGCGTTCGCCTTTGCGCGAGAGCAGGGGGGGACAGGGGTGCTTTTTTTTTTTTTATCTTATTTTTAAACTGTTCCTTTCATTTTTTTTTATCATTTTTATTGTTATCTCAGGGAATGTAAATATCCCCTATGATAGCAATAGGTAGTGACAGGTACTCTTTTTTGAAAAAATTGGGGTCTATTAGAACCTAGATCTCTCCTCTGCCCTCAAAGCATCTGACCACACCAAGATCGGTGTGATAAAATGCTTTCCCAATTTCCCAATGGCACTGTTTACATCAGGCAAAATCTAAGTCATGAAATGCTCGTAGCTTCTGGTTTCTTAGGCCATAGAGATGTTTGGAGCCATTCTAGTCTCTGATCAGCTCTATGGTCAGCTGGCTGAATCTCTGGCTGCATATTCAGGTTCCCTGTTGGGACAGGAGAGCCAGAGAAAAACATGTAAGATGGTATTCCCTCCCACTGCTTGTAAAAGCAGTCTAGAGGCTAATTAGCCGCTAGGATTGCTTTTACATGAAAGCCGACCGCTGGCTGAAAAGAATGATACCAAGATGATACCTAAACCTGCAGGCATCATTCTGGTATAACCACTCAAAGTCCAGCAACATACCAGTACGTTGCTGGTCCTTGTTGGACATATATTGTAAACGTTTTTTTCATGCAGCTTGTAGGCTGAACGAAAAAAAGAGATTGATCGGTGGGTATGCCCACCATTAGAATACCTCCCTTCATCCACCCACTTCTAATGATAGGCATACATGCACCGTGTATATATGCCGAAGCATGGGGGCATCCACCCCAAAAGGTAGGAGCAAATCGTTCCTCTGCCCCTGCTGCCCCCATGCTTCAAGATAAATAAATCCGCGCTGCAGCTGAATGGCGTACCTGCTAAGCAAATGATGGTTAACAATAAAACAAAGTAACATTACAGTATAACAGTAATGCCCCATACACACGGTCCGATTTTCCGACGGAAAATGTGTGATAGGACCTTGTTGTCGGAAATTCCGACCGTGTGTAGGCTCCATCACAATCATCAAATCCGACACACAAAGTGCCACGCATGCTCAGAATAAATAAAGAGATAAAAGCTATTGGCCACTGCTCCGTTTATAGTCCCGACGTACGTGTTTTACGTCACCGCGTTTAGAACGATCGGATTTTCCGACAAATTTGTGTGACCATGTGTATGCAAGACAAGTTTGAGCCAACATCCGTTGGAAAAAATCCATGGATTTTGTTGTTGGAATGTCCGAACAAAGTCCGACCAGGTGTACGGGGCATTAGACTTACCATACCTGCAAGCAAATACAAAAAAAAATAGTAAAAAATAAAACATTTTTTAACGCAACCTGTGCCTAAAATATATATATGCCGAAGCATGGGGGCATCCACCCGCAAAAGGTAGGAGCAAATCGCTCCTCCGCCCTTGCTGCCCCCATGCTTCGGCATATATGCTCTTTTTTTTAACTGTGGTGGTGAAATCGCCTCCGACAGCGCTGGAGTCACGGCTTTATGTATCGTGGGAGCAAACGCTGTTGCTGTCAAGATAAATAAATCTGCTCTGCAGCTGAATGGCGTACCTGAAAACAAAAAAATGGTTAACAATAAAACACAGTAAACAGTAAAGTATAAAAAAATTGCATACCTATAAAGCAAACATGATAAAATATAATAACAATAAAACATTGCAGAATAGAATAAATAAAAAATAAATAAAAAAAGAGCAGAACAATAGATAGAGAATAGAGAGAGAACAATAAAACGACAACTATTTTTGTTTTTTTTATCTTATATATTTTTTTGTGTGTTTTTTTTTTTACACTTTTTTTGTAACTGTAATGCCCCATACACACGGTCGGACTTTGTTCGGATATTCCGACAACAAAATCCTAGGATTTTTTCCAACGGATGTTGGCTCAAACTTGTCTTACATACACACGGTCACACAAAGTTGTCGGAAAATCCGATCGTTCTGAACGCGGTGACGTAAAACACGTATGTCTGGACTATAAACGGGGCAGTTGCCAATAGCTTTCATCTCTTTATTTATTCTGAGCATGCGTGGCACTTTGTGCGTCGGATTTGTGTACACACGATCGGAATTTCCGACAACGGATTTTGTTGTCGGAAAATTTTATATCCTGCTCTCAAACTTTGTGTGTTGAAAAATCCGATGGAAAATGTGTGATGGAGCCTACACACAGTCGGAATTTCCGACAACAAGGTCCTATCACACATTTTCCGTCGGAAAATCCGACCGTGTGTACGGGGCATTACTTTTGTAACTGTAACTGGTTCCAGGTTCAGGTCTCTCAAAATGCGATGGCATCTTGGGAGACCCTGTGAAAGTGTGCCTAGTCTGTGCAGTGCTGTACCCTACGCTAATACTCAACTAGTGTATGGTAGCGTTCAAAACATTCACCAATGCAAAGACCAGGATTGTCAGGACAGGAGGGACAATAATAGCGGGTGTCACGCCTTAATCCACGATTGCTGCAGACACGACATCTTTTTTGGGGGGCTCGTTGCGTAGGGGTACTCGGGAGGACATAAAGAAAATGCCTCTCATGCAGCCGGCTTACTGCATTTGGTTGGGGAAGGTGAGGTGGAGCACCATCTGGAAACAGAAGGGCTTTGACGATCTCTTCCTGGAATTTAAGGAAGGATCCAGTCCGTCCTGAAGCTCTGTATAGCACATATAGCACAAGTATTTAGCAAAATCCAATTGAAATAAATAAACAGACACTTTCTTGCACCAACGTCTGGCCTTACAGGCAATTAGGTACGGCGCCAACAACTGGTCGTTGAGGTCCACCCCTCCCATATTTTGGTTATATTCGTGGACACAGAGGGGTTTCTCCACAACACCAGTCGCCGTAGTAATTTGGACCGTCGTGTCTGCATGAAGGGAGGTAAGAACGAAAACATTCTTATTATCCCTCCACTTCATAGCGAGCAAGTTATTACACTTCAAGCAGGCTCTCTCCCCCAGCCTAAGACGGGAATCTACAAGCCGCTGGGGAAAGCCCCGGCGATTAGTTTGCATGGTGCCACATGCTCCAATCTGCTGATAAAATAAGTGACTAAAAAGTGGCACGCTCGTGTAATAATTGTCCACATATAAGTGGTACCCCTTTCCGAATAAGGGTGACACCAAGTTCCACACAATCTTGCCAGCGCTTCCTATGTAGTCAGGGCAGTTTGTCGGCTCTACGTGGCTATCTTTTCCCTCGTAAACCATAAAACTACATGTATAGCCTGTGACCCTGTCACAGAACTTATACATCTTGACACCGTATCTGGCACGCTTGCTGGGAAGGTACTGTTTGAATGACAAGCGGCCAGAAAACTTAATCAGGGACTCATCAACGCAGACAACTTGATGGGGAGTAAACAAGTCTGCAAAACGTTGGTTGAAGTGGTTTACGAGGGGCCAAATTTTGCAGAGCAAATCGTATCCAGGGTCTCCACAAGGACGACAGAGTTCATTGTCATTGAAGTGCATGAACCGCAAGATCTGCTCGTATCGTGCCCTGGTCATGGAGGCAGAGAACAAGGGCATATGGTGAATTGGGTCAGTGGACCAATATGACCACAACTCACTTATGCCCATGTTGAGGGAAAGGCCCAGAAAGAGCTTAAATTCGGAAACTATAATTGGTCTCCAATCTCTGGCAAGGGAGGACTGGGAAATAGTGGCGATATGTTGACCAGCATACAAATTGCTTTGGTCCACAATAGACAAGAACATATTTGGGGGGCACACCCTACAATGCGTTTAAATTCAAGATGGTGCTGCTATAAGACCTACAAACATTACAAAATATTTTACAGCGCACATATACAAGAATGACATTTCCTGCAGGGCTAGTTAAAAACACCTGAACATATTCAAAAAATACGGGGGTTTGGTCACACTATATGGTCATATATTGCTAAGCCCACTTACTGCGACAAAGTACCCCGAATTAGTGGGTCCTACTCTAGTAATAGAATGGAAGATCCTTTGTCTCAACCATGGGAGCTGAACTCCTCTATGTGGGAGAACTGAAGGGGATACATCCTATGCACTGGTGGCCACTAAATAAGAGGTAATGCGGAGGGAGAGGGGTGCTCCAGCCCAAAAAACCTGGTCAGGGTCTACTACAATATACAAGAACATATTTGGGGGGCACACCCTACAATGCGTTTAATTTCAAGATGCTATAAGACCTACAAACAGTACAAAATATTTTACAGCACACACACACACACGAACGACATTTCCTGCAGGGCTAGTTAAAAACACCTGAACGTATTCAAAAAGGACAAAGGATCTTCCATTCTATTACTAGAGTAGGACCCACTAATTCGGGGTACTTTGTCGCAGTAAGTGGGCTTAGCACTATATGACCATATAGTGTGACCAAACCCCCGTATTTTTTTAATATGTTCAGGTGTCCTTAACTAGCCCTGCAGGAAATGTCATTCTTGTATGTGTGCACTGTAAAATATTTTGTATTGTTTTGTCCACAATAGATCTATAGAGATCTTCGGTGAAAAACAGTGAATAAAAATCAAGTGACGTAAAATCAACTGTTTCCACCTGAATGCCGGGTTGGCCAGTGAATGGGGGAAGTACGGGTGCTGCAGAAGTGGTGGGTTCCCAATTAGGATTGGCGAATGCAGCAGGAAGGGCACTATGGGCATGGCGGGCCAGTGTTCGTCTTCTTGGTGGCAGCGGGACACTACTTGTGCTTGCCACCTCACCAGCTTGAACTGCCCTTATGGGACTCGCCACATCACCACGTGTTACTGCAGTGCTGGATGTACGACCAGGGTGTACTAGGCCGCTGGTGCTTGGCAGTTCACCAGAAGGAATAGCGGCGCTAGTACTGCTCTGCTCCATATGAGGGACCTGCGGTTCTTGCACATCAACGACAGAAGAAGAAGTGCGGGGTCTGGTACGCCTGACCTTGGCAGGGACCACAACTCTGTCATCAGAGCTATCTGTCATGGAGCCGCTGTTGTCTACAGGATCGTATTCTGAGCCTGAATCTGACAGATGAGTGACTTCCTCTTCACTATCTGTCATGCTCAGAAACGTGTAGGCCTCTTCACTACTGTACCTTCGAATTGCCATTTTGGGCTCTAAATTTAGTGGTACACTAGTGAGGCTCACAGGTAAAAAAGCTCCTGACTGTTAGCGACTGTATCAAAACACTACCAAAAAAACTGTTAGCGATCGCAGGGATCAGGCCTGACTCTGCGAACACTGCAGTTATGTGTGTTTAGTGTTTTGTAAGTGACAGTGATCGATCGATACTGCACTTGGGTGGGCTGGGCAGGGCTGGGCCGAGGGGCAAAACGCAGGTGCTAGCAGGTATCTGGGCTGATCCCGCTAACACTGCGTTTTTGGGAACCCAAACTGCTGGGGACGCTAGTATAGATCTGATCAGATCAGATATTGATCCGTTCAGATACTATACCACTAAGGGAGGTGTATGCTGCGTGTGTGGGTGTTAGCGGTACTGGCACCAACCTGACGCTGCCTGGGGCGACGCAGACCCTATCTGACCCTAAAACCTAACTTATATCACCACCGGCGATCAGGGGGTTAAACCTTTATTAGGTAATAAACGGCAGGTGCCCTGAAACTATAAAAAACAAACTAACCAGCATCACCCATAACAGTTAAACGGTGATCACTGGTGAAAGGGTTAACTAGGGGGCAATCAGGGGGTTAAAACCTTTATTAGGCAGTATATGGGGGTCCCTGACGCTAAAAAACGCTGATGGCGAACCTAAATACCTACCTCCCTAACTAGCGTCACCTGTGACACTAAGGCTCGATTCACACAGGGGCAACACGACTTCAACGCGACTTTGCAACGCGACTTCAACCCGACTTCAACACGACTTGTGGATCCGACTTTCAATGAACGGGGATCCGACTTGGATCCCCGCCACTGTGTTTGGTATGAATCTTTAGGGGGAACTCCGCGCCAAATTTTAAATAAAAATCCGGCATGGGTTCCCCCCCCAGGGGCATACCAGGCCCTTGGGTCCGGTATGGATCTTGAGGGGAACCCCCCTACGCCGAAAGGACGGCGTGGGGGGTCCCCCCAATCCATACCAGACCCTTATCCGAGCACGCAGCCCGGCCGGACAGGAATGGGGGTGGGGACGAGCGAGCGCCCCCCCCCTCCTGAACCGTACCAGGCCGCATGCCCTCAACATGGGGGGGTTGGTGCCTTGGGGGAGGGGGGTGCGCTGCGGCCCCCCCACCCCAAAGCACCTTGTCCCCATGTTGATGAGGACAAGGGCCTCTTCCCGACAACCCTGGCCGTTGGTTGTCGGGGTCTGCGGGCGGGGGGCTTATCGGAATCTGGGAGCCCCCTTTAATAAGGGGGCCCCCAGATCCCGGCCCCCCACCCTATGTGAATGAGTATGGGGTACATGGTACCCCTACCCATTCACCTAGGGGAAAAAAGCGTCAATAAAACAAACAGTACACAGGTTTTTTAAAATAATTTATTAGGCAGCTCCGGGATCTTCTTCCGACTTCGGGGGTCCTCTTCCGACTTCGGGGGTCTCTTCGCCGTCTCCTCCCAGTGTCCGCATCTTCTGCCGGCTCCTCCGCTATCTTCTGCAGCTCAATTGCTAGCGGTGGTCCGGACTTCTGCCTTCTTCTTTTCTTCCAGAGATGTTGACACGACGCTCTCCCCAGCCGGAATGGTTTCTGTGCGCTCTGCAAGGGACTTATATAGGCGGTGACCCCGCCCCCTTATGAGGTCACTGTCCCAGGGCATGCTGGGGCTGTGCCGTCATAAGGGGGCGTGGTCATCACCCGGTGACCACGCCTCCTAAAACGTCACAGACCCAGCATGCCCAGGGACTGTGACGGCATAAGGGGGCGGGGTCACCGCCTATATAAGTCCCTTGCAGAGCGCACAGAAACCATTCTGGCTGGGGAGAGCGTCGTGTCAACATCTCTGGAAGAGAAGAGGGAAGAAGATGATCCAGAGGTCCGGACCACTGCTGGCAAAAGAGCGCCAGAAGATAGCGGTGGAGCCGGCAGAAGATGCGGACACCGGGAGAAGACGCCGGAGAGACCCCCGGAGTCGGAAGAAGATCCCGGAGCTGCCTAATAAATTATTTTAAATACCTGTGTACTGTGTTTTTTATTGACGCTTTTTTCCCTAGGTGAATGGGTAGGGGTACCATGTACCCCATACCTATTCACATAGGGTGGGGGACCGGGATCTGGGGGCCCCCTTATTAAAGGGGGCTCCCAGATTCCGATAAGCCCCCCGCCCGCAGACCCCGACAACCAACGGCCAGGGTTGTCGGGAAGAGGCCCTTGTCCTCATCAACATGGGGACAAGGTGCTTTGGGGTGGGGGGGCCGCAGCGCGCCCCCCTCCCCCAAGGCACCAAACCCCCCATGTTGAGGGCATGCGGCCTGGTACGGTTCAGGAGGGGGGGGGGCGCTCGCTCGTCCCCACCCCCATTCCTGTCCGGCCGGGCTGCGTGCTCGGATAAGGGTTCCCCCACGCCGTTTTTTCGGCGTAGGGGGTTCTCCTCAAGGTCCATACCAGACCCAAGGGCCTGGTATGCCCCTGGAGGGGGAACCCATGCCGGATTTTTATTTAAAATTTGGCGCGGAGTTCCCCTCAAGATCATTTGAGCACAAGTCGCATGCCGAAGTCGGATCATGCGAGACGGCGATCCGACTTCAATGATAGTCAATAGGCTGAAGTCGGATCAAAGTCGGATCAAAGTAGTACAGGGAGTACGCTCTGAAGTCGGAGCGACTTCAGTAGTGTCTATTAAGACGCTAGCGTTAACTCCCATTGAAACTATTTCTGGAGCGACTTGGGGCGACTTGAGGACGTACAAGTCGGATCCCAAGTCGCCCCAGTGTGAACGGAGCCTAATACAGCGATTAGAAAAACGATCGCTTAGTGACACTGGCGACGGGGGGTGATCACAGGGTTAAACCTTTATTAGGGGGGGTTAGGGGGGTATCCTAGACCTAAAGGGGGCTAACACTAACTGCCCTACCACTTATAACTGTCACAAACTGACACCAATGCAATAATCAGTAAAAAAAAAATGCTATTGGTGTCACTGTGACAGGGGGTACAGGAGGGTGGTCGGGGGGGTGATCGGGTGGTGATGGGGGGTGAAAAGTGTGCCTAGAGTGTTCTACTGTACGTGTGGTGTTTGGTGCACTTACTTTATGTCTTCTCTCCTCGGCGCCGGAACGAAAAAGACCAACACTAGGAGAGATGACATCACTTCCTCTAGCGCTGTTTACATTACAGAGGCAGAGGAAGATTGTCATTCATTGGGAGCGATTGTGAGGGGGTGGCCACGAATGAGTGGCCTCCCCCTCAGCATTGATCGATTCCCTAACGATGCTGACTGCCTCGGGTACCGGGTACGTGATTTTGCCTGCCCGTGCCATTCTGCCGCAGTATATCTGCGTTAGGCTGTCGGCAAGTGGTTAAAAAAAAAAGAAAAAGCTTCCATTACAAATGGTGTTGCATAAACTTTGAAAATGTGCGTTACACAAAGTGTGGAAGGATTCAGGAATGCATTATGTACAGAGTACAGGGTTCAGGAGTGTGCTATGTACAGAGTGCCTTGTTCAGGAGTCTGATATTCACAGGGAGTAAGTTTCTGGAGTGCTTTATTTACAGAGTGCAGGGCTCAGGAGAACACTAGGTACAGACTGCAGGTTTCTGGAGTGTCTTTTGCATAGGGAGGAGTGTTCTGGAGTGTGTTTTGCACAGAGTGCAGGGTTCTGGAGAGTGCTAGATACAGATCAGGGTTCTGGAGTGTGTTATGTACAGAGTGTAGGGGGTCTGGAATGCGTCATGCACAAGGTGCAAGGTTCTGGAGTTACGTACAGAGTGCAAGGTCCTGGAGTGTGTTATGTACAGGGAGGTAGGTTCTGGAGTGCGTTAAGAACAGAGTGCAAGGTTCTGGAGTGCATTATGCACAGGGTGTAGGGTTCTGGAGTTACGTACAGAGTGCAGGGTCCTGGAGTGTGTTATGTACAGGGTGCAGGGTTCCGGAGTTACGTACTGAGTGCAGGACTCTGGAGTGTGTTATACACAGGGTGCAGGGTTCTGGAGTTACGTACAGAGTGCAGGGTTCTGGAGTGCGTTATGCACAGGGTGCAGGGTTCTGGCCTTACGTACAGAGTGCAGGGTTCTCAAGTGTGTTATGCACAGGGTGCAGGATTCTGGAGTTATGTACAGAGTGTAGGGTCCTGGAGTATGTTATGCACAAGGTGCTGGGTTCTGGAGTGCGTTATGTACAGAGTGCAGGAGAGTGCTGGGCATTGTATATGGTTCTGGAGTGTGTTATGTACAGAGTGAAGGGTTCAAAAGCGCTAGGTACAGAGTGCAGTCACCCATCCACATCTCACTATTGCCTCTCTTCTCTACCCTCATCTCCTCTCCCCCTCCCCAAAGCTCCATCATCTTCCACTTGCTTGCCTTTGTAAAAGCAGCACCTTTCTGTAGCTGGCTCTTCTATCCACTGCAGAAACATCTTCCTTTGCTCTTTCAGTGCACTGGGTGCACACTCATTTTCAGCTCCTGAACTTCCTGAGCAGGAAGGAGATAAGGATTAGGGGGAAGCTCACCCCCTCCTCCTCTTGAACACACTGCAGTCAGCTAGTCCAGCACATGTTTTGACTGTAGTGCAGAGCAGGGAGGCTTGGGAGAGATGTTACTTTCACTTTCAATTACAGAAGTCAGGCTTCTGTGTTTTAAAGCGGAGGTCCACCCTAAAATAAAAAATGACATTAAAATTCTTCAAAAAATATATAAAAAAAAAAATGTTTTACTTACCAGAAACCCCTGTTGCTAGGCAGTCTTCCTAATCTGCCTCTTCCTATTCCGCGGTGCTGTTCTGTCACTTCCTCCTCTTCGGTGAGCTGGCCCATTGAATTCTGGGACATGTGTGTGTCCCAGAAAATATCAGGGCCATTCACAAAGCGTTGTGCGCCGTGCGGGGGGGCCGACATTGCTGGCACGCTGGACAGGTAAGTGCCCTTATTAAAAGTCAGCAGCTACAGTGTTTGTAGTGGCTGACTTTTTTTTTTTTTTTTAAACGGCCGGACCTCCGCTTTAAAGTGAAAGTGGTTATCTGTGAATGCAGGGCTACACAAGGCTGAAAAAAAAACCCTGGGGAGGGGAACAGACAATTGATCCTGACCTTTACATCTTTGTCCCAGCCAGCAATGTATGTCAACTTCTGGCTGAATAGGACCTGCAGCAGTGTGAACATCCAGCACATCCAGGGATTGGCGAGCAAGCCAGCTGGATGTGCACTGTGCAGCTTCGATCAGAGACTTCACCTGTCAAATCCAAGCTGTGATGTTGGGTATGGGTGGGACTGCTACCCAGCCCCGCCACCTCTGTCAAAATAACCAGTGTAATGAAAGAGCTGACCAGAGCTGTCAGGTTTTTTTTTTCTTTTGTTCAGCCTGCTGGTTGAATGAGAAAAAATGGATAATGTGTACAGAATTCGAATTTTCAGGTAAATATCGGCTTTAATGTCTCCCCACACCAGGGGTGGGGCCTTGGCACAGATCAAAGCATTCACCAGGTGCCTTACAGACAGACAGATGGCAGGAGAGTGCAGGGATGGTGTCAGCAATGGAGGCGCTCAAATGTAGTACTTACCTTTTACTTTGATCTGAATGGACGATGACAGGCTCTCTTTACTGCCAGACACCGCCAGGTGCCTGATCCTCAACTCAGATCCCCTGTAGGGGACCCCAGAGCCCACACACTGGACAGATCCAATCTGCAGAGAGTTATAATATCTGCAATGAGAGATCTCACCAATACATACAGACAGCTGAGGAGGAGGCCAGCCTGACACATCATTCCCCCCACCAGTACAGTGAGTGGATGGAACATCACACAGCATGTGGTACCCAGGAAGTGATGTCCTCAGCAATGTACATAGTGATGGCACAATAACAAACATCAGGACTGCAGACACACAAACCTTCTCAGAAAGCAGCTGACATGCTGGGACCTGTAGTCCCTCCTGTAAATGTCTCAGGTACCCCACTGTCCAATCAGAGCTCAGCCTTCTCTCGCTATACACTCACAACACGTTCACCTCCAGTGTTCTCCCTGTGTATACTAAGAGAAGCTGCTCATGCTGGAAAGGATGTAGGGGGAGGGGTGCTGTGCTCTGTGTAAGGGAGGAATGGGGAAATGTGGTGTGCTGGATGTGATAAGGAGGGGGAGGAGCACTCCATGTAATGAAGTATGAGACGGCTCTTTCATTACACTGGTTGTTTGACAGAGGGGTGGGCCTGAGTAGCAGTCCCGCCCATACCCGACATCACAGCTTGGATTTGACAGGTGAAATCTGTCATTGGAGCTGCACAGTGCAACATAATTATGCAGGACAAAGCCCCTGTACATCGGGATAGCGGGACAAAGATCTGAATGCGGGAAAGTCCCGCCCAATCCGTTGGGACTGTTGGGAGGTATGACTAGGCACAGATTCTGTTAATTGATCCCCCTTTAGGCCCCTTAACTGTTCTGCAAAATATGACCATGCCTACCGTTTGCCGTGGTGTGCGTAGCCTAAACCTAGATTCAAGCTAATTTAATTTGTATTGATTTAAATATTTTCTTGTTTTGAAACGAAACTTGCTCTTTCGTATTTTTATCATTTTATTTATTTCCATAAAAAGGCCCACTAAAATCCTTTGCACCAAGCCCATGAATGTAAGGGAGGATTATAAAACCTGTCTGTTTATTTTTTTTTATCCCTTTAGGGGGATTTCCCTTAACTTTCTGTCCCGTAGCCAAAACAGGAAGTGTAAAGAAACCACCCACAGTAAGGGAATCCCAGGTTGTCACCAGAACTAGTGTCTCCTCTAATTCAGTTTTAGGAGCAACACAAAATATGAGATTTTATTTTGCTTTCACTCTCGGTGATAATCATAAACAGGACAAATAGAGGGGATTACTTTCCCTAATGTGGACACAGATGGCAATTAAAACCTGACAGGTGTTCTAATCTTTCTTCACTCAATCCTAAACTTAAATAAAATAGTTTTTTTTCTTTTTAGAAAACCATATGCAGATAAGGGTGGAGCCAAGCATACTAAAAAATTGTTGGGTTTACATACAGTACACTTTAACCACTCCAGCTCCTCAAGATTTACCCCCCCCTTAATGACCAGGCCATTTTTTGCGATCATTAACTTAACTGGCAATTGCGCGGTCGTACCCAAATACATTTTATGTCCTTTTTTTCCCACAAATAGAGCTTTCTTTTCGTAGTAATTTTTTACTTTCTGCTATAAAACACATCCAATAAAAAATTTAAACAATCTAATTTCTTCATCAACTTAAGCCAATATGTATTCTGCTACATATTTTTGGTAAAAAAAAAATCCCAATAAGCCTATATTGATTGGTTTGCGCAAAAGTTATAGTGTCTACAATATATGAGATATATATTTATGGAATTTTTATTTATATATTTATTTTTACTAGTAATCATGGCAATCATTGACAGCGGGACTGCGATATTGCGGTGGACAAATCAGGCACTAACTGACACATTTGACACTTTTTTGGGAACCAGTGACACTAATACAGTGATCACAGTGATCAGTGCTAAAAATATGCACTGTCACTGTACTAATGACAGTGGCAGGCAAAGCAATTAACATCAGGGGCGACAAAAGGGTTAACCGTGTGCCTATCCAGTGTTTATGTACAGTGTGAGAGGTACTTTTACTAGGGGAAGGCAGGGATCTATGTCCCTGCTTTGCAGGAACACAGGATCCATGCCTTCCCTAATGAAAGAACAGCAATCTGCCTTGTTTACATAGGCAGACTGCTGTTCTGCCTCTGTACGGAACAATCGGCGGGTGCTGGCAGAATCGAGTCCACGGTACCCGCTGCTCGGCTCCTGCTGTGTATAATCACAGCGGGAGCGAGCCACCGGCAGGGTGCATTTGCCTCTGCTACTGGAAATGCAGGATCACGTATATACAAGTGATCCTGCGCACAGCGGCTGCCCTGTAGCAGTAAAACTGCTATAGGATGGTCGGGAAGTGGGTTAGTTTCCCACCAGCCGCATATACTACTTTTTCTTGATCCCATATTGTTCTGTTCTGCTGCGAAGTGAAATACCTGTAACATCCAGATATGGATGACCCTTGTGGCTGATGGCCTGGTGCTGTCACTTGGAAGGGAACAAATCAGTTGAAAGTTTACACTGGACTTTTTCCCTGGTCACGGTGGCAGAACAGAGCAAAGCAAAGTTTCATTTTAAAGCATAACTTCACTTTTATTATGAATAAAACATTCCCCTCTGGGTGATATATGCACAGTACAAGGATTTTAACAAACTTTGTTGCAGATTCCTACCTTATTCTGAAGAAATCCCTGTTTGTTTCTCAGTGCCCATGTGGGAAAGAGTCTAATGGGAGTGGTTTTATAATTATCAATCAGCTGTGCACCTGCAGGACACTAATGAGGAAAGCTGCAGAGTCTGCATCCCTTTAGACGTGTTCCTATTGGGAGTATCTCACCAAAAATGACATTTTTGTTCCAGGGGATGCCTAAATTCTGACTTGTATTTTAGTGTAGGCTTCTGGGAAAATCAGTGAGCCAATCACACAAGCAGGAAATTATGTTTCTGGGGGGCGTACTGTACACATTTTGTGTACAGAACACCTCCAGGTAACCATATTGCATTGCATTTTTAAAAAATGACAGTGGTTGCAGATTGAAAAGGAAAGGTCATTTTTAATAACATTCAATTACAATATGAGTTGTGTCGCAATTGTGTAACTTATATTATTTTTTTCTTTATTTGCTAATTTTTTCCCTACAGAAGTACAGTTAACCTTTAAGGCTGATTATTTTATGGTGTGCATGGAAGTGTATTGTCTAATCTAAATATGATCTACCCATACAAGCTTATGGTCAAATCTGACAGATCCAGATTGGTAGAGTAGAAATCTCCCTGATGAGACACTGAAGGCAAAAAAAGAAAAAAAATACAGTGGTGTTAACCTTCCTCTACTCTATCCATATTTTTTTTTTTTAAGTTTTGGATTAAGATACACTTTATTGTTATTAAATTCACATTTTCATTTCAATGTGCAGCCAGCCATGCTTTTATACAACTGACAAAAAAGAAAATATTCCTTGCAACCATAGCAACAGGCTTTCTACAGTTTCTCATCCCTCTGCTTCTGTAATTGGCTCACTCGCTTTAGAAGTATGCTTAGATGTTGAGGTCAAGTTTGTGGTAGCTTATGTTATGTTTTTAGATTTCATCTTTGGTGAGCTACTCGCAAGGTTCTGTGTGCCTATAGAGATGCCAAGGTAACAGTGTTCATGATTATAACAATAGGTGAAGCTGAACATTTCACTATTGTACAGGCTTACTCTCCTGACTTGTCAAATGTTTTGGGAAAACCATAGATGAGATCTCCTGAGTCTCCATCATGGTTCCTGGTTCAGTTTCTGGCGGTTTATGAGTACTGCTTGGACCTTGAAGAAGGGGACATACCCCGAAAGCTTGTCCTGAAAAATTGTATGTTAGTGCAAATAAAAAAAGTATCACGGACAGTACTCAATTTTCTCTGTCACAATTGCACTAATACGGCTACAATCAAATCAAGTATGGCGGTTTATGGAGAAGTCCTGGTATTCCTGGAGCCATTAGCTGAAAACCCAAGCTGATCCTTTTGTGGATTGTCACTAAAAGTGCCAATAGACCCAAGGGGGTCTTTATTTGAGGTGAGTAGGCATTGCACACGGAGGTGGTGGCAGGGGCATAACTAGAAATCACAAGGCCCCATAGCAAAATGTTGTATGGCCCCCCCACTGCAAACAGCGCCCTCCACAGCCGCCCTAGTGTCAATGCAGCATGACCTGTGCCCCATACAGCATGACCTGTGCCCCATACAGCATGACCTGTGACCTGTGCCCCATACAGCGTGACCTGTGCCCAATACAGCGTGACCTGTGCCCAATGCAGCATGACCTGTGCCCAATACAGCGATGTCTGTGCCCAATACAGCCTGGCCTGCCTGTGCCCCATACAGCCTCACCTGTGCAGAGGAAGAGGCAAGCCGCCCGGATCAGCAGGGGGCGGGATTGCCCGCTGTAATAGCTTTCATTTGAATTTCCTGTCTTTACGGGGGTCATCGTCACATAGCCCCACCTCTTGGCCCGACGCCTTTGATGACTTCACATGTCCCGCATTGGACCGGCGTTCTGTCTATTAAAGGCGCCGGGCCAAGAGGTGGAGCTATGTGACGTGAGCCCTGGGAACACTGGAAGTTCTAATGAAAGCTATTACAGCAGGCAATTCCGCTCTCTGCTGATACGGACAGCTTGCCTCTTCCTCTCCTCTCTCTTCCCCTGGTTGCGAGACTGTGCCGGCAGTGCTCTCATCCTCACCGGGCCCCACTCGGCTGTGGGCCCCATAGCGCCCGCGTGGGTCGCTATGGCGGTAGTTCCGCCCCTGGGTGGTGGTGATTACCTGTCAGCACTTATTCTTTGCAGAGACTGTCACAGAGCATGGATTGAGTTTATCCATGTCTCTTCAGCAATCAAGAGTTTTATCAATATTATTGTGCATGTGGACTTTTTGCACATATCTTTTAAGATAGCGTTTTGTCACTTACTCACTAGAGTTTATTATGAAGCATATATGTGAAATTTAGCGCACTATTATTTGTTTTTATTCATTTGTACATGTGGTGCCAGAACACATTTTGAATAGCTGTCGCTGTTTTTCATTAATACAATTAGTCACATTATTTATAGTTTTTAGGTTGACTCCTATCAGCGCTTTAGTAACATATTTTGCATTAGAATTTTAGTCGTTTGTCCATTTTGTGGGCATTTTGCCTATTCACTCCCATAGCATCCCCATTTAGTAGGCTGCTGTTGTCTTAGGGAAACAAAGGTGCCAGCACAGTGCCCCTCGACCCTTTTGCAAACCACCTGCTACTTATTTTATAATTTTTTGCTTGGCCCTGTCATATTAACTGAGTCTAAGCATGCAGTCCTTGCAATTTACTTGGCAACCTGGCATACTGGTGAGGATGGTGACCCTGTCCTCAAGCCTGTGCCAATGTGTTTTCACTGGCACAAACAGGTGCAGAGCCTTGAGATTATATGCTACAGTTTCTGTCTGCCTGCTTATCCACCTGCCTGGCTGCTACCACCACAGCAAATATCAGAAGTTCCTGCTATTGGGGGGGGAAAGGATACAATGACCACCAGTGTTGGAGGAATGGAGATACTGACTGCCATTATGGCAGGGGGGGGCAGTGATCACCTATGTAAGGGGGACACAGATACTTACACCAATGTAAAGGGGGTACAGACACTGACCACCAATTTAAAGGGAACACAGGCACTATCAGGGTAAGGAGGATACAGGCACTGACCACCAATGTAAGGGGGGCGCAAAAACTTACCACCAATGTAAAGGAGTACAGACACAGACCACCAATGTAAGGGGGGCACAGACATTACACCAATTTAATGGAGGTGCATACACTATCAGTGTGATGGGCCCAAGACACTGACTACCAATGTAAGGAGGGCACAGATACTGACTACCAATATAAGGGGGGCACAGACACTGACCACCAATGTAAGGGGGTCACAGACACTGAACACCAATTTAAAGGGAACACAGGCACTATCAGTGTAAGGGGGGTACAGACACTGACCACCAATCTAAGGGGAGGGGGCAGATACTGACCTCCAATGTAAAGGGGGTACAGACATAGACCGCCAATGTAAGGGGGGCACAGACATTACGCTTTAATGAGACAAAAGCTCTACAAAGAAAAGGGTTGGTTATGCAAACAGAGAAACACAACAGTTATTATTATTATTATAACAATTATTATTAAATTAAATATAAAAATTATTGTTCGGACCCACCTCTCAGGATATCCATAGAGGCCTCCCAGCTGGACCCTATATCCATTGATACTATTCTATGGATTTCTAGAAAATTCTAAAAATGTATTGACAACCGCATTATTATACAGTCCTTATCACTATGGGATACTTACAAATTTAGTGGAATATCCTCATATACTCCCTATTACCAATTCTATGTAACCCAATGTTTCTACTGGGATTCCTTTAACCCTTCAAATTCAAATAGTGGACTTAAAAATATTTATAAAATATATGATCTGATATCCTCCTCTGGTGTCTTTCCTCTGTCTAACAATCACATAGCTTGCCTTATCAGGAAACCTCCAGATATCTCCAGACTAGGAAATTTCCTAATCCAAACAATAGGATCATCATCAGGCCTACAACCTACAAACAAATTTCCTTTGAACACTCATGTAAACACAATCCTACTACTAAGGGGCTTATTTCGGTAATATATTCATCTATACTTGAAAAAAGGGTGCCTCTTTCTCACTTATGTATGATTAAATGGGAAAGTGATCTTGGTGGACCTATAGCAGAAAAAGATTGGAGACAAATTTGGTAAACCATGGCACACTGTTCTATCAACACAGCTGCAAGATAATCCAACTATGAATTGGTAAAGAGATGGTATTTAGTTCCCCAGCGCTTAGCCAAAATGAAACTGACAGTTTCTGATAAATGCTTTCGAGGTTGCTTGAGCACTGGTGGTACCTTCTTACATATATGGTGGGGTTGTCCCAAAATCAAGCAATTTTGGACTGACATATACTGAATAATCTTTACTTTGTTTGGAAAAGAGCTTTGCAAAAATCCACAAGAAGCCTTACTGAATCTTAAATCTAAAGACTTCACAAATAATCAATTCTGTCTCATATTCACTGCTGCCAAACAAACTTTGGCGAAAGCTTCGTGGTCCTCTACACCAAATTCCTCATCAAAAAATAAAAAGTTGTGATGAGTAAATAGATACCCAACACATCAAGTCTTAAAATTGCAAACACCCATGAAATGGCGATAGACTTTGGTACCCAAAATAGTCTATAGGAGTCACTTTAAAATCCTTTACAAGTTATTTGTTCTAGAGTTGACAGTGAATTATGGCCCTAGAATTATTGCTCCCACTTCAATGGTCACAGTAATATGTAGCACAGTCATCATTTGCTTATAAAGGCACACCTGCCATATGCATTTATGTTCTTAGATGCACATTTGTGGGAAAGAAGACTTTGAACATTTCTTTGTGTTTTTTTTTAAATATATGTTACTTTTTTTTTTTAACAATTACCTTTATTTCGATCTCATAGAGAGCCAATAGTCCCCTATGTGATAGCATACTGTAATGACAGGTTCTCTTTATTTTACTTTACATCAGTCTCTCCTGCCTTCCACCGAAGATAATGGAGCACAGATCTGATCCCAGGTCTGCAGGTGGAGTAATGGAGCCCAGTATATATGGCGGGACAGTCGGATGGGTAGGTATTACCTTTGGCAGGCTGTGGAAGTGATCAGGTGGCTTTACAGCTGCCCAAATCACTTCCACCTGAAATGTCTACCAGCCACAGTTTATAAGCGACACTGGTAAGACAAGTGGTTAATGAAGTTCTTCTTTGGGATATGATTTGGTAAAGTGCTGGCTCTATATAAAAATTAAAGTGGTTGTAAAGGCTTAAGGTTTTTTACCTGAATGCATTCTCTGCATTAAGGTAAAAAAACCTTTCTGTTTTTTAACCCCCCCCTTCCCCAAATACTTACCTGAGCCCAATCTAGAGCTATGTCCAAAAGCAGGGGAGCTGCTCTCTCTCTATTCACTGGACATGGAGGGAGCAGCAAGAGCCATTGGTTTCTGCTGCTGTCAATCAAATCCAATGAGAAGGGAGTGGGGCTTGGAATGGAGCCATGCATGGGCTTCCTATGGTGGCACATGGAGAAGAGGAGGACCTGGGAGTGTCGGGGGGGGGGACCAAAGAAGAGATAGATCGGAGATACTCTATGCAATACCAGTGCACAGAGATGATAAGTATGATGTGTTTTTTTTTTTTTAAATTACAATTACTTTAAGGGATTATTATTTTTTAAATAATTCTTTGTGCTGAGGTTTATGTGTGCCTGTAGACTGTCAGCTGTGGCACAGTAATTAAGGCGTATTTTGTGATTACAAGGATAGGCATATTTATGCGGAGTATACAGTGAGTGGGCTTAGAATCTATTTAAGCTATTCCTATTAAGCCACTTCCACTGGTAGGGATTGGCCTGTATTCTCTATGCGCGCCACAGAATTACTTTCCTCGGTGTCTCCCAGCCCAGGGTGTCCAAGGTCTTTCACAACCTGTGTCATAAAAAGGAGGCATCACTGGACTGGTTGCACTGATTGAAAGAGCCTGCCGGAGAAGGGAATAAGGTAAGTATTTCTCCTTATTCTGGTACCCCTAGACTTAATAAGCAGTTAGAGTTCAGATTTAAAGTATAACTAAATGCTCTTTATGACAGTCCTGAAAAATTACCATTTACACTTACTATGTGGTACACAAGCCTCATAAATAAACAGAAAAAAACTGACTTTACCTTCACTGACTGAGCTAGATCATCCTTCATTAGTGTTCGACACCCTTCTCTTCCTAGACACTGCAGCTTACAGTGAGAGCATTTCAGCAACAGAGGCACTGTTGTCAGGCCCGGATTTACTCCCTTTGCCGCCCCAAGGCCGGGCCCTTCAATGCCGCCCCCCCCCCACACCACCAGAAAGAGCCCCCAGACATAATACGGTCAAAGACTGCAGACATGATACAAGAGATGGTCAGAGACTGCAATCATAGTACAGGAGATGGTCAGAGACTGCAGACATGATACAGGAGATGGTCAGAGACTGCAGTTCCTATGGACATTAGTAGATAATGGCCGATCGGCCCTCTCACCTGACCCAGCGATACAGCAATGCTTCCCCTGATCAGGAGTCAGCTCACTCTGAATTGCCCGTGGCGACTCCGTTGGGTAGCACCCAGATCTGTATTCCTGCAATGACTCCATTCCTTTCTCCACCAGGGATGGCGCCAGGCTGTGTGGCTTTCCCTCTGGTGGCGCAGGGCAGCGGGGTTCTCTCTCTGATGGTGTTCCCTCAGCACTGCCCTCTCCCTCTGGAGCCCTGGGTGTACTTTCCTGGGTGTAGACCCCCCCAAGACAAACTACCACCTTCCATTAGTACAGACCCCCCCCAGGACAAACCCCCCACCATTAGTACAGACCCCCCAGGACAAACCCCCCCTCCCTTCATTAGTACAGACCCCCCCAGGACAAACCCCCCTCCCTTAGTACAGACCCCCCAGGACAAACCCACCCCCCTCCCTTTGTACAGACCCCCCAGGACAAACCCACCTCCCTTCATTACTACAGACCCCCCAGGACAAACCCACCTCCCTTCATTAGTACAGACCCCCCAGGACAAACGCCCCTCTATTAGTACAACCCCCCCCAGGACAACCCCCCTCCATTAGCACAAACCCCCCCAGGTCTACCCCCCTCCATTAGTACAAACCCCCCCCAGGAAAACCCCCTCTCCATTAGTACAACCCCCCCCAGGTCAACCCCCACCCCCTCCATTAGCACAGACCCCCAAGGACAAACCACCCCCCCTTCATTAGTACAGACCCCCCAGGACAAAACCGCCCCCCTTCATTAGTACAGACCCCCCCAGGACAAACCCCCCCTTCATTAGTACAAACCCCCCAGGACAAAACCCCCCTTCATTAGTACAAACCCCCCAGGACAAAACCCCCCCTTCATTAGTACAAACCCCCCAGGACAAACCCCCCCTTCACTAGTACAGACATCCCAGGACAACCCCCCCTCCATTAGTACAAACCCCCCCCAGGTCTACCCCCCTCCATTAGTACAAACCCCCCCAGGACAAACCCCCTCAATTAGTACAAACCCCCCCAGGAAAACCCCCTCTCCATTAGTACAACCCCCCCAGGTCAACCCCCACCCCCTCCATTAGCACAGACCCCCCAAGGACAAACCGCCCCTCCCTTCATTAGTACAAACCCCCCAGGACAAACCCCCCCTTCACTAGTACAGACATCCCAGGACAACCCCCCCCTCCATTAGTACAACCCCCCAGGACATACCCCCCCTTCACTAGTACAGACATCCCAGGACAACCCCCCCCCTCCATTAGTACAACCCCCCCAGGACAAACCCCCCCTTCACTAGTACAGACATCCCAGGACAACCCCCCCCTCCATTAGTACAACTCCCCCAGGACAAACCCCCCCTTCACTAGTACATACATCCCAGGACAACCCCCCTTCATTAGTACAACCCCCCCAGGACAAACCCCCCCTTCACTAGTACAGACATCCCAGGACAACCCCCCCCCTCCATTAGTACAACCCCTCAGGACAACCTCCCCTCCAAGTGTGTACAATAGATAGAACAGATGGAGACAGGCACAGGCTTGGGCGGGACTCGGGAGTGAGAGACAGAGGAGAACACGCCCCCCCCGACGCACAGAGACCAGCCGCTCCGATCTTCGGCGGCTGCTCTCCTTCTCTGACAGGAGGAGGGAGGGGGGACGGGCTTGAGCAGCGAAAAAGACAGCGGTGACCTGCGGAGGGAGCCGCCTCAGTCTGGACACAGAGAGGAGGAGGAGGGAGAGGAGCACTCTAGCGCTTCAGTGCCCCCACCTCTCTGGCGCCCGGGTGCACTGCATGCTGATGTTAGTGTGGGGGGCGGCGCCGCACCTGTACCACTGCTGCCCCGAGGCCTGGCCTCGGTGGCCTTGTGGGAAATCCGGCCCTGACTGTTGTCAATACAGGAGGCAGTGGGCAGGAATAGATGTGACCAGGTGCTGATTGATAAACTACCGTCTTGTGAATCAGTAGTGACAATGCTGATAGCGATGCCTCCCTGCAGCATTTTTCATCTCACTGAAGGTGCGACCTACATGAGTGAGGCAACTTTACTCTGAATTCAGGAACATGGCAGCAACATTTCCACTCCATCACAGGAAGCTGCAATAGGTGGAATTGGCTGGCAGGCTGAACAGGTATTTGTGTCACTTTTCAGGGGCACTGTGAGAAAACAAAGAGAATGGTTTTTACATCCTTGGACCCCTTTCACACTTGTACGACCTGAAAGTCGTGTGACTTTGATGAAATTTTGCCACGCAACTTTGACGTGACTTTGACATGACGTGAAGCAACACCTGTGTAATCTTGAGGTCTATGGACCTCAAGTTGCATCAAAGTCAGACCAAAGTAATGCAGGGACTAATTTGAAGTCACTGCGACTTGAAGTCGCACAGATATGAATGGTACACTTTGGAAATCATGGGGTACAACTTGCCATGCGACTTTGCAGTCCCAAGTCGCAGAACAAGTCGCACAAGTGTGAAAGGTGCCTTAATCAAACATGCCAATGTTGTTTTCTGCAGAGTTTTTATTTGCTTTCTGCCTTCTAGCCCACATGCAGTGTATGTTATATTCAAGGTGTGCCTTCGGTGATCACTGTCACAGTTGCCAGTGTGTTTAAGTCAGCTCTTAACCTTTGCTAATGTTAGCATTATTATTATTTCTATTATTACCTGGCTAATGAATAATTGTGTTTATATGTTCAGTTGGAATAAAATGTTTTATGAATACTGTTCATGAATTATTTTAAACACAAATACCTAGCGTTGTGTGATCCTGTCCATGAATTCATCCTTTTTAGTATTTCTAGTATCAATTATTCCACATTTGAAAGCAGCTAGCTAGCAAGAAGGGTGACAGCGGAGAACTAATCCATATTCTATTGTGACATAAAACCTGGGGCTGGATGTACTACTGCATACTGTAGATTTATTCTTGTTTTTAGACATTACTTGATTTGACAGATGCCTTAGTACTTTCCCACTACAGCACAATGAAAGTCAAGCACCGTAAGACTTGCAAATTCTTAACACAAGCATGCTCTAATAAACATACATGTGTATATGGATGGTGGTGCTGTCAAAAGAAAAAAAAGTTCTGATGTTCTTGGCCAACCTAAAGTATAGCCCACAACCATCCCTCCTTTAGTTTATGTGGTTTAAAGGGTTGGGGGATTTAGTTTAGGGGGCATTAAATAAAATTTTTATCATTTTTTCCCACAAATAGAGCTTTCTTTTGATGGTATTTGATCACGTCTACGGTTTTTATTTTTTGTTAAAAAAAATTTAAAAAGACAGAATTTTTTTAAAAAAATTATATTTTTTTTATATTTTGTTATCAATTTTTGCAAACAGTTAATTTTTCTCCTTCGTTTATGTACGCCGATGAGGCGGCACTGATGGGCACCGATAGGTGGCAGTGATGGGCACTGATGGGTGGCGGTTATGGGCACTGATGGGTGGCAGTGTTGGGCACTGATTGGGCACTGACTGATGGCAGCACTGCTAGGTGGCACTAATAAGTGGCACTTGTGGGCATTGATAGGTGGCACTTGTGGGCATTGATAGGTGGCACTTGTGGGCTTTAATAGGTGGCACTTGTGGGCTTTAATAGGTGGCACTTGTGAGCTTTAATAGGTGGCACTTGTGGGCACTGTGGGCACTGGCAGATGGCACTTGGAGGCACAGATGAGGCATCTGTGCCTCCTTCCTCTTCGGGACTGATGTCCCTTTGACATGAGCCGGTGATCGGCTTTTTTAACGAAACCGATCACCGAGCTTTTGTTTACATCATGTGACCAGCTGTCATTGGCTGACAGCTGATCACATGGTAAGGGGCCAGGACCGGCCCCTTACTCGGATCTGTGATCACCTGAGTCTCCGTGACTCGGTGATCACAGCGCGCACACCGCGCACCCTGCAGGGTGCGCGCGGTGCGCGTGCATAGGGGAGGACGTCATATGACGTCCTCCCGGAGATTGAGGTCCGCGCTGTAGCCGTCATTCGGCTATGGCCCGGACCTCAAGTGGTTAAAAGACTGTTTGCTTTAGCTTGCGGAGCTGTAAAATTCCGGAGCCTTATGCCCCATACACACGATCAAAAATTCCATCAGAAAAAACTTGGATGGTTTTTCGACGGAATTCCGCTCAAGCTTGCCTTGCATACACACGGTCACACAAAAGTTCTCTGAACTTTCAACCATCAAGAACGCAGTGACTTACAACACTACGACGAGCCGAGAAAATGAAGTACAATGCTTCTGAGCATGCGTCGAATTGTTTCCGAGCATGTGTGATTTTTTGCTCGTCCGAATTGCATACAGACGAACGCATTTTTGGATAGGAACTTTTTCCGTCCGAAAAATAGAGAACCTGCTCTCAATCTTTTGCTGGCTGGAATTCTACCAGAAAAAGTCTGATGGAGCATACACATGATCGGAATTTCTGACTAAAAGCTCACATCGACTTTTGCTGGTGGAATTTCTTATTGTGTGTATGGGGCATTAGTGGTCAGAACATAAGGTTACGGCGTATAAGGTTGGAAGTTTTGGTAGCTTTAAGTTTTGGTGATTTTAGAGTTGTGGGCTTTTGTTTAGGGGTCTTTAAAGGTCAGGGGTTTTAGTTTTGGTGATTGTAGTTTAGGGGGCTAATCTAGTATGGGGGCTGTAGTTTAATAAAATCAGAAGATCTTAGCAGATTACGTTTAGAGAGTTAAGGGTACGTTTTTCCCCAGCTGTTTGTCGGAATGCACAAAACTCTAATCTTCAACATGCAGGTATGGTGGTGCCTATAAGAGGCTTGGAGACTTTGCAGAACAAAAGAGACCATGTATCATATTGTGAATGATAGTAGAAAACATCTTTTCAGAGAAAAATAGCTTAATCATGTCAACATAAAACAGAATTCCAAGAGAGGAAGGAGCTCTATCCTCCAAGGAATTACCGGAGAAAAGGAGAAAATGGTAAATAAATCTTTTATTATTTAGTGTTCTTTGGAGGACACAAGATTGTTGTCTTCAACGCATGCTGTGACCAAAAGCAAACATGGAAAACTGCAGCCTGTGTTGGGAAGCCCCAGAACATACCGACTGCCCTGATATTATAAGCAGTTACTCAAAACAGGAGATCCTATTGTTCTATGATATAAGCCTGACATTTTTTTTTGAAAATCTATGTAGAAATGATCATATTAGAAGCCGGAGCTTCCAGTAGGGGCTGCTCGGAGTGATGAATAGAGACCAAGTCTTCCTAGTAGAAGCTGTAGCCAGATAAATTCTGTTAGCTCTTACCACATTAAAAGAGAAGTATGGACTTGAAAAAAAAAACAAACATTTATACTCAACTAGGCGGATGCAGCATCGATCACTGCAGTGAGAACTGAGTGATGAAACATTGCTGAGTGCTCAGTTCTCCCCTCTGCTCTGATCAGAGAGCTGTGACTGTCAGTCACCGTCTCTCTGCCCCTCCAGCAATCACTGGAGCACTGGGCTGTGGAGGGGCAGGAGTGGCTGGCTTAGGCTCTCAGTGAATCACTGAGAGGCTGAGCCAGGTGCTGGTCAGGACATTTTGGTAGATGCTGACTATATGGTCGGGATCTTTCCAGAACCTGGCCCAGCTGAGTGACGTCAGCCGACAGCGGACTTTAGCCAGCTGTCACCTGAAAACGGGTCACTGGAGTGCAGAATGTACTGCACTCTTGTGACCTACAATAGAAGTATAGCCAAAAGAGCTTTGGCTATACTTCTCCTTTAAGTGTGTGAAGGACAGTTTCCTTGGAAAGCCATCTTCTGGAACAGGGTCATCAAGGATCTTTTTACTAGGTTCAAAGGGAAGCTCCTGAAGAACCAAATGGACATAATTTAGTTACCACAAAGCACTGTGAGTTTTTGTTTGGAGAAAATTGGAGCTTGCTTTATAAGGGGTATTTGCCTTCCTCTGGATCAACTGTGGGTTTAGAATTATGTATTTACATGTTTTTATTTTATTATAAATGTATTTTTCTATTGATTAGGTGTTTTGTGTCTTTTTAACCTAAATATGTAACTAAGAAAAATACACATAGAATCGGCAGAAAAGCAGAACAAAAATTGAGTATTTAGCTATTTATTCTGATTATTTTAGCAATTATTAACACTGATAAAATAATATTAAGTGTACTTTTAAAATATTCTACAGAATAAATGAATATATTTCATAGCAGAGCTCTAGATGTCAGTACCTAATAAAATTCTGTTATAAAATTCATAATTACGTCTGAGCCAATCCTTTTCACAGAATCATTCTTTAAACTTTCAGAAACATTTTGGAATTGCTTTATGCCACAAAGTAAACCAAACCAGAATTCAATACATTAAACAACAAGTTAATGTACACTCTTTCTTCAAAGGAAAAACAATAATTTATCTTTCATAAGATGTAAATGAATGCATCATTTTTTGTAATAGAATGCAGTACCCATTTAATTTGCCTTTATCAGTTGTTCATTAGGGATTCATATTTCTTTGCATGCTGATAGCGGAAGCAGCAAACTGAATTAACTACACTCTCCTTAATGGAAGCTTCTTTGTTTTGTGAATAATAAAACAAAATCTACAGTAAAGTGCATAAAAACTGGATTGTTAAAACTAATGGCCCATTGACAATGTGCCAAATCTTTATGGTGACTGTTTGTAATTTATTGTAGACAAGTTTAGAATCATCCTAAACCCTACTGTGATACATAAAAACTTCAGATTAATATTGCTGATATTAAAGCCAGAAGATCAGCTAACAGCTTTGTAAACCAATTAAGAGCAACATATTCTTATTTTCTGTATTTATTTTAAGCCAACAGATTACACAGCGCCTTAAAGTGTATATAAAGGTACATTTTCATTAGTCTCTGTTTCCCAGTAAATACTACAATGTACTGTCTCCACAACATACACACATAAGGCCTTTTTGAGAGGAAACCAATTAGCATAGCAGAAGCATATGTAAGGATGTGTTCCCTAACAGCCTAGCTTTGTTTGCATGTTTTGCAATACTCTCTTAGAATGTTGTGCTCGAGAGTTCCTTGTGCTAGACTTTTTACAGACCCTAATGAGAAGGGTCCAGAGTACTATGACCAACATGTGATGTAGAGAGCCCTGTCTGTTTTTCTTGACAATCCCTAATAAGTCTGCCATTCGGTGTTTGGACCTTGCCTTAGCAAACAGCTTAGTCCTGTTATGAAAATATTTTTTCCTAGCTGGGGTCCTTCCCCTGCCAGCAAGCTATGTGATAGCTGGAGGAGGTCCTAGACCTTGAGCCCAGGGCATAGAGGGCTTGGCTCTCTTATAGGCTGTGTACCTGTGGAAGTAGGCTGTATGCCAGTGACTGGAGAAGCTAGTGTACTGGAACTGGAGCTGAGTCACACTAACACCTCACATTGTGTGGAGAGTTACTTTAATGGTAGCTATGGGCTCCTAATGCTGGGTACCACTTAGACACTGTCCTAAGAAGTTGTAGGGGATTATGTGTAAGGGTTATCAGTATTAAACCTTCTCATCCTTCAATCTCAAGTTCTAATAAAACATTTAAAAGTTACCTAGGATCAGACCTGCATTAATGAGACATTGGGGTAAATGAACTGCCTTGGGTACAGGGAAAGGGTACAAACTTGCAGAGAAAAAATTAGGAAAGTCTTCTATCTTCCACTTATGCAAAGGGTCAGATTTAATGGTTTACCCAATTGCTACACACGTAAAGTGGATGTAAGCTGCCAGACGAGGGTAATCTCACATGACCCCTCCCCCCAATCCCTCATAAAAAAACCCCAACCTAATGCTTTAATCACACAATATGATATTTACGTTCATATGATGTAGGTTAGACAAGCCCTACATGGGCACATGAGTGTTGAGAGTGGCCTACCATGCCTTATTCAGTTTGCTGCACCTCCTGGACCTGTAGTGAAGACCTGAGGTGACTTTCTTCCCCATATTGGCCAATCATCATATACAGCATTAACATAATGATGAGACCATTCTTTTTGTGGGGAAAAGGCAACTATTGATACGTGATCACTGAGATTTCACAAACTTGTTGTAAAATCTCCATGTCATAATGTATGAATCAGAAATCCTAATGGCTGCTTTTCCTCAACAGATAAGACTCAAACAACTACTGTAACTGTCAAAAATAATTATTGAATTATAACTTAACCTCTTAGATGTTGTATGACTTTTTTCCTAAAACTAAATATACATTGTGGTGATTGCATCACAAATTTTATAAGAATGTTGGCTGCAATGTAATGACTTATGCATAATAAACAAACATATTTTATTATTTATTTTACAATTTTACCTGCAGCACCATGTGTCCATGAAACCAGTTATTACACCCCAACTGTATAGGTAAATTCAAAGCTCTAAGAGCTCTACTGTACTGTAGGCAGCCAGGAAAGTAGAAACATAGAGTGAGTGAATGTCCTGATGAGCTACACACTGCCTATTGAAGAGAAACCATATGAAATAATGTTAGACATTTTGGCACAAAATGACTTGAGCTTAACCATGTTCTTTCACAAACTGACCGCTCAGTGGATAGCTTTGTTTCTTTTTTATCATCTGAACAGTCTACAGTGCCTTGAAAGAGTATTCATACCCCTTGAAATTTTCCACATTTTGTAATGTTACAACCAAAAACATAAATGTAGTTTATTGGGATTTTATGTGATAGACCAACACAAAGTGGCACATAATTGTGAAGTGGAAGAAAAATGATAAATGGTTTTAATTTTTTTTTACAAATAAATATGTGAAAAGTGTGGCATGCATTTGTATTCAGCCCCCCTGCGTCAATACTTTGTAGAACTACCTTTTGCTGCAATTACAGCTGCAAGTCTTTTTGGGGATGTCTCTACCAGCTTTGCACATCTACAGAGTGAAATGTTTACCCATTTATCTTTGCAAAATAGCTCAAGCTCTGTTAGATTGGATGGAGTGTCTGTGAACAGCAATTTTCAAGCCTTGCCACAGATTCTCAATTGGATTCAGGTCTGGATTTTGACTAGGCCATTCTAACACATGAATATGCTTTGATCTAAACCATTCCATTGTAGCTCTGGCTGTATGTTTAGGGTTGTTGTTCTGCTGGAAGGTGAACCTCCGCCCCAGTCTCAAGCCTTTTGCAGACTGTAACAGGTTTTCTTTTAAGATTGCCCTGTATTTGGCTTCCATCAACTCTGTCCAGCTTCCCTGTCCCTGCTGTAGAAAAACATCCCCACAACATGATGCTGCCCCCGCCATGTTTCACGGTGGGGATGATGTGTTCAGGGTGTTGTACAGTGTTAGTTTTACACAACACATAGGGGGTCATTTACTATAGCGCTGCAGTGCTAATTAGCGCTATTTAGCAGCCAATCTCGCTAATTAGCGCTAAAACAGTATTCACTATAGCGCTGGTAAAAAAAATACTCCCAAAATCGAATTTATTATAGTTACCTGAAAACAAATAGCGCCCAAACCGTTACTCTGCTAAAACCTGGAGTAGTGCACATGGAAATAATGTTTAGAGCATGATATAATTGCCTAAATTGTACTGAAATATGCAGTATATTGTTTAATCATAATCTGCTTTTAAACTATCTGTAAAAATGATTTCTACACTGAAATATCTTTAAAAGTCTGAAAAGAGATAAATTCCCCATCTCTGTTCAACTAGGTGCCAACAAAACTGAGCATGCTCAGACCTGCAAAAAACTCTCATTTTAGCTCCCATGGCTTTTTTACAAGGTGCTATAGTAAATACCAAAATTAGCTCTGGGCTAAAATGCGTTTTTGAGAATGAAAATCGGCGCTATTATAGTCCAATGCAAGTTTCAGACATTGATTCTAATAGTACAATTGTAACTCCCACAAATAAATACTTTTAATGTTGAGATGAAATGTATCTTTCTCTGAAATAAATGTTCTTTGCAACAATGTTGCTGCTTATATTTTGTTTTTTCTCATCTTTTTTGTTTTAGAATGTGGAATGTTTTGATGTTTTGGTAAAATATATTTTTCTCTGTCACTTTCACTTGTTACTCTCCATCTCACCAAAATCTTTACCCAAACTCACAAAGGTGTTTTTACAAACCACAAACAATACCATTGCTGATACAAATTTAAAATGGTCACCATTTTGTGTGTTTTTTATTATTTCCAAATAATCATAATTTGAGCCCAAAAAATGTGATATGTGTACCAACATCAGAAATCAAAATGTAATTCCCAAAAATTAGAGGGTAACATCACTATTCTACACTCACCCACCAAATATCACAGAATAAATCAAGAAGAATAACTCTTGAGTAATGTAATTCCACCACCTATATGTCCAAAGAAATACAGTATATGTGTATTTATGTATAGAAGGTTTCCACATGTGGTGGCTCTGTGACGTAGAGGTTAGTACTTCTGCATAGCATCTCTGAGGGTCTTGGCTCAAATCCTAAATATGTTGCTTCATGTAGAGAAGTTGTCTCATCTCCCTATGTTGTTAAACATAACTCAGGTCCTAAAACTATGTCTAAATGCAGTATTTATGTGTAGGAGGGTTCCACCACCATTGTAAATCTTGCCAGATACACTATCTAGCCAAAAGTATTGTGATGCCTGTCTTTACACACACACATGAACTTTATTGGCAGCCCAGTCTTAGTCCATAGGGTTAAAATTTGGTTTGGTCCACCCTTTGCAGTTATAACAGCTTCTGGGAAGGCTGGGAAGGCTGTCCACAAGGTTTAGTGTGTCTATGGGAATATTTGACCATTTTTCCAGAAGCGCATTTGTGAGGCCAGGCACTGATGTTGGATGAGAAGGCCTGGCTCGCAGTCTCTGCTCTAATTCAGCCAAAAGGTGTTCTATCGGGTTGAGGTCAGGACTCTGTGCAGGTCAGTCTTCCACCCCAAACTCCCTCTTCCATGTCTTTATGGACCTTGCTTTGTGCCCTGGTGTGCAGTCATGTGTGAACAGGAAGGGGCCATCCCCAAACTGTTCCCACAAAGTCGGGAGCATGAAATTGTCCAAAATGTCTTGGTATGCTGACACCTTAAGAGTTCCCTTCACTGGAACTAAGAGGCCAAGCCCAACACCTGCATAAACAACCCCATTTCATAATCCAAAGACATGCTGGCATCTTATTTGTCTCCTGTCAAAATAGTCTCTAATGTAAGAAAGTTCATTTTGGACTTTAGATTGGAAGCTCATTGCAGCCAGGGACTGATGTTAATGTTAGCACTAATCATGCCCAGGGGTATATATACCTCCACCATTTAATTTAACAGTACTACAATGTCTTTCCAGATTTCTGGCAAAATATCCTCGGGTACCGGTATATGTCATTTTTTACAGTACTCTGGACATGTCTCTAGATGTGCACAGGAAGTACTGCCCGCAGGGCCCCAGGGCATATACAGCTCTTGCAAAATTTTTGACGGAAATTGGGCTTTTTGATTTATGGCGGTGTAAGTTTCCTTTTAAGGCACAATTTTCATGTCATTCCCTAACGCATTCCACTTTGTCGCGCATTGATTTAGTTTTGAGTAATACATTAACGCACTGTTATGATCCAGAGGTCACCTATCTTGCCAGAGGTCTATCCGACCATTCCCCGGTACAGCTCAGTTTAAGCTTCCCCACTGTAAAATTACCAATACACTGGAAGATGAATCCTTTCTGGAATTCTCTGTTTAGAGATACTAAACAGATGCAAATGCAAATTCAGCACTTCTTACTAGATAATAAGCATTCTGCCCCACCGGGTATAGTCTGGGACACTCTGAAGGCTTTTATCAGGGGGATGTGTATTAAAGAAATAGCCACAATTAAAACAAATAGCAGACAATGGGCAGCTGACGCCAGTATAGCAGTAGACAAAGCAGAAGAGGAATTCCTACAAGCGCCGACAACTGATAGTGAAGGAAAATGGAAAGACGCACAAAAAATGTATCGCACCATACATACCCAACAAGCAGAAAACAAACGTTTCTTTACCTCACAAACATACTTTTAAGAGGGAGAAAAAACAGGCCATATGTTATCGGTAATAGCCAAATCGCAACAACCATCACCAATTATTCACCGCTTGGCGGTGTCATCAACACAAGTAGTTATGGACACCCCTTCAATTATGCAGGGATTCTGTACTTTTTTCCAGGAGGTGTATTCCTTGAAGGTGAGTTATCCTGAAGCAGACTTAACTGAGTTTTTAGATCTCACTTCCGACAATACAGGGGGAAGATAAAAAACTGCTAAATGCACCTATATCTCTGGAAGAGTTGCAACTTGCGTTAGCAACATTCCCCAATTCTAAGGCCCCGGGGAATGATGGTATCCCAATTGAGATGTATAAAAAATTTGGTGGCATACTCTTACCGGAATTGCTACACACAATTAAGGAAGCTCATGCTAATGACTCCTTACCAGACTCCATGTACGAGGCAGTGGTAGTGGTCCTGTTGAAACCCGGGAAGGATCCGATCCAACCTGAGTCGTACAGGCCCATATCGCTTTTAAATAATGATTTGAAATTGATCACTAAAGTCCTCGCTATGTGGTTGTCTAAGGTGGTGACAAAACTGGTGCACCCGGATCAATCGGGATTTATACCTAACAGATCCACAGCACACAATCTTCGCAGATTACATTTAAATATGCAGATAATACAGGTCAAAGAGCTATCCTTTCCCTAGACGCCGCTAAGGCATCCGATAGCATAGGATGGGATTATCTTTGGAGGGTGCTAGAGAAATTCAACTTGGGGGAGACATTCATATCCTGGATTAAACTACTATACAGAACACCGAAAGCATGTATTAGAATTAACAACACACTGTCCTCCTTTTTTGATTTGCACAGGGGAACAAGACAGGGCTGCCCACTATCCCCGTTGCTCTTTGCTCTGGCCATAGAGCCTCTGGCTGCTGCTATCAGAGGGAACCCAGCTATATGCGGTTTTAAAAGGGAAAATTTGGAAGATAAAATAGCCTAGTATGCTGACGATGCCCTCATCTTTTTGGGCGACACGTCTGCCTCCTTGACGAGTCTCATGGAGTTAATCAGTAAATTTGGATCCTATTCGGGGTTCAAGATAAACTGGGACAAGTCCACACTGTTACCACTGGATCCCCTTGTATCGCCACTTCCTTCAGCAGCAGACCAGATAAGGGTGGTAGATACTTTCCGATATTTAGGCATAGTTATCCATCCTAATTTAGAATTATATGTCAAACTAAATATAAATCCCTTGATCAAAAAATTTCAGGAAAAAGCAGCCAGTTGGATAAAACTTCCCCTTTCGGTAGTTGGCCGATGTAACCTGATAAAAATGGTCTGGGGTCCACAACTTTTGTATGCGCTCCACAACGCCCCTATCTGGATTCCTATACACGTTTTCAAAAAATGTAACACCATATTTCGCTCCTTGATCTGGAGGAAACAGGTGCCATGTATTAAATTGGAAACATTACAGGAGGCAAAAGACTCGGGTGGGCTGGCAGTCCCGAACCCATATTATTATTTCATAGCGGCTCAATTACAACACCTAACAGGTTGGCAGGACTCTGAGTTATCTGATCCTACGAGCAATATAATATGCACGTTACTCTCGAGTGGGGGCCTTGTGGAGTGCTTGGAAGCGGGAGAGTTCCGCAGAGTAACTGAACACCAAACTATGGTGCTTATAGATAAGATATGGAACAAGGCCAAACAACATTTTCACTATGAAGGGTATTCTGAATGGTCTCGTATATGGAACAATAGCAATTTTCCCGAACTGTGTAAATTAAAGGGCTTCTCTGTGTGGTCTAGGAGCAGGGTGGTGTATATTCAACAGTTATACCAAGGAGGACTTTTACGGGACTTTCAATCCCTAAGGGAAGAATATGGCATACCAAATGTTGTGTTCTTTCAATATTTACAACTTAGGCACGCCATCTCAGCACAAGCTACATTATCCAAATGGCAATTAACTAGACCAATGGTGCTCGCACAGTTAGTAACTTCAGTGTCTAGGAAAGGACAGATATCGTCTATATATGAATCACTAATAATGCAGGTATCCAAGACTATGTCATTAAAATGCAGGACAAGTTGGGGGGAGGATATAGGTCACATTACAGATGAGGAATGGTCTGCTATAATGGAGACTGTACCCAAAGTGTCTCTTTCCTCCTCCCAAAAACTTACACAATTATTCATTATACATCGTACCCCCTATAAATTATATAAATGAAACAGAAGAGATGACCCTTTTTGCCCCATTGTAAGATAGATAATGGTACTCTCATACAAATGCTCTGGAAGTGCCCAAAATTGCAAAGATACTGGTCTGAAATAATCAACTCTATAAATAAAATATGGAATCTTGCATTTGTGGTTGACCCCAAGCTGTGTCTGTTGAGATGGTTGGATGAGGAATTATATACACCGCACACGTATATAGCCATTACCAGAATATTGTTTATTGCAAGAAAACTTATAGCTAAGAAATGGCTTTCGGTGACACCGCCAACACACGCAGAATGGATTAATACCATAAATGAAACTCTATTGAGGGAAAAGTTGACATACCAACATAGGGGTAGCCCAGCAAAATTTGAACGTATATGGGATCCATGGTTGGAGGTACCTGGTTTAGCCTCCTTCCAATTGGTCCAAAATAAAAACTCGGTGGCAGGACACAGACGCCTACCCCCCTTGTCTGAGGAGGGAGGCTGTCTACATTGGGTGTATACAGGGTGATATGGTGGCATAGAGACTCAGAATGTGGATTAATCTGACAGAATAATTTTGATGAGAAATTGTCTTACTCTGCAGTGACGAGTTATATGGTTTTAAGTATATATTAGTTAAAGAGATAAACGCAGGAATCACCCCCCCACTGTTCAGGGGGGAGAGGTACCTCTACACCGACCGACTTTCCTTTCAAGGGCCGGGAGCGGAGTAGGGGTACAAAGTACTAAAAGGACACACTTACTAATCGTAGAAAACACGAGATAAGGCTGAAATTGGTATGGATATGTAAAGATTTGTCTTCATATGTTGATTATAGGCCTATATATACCATAATAATGCAGTAAAAGCAAGCCGATTGGTTGTATATTTGGAGAATAATATGTCCTTGGCAATGTAATTTGATGTATGTTTTTGTTTTTGTTTTAAGGAAGAGTTCTTTCTCTTCTTATGTTTTAAAAAACTAATAAAAAAGAATCTGATTTAAAAAAAAAAAAATCATGCCCAGGGACTTTTAAAATTGTAGGGTTTACACTACACAGGCACATATGCCTAGAAACTATTGCTTTGTTTATGTGCATGCAAATGGCCTTCAATCTTTGGCCTGTAGTTGGAGATTTGATGCACATAGCCAAGGGCTAACACAGTTGCAAATATTATTATGTGTTCCTGCTCATCAGGTGCAAGCACTTTAGACATACATGAAGAGACAGATTGAAAGATACTGGTGGGCGTGTACTTTTATTGGGCGTGTGTCAGCAGTATGCTAACAATACAACCTTATATAAAGGACTGCCGGGGGGGGGGGTTCATTTGGCCTAAGAAGCGGCCAGGTTTTTTGCTGTGATTTGTGGGGGAGAAGGGATGATATTGTGCATATTGACAAGCGCTCAACTAGGGCTGTTTGTTCGCTGAAATTCTTGTGCTTTTATTCCATCAAAAGTGGGTTTATGTGGCCATGCTGTCAATGTTGTTGTCTGTATTCCTGTCCGAACAAGCATTCATGATTTGGGAGCATGTGCTGACCTTCTACTCTTTGATCTTATTGCTTAATCGTGTACATGGAAATGCAGCTTCCAGAAGAACATACTCCCCAATCTAGGCGTGTGGATTGTGGGGTGGTGGCGGGTGTTATAGTTTGAATATGTGCCTTTTTAATAATATGTTGGAATGCTTTGTGACAATAATGACTGTTAAGTATGTTTCTATAATCTTGCAGATAAAAATATGATATGTTACCCGTTATACACTAAAAGTAAAGCTGTGTCCACTCTAAGGTTTAGACAAATTTTAGATTGTACGCTCCTATGAGCAGGGCCCTTAAAACTCAATTACTAACTGTTTTGCTAAATGTAGCACCATATATCCTGTAGAATATTTATTTTTTTATGCTAGTAAATGTACATAATTTTGTTTTCTGCTGGCAGAATAAAAGTACATTATTGAGCTTGTTTGTTGTTTTTTCTCTTTTCTTTCTTCTTTTTAATTAGTTTTGGGGGTAGTGATTTGAGGAAAGTGCAATATCTTACATATACCCATAGAAATTATATGATAAAATTGTGCACCAAAAAACCTAATCTCTTCAGAACACTTGCAAGTAAATGATAAAGGTGTTTAGGTGGAGTCTTTGTATATAACAGCTGTGTAGAATTGCAGGTAATGAATTCAGTTTGTGGATAGGCAGTGTTGTATGTGTCAGCCCTGGTTCACATTGGTGCGATTTGACATGTTAAATCGCATGCCAAAATTGACGGCAATTGCACCGTCCTTATCGGTGTGGCGCTGCAATTTCCAAAAGTAGCTTCTGTACTACTTTTGGCGACTTCTGGGTGCGATTTCCATTGACATCTGTGCAGAAATCTGCACAGATGTCTCTGAAATTCCCCCCCGCAGTCGGGACTGACACGGAGGAATGAAATTGTGTGAGTTCAGCTGAACTCGCACAATTTCCTGCCGTTGTCAGTGTGAACCAGGGCTCAAACTGGGCCTTTGTCTTTGTAATTCACCTGCTGCGATCCCAGGGACACCATTTCTTATCAAACTCCCTTAAGTTTGCCTTCAAATATTGTTATATATAGAAATACAGATTTGCATAGATTTGGTGTGGGTGGGGTTCATTGATTTGTTTGGCATCACCACACATTTGCTTCCAGCCCATGTGCACACATCACTTCCTGCATTTGTTCTGCTGATATAAATCAGTAAGGACTATGCAAATATAAATGAGAGCTCCTTTTATTTAAAAAAAAAAAAAAAATTATATATATATATATATATATATATATATATATATATATATATATATATATATATAAATATATGTCTTGTTTCACCCTTGGGTGACTTTTCCTGCATACTTGGACATCCCAGTTGTATGACTAGTTGTACCTCATGATTCTCAATGATAACCATTCATATCTGTGCTACTTCATGTCTCACCAACTTCAAAGTAGTCTCTGTACTACTTTGGTGTGACTTTCATGCAACTCTAGGTACATAGGTCGCTATATTACACAGGCATTCCCAGAAGTTGGGGCCAAGTTGCTGCAGCAAAGTGGCAGCAAAATAGTGTCTTTCAGGTCGCAGCAGTGTGAATGAGATTCATGCATAACACCTTTGAATTTGGCCCAATTGCCACAAGTGCATCCTGAAAGTGGGGCAAATTCGGCCCTGCACTACCTTGGTTTGACTTTGATACGATTTGAGGTCCATACACCACAAGATTACACAGGCATTGCTTCAAGACATTGCAAAGCTGTGCAATTTTAAGGTTGCACAAGTGCAAATACGGCCTTATTCAAAGGTGTTATCAATTAATCTTATTAGGTTACCTTTACACTTGGGTGACTTTTCATGCAGCATTGGACCTCAGAGTCACATGAAAAGTTGCCCCCCATTATTTCCATTCATATCTATTCAACTTCACCCATGTTCACATAGCTCTGAATTGACATGTCAAATTGCAGGCTAAATCAGCACTTATTAACGGCAATGGAACTGTCCGAATTGGTGCAACGCCGCACAGATTCCCAAAAGTAGTTCCTGCACTACTTTGGGCGACTTCAGGGGGCGATTTCTTACCTCCCAACTTTTTGAGATGGGTATAAGGGACACCTATTAACAAAAGTATGTAGGCATAGGACACACCCCCTAAAACACCTCCTTAAAGGAGATTTATTCCAAAAAAAAAAAAAAAAAACATTATTAGTTAAACCCCCAAGTGTTTTTTTTTTTACCAATAATATTCCCTTAGATTGGCTTTGGAAATTTACAAACAAAGCAATTTAGAAATTACATGAAAGGTTTAGTGCTGGGAAACCCTTTTTGAAAGATAAAAAGTGCACTATATAGATCAGAACAAATGAGGGACAAATGAGAAGGAAAAAGGAACCAAGGGACTTTGTTCCAAATCAGGGACAGTTGGGACCTAGACATCTGTGCAGGAAAGTGCACTCTGATGTCTCTGAAATCGTTCACAAAGTTGGGCCGAGGCCCCTTTCACACTTGTGCGACTTTTGACATCAGTAGCATGACAAGTCATACCCCATGATCAGGGCCGCCATCAGGGGGGTACAGGCATTACACCTGTAAGTGGCCCAAATTTTCCCAGGGGCCCGGTCTCCCCCCCGTTCTCAGCTCGCGGCTGAGAGGAGAGGAAACACTTTCATTTTCAGTTCCCCCCGCCGCTCTCATGTCACGGCTGGAGAGAGGAGAGAAAATGGTCACATGATAATCTAACCCACCAGACTTGCAGTTCGGTCCAGCTGTCATTCAGCCGGGCCCCCTCCTCCTATCACGTGTCCACGCGGCAATCTCTACTCCCCCTAATGCTCGGTGGAGTCCAGCCTGCCAGTGACCGCCTAAGCCATGCTGGTGAGCGGCGGAGGGGAGGGAAGGGGAATTGATTGGCGCCTATGCAGGGCATAGTGCTGGCTGTGGGGCCCGAGGGGCTCTGCGAGGAGAGGGAAGGGGAATTGATTGGCGCCTGCGCAGGGCATAGTGCTGGCTGTGGGGCCCGAGGGGCTCTGCGAGGAGATGACGGACCCAACTTCCTGTCAGAAGAGGACAGAGCGGTAAGTGGCCACATACCCTTCTCATGGCTGTGTGACACCTCTCAGGGAATGGATGTGCCAATGTATGGTAGACATCATGGGCAGAGCCAGTATACAGATGTGCAGCTCATAGGTACACCCCATGGAATACACTACTTCCCATTCATTCATCCCCCTAGCATAGTCTGTGTCTTATTCACTGACCCCCCCTGTCATAGACTGCCCCCTATTCACTGACCCCCTCTGTCATAGACTGCCCCCTATTCACTGACCCCCCCTGTCATCATAGACTGCCCCCTATTCACTGACCCCCCCGTCATAGACTGCCCCCTATTCACTGACCCCCCCCTGTCATAGACTGCCCCCATTCACTGACCCCCCCCGTCATATACTGCTCCCTATTCACTGACCCCCCTGTCATAGACTACCCCCTACTCACTGACCCTTTGTCATAGACTGCCAGGGCCGCCATTAGGGGGGTACAGGCAGCACCCCCCAGTTCTCTACTCGCTGCAGAGGGAAGAAGGGAAGAGGAGGTGAGATGACACTTCAACTTTTTCGCCCCAACCCCCCCCAGTTCTCTGCTCCAAGGGGCCCATGTCTGAAGCTGTGTAAGGGGCCCCAAATTTTCTGATGGCGGCCCTGCCCATGATTTTCAATGAGTCCCATTCATATCTGTGTGACTTCAAGTCACACCAACTTCAAAGTAGTCCCTCTACTACTTTGGTCCGACTTTGATGTGAGTTGAGGTCCATAGACCTCAAGTTACACAGGCATTCCCTGAAATCATGGCAAAATTGCGACTCCTGCATCCATAGACCTCAAAATTACACAGGCATTGCTTAGAGTTGCATCAGTGTGAAAGGGGCCTAAGTCACTGTGCTCAGTACTATTATGCATAGAATATAAAGTAGTCCCACCATCAAACACTAGTAAACGTATGTTCTCAATATATATGTGCTCAAATGGCTGAAAATCACACAGATGGTATCACCTACTGAAAGCTTGCATTGTACTCAGCAGCATATGCTGAAAAGAAAGGCAAATGCCTATTAGTCAATGCCTCATCAGCATGAGCATGGTTGTTACTATAATATTAATGCCTGAAATGCAAAACATTATTGTATAGAATCAAACATTAATAAATGTATTTTCTTTGTAGGTATGTGAAATGTTCTGTAGTGGTATGCCCTGCTACCTTCAAAGGTTCAAGCCATGAGTTCAAATCTCACTGATGGTATCACCTCCTGAAAATGTTTATTGTACTCAGCAGCATAATTTGCCAGTGCACATCAGTTTGGTTTATTCCATATTTTAACTCTTGAAATGCATGCAATCAATAATATTATGGTGTGGAATTCCAAAAATCAAGGAAAAAAACGTTGTAGGGTCCCCCAGTACATACCAGGCCCCCCCAAAAAATTGACGTGGCCCCCCCAAAATCCATACCAGACCATTATCCGAGCATGCAGCCTGGAGGTTAGGATGGGGGGGTGAGCGACCACCCTCCCCTTCTGAACCGTACCAGGCCACATGCCCTCAACACGAGGAGAGTGCTTTGGGGTCCCCCCATGTTGATGGGGATAAGGGCCTCTTCCCGACAACCCTGGCCGGTGGTTGTCGGTCTGTGGGCAGGGGGGTTATCAGAATCTGGAAGCCCCCTTTAACAAGGGGACCCCAAGAACCTGCCCCTCTATGTGAATGGGTAGGGGTACATTGTCACTTAATGTACCCGATGTACCCCTAATAATAAAATTACCAAAATATAAACAATATACTTTTTTTTTTATTGAAAGTGTATCTTTCCTTTAAAGGCTTATTGCAGTCAAACCAGGAAATGGTTTGGGGGTTGGTTTTTATTTTCAATGCTTTGTTTAAAGTTTATACCATTTTAAACTGATTTATTTTACTTTTCTTACTATACCTTAGACAAAGCTGTCCATTAGGGGATGAGTCAATTCAACGAGTCAGACCTCTGGCTTATTCATGTGCGTATGTAAATGTCAGTTTGAGCTGTCGAGCTCTGTAAATAATAAGCTTAACACAACACTAGCTGACTGTATAGTTAGTTTTTGCTTCACTATAAGAAACAGAAGCACATTAGGTGTTAATTAACTTGTCAAATCACAATAATACAAAACAATGGTATGTCTCCCAACTGTGATATACATATTTTGTAAGTAAAACCATAGCTTTTTCTTTAGTAGTGCATTTTTGATATATACAGTAGGTGGGGTTTATTTACAAGGTCACTTAACTCAAAACTGGAGAGGTAACTGGCCAAAAACTTCTGATAGCTATTGGAAATGTTATATGTGATATTTCTGTACTTAAGTTACTCAAGTTGCGTGGTCTGTACACACACTATGAGAGAAGGAGGCAGTGGGGCTCCTGATTTCAGTATTTTTTTTAAATTACAGAGTAGCCTTTCTCAACCGGGGTTCCATGGAACTATTGAGTTGCTTCAGAGATTGCTGGAGATTCCTTGAACAATGAGCAATTGTTTCTTACTCCAATGCTCTTTTTAGCTATCTTCCAATGACCACCAATTTAAGATGTTTGTTCTCCACACTGACCAGCAATCTAAGGGGGGCATTCTTTATTGACCACCAAGATTTAGGAAAGAGAGTTAGAAAGTATGTAATAGGATGGGCTAAAGCATGTAACGGTGGAAATAGACACCCAAAACTCTGAGGTGGACAGGAACCATGTCAAGAACTGCAGCAGATCTCATCTTACATTTGGCAGATCCAAGATATATAAAAAGAGGATGACTCAGTCCACCATGTTCCACCTTTAACTAAAATATCACGTTTGCACAGACTGACTCTTTAATGTTAGCAAAAGTGAGCCTATATTTAAAATTTAGAAAGGATGGTTAGACAGTTGTAAAATGACCCTCTCTTCTGTCATACATGGGAATATGATAATGAGATAATGCACTGAGAAAGTACTGGGGTCCTTTAAAAGCCAATATTTATTTTGCCTAAATGAAGAAAGGCCATGTAAAAGTGTTCTGGAGAGAGATAAAGCATTTATAGGAGTTGAAGGGCATTTTCCATTCACATTTGCTGGTGCAGCAAATTAAACAGAGTGTTGGGCAAAAGACCAGTCTGGAATCAGACTGCTGGCTTTTTGCTTTATTAACTGTTTTCCAGCCTCCCATATTTTGCCAGTGGGCACTTAAAAGATTAGAATTTCCAGTCTTGTCAGCTCTTATAGACTGGAACAATATCAATCATTTCTCCACATCAATTTAGTTCATTCACAGCACGTTAGGGGGATTGAAGAGTCATCTAACAATTTGTCACACTAGAGAATTATGTGTCAATCAGCAAATCTCCTGAGATTTTTTTTAACAAGAATAATTGTATTATGAAGAATGAACATTTTTGCATTGTAACATCCATTAGTAGAAAAAAATAAATCTATTGTGGATTCACTGTATTTAACAATAATACCACTTTTTTCCCGAAAATTTTGCTGGTCAAACCCTGTCTATAATTTATGACTTTTTTAAAAATATGGGGCTAATTACATTTTCTGCAGTTATAGTGCAACTTTGTTATAGCAATATTTCCCAAGGTTGTTATTTTAGGGAGAATCTTTCCTTTGCCCACACTAAAATCTATAGGGTCAAACATAGTTTTCAATCTTTTTGAAGCTGCAGCTTTTATTAAAATAATATCTGGCGATCCCGCCTCAAAGGTCTTTGTTCTTGACCTTTCTGTTGGGGTGATGACTAGCTTCCATTTGTGCTCATGAATTGTCACACTGTCACATGTGCCCTTGTTTAATATTACTAGCAGCCATGCTGGCACACATTGTACAGACAAGGTCAACTATTGTCACTATCAGAAATTCAGTCCAAACGATAAGTAGTTGATACTGGAGTGCATGCCTGTATACAGGAAGTAGATAAAAAGCTGAAAGAGATCAGCAGCACTGAGATGTAACAAAGTATAAAAAATGAAAACAGGTATTTAAAAAATATGGCGACTGTCAGACGGTGCTTTAGCAAACTTAATGTCAATCTACCTAACTCCTCCCACCTAGTAGCCTATACTATGTACTGCTACTGGGACTATGGAGATAAAGCTTTGTGTAAGCTCCAAACCAACATGTTTGAGCTTACAGACGGCTATAGATTGCTTCTTTGCCCCATATGACAGCATTGGGCCAATAAGGCAGGTACAGGTTACCTTTAATGCTTACATTTTACACCCCATGAGACTCAGCACTTTTGACCGCCTCAAGGCACGCTATCATAAATGATATTACCACATACCAGCCACAGGCCCATGTCTTTAAACCCATTAGTGGGATATCTCTTATGTAAGCCTGCTAATAGCCATTGTAAAATAGCTATGCCAAGAGACCTCTAGCAAAGCTGTATTGACTTTTGTCATTTTTTTTAGCAGATAAGTTAAAGAAATACACATTACAGTCTAATTTTTTTGTATCTGTCAGAACCAAAATCTACACATAATTCATATATCCTGGTATGATAGTGCTACATTCATACCGACTCCGATCATTTATCCATCTATCCAAAGGAAATACAGTCAGGTCCATAAATATTGGGACATCGACACAATTCTAATCTTTTTGTCTCTATATACCACCACAATGGATTTGAAATGAAATGAACAAGATGTGCTTTAACTGCAGACTTTCAGCTTTAATTTGAGGATATTTACATCCAAATCAGGTGAATGGTGTAGGAATTACAACAGTTTGTATATGTGCCTCCCACTTTTTCAGGGACCAAAAGTAAAGGGATAGATTAACAATCATCCATCAAACTTTCACTTTTTAATACTTGGTTGCAAATCCTTTGCAGTCAATTACAGCATGATGCACTGTGAAGTGCCGTCCAGTGAGTTCTGAAGCATTTTGCTGAATATGAGCAGATAATATTGCCCGGAACACTTCAGAATTCATCCTGCATCCTCCTGGCTAAATCGACTGTTTGGAACATCCTTAAAAATAAAGAACACACCGGTGAGCTCAGCAACACCAAAAGACCCGTAAGACCACGGAAAACAAGTGCGGTGGATGACCGAAGAATGCTTTCCCTGGTGAAGAAAACACCCTTCACAACAGTTGGCCTGATCAAGAACACTCTCCAGGAGGTATGTGTATGTGTGTCAAAGTCAACAATCAAGAGAAGACTTCACCAGAGTGAATACAGAGGGTTCACCACAAGATGTAAACCATTGGTGAGCCTCAAAAACAGGAAGGCCAGATTAGAGTTTGCCAAACAACATATAAAAAAGCCTTCACAATTCTGGAACAACATCCTACGGACAGATGAGACCAAGATCAACTTGTACCAGAGAGATGGGAAGAGAAGAGTATGGAGAAGGAAAGGAACTGCTCATGATCCAAAGCATACCACCTCATCAGTGAAGCATGGTGGTGGTAGTGTGATGGTGTGGGCATGTATGGCTGCCAGTGGAACTGGTTCTCTTAAATTTATTGATGATGTGACTGCTGATAAAAGCAGCAGGATGAATTCTGAAGTGTTTCGGGCAATATTATCTGCTCATATTCAGCAAAATGCTTCAGAACTCACTGGACGGCACTTCACAGTGCATCGGGCTGTAATTGACTGCAAAGGATTTGCAACCAAGTATTAAAAAGTGAAAGTTTGATAGATGATTGTTAATCTATCCCTTTACTTTTGGTCCCTTAAAAAGTGGGAGGCACATATACAAACTGTTGTAATTCCTACACCGTTCACCTGATTTGGATGTAAATACTCTAAAATTAAAGCTGAAAGTCTGCAGTTAAAGCACATCTTGTTCGTTTAATTTCAAATCCATTGTGGTGGTCTATAGAGACAAAAAGATTAGAATTGTGTCAATGTCCCAATATTTATGGACCTGACTGTATGAAGGCCATAGACTCTGTCAGAATTAGACTTATGATGCAGTGAATTGGAGTCTGCTGGAACCAAAGACCAGATGAACTTAAAGTCATTTTTATGTCTAATCCTGCTTATTTTACTATTGCTTTTGTTTGTGTTGTAATATCTTTTTTCTATATATATTGTTCTTTTTTTCCTTACTTTCAATACAATATTAAAAAATTGTTATGCTAATTCTCTGAATGTTCTAAACAAGAAACAATAATATTTGTCTCTTTGAAGGGTGCTACTTAAAGCAGAGTTCCAGTCATTTTTGTGTTTATGAAAAGTCACACTTTTTGTAGCTGCTGACTTTTCATAAACACACACTCACCTGTCCCATGATCCAGCGATGTGGCCGCCCGAGCCCTCGGTTACTCCCTCTCCTCGGCACCGGGTGCGCACTGCGCATGCACGAGTCATGCTGTGTCGCCTCTATGGTCGGGCAATCTTCTGAGTTTTGTGACATTTCCCAGAAGATTGCAGGGAGGGAGGGGGAGAGGAGAACTTCCTCTCAGATCACCTAAGCGGTCTGAGCTGAAGTGGGAGCTGGTACCTGTCAAAACTAGGTACCTGCCCCACCCCCCAAAAAAATTGCATGGCATGGGGGGGGGGGAGTGCTAAAAGCAGAACCTCCCTTTTTGGGTGGAGCTCCGCTTTAATAATAAACTCTGTTACATTCCCTTCTACATGGTAGTGAGTATCACATATGTACTCCTTTATCAAAACAAATGTACTCCTTCATTAAAACAGATGTCTTTAATAAAACAATGTATTTAGTAGGTACCTACCTTCTGATATATGTTTTTTTATGTTCCATCAAAGTGTAAATTTACTACCCACACCATCAAAATGTCTTTATAAGCTTTCCATTTTTACAAAAATAACTGGGGAAGGGGGGGGGGGGGCTTTTATTTTTAGCATTATTATTACTATTTGTCTATTTGAGGGACACACCAAAGTTAAAGTTAAAAATTCCCCCCAGAAAAAAATAATATTAGATTATTTTCTGAAAGCTTTTACTTATTTTTAGCTCAGCTTAGTTGATCCATTGATTGTAATAAAATGTGCTGTACAAATTGGGACTGACATTGCTCTTTAAATTACACCAACCATGACAGCTGGGATGCTGCTCAAGTGAAAACTATCGTTCAAATTTTGCATCTATATATGATTTTGCACCTTCCAATATATCCAAGCATCCAAGATGCTGCAGGGATTTCCACTGATGATTTGATATCTTGACTTGTGAGTGTAATGTGCTCTCTACCACCTGCCATGCTGATTGTAAGGATTCTGCTAGCAGCACAATAATAGAATCATATAAGTTGAATAACTTTGTCTTATGCAGTTTTTTAAGTGAGTTATGTTTTTTCACATTTCATAACTAAACAGAAATATGAGTCACTGTAATAATAGCTAACTGGCAAATAAAGATGAACAATAATGCTAACTGCATATAGCATAGGGTGTCTAACAAAAAATAACTTATTGTTCCATAGTTACAGGCGGTCAAAAGTGTTGAGTCTCATGGGGTGTAAAATGTAAGCATTAACGCTAACCTGTACTTTGCCCATTCACAGAACAACATCAGATTTGTTTTAATACCCTCCATCCTTAGCACAACATACTCACCTTTTCTTTACTCCCTTACCACTCTGTTCTGCCACCAGGGGCAAAATAATTGCATGGTACTTCCAGGTATAGCAGGCCATGTTAACTCACTACCCTTCTTTCATATGACAGTGCTGAGGCTCAGAGACTGGCCCAGCACTGTCACATGTCCCCAGGCAGTCCCTTACCCTATATAACCCCGAACTAGAGTGCTCAGGTATTGGTACAGGTCTTCCTTTCTTCCCTCCCTGCAGCGGAATGGAATGGGGAGGGGGAGCTAAAGGAAGGTTGAATGAGCACTAATTTCCTCTTGTGGGAACCCTTTCTTAGCCCATAAAGGTGGGCCCAACTTTATATTTATACCTATAATTTTGGAATGGGATGCCCAACAAGCTCATAAAGGTGTGATGGTCAGGTGTCCACAAACATTTGGCCATATTGGGTATATGCTGCTGGGTATGGGGGTCAATAAAATGAACTTGTTTTTTTACCTTGCAGGTGCAATGCACAGGTCCGCGTTAAGGTTTGTACAGGAGAATGTTAAGTCATGTCACTTGCTGTATAGTACTACAGTCCTAAGTACCCATTATTGCCAAGTGCATTAAAATCATACCATGGATCAGTATGCACCTTAAGGTAATTCATTTTTTGTTTAATCAAGTGTCAGCAGTGATCACTTGTATAAATAATATTCACCTTTCCCAGTTTTACATTTCGGGCTTGATTGATCTTTGCTGCTGTGCTTTCTGCTGGTTCAGTATAGGTATACATCCTCATATGAGTTTTCTCTTCCCTTAATAGCTGTCTTAAAAAAATGACATTATCATCTACGCATTTGCCGTCCTTAGTAACGACATCAGTCATTGTCATAGGGTTAAATATGGATTTAGATAAGAAGAGCCTCTAGAGTAAGCTTTTAAAATTTTCAGTTCAGTTTGGCAACTGGCTTTGCATTGCAAAATTACAGCCTGTGAGCTTTTTACTTATCTAAGCTCTTAGATGTGGGGTTCTTCTGCTTGTTAATCAAATGTTGACCTATCTTGTGCGGAGCCGTGCTTGCGGCCTTGGTGGTATGTCATAACTATGACAAGTTTTGCCTGAGGCGCTAGAAGCTGCTGTGTAAAGATGGAATGAGATTCTTTTTTCGGGACATTATTTTTCAATCTCTCTGCAGTTCAGTACATAATTAAAGGCTCAGCCTGTCAAAACTGAAAGTCTTGCAGACACACCAGCTTGTCTTTTGTACTGTAAGTTTGATTTCACATTTAGGGTTTTAAAGTAATCCTTAGCAAACGTTCAAGATGTAGTGAATTCTGCACATGACATGTGTCGGCTGACTGAGTTCAGTGATAGCAGCAGCAGGCAGCCTAATAAATGGCCTCTGGATGCTGAATTCTGGGAATTACAGTGTATTTATATACAGATGATAAATCATATTTGTCATAAAACATTACAAATGGTATATCTTCTGTACAGAGTATCGGCTTAATAGGTGCACTGTTTCTGTGTGTTCTGCTTTTAGCTGTTTATACAAATTGTCCTTTTAGGATGTCTATGATAGAAGATAATATTTCTTAGCAAATGATTAAAGTGTAGCTACAGCTAAAACCATTTTTTTTATCTTTTTATAGAGTAGGGAGCTTTTAGAACCCCTGTCGGGTTTTTATCACTGTGTCTTCATTACTCCTGGAGAGATTCGCCCCTTCTATTGTCTTGGTGGCCATTTAAAGCAGAAAGCAAAATCATTTGAAATCCAAAATGTTTATGGATGTTTTTGGATCTCCCTAACAGGACACAGACAGCTAAATAAATAAATAAAGAAGACGAAAGAGCTTCTAACCTTTTCCTAATCAATTAACAAAAACAGTTTTGGCTTAAAATACACTTTACTAATAGATTGCTAGTTGTATGCAGTATGTATGCACCTGTGCATACATTTTCTACACTATCAATAATAATAATGTACAAGTCTGCATTAAAACATGTCACAATATTCAGCAGTAATAGCATTAAAAATTGTACTTATAAAAAAACAAACAAAGAACCTGGGAGAATAATGCCATCAGTCTTATTAAAAATGCCTTGACACCACACAGCCTTAATAAGTGGGCTGCTAAAACACCTCACCCAATGTGGGTTATATCCAAATCCCACTGCAGAAGAGAGAGAGCGCAGATTGCAATGATATTAAGAAATATGTCATCAATCTGTTGCAAGCAGCAGGAGATCTTTCCATAGTCCCCCCTTCCCCAGTCATCACTCAATGGGGCTGTTTCTGGCAGCTAACAGGGTGAGAGGAGCCAGCAGGGGCTCAATTGAAGCAAACAACATGTGTATACAAAGCTCGGAGCATAAAGACGACTGTTGACTAGTCTCTGTGTCCAAGGATCCTAGCGCTGAAAGTAAATAGTCACCCTGGATAATGCCTGAACAAAAGATGGTAGAGGGCTTCTGAGCAGAAGAGAAAATGAATTAATTACTGTGATTTATCTAAGAGTTATAAAATGCCTCCCTGTACTACACTTACGCATTACTTAGTATGTACAAACTTACAGTTGATCACTAACGCTCATATTGCTCTCTAACAAATTACCTTAAAGAGGAGCTTCATCCCACATGCGCCCCCCCCAACCCCCATGCTTTTTTTTTCCATCCCCTCTTACCTGTTATGCAGGGTTTTCTAAAGAAAACAATGTTGTCTGCTCAGTGAATCCAACATTGTCCTGCTACTGGGTTCCATGCTGCCATATTCCTTTTCTGGTACAATCATTTTTATTGAAATATGCACAAATGCAGATCAACAGGTCACCCACGCAGGGGGATCAGGTGGGAAACATAGAATTACACAGAACATCAATAAATGAATCAAAAACAGGTCTATTCTGTAGAGTAGGTGCTCAGAGTACCACCCCGTGGGACAGTCCATAGGTCCGCACAAATGACTGAAGTCTAAAGGCACCAGCACATATCAGGAAAGGAGAAGAGTGAGAACGGGCAGTTTGGAAAAAAGAAAAAAGCGATAGAGAAAGAGGAAGAAAGAAAGAGAAGCCAAAAGGAGAAGAGAAAAAAAAAGGGGGGGGTGAGAAAGGGCAAAGGGAAGAGAATCGGGGTGGGGGGAGTTAGATACCCGCAGGTCAGGATTGCCATATTTTCTACATCACCAGGAGCTAGCTGTCTCTTCTGGGTTCTTGCAGTAGGCCCTTGCTGACACACTGCAAGGTCCGTCCCAATCACTGTGTGTCCTTGCTTTTGCAGCCTCCTGGAATATGTGACGGGGATATCCCAGAAGGTTGCAGGAGGAGGACACTTCCTTCTTACCTAGAAACGAATGGAGGCAGGGGGCTGACTGGATTAAAGAATTAAAAAAAAAAAGTAGACAAACAAACCAAAAAAGTCTTTATATATACTGCGGAGGGAGGGTTATGGTATTTGGGAGTAAAGGTCCACTTTAATAAATGCCCTCATGTACTTTACTACTAATTCTACATGCCCAGCCATCGTGCTTATTCCCTACTTTTCTTGGATCTGATCATGATAAGGGGCAAGTTCTTTGTGATCTGATTTGCTGCTTCTGCCAGAGAAGCCATTCTGAATCTCTGCTTTGCACAGAGCCCACAACTCATTGTGTTTCTACCTAGGAATAACAGGCAAGCAGTGTTCTGATCAGACCCGATGAAGGATTGCTTCCAGTGAGCAGACCAATCATTTTTTTTTTTTTACATTAGGTAACATTTTAAATGAAAAAATAACCACTTTAACTCATCTGTTAGCATAATTGCAGGTATGTGTAATGTGAAATATACATGTTTGGAAAGTAAAACAGTAATAATCATTTTTATTCAATGATACACACGCACCATTATTCATGAAGTGCAAAAAGATACATAAACGTGGCATAAACTGTTAGTTCTATTTACTGTAGGTAACATTACAACAGTGGTTCCTGTAGACATTAACGTAGGTAAAGTAGTTGTATGGACTTTTTAGTTCTGCATAGTACATAGTTAGACAGATAGCTAAATCTCTGCTGCTGCCAGTAAGCCTGGCCAAGACATCAACCTCACGTTGTACTCTGCTGCTTCCAGGCCTTACCTAGCCCTGCATTAATCTAATAAAAACAAACAGTTTCATGTAATTGCATGCAAATGTTTGGCAAAGATTGGAAAGATGAACAACTGCCTTATTTTGTTCAATTTTTTTTGTAGGCAGGTTTATTGAGTGAGCAAGGGGCACTCAAACTGACACCAACAACCGCCTTGACATGTTTCGCACAGTAATCACTGACTCTTAATGATAACATCACATCAGCTGCTGATTGACTAAGTAGCCGCACACATCTAATAAAGAAATCTCCATTGTCGCTCAATTATTTTGCAGCTGATGTCTTGAAGATGATGCATCTTGATGATGATGACTTCAAAACACAGTATTATGCAATAGTATTATGAAGGATGAGAAGTTACTGTACATTACATGAACAACAAATATGATACACTGTGATGGTATGTATCAGAAAAATGTATTAACACTATAACAATAATTGTACATAAAAATTAAAGTGTAACTCCACTTTTGTTGAGAAAAAAACATTCCCCTCTGGGTGATGTACATTGCAAGGATTATAACAACCTTTCTTGCAGATTCCTACCTTTTTGTTATTCTGAAGAAATTCATGTGGATTTGTCTGTGCCTCTGTGGGTCTAATGGGAGTGCTTTCATAATTATCAGTCAGCTGTGGCAGCTGCAGAGCACTAATGAGGAAAGCTGCTGGGCCTGCATCCCTTTAGATGTGTTCCTATTGGAAATATCCCACCAAAAATGACATTTTTGTTGCAGGGGATGCCTGAAATCTGACTTGTATATTAGGCAGACTTCTGGGAAAATTGGTGAGCCAATCACACAAGCAGGAAATTATGTTTATGGGGGGGTGTTCTGTACACATTCTTTGTACAGAACAACTCCATGTAGCCATATTGCATTGCATTTATAGAAAATGACAGTGGCTGCAGGTTGAAAAGGAAAGGTCATTTTTAATAACATTAAAATATGACTTGTATCGCAATTGTACACGCTATATTATTTTTTTTTTTATTTGCTATTTTTTCCCCATGAAAGTGGAGTTACCCTTTAAATGAATTCAGACAGCAACATTCCTAATTCACTGAAAGCATGCAGGAAGGAAAAAAATATGTCCTCTATGAAAGCATTTTAGCAAACGTTATTGTAAAACCCTGTCTGCTGTTTTTCTGGAGGTATTGAGACAGGTGATTTCAGTGTGGTTCCTAAAACCTTTTAAAACAAATATACAGTGGGGACGGAAAGTATTCAGGCCCCCATAAATTTTTCACTGTTTGTTATATCGCAGCCATTTGCTAAAATCAATTTGCTAAAAAAGTTCATTTTTTTTCCTCATTAATGTACACACAGCACCCCATATTGACAGAAAAACACAGAATTGTTGACATTTTTGCAGATTTATTAAAAAAAGAAAACTGAAAAATCACATGGTCCTAAGTATTCAGACCCTTTGCTCAGTATTTAGAAAAGAAGCATACTTTTGATCTAATACAGCCATGAGTCTTTTTGGGAAAGATGCAACAAGTTTTTCACACCTGGATTTGGGGATCCTCTGCCATTCCTCCTTGCAGATCCTCTCCAGTTCTGTCAGGTTGGATGGTAAACGTTGGTGGACAGCCATTTTTAGGTCTCTCCAGAGATGCTCAATTGGGTTTAAGTCAGGGCTCTGGCTGGGCCATTCAAGAACAGTCACGGAGTTGTTGTGAAGCCACTCCTTCGTTATTATAGCTGTGTGCTTAGGGTCATTGTCTTGTTGGAAGGTAAACCTTCGGCCCAGTCTGAGGTCCTGAGCACTCTGGAGAAGGTTTTCGTCCAGGATATCCCTGTACTTGGCTGCATTCATCTTTCCCTCGATTGCAACCAGTCGTCCTGTCCCTGCAGCTGAAAAACACCCCCACAGCATGATGCTGCCACCAACATGCTTCACTGTTGGGAATGTATTGGACAGGTGATGAGCAGTGCCTGGTTTTCTCCACACATACTGCTTAGAATTAAGGCCAAAAAGTTCTATCTTGGTCTCATCAGACCAGAGAATCTTATTTCTCATCATCTTGGAGTCATTCAGGTGTTTTTTAGCAAACTCCATGCAGGCTTTCATGTGTCTTGCAGAGTCTTGCTTCCGTCGGGCCACTCTGCCATAAAGCCCCGACTGGTGGAGGGCTGCAGTGATGGTTGACTTTCTACAACTTTCTCCCATCTCCCGACTGCATCTCTGGAGCTCAGCCACAGTGATCTTTGGGTTCTTCTTTACCTCTCTCACCAAGGCTCTCCTCTCCCAATAGCTCAGTTTGGCCAGACGGCCAGCTCTAGGAAGGGTTCTGGTCGTCCCAAAAGTCTTCCATTTAAGGATTATGGAGGCCACTGTGCTCTTAGGAACTTTAAGTGCAGCAAACATTTTTTTGTAACCTTGGCCAGATCTGTGCCTTGCCACAATTCTGTCTCTGAGCTCTTCAGGCAGTTCCTATGACCTCATGATTCTCATTTGCTCTGACATGCACTGTGAGCTGTAAGGTCTTATATAGACAGGTGTGTGGCTTTCCTAATCAAGTTCAATCAGTATAATCAAACACAGATGGACTCAGATGAAGGTGTAGAACCATCTCAAGGATGATTAGAAGAAATGGACAGCACCTGAGTTAAAGGGGTTGTAAAGTTAATTTTTTTTTTTTTTTTTAAATAACAAACATGTTATACTTACCTTCACTGTGCAGCTCGTTCTGCACAGAGTGGCCCCGAACCTGGTCTTCTGGGGTCCCTCGGCGGCTGTTTCAGCTCCTCCCCGCAAGCATTTACCACCTTAATGCGAGCTCCCTCGCACGGTGGTGAGTGCTTGCGGGCGCGCTCCCGTGATACAGCCGGCGGCTATAGCCGCTCGCTGTATCACTCGCCCCCGCCCCCCGACGCGCCGCGTCATCGGATGTGATTGACAGCAGCGCGAGCCAGTGGCTGCGCTGCTTTCAATCCATCCACTGCAGCCAATCAGCGACCAGGCTGAGCTGCAATGAAGATGACGAGGACGAGCAGCGAACATTCGAGGCGTCAGGTAAGTAAAACGGGGGGCCTGGGGGCGGCGGTACTGTCAAAAGTTTTTTCACCTTAATGCATAGAATGCATTAAGGTGAAAAAATTTTTACCTTTACAACCCCTTTAATTATATGAGTGTCACAGCAAAGGGTCTGAATACTTAGGACCATGTGATATTTCAGTTTTGCTTTTTTTTTAAATCTGCAAAAATGTCAACAATTCTGTGTTTTTCTGTCAATATGGGGTGCTGTGTGTACATTAATGAGGAAAAAAATGAACTTAAATGATTTTAGCAAATGGTTGCAATATAACAAAGAGTGAAAAATTTAAGGGGGTCTGAATTCTTTCCGTCCCCACTGTAACTTTGCCTCTACTGTAATTACATCATCCTTCCCAGTGATGTAAAAAGAAACATTGAATTTCCAGGCTTCTGACCATATTTGAAGTTCATTAAACCTAATTAACGTTGCTTGGTATGCTGTAAATCATGCAAAAACTATCTGTAAGGTGATTCCAGGCTCTTTGCAGACTTCCTGGAAAAAGAGACCAAATATTGAAGCTGGAGTATGAAGTTTCTGAGAGAACCTTTCTACAAATCTAGTAATATTCCTAGGAATAGAACTTAGATTTGTTTTGCCAATTATAAAAATTTCTTGTAGGCTTCAGACTGAAGCGCAAAAGAACATTTTAATTAGGAAATGGTTTGTGTGTCAGTTATATACATTTTTAAAGAACTGGAATTAGCCTTTAAGTGTGATCAGCAAGAAATTATCCATCTAAAAAAAAAAAAAAAAAAAAGAAAGGAAGAGCTGTAAACTTGTTTTCTAAATGTTATCCAAATGCGTTTCTGTAACAGCTTGGTTAATATGTGCCACACATTTTCATGATGCCGTCTGTTAATTACAAATACCTGTTTATGTTTTGTCTATATAATTTGGAAATGTCAAGATGGGATTTTGGCATCTAAAGACTTTTGATGATGTTTCCTATAAAGTGCTGGTATTCGCTGAAGTGCCTCGCTGAACACAACGGATACCAGTTTCTCCAGAGCAGAATTTTTAGATCAAAGGATAAGAAAGGTCAATGCAAGTACAGTGGCTTTATAAAATTACAATTTATATCTGCATTCACATTTCTAAGAAAACTATTGGATAAAATCTAAAAGATGGTCAACTGTTCTGTCACTGCAAAAGGCAATTTTCTTTCTGTAAGTGGGAAAAACTCCAAATATACTGGCAAGATTGCAAAGATTACTAGTTATTGCTTAACGTGATACTCAACTCCCCCTACGCCCACCCGTGTTTTTTCCACTCTTGCCTGCAGTGTTGCATTCTCTTCAAAACACATACTCTTCTGCATAGCGTGTCCAGCATTGTCTGGCTGTTATCTGCTATGTGGGTGCCATACAGCAGATCCCACATTGCCATCTTGGTTATCTTTAGCTGGCTGCCTCTTCGAGGCACAGGCAGCCAGCTCCATTAATGCATCAGATCCATCCCTCTCCCACCCTCCAGCTCACCCACCCACCTCTCTTTGTGCTGATTTTGCAGCCTCATGAGAAATGTGATGTAAGCATCCCAGAGGGCTGCAGGACCAGGTTCATGTCATTCTGACCTAGGCTGGAATGGTGGGGGAAGGCAGGGCCAAAAATATGAAAAAAAAACCACCAACATTTTTTCAAAATACCAGCAATTCTGCTTGAAGATGATGTTTCAAATCTGAACTTACTCACCTTTGGTAGTTAAAGCATTTGTTACCCCAACACTCGTTTACAATCACTTTAAGTTTTGGCTTTTTGGCTGTCTAGCAGGACATTATTAGCATAATTTATTGTGACAAGGTAAATCAGTAAAAAAATCATGTAATTTGTGATCAGAACTAGAGGAGCCTGTCTGCACGTTTGACAGAGCCTAGGAAACCTCTACAAAAGCATTTCAGAGCTCTAATATCATAAGAGGGATATCCTAACCCCTCCTGCCCTGATTGCTGGATTCCACTGATGATGTCATCAGGGGGCTGGGACTACAAACAGTAATAGCTTGTGTTTCCAGGAGTATTAACCGCTTGCCGACCAGCCGCCGCAGTTATATTGTGGCAGAATGGCACGGGCAGGCGAATCGCCGTCAAGGCGGCCACTAGGGGCGCGCGCGCGCAGCTCGTCCCCGGAGCCGATGCGAGTGCCCAGCGGTCATCGAGAGTATAACTGCGGCGGCTGGTCGGCAAGCGGTTAATACTCCCGCGATCGCTCGGAACACAGCAAGAACTGGGATCTCTGTGTGTAAACACAGAGATCCCGATTCTCTGAGGGGAGAAGTGACAGATCGTCTGTTCATACAAAGTATGAACAGAGATCTGTCATCTCCCCTAGTCAGTCCCCTCCCCCTTCAGTTAGAACACACACTAGAGAACACAATTAACCCCTTGATTGCCCCCTAGTGTTAACCCCTTCACTGCTAGTGTCATTTTTACAGTAATCAATGCATTTTTATAGCCGCTATAATGTTGTAGTCCCCATAAAAATCGCAGATCGCCGCCATTACTACTAAAAAAAAATGAATAATAAAAATGCTATAAATCTATTCCCTATTTTGTAGACGCTATAACTTTTGCGCAAACGAATCAATATACGTTTATTGCGATTTTATTACCAAAAACATGTAGAAGAATACATATTGGCCTAAACAGAAAAAAATCTGCTTTTTTAAAAAAAATGGGGATATTTATTATAGCAAAAAGTACAAAATATTGTGTTTTTTTTTTCAAAATTGTCGCTCTTTTTTTGTTTATAGTGCAAAAAATAAAAACCGCAGAGATTATCAAATACCACCAAAAGAAAGCTCTATTTGTGGGAAAAAGGACGTCAATTTTGTTTGGGTACAGGGTCACATGACCACGCAATTGTCAGTTAAAGCGACGCGGTGCCGAAACGTAAAAAGTGCTCTGGTCAGAAAGGGGGTAAAATCTTCCGGGGCTGAAGCGGTTAAAGAAGATTGTTGTCCACTGCTATTAATGTCCATCAGCTGGGAACATTTTCCTGTATTACTTAATCTATAATTAGCATACTTGAAATTCTGTGCTAAGAAATTGGACGGCCTCGTGACATTTCAAATGAACAGCATGGCGTTATTGTACTTAAAAATTGTACATTACTCAAGCAAATGTTCCTTTACCGAATCTATTATTTCTGTTTGGCTTTATGGAAAATAACAGGTGGTGGCTCAATTCTAAGCTGTATTTAATAAGCCTGTTACAATATTTTTTTTTAAGGAATGCCCCAGCAAAAATGCCATGTTATATAGCTTAACCACCTGCCTACTGGGCACTTTTACCCCCTTCCTGCCGAGTCCAATTTTCAGCTTTTAGTGCTATCACACTTTGAATGACAATTGCGCGGTCATGCAACACTGTACCCAAACAAAATTTTTATGATTTTTTGAGACCGATAGAGCTTTCTTTTGGTGGTATTTAATCGCCACTGTTTCTTTTTATTTTGTTGGTAAACAAACTAAAAAAATACCGACATTTAAAAAAAAAGAAAACGTTTTTCTTAGTTTCTGTTATAAAATTTTGTAAATAAGTAATTTTTCTCCTTCAGTGCGCTCATGAGGCTGCACTGATAGGTGGCACTGATGGGCACTTATGAGGCTGCACTGATAGGTGCCACTGATGGGCACTTATAGGCTGCACTGATGAAGCTACACTGATAGGTGGCACTGATGGACACTGATAGGCAGCAATGATGGGCACTGATAGGCGGCACTGATAGGTGGCACTGATAGGCAACACTGATAGGCACTGATAGGTCAGCGGGAGGAGGGAAATGCAGATAACCAGCAAATCCTGTTCAGACTGTGATTAGCTGTGATTGGACACAGCTGATCACATGGTAAAAAGCCACTGTGATTGGCTCTTTACCATGATCTGTGATCAGCTGTCTCAAGGACACAGCGATTACAGATGCCTGGGGATGCACAGGGGGCATGCAAGCAGCGCGATCACGGGAGGACGCCATATGACGCCTTCCCGGCAATGTGCGACCGTGCTGTAGCTGTTATTCGGCTATAGCGCGGTCATGAAGAGGTTAAAGACAAACATTAGGGATCATACTTCCAGCATAGGGGTTGATTTACTAAAACTGGAGAGTGTGAAATCTGGTGCAGCTGTGCATGGTAGCCAATCAGCTACTAACTTCAGCTTGCTAATTTAAGCTTTAACAAAAAAATAACTGGAAACAAATTGGTTTCTATTCACAGCTGCACCAGATTTTGTAGTTTTAGTAAATCAACCTCATAGTCTTTTTTTAATGAAGGTTATATATAGTATATAAGTTTGTGCATCAGTCCCATCTAGTAGATGGTTAATATCATGTAATGTCGCTTACACACGATTGGAATTTTCGTCGGAAAAGCCTTGGATGTTTTTTTCCGTCAGAATTCTGCTCAAGCTTGTCTTGCATACACACGGTCACACCAAATTCCGACCGTCAAGAACGCAGTGATGTACAACACGTACGACGGGACTATAAAATGGAAGTTCAATACCCAGTGCGCCACCCTTTGGGCTCCTTCTGCTAATCTCGTGTTTATCTCGTGTTAGTAGAAGTTTGGTGAGAGACGTTTCGCGCTTTTCAGCCTCGTGCTTTTCAGTCTGTTACTGCTCTTCAGTTTGTGCTTGTGGGTTTGTATCTGTTTTTCAGTGCATGTAGTCAGTTCGTATCTGTTTTTCAGTGCGTTCTTGTCCGCTCGTTTCTGATTTTCAGCTCGCTCTTTTCAGACCTTGCTGTTTTTCAGTGCGTTCTGTTAAGTTCGTTCTGACCAGCCGACCGTTTGGAAGCCATGTTGCAGTTACGTACTCGTCGTAGAGTTCGTGCTATGCGGGGGCTTGGTGTTGGGTTCTTGCTTTGACCCAAGCCCAGTCCAAAAACAGGGTGGGGAGAAGTTCATGGACCAAGAATTGGTTACTCCAGCGTGACCAATTCTCTCATATGTCTTTGCTGCGGGAGATCAAGGAGAATAACCCTGATGATTTCAGGAATTTTCTCCGGATGACAGACCCCGTTTTTCACCGTCTGTTGGTTTTGCTGACCCCTTATATTATGAAGCAGGACACCTGCATGCGGCAAGCCATGATTCCCGAGCAGAGGCTTGTTGCCACGTTGTGTCACTTGGCGACAGGGAGAAGTCTACAGGACCTCAAGTTCTCTACAGGCATCTCCCCCCAGGCTCTGGGGATCATTATTCCAGAGACCTGTTCTGCCATCATACAGGTCCTGCAGAAGGACTATATTAGGGTTAAGTTTTCTCCTTTAACACCACATTCTATGTATTTAATGTATGCTAATGTTTTGTATTTCTTTCATCATTCCCCAACTACCATGATTGTAATATGCTGTGAATGTCCTCTTTATGCTCATGCATGCTTTAAGCTTTTAATGCTCCTTTTTTGGCCTACATGCATATTTGCCTTCACTAACCTCCCCAGCATGCTATCCTGGGCCCATACACACTTAGCCTAGTCACTTAACAATGTATTTTGTCAGCTCCATTGTAGTGCTTTACCCTAAACACCCCCTAAAATGTGTCCAAATGTTATTGTTGTCTTTAAATTCAGGCAGAGTGCCAGAGGCTTTTTTTTGGGGTCCCAAACTCATGTATAACCCCCCCAAAAATGTTCCCAATGGGCCATCAGAGGGGGTAAGGAATCCGATAAGTGGAACTTATATTTTTGTCTTTAAATACTCCTTAAAATACTGTATTTATCGGCATATAACACACACTTTTTCACCCTTAAAATCAGGGGAAAATTGTGGGTGCGTGTTATACGCCGATCCCCCGCCAATCCTCAGCTGATTGTGAGCAGAGGATCGAGCCGCCGAGATACATAGCTGAGTGTACTTGGCTCAGCTCACAGTTACGCCCAGTCCTGCCCTATGATGGACATAACACAGGGACTGGGCGTGACTGTGAGCGGAGCAGAGCCAAGCACACTCAGCTACTCTCGGCTCCGCTCGGGACTGCGAGAGGACCCGAGAGCCACCGAGAGGACCCGAGTGCCGCCGAGAGGACCCGAGAGCTGCCGAGAGGACCCGAGAGCGGCCAAGAGGACCCGAGAGCCGCCCAGAGGACCCGAGTACGGCCGAGAGGACCCGAGAGCCGCCCAGAGGACCCGGCGCCATTTTTAAACTGGAGGACTGCAATTAAAAGGCTGCAATGACAAGTTTGCACTGAAAAGGCTACACTGCAAGGCTGCACTGACAAGGCTAAACTGACAAGGTACACTGACAAGGCTACACTGACAAGGCTACACTGACAAGGCTACACTGCAAGGCTGCACTGACAAGGCTGCAAATGACACTGACAAGGCTGCAAATGACACTGACAAGGATGCAGATGGACATTGATAAGGCTGCATTGATGGGCATTTAAATGTAAGTTTTTACCTTAAACTTCCCTCCTAAACTTGGGGTGCACGTTATATGCCGGCGTGTGTTATACGCCAATAAATACGGTAAATGTTATACTGATGTTGGCCAAGAATGTTTGTGTCTAATCTGCTTGCAATGTTATGTGCAAAAGTACTAATTTTTTTGATTCTTTTTTGACTCCACAGTTTCCTTCAACGCCACAGGAATGGCAGACTGTGGCCTCCCAGTTTGCCGAGCGTTGGGACTTTCCTAACTGCGAAGGGGCAATCGATGGGAAACATGTCCACATCGTCCCACCACCCCACTCGGGATCATACTATTTTAATTATAAGGGTTTCTGTAGTATCGTGTTGATGGCAGTGGTGTCGGCGACATATGAATTTTTATATGTGGACGTGGGGAAGAATGGCCGGATGTCGGATGGTGGAGTCTTTGCCCAGAATGAGTTCTACCGACATCTCTAGAGTGGTGGCTTTGGATTGCCACCTGCGGAAGAGAACGTTGAAGGACTCCCATTTGTTTTTATCCCTGATGAAGCATTTGGTCTGGGTGATCACCTGATGAGGCCATTGCCCCAGAGGACCCTCACCCCAGAGAAGAGGGGTTTTTTTTTTCAAATATTCATTTTATTAAGTTTTCCAACAAAGAAATACAGTGGGGGTACAGTACAACTGTGGTTATGATAGACAATAAAATGTTATGTTACATGTGGGCCTTCCAGTTAGAGTCCCTCCGCAGTCTATAACGCGGAATACATACACTGTTACAACTGACCAAAACTTCAATATGGTTTTAATAACATAATCCAAATTGGGAATAATTTTCTTGATCTTGTTTTCTAGCAAATATGATGTCTTGTTGATCGTCACCTTGCATGTTTAGTTGCAGAGATCGTAATCCAAACTAAATGCGCAGCCCCCAGCCATTTAGACAAAAAAACAGCAGTTTGAAGAAGAAAAGATCGAAAAGACAGAAAAGGCGGGAAGATGATAGAGAGGGAAGGGGGTGGGTGGGGAGAGGGGGTTCTTGTTCAGCACGGAGGTGATGTATATATCAGTAGTGTCCCACACGCTTGGCCAGCATCGGTAGGACTTTCAAGAATTTAATAGGGATTGCCCTTCATTAGAGTATATGTATAGGTTCCATGGCCTCCAGACTTTGGAGTGTTTTTCTTGTTTGTTTTGAGCCGTAAGCACTAGATCCTCTAATTTCTTAAGCTCTTCTACCTTACGCAACCACAATCCAATGGATGGGGGTGTGTTTTATTTCCATGTAGCTGGAATGCACGATTTAGCTGCATTGAGCAAGTGTCGTACAATGGATGTTTTGTACAATTGTGCTGGGATTGTGGTAGCGTGCAGCAGAAAGAACGCCGGATCTTTTTGGATCTTACGATCAATGAATTTTTGCATGATCATCTCTATTGTCATCCAGAAGCGTAGCAATAATGGGCAAGACCAAAAAATGTGAAAGAGTGTTCCTCTATCTGTGTGACACCTCCAGCATTTGTCTGTCCTGTTAGGAAAGAATTTGTGCAGTAGTTACGATGTATAGTACCACCTTGTGAGAATCTTGTAGTTTGTTTCTTGTATTCTGGTGCAGATTGATGATTTCAGAGAATCTGAGAATGTTTTTTGTTTGTATGTCAGTAAAGGTCTGTTTCAGGTCTTTTTCCCAGTTATGTAAAAACCCCAGGTCTGGTTGTTCTGTCGGAGTGTTAAGTAAGGTATAAGTTTTCGTCAGTAATTGAGGTAGTACACCTTCGTCTCTGCAGTAGTCTTCAAATGTTGTCAAGGCACGTGCATACTGTACTGGCTCTGGTATGGTGTGGAGGAAGTGATGTAGACGTATATAGCTGCCCAGAATGAGAGTGGAAAGTTACCAGTGCCATCCGTCAATAAGTGGATCGATGGCCATCGATCTCTGTCCACATAGTGTAATGCACAGTCCTTACCCTCTTTCCAGAGTGTCTCATATTCCGCTTGGTTCAAGCCAGGCTTAAATGCCGGGTTGCCAAGAATTGAGAATAAAGGGGAGTTTTTTGATGTCAGAGAGGTCGTGTTAATTAATCTCGAACCAACGTGTAACATGGCCCCTATGATGGGGTGTGTTTTCATGTCTGAGGGGAGTTGGTCATAGCACCATATCGCCCTCTTTAGAGGAATATGTACCTGATTGCACTCTAGCCGTGTCCACAATTTGTTCTGTCTATGTCTGTTCCAATCAATTATTCTTCCTAAATGTACTGCCAGATAGTAGTGTTTTATGTCTGGAAGGGCTAGACCACCATATTGTTTCGGTAGTGTCAAGAGTCGCATGTGTATTCTTGGTTTCTTATGTGACCATACAAATTTGGTAAAGAGGGAGTGTACTTGTCTAAAGTATGGGGATGGGATCCTGATTGGCAGTGCTTGGAACAGATAGAGAAATTTCGGGAGGATGCACATTTTGATGAGATTACATCTGCCAAACCAGGAGTGGAGTCCCTTGTTCCACTCTTCTAGTAGCTCTCTGGCTTTTGTCAGCATTGGGGGAAAGTTGAGTTCAAAAGTGCGTTTCAAATCATTTGGAATATATGTCCTCAGGTAGTTTAGATGACTATCTGACCATTTGAATCTAAATGTATTTATCAGCGGAGACAGTTCGTCTGGTGGATGCCCATGGCTGCGGACTTATCAAAATTTATTTTCAGATTAGAAATATTCCTAAATCTTCTAAATTCTTTAATTAGATTTGGAAGGGATATCACGGGATTAGTAAGGGAGAACAGAAGGTCATCAGCATATGCTGAGATCTTGTATTGGCCTTGCTCTATAGTTATACCTGTTATATCTGGGTTCTTCCGTATTTGCATAAAAATGGTTCTAAAGCTAGGGAAAAGAGCAGAGGAGACAGCGGACAGCTTTGCCTCGTGCCGTTAGAGATGGTAAAGGGTTCAGAGAGAACTCTATTAGCTTTAACTTGAGCAGTCGGTATAGAATAATGCTAGAGATCCATTGTAACACCTTATTTCCTAAACCAACATGTTTGAGAACAGCGAACATAAATTCCCAGTTCACCCGGTCAAAAGCTTTCTCAGCGTCTGTGCTGAGAAATACTCCTGGGGTTTTGGTCACTGAGGCTCTATGTATTAGTTTGACTACCTTTGTGGTATTGTCTCTAGCTTGTCTTGAGGGGATTAAGCCTACTTGGTCTAGGTGTATGAGATCTGTCATGTGCTGTGACAGCCGATTGGCCAGTATTTTAGTATAAAGATTCAGATCTATATTCAGGAGGGATATAGGTCTGTAACTCCCACAGGTGGTAGGGTCCTTTCTTTCCTTGGGAATGAGGGTGATATGGGCTCTTAAGGTATCTCTTTGCAGGCTCCCTCCTTCTGTAATAGAAGAGGGTTTTTAATTACTGGCTGGCCAGAGCCAGAAGAGTCGTGGAGAATGTCTTTGCGATAATGGTCAGCTGGTTCCGCCTATTTCTTACGGCAATTAATATGGCAGAGTGCAAACTGAACCACATAGTTCTAGCATGCTGCACACTTCACAACTTTAAAGAATGCTCCTAATACGTTGCCTCAGTTGGGCCTGACTTCATGAAACTACACAGACGGCCCTGGAAGCTGCCTGTCCTGGCTTGCCCCCCCAAAGTGCCCATGAAGTGTGGCAAAAATACGTGGATAATTTTACGGGTAGGGGGGCCATTGCTATGCCAGAAAATTTGTAAAAATGTTCTATTTTATCTAATAAAATCTTGATTTTGATTTACTGCTTGTGTTTCTTTTAGCTGTCTCCTAGGTTCTCCTAGTGCACTTGTAGTGCAAAGTGGTTTTTCCATTATTAAATAACACCCATTGTCACTGTAAACACCAACTTAATACAAAAACTGGTATTGAGCATTTAAAGAAGAAGCCACATATTGTTGAGTATAAAACCTTTTACTCCGTGCACATACACATGTGCGTTATAAAACATTTTTGTGTAAAAAAAACAACATCTTGGTTTTATAAAAGTTTTACCTTGAATTTTTTTTTGTACATAAACAGGCATGTTTCAAAACATAACATACACAACTCAGGAACTTACAAAGTTCAACACTGAAAAACTGAAGGCAATATCAGACATTATAGTGTCAAAAATGTGTTGATCTTGCCTTCATCAGATGGGGTGATGTCACCCCTGTAAAAGCCAAATTTTGAAGATGCACACAAATTGGGAGTCAAACTGGGGATTTCCTTCCTGATCCCATGCCTAATGTCAACATGTGCTATCTCCATCATAGGGGATCAATGGACGTGTTTTGGGGGTGCAACCACTTCCTCTCACCTACTTGAGTTGTAAGGAAGGGGTTGCACCCACAAAACGCGTACATTGATATCCCCTGATGGCAGATAGCACATGTTGACACACTGTGTGCATCTTCAAAATTTGGCTTTTAAAATGCATAAAAAATTTTGAAAACTTGGTTCAAAAAAATATAAAATAGTGTCATTTTGTTGTTATTTAGATTATTCCTAGTACATCAATCGTGTTCTTCAGTTTTTGTTCAACCTAATTTGTTTTTTGCTTTATGATGTCTAAATCCCGACTACAAAACATTATGTCCTGGATTAGCATTTGTGCACTGTCACTGGTGAAATAAGGAGATTGTTGTTCCACAACATGGACATCACCTAAAAGAAAAAAATACACACCATGTTATTATAAATATGCAGGCATACATCTATTACCTGAATCTGTGGTGTCAGACACTGACCTGTTGTGGTGACAATTTCAACCACTTCTTCCACGTCTCCTTCCTCCACATCCTGAGGTTGTGGTGTCCTCTGTTCCCCTTCTTCAGGAGGTGGGGGTTCCCTGGTGTCCTCAGATGTCCCGAGTCTTTTCTCCCCTATGAGATAAAAACAAAAGGTATACTTAACACACAGATATTTGAGGCCAGAAATAGGAATATGAAACATTGTTTGGAAGTGGGGTACAATTGTCTGTTTTGGCAGAGTTCCAAGCTGAAGACATGATTTTTTCCCTTACCAAAGCTGGAATACATACCTTTTTTGGACAAGTTTCACTCATAGAGACACCCCAAGTATCCACTGTAGTACCTGTGTGGGACACCCTAAAAAGTCTGTTCTGGTCTCCCACACTAGTGCTCCTGAGTCCAGATGTGTAAACAGCTGCTGAGTGTCCTCTTCTTATATTACACTGAATCAAGTTTGCAATTCTTTCTAGTTTCAAACACATCTAAACAACAATGTCCTAAACTTCTTTTAATGCAAATTAGCATGACCAAATGTATTTAACCCTGTATCTGCCAAAAACATCGTATTTAGTTGGCAAACGAACAATGTTTACTGCCACCGATTACTGTGCCCACGAACATGAAAGTAGCCATTTAAAACTGTACAACAGCAAAGAAAAGCACATGGAGCAGCATGCAAGTAATAATAATAATAATAGGAACACACGACAAGTACTTACTTTTAGAAGCACTTTTTTGATCCTTCTGTACTGATCCTGCTCCCTCAATTTCAGATCTGACCAGTGTTTCCTCAATTGCTCCTTGGATCGTCATACCCCAAAATTCCTGTGCAGTCTCTTCATAACTTTAGACATGATCTTGGCCTTTTTCACATTTGGGTTTAGGTAAGGTCCATACTTCCCGTCATAGTCGGCCCTCTTCAAGATGTCCACCATCTCCACCATCTCTACAAAGGCCATATTTGAGGTCTTAAATCTCCTGTGGGATCGTGGCGTTTCCAGGCTTTCCTTCTCGTTACTGCTATTACGCACCTGCTGTGGCTCTGCCATGTTCCTCTCCAACTGCGACGAAAGAGAAGGGGTGGGGAATATTCTAGAAAGAACGTCAGGGGCGGGCGACGCGGACGGAGTTTCACGCATGCGCAGTGTACATAAAGCTAACACGCGTGTGTCGTACGTATGATCTGTGAGTGGAGGAAGTGCCCAATGTGAGAACGAAGGTAACATTTTAACTTGGGACATCAGTGACCTATACTGATTCGAGATTGAGGCCTATATTGGGATAAGATTAGGAGAGTTTAGCCTGATATTAATGTTTTTGTGTTGTGTTTTGTTTTGCAGCAAATATGAAACAATAAAAAGACCCCGGAATTTATGGGCCAGTTCATAGACAGATTGTCAGGGAAGTACTTACCAAGGCCGAGATGCCGAGAGCGGTTCACCCTTGCAACTAAGAACAGTCCGCCCCCTGGAGGTGGTACAGGGAGTGAATGGCACAAAGAAGCACAGGCTACCCAGTGGACAGAAGCGGTCTTGTGTGGTGGTGCTTGTAGGGATGAGCCGCTGTGCAGAGACTGGCAAACAGGATGACTTGCTGGAGAACAAACAGAAAGTCCAGAACCAGGCTGAGGGTCAAACACAAGATCAGTAAATCCAACCACAGGCTGAGGGATGGTGTCTGGAAGACACAAGGCAAGTTCAGGTCACAAGCAGATGGTCAAGGCAAGGAGACAGGAGGCAAATCCGCGTCACAGGCAGAGGATCAAACACAGGAGATAGGCGGAATCCGTTAAACAAGCCAAGGGTCAGGTCCAGGAGAAGTGCAGAGGAGTCAGTAGCAATCCGGGTCACAACAGGTAATCAGGCACAGGAAACAGGATCAAATTTTAACAGGAAGCTGAAGACGAACCAGCAATTTGTCTAAGCACAAGAGCAACTTTTATAGGCCAGCCCCAAGGGTCACGTTGGGCATGTGCCAGTGCACATGTGTGTGCGCTGGACCGCGAATGCGCATGTGCCGGAGTGCTGTTCCGCTGTGCATGTGCGCAGGGACATAGCTGGTGTGACCGGAAGGATTATTCCTCTGACAGTGCCCTCCCCCGAGGGATGGCCTCTGGACACCCAAACTAGACATCAATTCTTGATGTTCCTGGTGAAAAGCCTGGATCAAGCGTGGGGCATGTAAATTTCTAGAGAGTTCCCAGGAGTTGTCCTCAGAGGGATACCCTTTCCACTTAATTAAGTACTGGAGCTGTCTACCCTTTTTTCTGCAACTCAGTATATTCTCCACTTCAAATTCCTTTCCCCGTCTATCATGACTGGTGGAGGAGGTGGTTCTTTCCTGCCAAGAAAAGGGCTGGGAACAACAGGCTTCAGAAGAGATGCGTGAAATACTGGATGTATTTTATAAGAGTTAGGTAAGGCCAGTTTAAAGGCCACAGGGTTAATCATCCTCTTGATTTTGAAGGGACCTATGAACTTTAGCCCTAAGGGAATTGTCAATCTGAGGTTGATGGCTGATAACCATACTTCTTCGCCTACCTTAAAGGCTGGGTTCTCCTTCCTTCCTTTGTTATAGTGCTTTTGGTAGTCCTCCTGGGCTTTTTGCATAGCTTCCTGAATTCTCCAGAAGTTCAGCTGAATGGAAGCTACCCGGTCTTGCAGGGACAGACAACGCAGGAATAGAATTTGGAAGAAAAGAGGGATGAAAACCGAAGTTTGACCAAAAAGGTGTTTGACTGGTGGCAGTATGGATGGAGTTGTTATACGCAAATTCAGCGTAAGGCAGGAGAGTGGACCAGTCATCTTGGGAATCAGAACAAAAACAGCGGAGATACTGCTCCAGAGTTTGATTTGTTCTCTCCGTCTGGCCGTTTCTCTGGAGATGATATGCAGAGGAGAGACAGATCTTTATTTCCAGGGACTTACAGAGCTCTCTCCAAAACTTAGAAGTGAATTGTACACCTCTATCCGAGGTGATGCTCTCAGGTACACCATGAAGTCTAATAATTTCTTTGAAGAAAATGTTGGCTGTAACAGAAGCAGAGGGAGTACCCACCATGTGCCGACTTTGAAAGTCAATGATAACAAGGATGGTGTGGACCCCCCAGAGGGAGGTAGGTCCACAATAAAATCCATGGAAATTTCTGCCCATGGCCGTTCAGGGATGGACAAGGGTTTTAGTAGACCCCAAGATTTAGTATTTGGCCCCTTACAGCGCTGGCATGGGATGCAGGAGGAAATGTAATCCTTACAGTCCTGTCTCCAACCCGGCCACCAATAGGAACGGGAAATCAATTCAGTAGTGTTTTGTGTTCCGAAGTGGCCTGCCAGCTTGTGGTCATGGAAGGCCCTTAAAGTTAGGGGTCTTACCTCCAGCAGGACAAAAATGTTTCCATGGGCCCAGAGTAAATCATCGTGTTTCTCCACAGAGGACATGTCAGGATCGGAACAATGATTGGATGCTGATTTAATGGCGGTCATTAGGTCAGCTTGGGTGACCAGAAAAAAATTTTGTGGCGACAAAATGGTACTGGGTTCAACTACCTGAGAAGTTTTGTTTCAATATATTTTATTTTCAAAATAAGAAAAATACATCACAAAGCATAGATATAATGGTGGTCTTCAATCCTTTGGGAGACCATAATGTCACATGTATGACGAAGTAATGCCAACAGATTTAAACTAACGTTCCATACACAAGTCGAGTATAATGTGCAGTAAGGAGCTGACTTGAAAATAGAGTATACAAACAGATCTCTGTGTGTAACTAGAGTTTACATAGGATTGAGAGACGGGAAGTAGTTAGGAAGGGGAGCGCTCCACCACCCCAATAGTGAACAAACTGTGGCAGAGACTCCATCCTCCGAGTCCCCCCCCGCCCAGAACACACATAGGCTCTGCTTGTAACTAAGGAAAAGTCCAGAGAATTACCGCCTATGGGAGACTGCATCTGTAGGAGAGCGCTGTTGGTTCACTAGAAACACCATAGGTTTAAATATTTTAAACAATAGAGAATACATAACATATTGTTGAACAAACAAGTTAAGGAACAAAGAACCTTGCAGATTATGTATGAAAAACCAGCTTAAGGAAAGACCAAAACGCTGAAGAATGTCAGGTCTTGGTTTTGGTAAAGGCCATTGGGGTGAAGAATAGGGATCAAGGATCAACCAAGGGTAAAGAGGAAAAGGAAGAGAGGAAGAAAGAAAGAAATGAAATAAGAGAAGAAGAGAAGGAAAAGGAGAAAGAATGAGTGGAAGTCGACTGGGGGGCTACAATGATATCACATTACCCCATTGGGACATTAATAAAGTGTAATGCCCACAAAGGTTGCCCAAGGTTCCCACGTGAGTTTGAACTTATCTGAGCAATCCAAGAGAACACTAGCCTTCTTTTCCTGGTTCATAATCCATGATATCTTTCTTTTAGCCAGGAGAGTGGAAACAGATGGTTGTTTCCAAAGCTTGGCTAGTGTGAGCTTTGCACCCAGAAGGATGAAGTAGATGAGGCATTGAGAACTCCTGGATGCCCCCTGTACCGGGAAATTTAGGAGTGCTATGAGAGGAGACATCTGAGTAGATAATGTGGTAATTTTGCTGATCCAAGTAAAGATCTTGTGCCAAAACTATCATATTCTGGGGCAAATCCACCAGGTATGGAGCATATCCCCTCTTGTGTTGCAACCTCGAAAGCAGAGAGGAGATGTTGAAGGGAAAATCGCAGCCAGTTTTGAAGGGACTAAATACCACCTAGTTAGGACTTTTACACTAGCTTCCATAAGGCAAGAATTAAGGATACCTTTGAAGGAGTGAGAAAAATTTCGGTGCCAAGTGTAAAGTTTCCAGTGCTGGGCTAGGTCCTCTTCCCAGTGAAGCATGTAGGATGCCTTGGAGCGTGCTGATGATATTGCTTTATAAATCACCGAAATGCCCCCCCTCTGCTCATTGGCCTGGCCACACCATGACTCATATGCAGTTATTAAGGGGCCATCTGGGGATGTTTTACACTTTTTCTGTAAGAAGTTCGAGAGTTGAGAGAATCGAAAGAATTCTGAGGCAGGCATTTCCAGGTTACTTATACAGTATGCTTTAGTGATTGGGCCCAGAGGTCTAAGGAAGTGACCGATCCTGTATAGCCCTTTGTCGAGCCACCATTTAAATGCTTTAATGTTAAGGCCTGTGGAAATTCAGGGTTTTGAAAGATGTGTTTAAGAGGTTCTATGGGGGAGGAGAGCTGATTATTTTTTCTTAGGCCATCCCAAAGAGCAAAGAAGTGTGAAAGTGTTGGGGACATGATTGGAGGTCTCAGTTTTTTTGGACACCATAGGAGATAGTCTGAGGTATGGAGGGGGACTGCCTGTCTCTCAATATGTACCCAGTCCGGTTGCTCCCAGTGTGAATAAACCGCTGAAATTTGTGCAAGTTGAGCTGCTTGGAAGTACCAGAGTAGGTTGGGGAGGCCCAAACCCCCTTCTGTCCTAGATCTAAACAGGATTGATTTGGAGAATCTATGGCCTCCTTTACCCCAGATAAATTTAATAATTTTAGCTTGGAATCGTTTTAGATGAGCTTTATCAATAAGAATTGGGAGGGCTCGAACATAATATAATATGCGTGGTAGCAGGGTCATTTTAATTGAATTAATTTTGCCAAGCCAGGAGAGAGAGAGCCCGGACCACCTTACCAAGTCTTCCTCTAATTTTTGATAAAGCGGAGGTTAATTTGCTTGGTAGAGGAGCTCTATCTTGGGGGTTAATTTAATCCCCAGGTAAGTTATATTTGATTCATTCCAAGTGAACCGAAAGCTCTCCCTGAGCCTGGCAGGGAGTGGGTCAGGAATATTAATGTTAAGAGTGTGTGACTTGTTGTAGTTTACCTTAAGGCCTGAAATTGTTCCAAAGTCGTCAAGGAGACAACAAATGTTGGGAAGAGAGGTTAATGGAGAAGAGGTAAACATTAAGATGTCATCCGCAAATAATGCACTTTTGTGATGACGGGGGCCACATTGAATACCCTGGATGTTTGGGTTGTTTCTGATGGCTATTGCAAGGGATTCAATTGCTATGGCGAATATCAGTGGGGAGAGAGGGCAACCCTGTCTTGTGCCTCTGGAAATGGGGAAAGATCCAGAATAAAATCCCTGCAGACGCACCTGGGCCGAAGGATATGAATATAGGGCATGCATAACATTTAGGAAAGAGTCTCCAAAGCCCCATCGATGTAGAATATTGAATATATACGTCCAGTGGACAGAATCAAAGGCCTTTTGAAGATCTAGGGATAACAGGCAACATTGTCTGGGAGAGCTCTTATCCCAATTAGAGTTAAGGAGGTAAATTAAGTCTTTTGCGCGTCGTGTTTAATTGGGGCCTTGTCTCCCGGGGATAAAGCCTACTTGGTCCTTGTGAATGTATAAGCTAATAAAGGAAGCCAGGCGGTCTGCAAGGATTTTGGTCAAGATCCTTAGGTCATTATTAATAAGGGATATTGGTCTATAATTGCTGACTGAGCTGGAATCTTTATTGGGTTTGGGGAGGAGTGTGATGTGGGCCATGTTAAGTGACGAGTCTAATTGTCCCCCCTGTCTAAGGGCGTTAAAAAAGCGAGCCATATAGGGAGCTAGCGTGGTGGAAAATGATTTATAATAGGGGACAGAAAAGCCATCTGGGCCAGGAGCTGAGTGTGATTTTAAATTCTTTATGACCATGCATACTTCTTCCGCAGACATAGGGTCATCTAGTTTTTGGCGATGACTATCTTTTAATGTAGGTGTTTGAATATTATTTAGAAAACTATCTATCGCCTGTTGAGAAGGACCCTGTTCACCGCTGTATAGAGATTTGTAGTAATTTTGGAATTCCCCCATGATACGTTGGGGGTTTTGTGATAGGGTGCCACCTTGAATTCTAATTTTAGGGAGGGCCGGGGATCTAAATTTTGGGGAGAGCCTACCAGCTAACATTGAGCCTATTTTGTCGCCTTGACAATAAAATCTAGTTCTGTTCCACCTAATCCATTTTTCGGCTTTGGTGGTAAGGGCAAGGTTGAGTGCCATCCGGGCTGCGTCTAATTTAGTGATGAGTACTGAGCTTGGATCCGTCTTATGTTTTTTAGCCAAAGCAGAAAAATCCTTATCTAGCTTTTCAATTTCCGCTTTGTTAGACTTGTTGATCTGGGAGGCTATTTGGATTAGGTGACCTCTGAGCACTGCCTTGTGAGCTGCCCATAAACAAGAGGGACTAGTGTCAGGTGTGTCGTTGGTAAGAAAATAATTTTGGATATGCCGTTCGATTTCCGTTGCTATGATTGGATCGCTCAGGATGGACTCATTGAGTTTCCAACGTCTATCAGGGTTTCCGACTCTCCTGACGGCGGAGAGTCAGGATTACCATGGAGTGATCCGACCAGACCACATCTTTGATATATGCCTTGTTTGTAAATGGAATGGAGGTGGAAGTAAGGAGGATATGATCTATCCTCGCAAACGTGAGGGTTTGAGAAGTGAGTGAAATCTTGAGCAGTAGGGTTTACTTCCCTCCAAATATCAATTAGGCCATGTTGAAAAAGCAGTTTGGCTATTCGGAGACTTTGTTTGGTGGGTCTAGTATGACGTTTGCCCAGTGGTCTGGACTTGTCCAGCCCCTGGTCGAAAGCAGTATTGGAATCCCCTCCAAATATCACTGTGCCTTCTGAAAGTGGAGTCAGGGTCGTTAACATGTGTTGAAAAAAGGTAAATTGACCCCTATTAGGGGCATAGTAAGATATAAATGTATATAATTGTTCATCTAAATCACCTACTAGAAGTAAATACCTGCCTTCTGGGTCTTTATATTTGGATTTTAAGGTGAATTTGCACCGCTTAGAAAAGAAAATGCCTACTCCCTTAGTCTTGTTCTCGGCATTGGCCAAAAAGAAGGAGGGGAAGTTGGAGTGTATGAAAGATGGGCGAAAGATAGCTTTTTGGGAAGTGAGTTTCCTGTAATAGTAGAACGTCAACTTTTTGAGTGTGCATATATTGAAAAACTTTACGTCTTTTAATTGGGGAATTTAAACCCTGCACATTGTGTGTCACTACCTTGAGAGGCATTTTCCTCAAAAGATTATCAGCCATTGAGCAGAGGTGGGGGGTGATCTGGGAACTTATCAGCACTTACCATCCTGTTTCCATGATGTCCAAGGCGGATCACATGCCAGGCTGGGACTTCGGAAGGCCTTCGGTAGTATCGGGGATCTTCCCTCCAGTCGACTTCTGTAAAGAGACTGTAATAAATGCCTTGAGAGAGAGAAAGGAGATGAAAGGAGAAAGGAAAGGTGAAAGACAAGGGAGTCTTCCGTAGGGTGGAGGTGACAGATACCTCCATCAAGGAGTAAGGTGTACTCTAGAGTCCCTCTAACTGACAGGGACTAGACTTGTCTAGAGGAGGGTAGAACCTGTTCCACTAGACAAGAGGGGGCGCATGAACACCACCCCAGCAGGAAGGCCTCTAAAGCTATGTCAATCAGTACATCGAAAAAATTAGCCTGTTATGGGTGCTAGGCCCGTTAATACAAGAAAAAACATTAAAAAATTGTAACTATAAACTAAAAGCAAACAGTTCACCTCAAGCAACCTAAAATATCAAGTAGGTAGAGTAAGTTAGGAGGTGAGTTTACAAATAACCTAGAAAAAAATAGTAAGGTAGGGCAGCGAACAATCATAAAACATAGATATAAAAAGGAAGAACTGGATCCATAAAGGGTAATATAACCCACAGGAAGGGGGTGAGGTGCAGGGAATGTTTAGAGTTACTAGAATAAAGTAGACACCATATTCAGGGGTAGTTTATGGAGAGGGTAGGACCCCTAAGTTTGGGCCTCAAGAATGGTATGTGGTCCCCTCTCCACCTCTCGATCATCCACAAAGGAGAATGAGTGAGAGGGGGGGTCTGACCTCAATGCGTGATGAGCGCATTTTTGTGAGTTTTTCACATCCCCCAGTGAGGGCACACGTGAGGCCACCTCAGTCGAGGTGTAAGTGTAAGCTAAAGGTTTCTCATCTCATGGGTTGCCAACATGGGGCGTGATTCACCCCAGGGTGTCACTGGGGGGAGACAAGGAGTCCAGGAGGGTAAGTAAAGATGTTTGAGTTGGTAGAGTCAAGATGGTCATGGAGGAACTGTTTCCTTAGATTTCTTGGATCTTGCCGATTCCCATACCGGAGTCAGAGGGCTGGATGGGAGTTGCCTTTTAGTGGAGTTTGGAAGCGATCTTGACGATTGAGAGTTCGAGTCCAGGCTGATGAGACCTAATTGAAGCAAGAGTTTTTCTCCTTGAAGTGAGCCAAAGGTGAACGATTTGCCTTTCCAAAGGAATTTGAGCTGGAATGGGAAGAGCCACCAATACTTAATTTCTTTGTCCATTAGGATTTGGAGTAGTGGCTTTAAAGCTCTCCTCTTTTGGATGGTGGAAGGGGAGAGGTGTGCAAAAATTTGCAGCTGGTGGCCTTGGAAAACTATTTTAGGCAGGGATCTTGATTTCCGCATCACCTCCTCTTTAACAGAGAAGTAATGTGGTTTAACGACGATATCGCGGGGAAGATCGTCAGCTCTAGGTGGTTTGAGAGCTCTATGGGCCCGGTCTAGCTCCAATCTGTGTTGAGGAGTGTCAGGAAGTAAGTCCTTGATGAAAGCTTTAATGGTTTCGGGGATGTCTTTGTATGGGGAGCCCTCTTAATCTAAAGTTGTACCTGCGGTTCCTGTTCTCAAGGTTGTCAATCTTTGCATGAGCTGTCTCCAGCTGTTCCTGAAGTATCTGTATGCATGCAGCATTTTGATTCGTTCTGGATGAGGTGGCTTCCAGGTGTGATTCTATGATTTCCATACGAGTACCTATATTCTGAAGGTCTGATTTTATATCGTTTGTAATCTTGTTGGCTGTGTTAATTAAACCTCTGTCCAAGAGTACAGCAAACTTATTGAACATGTCTGTTACATCCACAGGCTGGAGTGGGCCTGAATCCCCGGGCTGTAGTAGCTGGTGTATCTGGGGAGGACCTGCCTCCATGGGGGAGAAGTCCAGGCCGGCTAATGAGCGACCTTTTAGGGACTCAGTAGATGCTGGGTCAAGTATCTGGCTCCTTACAGGGAAATCCTGTTTCAGCAGAGAGGGAGAGGCCGCGTTCTGTATGTCAGAAAGACTGACTGAGGAAACGCAGTGAGGGGCCGTTGCCATCTTGGCCGTTCCGGGCCGGGGCTGTGTGGCTTCAAATGCGGGTTGAAGATTGCGTCTCACGACTCCAGCGTACATCGGGGTAATCCCCGGGAGTTTCGCCACACTTGGGGAGTGGATCCAGGCGGCTGTTGCCGTTCGATCTGCCTTAGATGAGGCCGAAGCTGCTGGGGCGGGACGGAGCTCCCAGACTAAGTGTCCATGTTAGGTGCTGCCACGACTACCTGAGAAATTTCATGGAACATCCTGGAGAGTGTGTCTGCTTTTCCATTTTTTGAACCGGGTCTGTATGAAATATGAAAATTAAATCTGGAAAAGAAGAAAGCCCACCGAGCCTGTCTGGGTTTTTTGCTGTCCTGAGATACTCTAGATTTTTATGATCGGTGAAGATCATGACAGGGTGGGATGCCCCCTCTAATAGGTATCTCCACTCTTCCAGAGCAAACTTGATGGCCAACAACTCCCTATCGCCTACGTCATAATTCTTCTCAGGTCAACTTCAATTTCCGGGATGCGAAGGCTACGGGGTGCAGGAGGGCCTTGGGGCCCTGTCTTTGAGAGAGGATGGCCCCAGTGGCTGTTTCCGAAGCATCTACTTCCAGTACAAATGGCAGGGCTGGATCTGGGTGTCGTAAGATTGGTGCGGATGAAAATAGGGCTTTTAGTTTGATAAAAGCTTCCTGAGCTTCTGAGGACCACTGAAAACGATTATGTTGGCTTGTGAGTTGGGTGATGGGAGCTACAATAGCTGAGAAGCCAGCAATAAATCTCCAGTAGAAATTTGAGAATCCTATGAATCGTTGTACCCCTTTTTTATCCACAGGAGCTGGCCATCCTAGATTGCCTTGATCTTCTGAGGGTCCATTGCGACCCCGTTGGTGGAGATGATTAATCCCAAGAACTGCACCGTTGTCTTTTCAAATTCGCATCTTTCTGCTTTGAGATATAATTTGTGTTTCCTGAGGATTGCAAGGACCTGTTTGACATGTGCCTGATATAGTTCAATGGTGGCAGAAAAAATGAGGATGTCGTCCAGGTAAATGACTAGAAAGTTATCAAGGTATTCCCGGAAAATGTAGTTTACCAGGTGCTGGATGGTGGCCGGGGCATTGCAGAGCCCAAACGGCATCACCAGGTACTCGTAGTACCCAAACCTGGACCTGAAGGCGGTTTTCCATTCATCGCCAGCCCGAATTCGAATAAGGTTGTAGGCACCACGAAGGTCTAACTTGGAGAAGATTCGGGCGGATCGGAAACGTTAGAATAACTCCAGAATGAGAGGAAGCGGGTACCGATTTTTAATGGTTATTTTGTTTAGCTGCCTGTAATTGTTGCAGGGTCTGAGAGAGCCGTCTTTTTTCTCTACGAAGAAGATACCGGCTCCAGCCGGTAATGAGGGACAGATAAACCCTTTTTCAAGATTTTCATCAATGTAAGACTTGAGGGCCTTTAATTCAGTCTCAGACAAGGGGAAGATGTGGCCAAAAGGGATTTAAGAGCCGGGGAAAAGGTCTATAGGGCAGTCGTAAGACCTATGAGGTGGTAGGCGGTCGGCCTGTTGTTTGTCAAAAACATCCTTAAACTCCAGGTAGACTGGAGGTACATGTTGGAGACTGTCAGGTACTGGTACTATGGTTGAGCAGGAGGCTGGAGCTGGAAGGAGGCAGTGTTGGGAACAGTATTGGGAAGAGAAGGAGACTTATTTCTTATTCCAATTGATTTGAGGTTCATGAGCCTGTAGCCAGGGGAGCCCCAAGATGATGGGAAACATAGGAGAATGGATAATGTCGAAACATAGGAACTCCTGATGACCGGAGTCCGTGGTGGTAAGGATGGGTCTGGTTTCCTGAGTGATAAGTCCAGAGCGGGGAAGAGACCCATCAGCCAGGTGTACCCAGAGGCTTTGGTTTTTAGTCAACAGGGGGATGTGTAGTTTTGCAGCCAGTGAAGCATCCAGAAAGCAACTGCATGCTCTGGAATCAACTATGGCTGGCAGGCGAGTTTCCTTTTCCGTTAACTGTAAGGAGACAAAGAGGGTAACATAAGTCTGTGAAATACCGGAGACTTGATAATTAATGACAGATTGAGGGTAGGACTTACTAGGTCTCACAGGGCAGGTGTGAAGAAAATGTCCTGAACCCCCACAGTAAAGGCACAGGTTGGCCTGACGCCTACGTAATCTTTCCTCCGGGGAGGAGCACGGACCAGTCCTAACTACATAGGCTCGACCTCAGGAGTGGTGAAGACTGGAGGAGCCGTGTAGGATGGATGGATGGGAGTCAGCTTGGGGAGCATCCAGCTGGGATGAAGAACCTGGAAGCGCTCTGAGCGTCGCTCCCGCATATGCCTGTCCAATTTGGTAGCTGCTTGGATCAAGTCCTCCAGAGTAGCAAGGGCCTCCATCCTGCCCAGCTCATCTTTAAGAGCTTCGGACAGCCCCTGGCGGAACTGGAACTTGAGGGCAGGTTTCTTCCAGCTGGTATTAGCCGACCACTTCCGGAACTCAACAGTATAGTCCTCTACCGGCCTTCGCCCTTGAGATAAGTTGTGTAAAGTTGCCTCATCCATGGCCATGCATTGGGAGTCATCGTACAGTTGTGCCATACATTCAAAAAAGGTATCCACTGAATTCAGCACAGGGCTCCTCTGTTCCATCAGGCTGTGGGCCCAAGCTTGTGGTTCATCGTCTAGGAGAGAGATGATAAAGCTGACTTTTACTACTTCGGAGGAGAAAGTCCTGGGTTACAGAGCTAAGTACAAAGAGCAGGCATTTTTGAAGGCTCTGAATTTTTTGTGATCACCAGAGAATCGCTCCGATGTGAGGACCCTGGGTTCAGGGGAAGCCATAATCACTGTAGGGTTATATGAAATTTGAGAAGAGGAGGCCCAGCTGGGAGGTGCAGGGGTTGCGGCTGCTGATGTGGGTGCCCCAGAGAGTTGCTGGAGGCGACTGTCTATTTGGGTGTAGCCCTCTTGCAACTTTTGAACTGCATCGGTGAGTGCCGAAACTTGCAGACACAGGATCTCAAGCGGGGAACGCGCTCTGTCGGCCTCTGACATGACTGGTTCGTACTGTCAGGGAAGTACTTACCGAGGCCGAGATGCCGAGAGCAGTTCACCCTTGCAACTAGGCGCAGTCCGCCCCCTGGAGGTGGTACAGGGAGTGAATGCACAAAGAGGCACAGGCTACCCAGTGGACAGGAGTGGACTTGCGTGGTGGTCCTTGTAGGGATGAGCCGCTGTGCAGAGAATGGCAAACAGGATGACTTGCTGGAGAACAAACAGAGAGTCCAGAACCAGGCTGAGGGTCAAACACAAGATCAGTAAATCCAACCACAGGCTGAGGGATGGTGTCTGGAAGACACAAGGCAAGTCCAGGTCACAAGCAGAGGGTCAAGGCAAGGAGACAGAAGGCAAATCCAGGTCACAGGCAGAGGGTCAAACACAGGAGATAGGTGGAATCCATTACACAAGCCAAGGGTCAGGTCCAGGAAAAGAGCAGATGAGTCAGTAGCAATCCGGGTCACAACAGGTAATCAGGCACAGGAAACAGGATCAAGTTTTAACAGGAAGCTGAAGACGAACCAGCAATTTGTCTGAGCACAAGAGCAACTTTTATAGGCCAGCCCCAAGGGTCACATTGGGCGTGTGCCAGTGCACATGTGCGTGTGCTGGGCCGCGAATGTGCATGCGCCGGAGCGCTGTTCCACCGCGCATGCGCACAGGGACACGGCTGGTGTGACTGAAAGGATTATCCCTCTGACACAGGGATATGAAAAATTTGTGGGAGGTCAAAAACCCCTTATATCGAAATAAACCAGCTAGGAAGGCATCCCTGGAAAAACTGCTGCAATTTGTGAAGACGCAGGTCCCCGACGCAGACATCGAGTTTGTGCATAAGAAAATTGGTAGCTTGAGAAGCACGTATAGTACGAATATACGGTACTACAACAGGATGCGGTTTCTGGAAGATCAGATTGAAGCCAGGGAATCACTTTCTACACTTCCATCCACCCTTCCCTTTACCCCAGCTGAGGCTTCAGAGGACCAACCTGGGCCTTCCATCCTGGAACAAGTTGAGGAGCCCAGCTGGAGCCAGGTATAGTATTTTTAAACATATTTATTATCCTAAAATTATTGTTGTTAACTATATGTTATCTTTGATAACAAATGAATGATTTAACAAAAAGTGTTTTACATATCAATAGACAGTAGGGGGCAAAAATGATTGTGACAAGAATGAAAAATGCTGGGCTCAGAATGATAGTCTTTTCTATTTATTAACATTCAATTTGCAACAGTCATGAGCTGAAAATTGTGTGTGATTGAGGAACCAAAAACTAAAACTATGTCCCTTTTTCATACACAGAAAGACCTCAGCCAGGATGAGTGTCAGGAGAATAATTCTTCCAGGCGCTTCAGCCGTGTTCCTGCGCGCAAGCGTGGCGGTATGGTGCTCCGACACATGCGCTTTCGCGGCCCCGTGCTCCGGCGCACCTACATGCGTACTGGCACACGCCCAACATGACCCTTAAGCTGGCCTATAAAAGTGGCTGTGGTGCTCAGACAAATTGCTGGTTTGTCTTCAGCTTCCTGTTGTACCTTGATCCTGTTTCTTATACCTGATTGCCGGCTGTGACCTGGATTGATCTTGACTCTTCTGCTCTTCTCCTGGACTTGACCCTCAGCCTGTTTAACGGATTCTGCTTGTCTCCTGTGTTTGACCCTCTGCCTGTGACCCGGACCTGCCTCCTGTCTCCTTGCCCTTGAACCTCTGCTCGTGACCTGGACTTGCCTAGTGTCTGCTAGACACCATACCTCAGCCTGTGTTTGAATATCCAGTTCTTCTGTGTTTGACCCACAGCCTGGTTCTGGACTTTCTGTTTACCTTACTTCAGCAAGTCATCCCATCTGCCAGTCTCTGCACAGCTGCTCATCCCTACAAAGGACTACCACTCAAGTCTTCTCCTGCCTGCTGGGTAGCCTGTGCCTCTTTGTGCCATCCACTCCCTGTTCCATCTCCAGGTGGCGGACTGCGCTTAGTTGCAAGGGTGAACCGCTCTCTGCATCTCGGCCTCGGTAAGTACTTTTCTGACAACGAGGCTCTGGAATGTGGCAGCCAGGAGGAGGCGGGGATAAGTGTCAAACAGTAGGTGGCGGGGATAAGTGTCAGCCAGGAGGTGGCCAGGCCCAGTAGCCTCACCCAATCCCAGGTGCCTCCCCTCCGCCTTACAACAAAAAGGGCCAGGAAGGGGAGTAACGTGGAGGAGGCAGCACTGGGCCTCATTAAGGACGCTAATGCGGCCCTGAAAACACCCCCCGATGCTGAAGAGGCCGATGGCTGCTATGTAGCTGTAAAATTGCAGCAAATGAGGGCCAACGCCTCATCTGTTAGAAGATTATTTTTCAGGCCCTTCATAAAGGGTTGGGGGGCCAAATGATTGATAACATGCACTTTTGTGCGCTCACCCATCCTCCTCCTCCTGCCACAAGTTAGCCTTCAGAGCCACAGCCTCCAAGGAAGGCTGCAGGGAAAGCTGCAGGGAAGAATGGAGGGAAGGCTGCAGGGAAGACAAGAAAGTGATGGCCTGGGTTCAGTCTGGTCTGACAGAAGACACAGGCTGTGGTAGTACCACAGCCTGGGGACATATATGTCATCTACTGCTGTTCTTGATCTCTGGGAGTCAGGGCAGCCATCAGAAATTTTTGGGCCCCTTACACAGCTTTAGGCCTGCCCCCCCCCCAAGCCTGACCACCAACTTTCCCCAGAGCTTGCCCACGGGCCATCCTACCGAATCCGCACACTTGCCACCTCACACCTGTATATATAAATATATATGTCACCCCACACACACACCTGTATATATGTCAGCCCCCCCACACACCTGTATATATGTCAGCCCCCCACACAAACCCACCTGTGTGTGTGTGTGTGTATATATATATATATATATATATATATATATATATATATATATATATTCAGTCCCTCACATACACACAGTACTGTGTTTTGGCCTAGGCCGAACAAGGGACCTCACACAACCACCAGGGACCCGGGACCCTGTAAAACCACCAGGGACCCCGCACAACCACCAGGGACCCGGGACCCTGTACAACCACCAGGGACCCCGCACAACCACCAGGGACCCCGCACAGCCACCAGGGACCCCGCACAGCCACCAGGGACCCGGGACACTTCACAGCCACCAGGGACCCAAAATAGCCACTTGAGAAGGAAGGGGTGGGACAATTTTAGATGGAGAGGGGCGTCTGATTTTAGTCTTGCCTGGGGCAGCACAACACCAAAATACACCACTGCATACACAAATCTGTACACACACAAGGCTATGGCCCCTCTCTGTACACAAACAGCCCCCCTCCCTTTTCCTCACAGCCCCTACTTGTAAAGAAGATCTTCCTACCTAGTCCCAGGTCGTTTTCATATAGCTGACATGTTGCTGAGAAGCTCAGTACAAAACACACGAACAGTGAACATGCACATAGTAGCCAGAGGTGGCAGTAAAGAGCTCGATGTCGGAGCTCAGTGTCAGTGACACAAGAACAGCAGATGCACAACGCGGCTCCCCTCCATCCACCCGTCCTGCCTTCTTTTGGCCCGGGTGGGCCCCTCAGGCGCCGGGGGCCCTTACACTTGTGACGGCTGTACCCCCCTAATGGTGGCCCTGCTGGGAGTCCTGGACCAGATTGTGCTCCCTATTATATGGACTTCTCAGGCTACCAATTTTTATTTACAAAGAGTTATGCCCCGTACACACGGTCGGACTTTGTTCGGACATTCCGACAACAAAATCCTCTGATTTTTTCCGACGGATGTTGGCTCAAACTTGTTTTGCCTACACACGGTCGCACAAAGTTGTCGGAATTTCCGATCGCCAAGAACGCGGTGACGTCAAGCACGTACGACGAGACTAGAAAAGGCCAGTTCAGAACCAAGCGAGGCACCCTTTGGGCTCCTTTTGCTAATCTCGTGTTAGTAAAAGTTTGGTGAGAGACGATTTGCGCTTTTTCAGACTCGTGGCTTTCAGATCATTTTCTGCCGTTCAGTTTGTGCTTGTGGGTTTGTATCTGCTCTTCAGTGCGTGCAGTCAGTTCGTATTGGAGTTTTCTGTGCGATCTTGTCCGCTCGTTGCTGTTTTTCAGGTCGCTCTTCACAGGCCTTGCTGTTCTTCAGTGCGTTCTGTTACTTCGTTCTGAGCAGCCGACCGTTTTCTAGCCATGTTGCGTATGCGTACTCCTCGTAGAGTTCATGCTGTGCGGGGGCTTGGTGTTGGGGTCCTGACCTTGACACAAGTCCAGTCCATGAACAGGGTGGGGAGGAGTTCATGGACCAAGAATTGGTTGCTTCAGCGTGACCAGTTCTGTCATATGCCTTTGCTCCGTGAGATCCGTGAGAATAATCCTGATGATTTCAGGAACTTTCTCAGGATGACGGACCCCGTATTTCACCGTTTGTTGGCTTCGCTGACCCCCTATATCAGCAGGCAGGATACCTGCATGAGGCAAGCCATCACTCCGGAGCAGAGGTTGGTCGCTACCTTGCGGTATTTGGCCACAGGGAGAAGCCTGCAGGACCTCAAGTTCTCGACAGGCATCTCCCCCCAGGCTCTGGGATCATTATCCCAGAGACCTGTTCTGCCATCATCCAGGTCCTACAGAAGGAGTATATGAAGGTAAGATTTTTATCCTTTTATATCACATTTTATTGTATTGAATGTTTGATAATATATTGTATTTCTTTCCTCATTCCCTAATTACCATGATTGTATTATGCTGTGAATGTCCCCTTTGTCCTCATGCATGCTGGATTTTTATGTAATTATTATTTTAGGTCCTTCATACATATTTGCCCTTCAATAACCTCCCCAGCATGGTGTCTCCTGCCCTATATTCACCTCATGTAGTTACTTAACAATGTATTTTATCAGCTCCATAGTAGTGCTTTACCCCAAACACCCCCTAAAATGTTTTGAAATGTTATTTTTGATTTAAATTCAGGCAGAGGGCCAGAGGCTTTTTTTTGTGGTGTCCCCAAATTTTTTGTAACCCTCCCTCCCCCCAACTGCTAAGTCAGCTGATCCCAATTCTCTATCCTCAATCATCTATCTGCTGACTTTGCCAAACCCATACACACTATACCCATCTCTTTACTAGTCAGATTTATGGATGAATTCCCCAAAGCATGTAGTGCAAGGGCCTGCCTGTATACTTTCCAATGGTACTGTTTAAAGTTCTTGTATCCTATTATGATCTTGATAGGTAATAGCAGAATGTCCAAATGTGCTCAAATGTGTACAGTGTGTATTTATATCTTTGTATTATGACACTTCTTACCTGTCCAGTGGGCTGCCAATAGTGTAACTAAGGAGGGGCTGTTCCAAGTAATACCCTGTATTTAGGCATTCATCTCTCAATGAAGTGAAGAGGGTTATCTGTCCAAGAGTCCCCCCCCCCTATAATGTTAGAAATGGCCCATGAGAGGGGGGGGGGGAATATGATAGGTGTACCTTATACTTTGTTGTTGTTAAATTCCCCTTAATAAATGCTATCTGGAGGTTGACCCATAATGTTTGTGTCTAATCTGCTTGCCAGGTTTCTGTGAAAAAATAGTAATGTTTATTGTTTTTTCCTCAACAGTTTCCTTCCACGCCACAGGAATGGCAGACTGTGGCCTCCCACTTTGCCCAGCGGTGGGACTTTCCTAACTGCGGAGGGGCAATTGATGAGAAACATGTCCACATCGTCCCACCACCCAACTCGGGGTCGTACTATTATAATTACAAGGGGTTTAATAGTATAGTGATGTTGGCGGTGGTGTCGGCTAATTACGACTTCTTGTATGTGGACGTGGGGAAGAATGGCCGGATGTCCGATGGTGGAGTGATCGCCCAGACGGCGTTCTACAGGCGTCTCCAGAATGGCAGCTTGGACTTGCCACCTCCAGAGGACAATGTTGAAGGTCTCCCATTTGTGTTCGTTGCTGATGAAGCATTTGCGCTGGGGGACCACCTGATGCGGCCATTCCCGATGAGGACCCTCACCCCGGAACAGAGGGTTTTTAATTACCGGCTGGCCAGAGCCCGAAGAGTGGTGGAGAACACATTTGGAATCCTGGCCAGCCGGTTCCAATTATTTATGACACCCATCCATATGGCGGAGTATAAACTGAACCATATAATACTTGCCTGCTGTGTTCTCCATAATTTTCTACGAAAACATTCAGCCAACTATGCTGGCTCAGTTGGGCCTGAGGCCGGAATCCCAAATACATCAACAATGACGGCACTTGAAAGCGGCCGTCCTGGCTTGCCCTCCCTGAATGCCCGTGATGTCCGGTTACGATACCTGGAGTTCTTTGTGGGTAGGGGGGCTATCAATATGCCAGACAATATGTGACACCTTTTTCAAATAAAAAACAACCAAAAGAAATTCTTGGTGGACATTTACTGCTTGTGTTTGTTTTAGCTGACCCTGACAGAAATGTGTTGAGTGCAGAAAATGTCGTGATTGGGTAACCTTATAAAAAACAGTGTTGGCTGGTACTTCCTAAATGCAAAAACACATTTCACTACAAGTGCACTTGCAACTGCACTGAACCTGCACTTGTAGTGCAAAGAGGATTTGCCCTTAGGAAATAACCCCCATTTGTGCATAAAACAACAATTACATCACCCCAAAAGTGTTGTAGTGTTGAGACAATAATCCACACATTCTTGAGTAAGGCACTTTTTTATACCTGCACAATCACATGCGCATTTACCAAAGGTTTTTAAAACAAACCAACATGTTTGTTGTATAACAATGTTTGCAGTAGCATTATGAAAAATCAAAATATCCATTTCAGATAAAACAGGCCTGTGTAAAACCAACAAGAAAGCCAAAAAACTTGAACTTACAAAGTTCACATTAGGTAAAACCTGAAGGCTATATCAGACATCAGTATTTAGGAACTGGGTTTGATATAGCGTTCAGATGGGGGGAAATCACCCCTGGAAAAGCCAAATTTGGAAGATGCACACCAATTTACAAATGTTCACATGTGCTATCTGCCATCATGGGGGATCAAGGGACGTGTTTGGGGGGAGCATGCCCTTCCTCAACGCTACTTTATAATTGAGGAAGGGGTTGCCCCCCCAAAACGCGTCCATTGATCTCCCGTGATGGCAGATAGCACATGTTGGCACACTGTGTGCATCCTCCAAATTTGGCTTTTCTAAACATTGAAAAAAGTTTGGTACGATAAAACAGGTGATTTTGTGGGGTTTAAATTCGCCCCAAAACATCAATGATGTTATTATTTTTTTTAATAACATCACTGATTTGTTGATGTATGTTTTGCAATTGGAGATTACACCCCATGATCTCCCCGATGAGTATCTGGGCACTTTCAGATGTAAAGCGTTCTGGATCCCTCACATCACGATCACCTAAAAAGAGATAAAGAACAAAAAAAAAGGTCTCAAAAATCTGCCACCAGCCATCTCTTTTACCTGAGCCTGTAGTCGCAGACACTCACCTGTTGTGGTGCCAATCTCCACCACGTCTTCTTCTTCCTCCTGCTCAGCTTCTTGGGTTGGTATTTCCCCTTCTTCCAGAGAGGGGGGGTCTCTGGTCTCCTGGGATGAGGGGTGTCCGAGTCTTTTCTCCCCTATGTAAAACAAAAATGGTATACTTAGCACACAGATATTTGATGGCAGAACTATAGAAATAGGAAACATTGCTTGGAAGTGGGGTACAATTGTCTATTTTAGCCGAGTTCCAAGATGTATATTTTTTATTGCCCTTTGTCAAGCTGCAATACTTTACCTGTTTGGTACAAGCTTCACAGATGGAGACCCCCCTATAGTATACACTGGAGCACCTGTGTGGCCCCCTAATAAAAATGGTGTTCTTGTGTCCCACACTAGTGCTCCAGTGTCCAGATGTGAAAACAGCTGCTCAGTGTCCTCTCCTTACACACAATCTAGTTTGCATTTCATTCTAGTAACAAACCCATCTACACAAACAAATATTTGGCATCCAAGTAGGCCCCCAAAAATGTGTGAAAATGCATATGGCCTAAACAATGGTGTTCTAGAGGCCGAAAGAAAAATGTTTGATACGAACGAATAATGTGCCCATGAACATTAAAGTTGACCTTTGGAAACGTTACAACTAATCAAAGCATATGGAGCAGAACGAACGTAATAAAGACAGAAAGAATAGGAACACAGCACAACTACTTACTTTTTTGCAGCACTCTCCGGATCTTTCGGTACTGCTCTGGCTCTCTCAACTTCAGGTCCGACCACCGCTTCCTGAGCTGATCTTTAGACCTTCGTACCCCGAAATTCCGCTCTAGACTCCTGACCACTTTCGCCATGATTTTGGCCTTTCGGATATTGGGGTTGGGGTAAGGCCCATATTTTCCGTCATAGTCGGACTTCCTCATGATGTCGACCATCTCCAACATCTCCCCAAACGACATATTTGTGGCCTTAAAACGTCTCCTTCTGGATCGGGACGTGCCTGGATCCGCCCTTTCCTCCTCCTCCTCCTCCTCATTGCTACAATTAGCCCGCACCTGCTGTATGTCCGCCATCATGCTCTTCCCCCACTGCGCCGAATGAAAAGGGGCGGGAAATACACTAGAAAGAACGTCAGGGGCGGGCGGAGTTACACGCATGCGCAGTGTATATAAAGCGTAACACGCGTGCGTATTACGTTTGATCTGTGAGCGGAGGAAGGAGCATTGAACGTGGCGATCGTAAGAACGAAGGTAAGAGACAAACTTGGGCCTATACTGCTTCTATAGATTGAGGCCTATATTGTAACAAGATTAGGAGAGTTTGGTGTGACATTAGGCTTTGTCTTGTGTTGTGTCTTGCAGTGAACATGGATATGGTACTGAAAGATCAGGACTTCATTTCAGTCTTCATAGAGATGCTAAGGGAGCTGCCCTGTCTGTGGGAGATTAAACACCCCCATTACAAGAACCAAGCAAAGAGGAAGGCAGCACTGGAGCAATTGTGTGAAATTGTGAAGCAGGTGATCCCCACGGCAGACATCACTTATTTAAAGATTTTCATTGGTGGCCTGAGGAGCACATATCTGAGGGAGCGCAATAAAGTCCTGGATTCACAGAGATCCGGAGCAGCAGATGACATGTCCCCAGGATGTTGTACTACGACAGGCTGCACTTTCTGGCAGGCCAGACTGAACCCAGGTCATCACTCTCCAGTCTTCCTTCCACGCTTCCTTCCCCCCCGGCTGAGGCTTCTGACGCCCAACCTGGGCCTTCCAGGCCACATGTGGAGGAGCCCAGATTGAGCCAGGTATAGCATTCCTCTAAATATTTCTGCTTGTCCAATCAATGATGTTAACTAGATGTTAGTTGGGAGTACTAATTTATGATTGTGATTGATGATGCAAAAACTAAAACCATGTCCCTTTTTCATACACAGGGAAGTCTCAGCCAGGAGGTGGCCGGGCCGAGCCGGCTGGCTGATCTGCAGGTCCCTCCACCCCCCCTGGAAACAGAAATTGGCAGTAGGAGGAGTACCCTAGAGGAGGCTGCTATCAGATTTTTTTGTAGGGCTACAGAGGTCCTGGGAGCACCCCACACCAGGCAGGAGAACATTGCTGCATTCATAGCCTATAAAATGCAGAGGATGGAGGAGGGCCAAAAAGCCATGTGTGAGGCCCTCATATCAGAGGCTCTGGCGAAAGGTATGAGGGGCCAAATTACACCTCAAACACACCTTCGCGATGGTCCTCCCTCTCCTCCTGCAGGTCCTACTCCTCCTCCAGGTCCTACTCCTCCTCCTGCCACATCTCCAACTGCACAGCCACAGCCCGGAAGGAAGTGTGAAAGGAAGACCAGACAGTGAGGACCCTGGATCCAGTCTGGTCGGCCAAAAGATGCAGCCTCTTGTGGTACCACAGCCTGGGGACACTGATGTCATCTGCTGCTATCCGGATCTCTGTGAATCCCGGACCAGACTGCCCTCCCTTACATATGGACTCCTCAGGCCACCAATTTTGATGTTCAAGAATTGATGTCTGCCGTGGGGGTCCCAGGCTTCACTAATTTCTCCTGTTGATCCAGTGTTGCCTTCCTCTTTGTTTGGTTCTGAGCCCTTAATAAAGGATTTTTGTTTTGAATTATACTCTCCTATGTGTTTTACTTCAAAAATGATGGTTTGTTTGTGAGGATTCAGGTACATTTCTAATATACAATGTGAAATGAACAAGGGACACCAACAACAAAAAATCTCATGGAGATTAAATAATAAAAGATATCAATGGTGTTGGGGTAACTTGCCACACAAAACACACACAAAAATATTCTGGAGTAAAAATAAAAATAACATTGAACAAAGATCAGCCTTGGAAAAAATCCAAACATTAAAGAAAAAAAAAGGCTTAAAAACAAAAAAAAAAAAACATAAAAAATATAAAACTGTCAGATGTGACAACTAATAACAATATATTGAGGTAATCCCACTAAAAAAACACAAATAAAACTTTGTGAGAAGTGTGTGTGAATATGAGCAGCAAAACTACTTAATTCTTGTCACATTATAAAGAAGAAGAGAGTGCGCTGTATTAAACCATTTTTTACATTGCAGCGTGACGAAAGTGCTGTATCCATTGCGAACGCTAAGTTTACCAGAACGAGCTGTCCCGTGTCGGAATTTCTTCTGAGCATGCGTGGCACTTTGTGCGTCGGAACAGGCCACACACGGTCGGAATTGACGCGATCGGATTTTGTTGTCGGAAAATTTTATCTCCTGCTGTCCAACTTTGTGTGTCGGAAAATCCGATGGAAAATGTCCGATGGCGCCCACACACGGTCGGAATTTCCGACAACACGCTCCGATCGGACAATGTCCATCGGAAAATCCGACCGTGTGTACGGGGCATTAATGTGTGCCCTGGGGTACAAAGGCTTCGCATATTTAAGCAGTTTCTCCAGTGTTGCCTTCCTCTTTATTTTTTTATGAGCCAGAATATATGGAGATTTTTTTTATATGAAAATACTTGCCTATGTGTTTTTCTTCAAATAGGACAGTTTGTTTGTGACTAGGCAGGTACATTTCAAAAATACAATGTGTAATTAACAAGGGACACCAACCAACCTCCTTGAGCTTTCAAAATACAAGATAATAATGTTGTTGTGGAAACTTGACACACAAAAAAAAAAAGAAAATATGGAGATCACTAGAAAACAAATTAAAAATAATCAAAAAAACAGGAGATCTTGATAAAAAAAAAAAAAGATGACGATAAAAAATAATTCTAAACATTATTATGGAGATCTGGCTTTAAAAACAAAAAAGATTATTCAGGAGATCACGAGAAATAATAAAGAAATAAGTTTGTCAGAATATCAGCAGCAAAACAAATTGATTATTCTAGCATTATAAAGAACAAAAGAATGTGCTGCATTAAAAGATCCAAAAATTTACAGCGTGACGAATATGCTATCTCCATTACGAACGCTAGTATTACCAGACCGAGTGCTTCCGTCTCGTACTTGATTCTGAGCATGCGTGATTTTTTGCGCGTCCGAATTGCATACAGGCGAACACATTTTCGGATAGGAACCTTTTCCAACCGAAAAATAGAGAACCTGCTCTCAATCTTTTGCTGGCGGGAATTCCGCCAGCAAAAGTCCAATGGAGCATACACACGGTTGCAATTTCCGACCTAAGCTCTCGTCGGACTTTTGCTGGCGGAATTTCCGATTGTGTGTACGGGGCATAAGGACAACTTTGTGTTGCATGGAGTACTTTGACCCTCTGCCTGTTTCTTTCCATCTAACCCTTTCACTGTGAAGGAGATTCACAGGAAGAAAAGCTATTATTTTGTGAACTGTACTGTGAAGGGAAAATATTATTCTCTACTTTCTCTATTGTGACAGCAGGTGTGCTCACGGATGTCTGCCAGCATGACAAACTACTGCCAGCTGATCAGACACATTGTTGTAGTGTGTTACACTTGTGTATCTGCAGCCAACTTCTCTTCTATGACATAAACGTATAGCCTGCCAGACACGTGTGTTCATCAATGTTGGCATATGCAATTATCCTACAGTATGTCTTTTTTTTTTACTGTGATTTTGATGTTTTCTATGCATTCTCTTGTAGAAATGATTTGTGCCTCTGATTTCACCTTAGTATTTTTTTTTTAAATTTCTATACACCATCTTACTTATTGGAGGACTGGGAGGTTTTGCTGCAAGACAAACTACTCACTAACCACAAGTATATGTGTACTCAGAACAAAACACCAGGGAACATAAAATGTAAAGATGAAATGTATACAACAGAACAACAATGTATACAACAGAATGGGAAATGCTTGTATGTTTTTGCTATTGGATGTATCAATAAGAAAATAAAGTACCTTTAATAATAAGACTTATAGCACAGAACAAAACATATCTCAAACAGATTTCTGCTTTAGTTGTTTTGAAATAACAAAGTAGCTGTTACACAGTTTCTTCCAATAAGGATCCCCCTTATTTGACTTCCTTTGAAAGCTTATAGTGATACTAAAGTCTCAGTTTTTTTGGTTTAAAAATAACAAACATGTTCTACTTACCTGCTCTGTGCAGTGGTTCTGCACAGAGCAGCCCAGATCCTCCTCTTCTTGGGTCCCCCACCGGCGCTTCTGGTCACTCCTTCCTGCCAAGTGCACCCACAGCAAGCAGCTTGCTATGGGGGCACCTGAGCCGAGCCACTGCTCAGTGTGTCCATTCAGACAGGGAGCCGTGGCTTTGACTGGCCCCTCTCTCTACTCATTGGTTCACTGACAGCCACCGGAGCCAATGGTGCTGTGTCTCAGCCAATCAGGAAGGAGAGTCCCGGACAGTCGAGGCTCTGGTGCAACATCACTGGATTGAGAAGGGGCTCAGGTAAGTATTAGGGGGGCTGCTGCACACTGAAGGTTTTTTATCTTAATGCATAGAATGCATTAAGATAAAAAACCTTCTGCCTTTAACTTTAACTAGTTGCCGACCAGCTACCGCAGTTATACTGCGGCAAGTTGGTTCGGCTGCGCAAAACACCATAGGGGTACCGCTGTCCCCACGGTGATTAGTTTCAGAACCAATCAGTCTACAGGCCCAGGCCAATGATTTCTGGCCTGGACCTGCTGATCGGTTCTGGTGAATGACAGACTGTCCTGTGTAATGTAAATACAGGCAGAGGAAGTGATGTCATCGCCCCTCGTGGAGCCCTTTTCGGTTCCAGCGTGAGAGGAGAAGACATCCACAGTGAGTACACCCAGCACTACGCTGACACCAGTGCACGTAGGCACACTTTTAACCCCCTAATCACCCCCCAAGTTAACCCTTTCACTTCCCTGTCACAGTGTCACTAAGTGCAGTTTTCAGATTTTTCACTGATCACTGTATTGGTGTCACTTGCGACACTAAACAGCGTTAGGGCAGTTAGCGGTAGTTAGTGGTAGGCCCAGGTAGGTTTAGGGTACCCCCATATAGTCCCTAATAAAGGTTTAACCCCTTGATCACCCCCAGTTAATCCTTTCACTCCCTGTCACAGTGGCATTAGTATAGTGTACAGATCTTTTTTCTGATCACTGTATTCGTGTAACTTGTGACACTAAACAGCATTAGCACAGTTAGCAGTAGTCCCAGATATGTTTAGGGTACCCACCATATAGTCCCTAATAAAGGTTTAACTTTGTGATCACCCCCAGTTAACCCTTTCACTTCCTGTCACTGTGTCATTAGTATAGTGTACAGATCTCTTTTCTGATCACTGTATTATTGCCACGGATGACATCAGTTAGGTGTTGGGGGTCAATTAGTATCAGTGTCAATCCAGTAGCACTAACACACACGCACACACCATACACCTTCCTTACTAGACTAGTGTTTGAACAGATCAATATCTGATCAGATCTATACTATCACCCCAATAGTATAGTGTTCCCAAAAATACAGCGTAAGCAGGATCAGCCCAGACACCTGCCAGCACCTGCATTTAGCCCCTCTACCCAGCCCAGCCCACCCAGGATCACTGGATCACTGTCATTTCCAAAACACAGCACACAAAACTGCAGCATTAGCAGAGTCACGCCTGATCCCTGCTAGCACTAGCGATTGAAGCAGTCGCTGACAACCAGGTGCTCTTTTAACTGTGAGTCGCACTAGCTGTACCTGTAAATTTAGTGGCCAAAATGTCCAAACAGATGTACACTAGTGAAGAGGCCTACAGGATACTGAGCATTGCCATTGTACCATTGCCTGTATCTGTCTGACCCTTTTTTGACAATAAAGATGACATCGAGATAATTTGGAATTCCAGTGTGCAACCAGTTCCTTGTCTTGTACGATACTGAGCATGACAGATGAGAGCGAAAGGGAAGCCTCACAGTCAGAATCAGGCTCAGTATACAAACCTGTAGAGACCAGCGGCACCCTGACAGATAGCTCTGATGATGGAGTAGTCCCTGCTAAGGTCAGGCATACCTAACCCTGTTCTTCTGTTGCTGAGGTGCAACAACCACATGGTTCTCGTATGCAGTAGAGAGCCAGTACTAGTGCCACTCAACTTTCTAATGAACTGGCAAACACCAGCGGCCTAGTACATCCTGGTCATAGACAAACCAGCACTGCAGTAACACTTGGTGACGTGGTGAGTCCCATAAGTGCAGTTCAAGCTGGTTGGTGGCTAGCACAAGTAGCGCCCCGCAGCCACCAAGAATTTGAAAACAGGCCCGTAGAGTCCATAGTGCCCTTGCTGATGCGTTTGCAAATTCTTTTTGGCAGCCCACCACTTCTGCAGCGGCCGTACTTCCCCCATTCACTGGCCAACCCGGAATTCAGGTGGAAACAGCTGATTTTACTTCCCTTGACTCTTAAAAGCTGTTTTTCACAGAGGATCTGTAGAGATCTATTGTGGACCAAAGCAATTTATATCCTTGTCAATGTATCGCTGCAAATCCAAATTTGACCCTTGCCAGAGAATTTGGCTGGAAACCTATAACAGTTCCCGAATTTGAGACCTTTCTGGGCCTTTCCCTCCTCATGGGCATTACTAAAGAGAGTGAGTTGCAGTCATAACGGTCCATTGACCCAATTCACCATATGCCCGTGTTTTCTGCTTCCATGACCAGGACTTGATACAAGCAAATCTTGCGGTTCATGCACTTCAATGACAATGAACTCTGTCGTCCCTTAGGTGACCCTGAATATGATCAGCTCCACAAAATTCAGCCCCTTGTAAATCACTTCAACCAAAAATTTGCAGCCTTGTATATGCCCCAACAAGTTGTCTGCATTGATGAGTCCCTAATTAAGTTTTCTGGCTGCCTTGCTTTCAAACAGTTTCTCCCCAGGAAGCGTGCCAGATTGGGCTCAAGATGTATAAGCTCTGTGACAGGGCTATGCATGTAGTTTCCGAATTTACGAGGGAAAAGATAGCAGCGTGGAGCCCAGTGACTGCCCAAACTACACAGGGAGCAGCGGTATGATTGTTTGGGACTTGGTGTCACGCTTATTCAGAAAGGGGTATCATTTATACGTGGACAATTATTACACGAGCGTGACACTTTTTAGTCACCTTTTTGATTCTGAAATTGGCGCATGTGGCACTGTGCGATCTAATCACCGGAGCTTCCCCCCCAACGGGTTGTAGATTCTCAACTTAGATGGGGGAGAGAGTCTGCTTGAAGTGTAATAAATTCCTTGCAATGAAGTGGAGGGACACACGGAATGTTTTTATTCTGTCCTCCATTCATGCAGACACGGCAGTCCAGATTACTACAGCGACTGTCCATGAAAACAACCTTAACATGGGAGGGGTGGACTTCAACAACCAGATGATGGCGCTGTACTTAATTGCCCGTAAGGCCAGATGCTGGTACAAAAAAGTGTCTGTATACTTATTTCAATTGGCTCTGCTGAATGCTTACAGTTGCAATAAAAAATATGTGAACCCTTTTGGAATGATATGGATTTCTGCACAAATTGGTCATAAAATGTGATCTAATCTTTATCTAAGTCAAAACAATAGATAATCACAGTCTGCTTAAACTAATAACACACAAAGAATTAAATGTTACCATGTTTTTATTGAACACACCATGTAAATATTGACGGTGCAGGTGGAAAAAGTATGTGAACCCCTAGACTAATGAGATCTCCAAGAGCTAATTGGAGTGAGGTGTCAGCCAACTGGAGTCCAATCAATGAGATGAGATTGGAGGTGTTGGTTACAGCTGCCCTGCCCTATAAAAAACACACACCAGTTCTGAGTTTGCTTTTCACAAGAAGCATTGCCTGATGTGAATTATGCCTCGCACAAAAGAGCTTTCAGAAGACCTACTATTAAGAATTGTTGACTTGCATAAAGCTGGAAAAGGTTATAAAAGTATCTCCATAAGCCTTGCTGTTCATCAGTCCACGGTAAGACAAATTGTCTATAAATGGAGAAAGTTCAGCACTGCTGCTACTCTCCCTAGGAGTGGGCATCCTGTAAAGATGACTGCAAGAGCACAGCGCAGATTGCTCAATGAGGTGAAGAAGAATCCTGGAGTGTCAGCTAAAGACTTACAAAAGTCTCTGGCATATGCTAACATCCCTGTTAGCGAATCTATGATACGTAAAACACTAAACAAAAATGGATTTCATGGGAGGATACCACAGAGGAAGCCACTGCTGTCCAAAAAAAACATTGCTGCACGTTTACAGTTTGCACAAGAGCACCTGGATGTTCCACAGCAGTACTGGCAAAATATTCTGTGTACAGATGAAACCAAAGTTGAGTTGTTTGGAAGAAACACACAACACTATGTGTGGAGAAAAAGAGGCACAGCACACCAACATCAAAACCTCATCCCAACTGTGAAGTATGGTGGTGGGGGCATCATGGTTTGGGGCTGTTTTGCTGCGTCAGGGCCTGGACGGATTGCTATCATCGAAGAAAAATGAATCCCCAAGTTTATCAAGACATTTCGCAGGAGAACTTAAGGCCATCTGTCCACCAGCTGAAGCTCAACAGAAGATGGGTGTTGCAACAGGACAACGACCCAAAGCATAGAAGTAAATCAACAACAGAATGCCTTAAACAGAAGAAAATACGCCTTCTGGAGTGGCCCAGTCAGAGTCCTGACCTCAACCCGATTGAGATGCTGTGTCATGACCTCAAGAAAGCGCTTCACACCAGACATCCCAAGAATATTGCTGAACTGAAACAGTACTGTAAAGAGGAATGGTCAAGAATTACTCCTGACCGTTGTGCACTTCTGATCTGCAACTACAGGAAACGTTTGGTTGAAGTTATTGCTGCCAAAGGAGGTTCAACCAGTTATTAAATCCAAGAGTTCACATACTTTTTCCACCTGCACTGTGAATGTTTACATGGTGTGTTCAATAAAAACATGGTAACATTTAATTTTTTGTGTGTTATTAGTTTAAGCAGACTGTGAATGTCTATTGTTCTGACTTAGATGAAGATCAGATCACATTTTATGACCAATTTGTGCAGAAATCCATATCATTCCAAAAGGGTTCACATACTTTTTATTGCAACTGTATGTGCTATACAAAGCGTCAGGAAGAACTGGATCCTTCCTAAAATTCCAGGAAGAGATCATCACAGCCTTCTGTTTCCAGACGGTGCTATGGCCCAACTTCCCAATCTAAATGCAATGAGTTGGCTGCATGAGAGGCATTTTCCGGATGTCCTCCGTGGTACCTCTACCCAAAGATCACCCCAAAGAAGATGTCATGTCTGTAGAAAATGTGGATATAGGTGTGACACCCGCTATTATTGTCCCTCCTGTCCTGACCAACCTGGTCTCTGCATCTGTGACTGTTTCTGTCACTACCACACACTAGTGGAGTATTAGAATAGGGTACAGCACGGCACAGTCCTAGGGTACACTTTCACACAGGGTCTCAAAAGATGTTAATGGGGGTGGTTCTGGCACAAACTGTAGTTCAAATGATGCCAGAGAACCTGAGTCTGTGTTATTGTAATGGGTGTGGATCAGTGGAGAGCACAAACCGTGCAAGATGGATGGTGTTATCCAGGAGTAAAGAAGAAGAAACGGTCCATAGCTCAGGGTAGGCCTCTTCAGGATAGCAGAAGCACGCTCCAAAACATGTAGAAAAAGGGTAAAGAAAGAGGCGCCTTCTAAGAATGAACTGTAGAAACTTTATGTTATAATAAATAAAAACACTCACATTGAGGTTAAAAACGATCACGAGGAAACTCCTGCAGCAGTGCGTCTCCTTTGTGCATCTCCTTGCTTGCTGGTTCAACAGGCTCAGGAACCCATAGAAAGCCGTCTGCCGGCTCTGTACACTGTGTGGGTCAGATGGTAATACAGAGGAGAGGTCTGAGGTGCTTGTGGACCGCAGCGGCATCACCGGAAGTGTTTGCAACGCCGTTTCTGTCAGTGGAATGGATAGGCGCGCTCCTTTTTCAAGCTGGATATACAGGATTTCAACATGCTATATATAGAGTCCACCATCTTGTGGTGATAGGGGGAAATGGCAGGTGATGATGAAACACAGGTGGAGAATAATATGGTCATACAGGTGGGGGGCCATCTAGTGGACTTACTGAAAATAACAAAAAAAGCAACAATGATAACCAATGTAATGTACTACATTATGAGAATTAGAATGACCACGGGACAAAAAGAGAGGAATGGAACAATAAAAGGTGGCTAAAATAAAAACAATGATAAAATATGTGTGAAAAATCTAATAAAATTGGGAAAAAAGCATTTAGACATGATGTAAGTATTAGACATTTAGACCATCATGGGGTATCAAGAGGGGATACTAATGTGGTGGTGATTAAGGGAATAGGGACGAGGGGGCCAAATGGTGGACAGGTTCCATGTATAGGCAATAGCAACATGATGATCTAAAGTCATGTGTATGGGTAAAATAAGGAAATGTAGGGATCAGTATATATATAAAAAACTGATAGGGGCACTGGGCATGAGATTAGTAAATAATGAACTGTCTGCGGTGTACACATATATTGGTCAGAGTAAGTGTGATGGCCTGAAAATCGTTAAAGATATTGACTGCTAAAGAGAGAAACGATGTATGGCAGATATAAGATATCCTAAATGGTGAAAGGAGCCACAAATCCATGGTGCCAGTCGCAAGCCTGGCTCAACAGCACGGAGAGAGGTCTCCTGAAAACCATTAGGTGGGGGGGGTTGAGAGGTGAACATCTCGAAAGATGTTAGAGGGCCATCGCATTTTGAGAGACCTGAACCTGGAAAACTTTACCGTTACAAATAAAAGTGTAATATATATATATATATATATATATATATATATATATATATATATATATATATACAGAATAAAAAAGCCAAAAATAGTTGTCATTTTATTGTTCTTCTCTCACTATTGTTCTGCTCTGTTTTACTGTATTTTATGCTTAACTGTGATGTTTTATTGTTACTGTGTTTTATCGTGTTTGCTTTGCAGGAATGTCATTCTACTTATACTGTACTGTTATGCCCCGTACACACAGTCAGATTTTTCCGACGGAAAATGTTCGATGGGAGCTTGTTGTTGGAAATTCAGACCGTGTGTAGGCTTCATTGGACATTTTCCATTGGAATTTCCGACACACAAAATTTGAAATCTGGATCTCAAATTTTCCGACAACAAAATCCGTTGTCGGAAATTCCGATCGTGTGTACACAATTCCAACGCACAAAGTTCCACGCATGCTCGGAATCAAGCAGAAGAGCCTCAATGGCTATTGAACTTCATTTTTCTTGGTTCGTCGTACATGTTGTATGTCACCGCATTCTTGGCGATCGTAATTTCCTCAAGGATGAAAGCCGCGGCGTCTCTATTAGCTTCTCCCTATTTACTAGAGCATTCGTCTCACCACCGTCACGGAAGGCTAGCCTAATGATGTCACCATCAGAGGCTCCACCCTACGCGTGGAGACGCCGTGGCTTTTATGTGACACAACCGCCCATTATGATACTTCGCTCCTGTATGTGCAAACTCTTCTTTTATTAAATTATTTGAATTGATATACTGCACCATGGGAGTTTTCATTTTCTATCTCTGAGTAACAATAGAACATCGGCTGGTCCGGACACCTATAAGTTTTGGGGAGACTGTTAATTCCCTGTGCTGGGCAAGACTGCTATCAGCAGTCACGGCTTTTTGTTAAGCAAGCTACCTCACACTTGGGTGTTGACCTGAACATACATTTGATTTGTTTTGGGAAGATTGGTGTCACAGCTTTTTTTCTTCTGCAATTCATCTTTCTTCCTCTGGAGGCTAATTTTACATGGACTTTCTCATTGATCACTATGGGACGTTGCTTTAGTTTTCTTTTTTTTACTTTTTCTTTTTTGAATATTTTTTCTTTTTTTTAGTAATCAAGGTATTTTTTGGTTTCACTAACTATCATCCTACTGTTTATTGTATTTATCACTTCCCAAGCCTGGGAGTAGGTATTTGAGCTTAAAACTGGGATTAGATAGAGAAGAAGGAAAGACAGTGGAAAGACATTATAAGATTAACATCTATAAAACAATATGTTCACGTCCGTAAACAAAACCATCCTATGACTGTACATAACCTCACTATGTATCTAGCTGAAAAGCGCAGAGTATAAGAGCCAGCAGGTGTTCACCAGAACCTCTAGTGGTGAGGATGGACTGCGCTGCAGTCTGGCTCCAGGTCGTGGCCCCCAGGGTCTCACAGCTCACGGTAGACTACAGGAGAAAGAGGAAGGAAGCAGCAGGCTGGAACAACTATGATAGTAAAGGGATAAGCCAAGGTTCGGGCGACTAGCAGACAAGGATAAACATGGAACACGCCAAAGGTCGGGGCGACTAGCAGACAAGGATAAACATAGAACACACCAAAGGTCAGGGTCACAAGCAGACAGGGATAGTCGAGAACAGGCCAAGATAGGTAACTGGAATCAGACGTAGGAGACATAGCAAGAAGCACACGAAAGCTAAACACACAATGGTTGATCTGCGAGGTTGGCTTGCAATGCACAGGTTATTATAGTGTTCCTAATTAGAGGCTGAGGTGGGGCTATGCTGAGGGAAGATTATATAAGCAGTCAGGTGAGGGTGGCTGGCCTCTAAAGGTGAACACATGAAGTAGAGGTAAGCTGACAGAGAAAGATTACTGCATAACCATGACAGAGAGGGCTTGCTCAGCGGATAGTGAACCACATCCATAACCATCTATACGAATATTGATTGGGAGTACGGACAACATATTGGCGATCCCATCTCAGGATATCGATCCAAGGAGCATTATGTGACTATTTAGTCACTAAGATTAATATCAATTTCACAACACCACTATTTATTTAGAAGATTCACCAGGATTATGGACACTCATAATTATTGTCACTAATCTATCACTTTGATGGACTTTTTTGATGTATACACATTTTTCCTTGGATTTCAGCTATCGTATTTACTTTTTCACACTATTTGGGTTTATAATATTAATGTGTTAGAAGTCCGCGCAGATCACTTTCATGATTATTTACTGTGTTTTATTCTTAACCATTATTTGCTTTGCAGGTACGCCATTCAGCTGCATCACTGATTTATTTATTTTGACAGCAACAGTGTTTGCTCTCACAATATGTAAATCTGTGACTGCAGAGCTGTAGGAGTTGATTTCGCCACCACAGTTAAAAAAAGAGCATATATGCTGAAGCATAGGGGCAGGGGTGGACATTGCTTCGGCTTTTGTTTTTATTTACTTTTTAAGGCAGAGATTTCTTTATCAATTAATGTGAATGGAGGAATCTGTGGGCTGAATGAAAAAAAAGAACGGTAAATGTATGCCCATCATTAGAAGTAGGTGGATGCAGGGCGGTATTCTAATGGTAGGCATACCACCGATCAATCAATGTGAATGGAGGAATCTGTTAGGTTCTCTTTTTTCATTTAACCCACATGCTGCATAAAAAAAAGAACATTACAATATATGCCCAACAAGGACCAGCAATGTACTGGTATGTTGCTGGACTTTGAGTGGTTATACCAGAATGATGCCTGCTAGTTTAGGTATCATCTTGATATAATTTTTCATGTAAAAGCAATCCTAGCAGCTAATTAGCCAATAGAGTGATTATACAAGTAGTGGGAGGGAACGTTCCCCCCCTCCTGCTGTCTTCCTTGGTTTTCTCAGGCTCTCCTGTCCCACAAGGGTACCTGAGAATGCAGCCGGTGGTTCCGCCAGCTGACCATAGAGCCGATCAGAGACCAGAATGGCTCCAATCATCTCTATGGCCTAAAAAACTGGAAGCTACGAGCATTTCATGACTTAGATTTCGTTGGATGTAAACAGCACCATTGGGAAATTGGGAAAGCATTTTATGCTTTCCTGATCCTATTAGTATTGCAGGCAGCTGTGGTATTTACAAGTTAGTGTATTGCCTCCTCTGCACAGTGTGCACCTAAAGCTACCTGAAGAAAATTGGTGGTGTTCTTCTGATCCTATTAGTACAGTACCGCAGGCAGCTGCAGTATTTACAAGTTAGTGTAGTGCGTCCTCTGCGCAGTGTGCACTTAATGCTACCTGAAGAAAATTGGTGGTGTTCTTCTGATCCTATTAGTACCGCAGGCAGCTGTAGTATTTACAAGTTAGTGTAGTGCATCCTCTGCACAGTGTGCACCTAAAGCTACCTGAAGAAAATTAGTGGTGTTCTTCTGATCCTATTAGTACAGTACTGGAGGCAGCTGCCGTATTTACAAATTAGTGTAGTGCGTCCTCTGCACAGTGTGCACCTAAAGCTACCTGAAGAAAATTGCTGTTGTTCTGCTCCTATTAATACCACAAACAGGCAGCTACAGTATTTACAGTTAGTGTACTGTGTCCTCTGCACAGTGTGCACCTAAAGCTACCTGAATAAAATTGGCGGTGTTCTTCTGATCCTATATTAATACCATAGGCAGGCAGCTACAGTATTTACAGTTAGTGTACTGTGTCCTCTGCACAGTGTGCACCTAAAGCTACCTGAAGACAATTGCTGTTGTTCTTCTCCTATTAATACCACAGACAGGCAGCTACAGTATTTACAGTTAGTGTACTGTGTCCTCTGCACAGTGTTCACCTAAAGCTACCTGAATAAAATTGGTGGTGTTCTTCTGATCCTATCAATACCACAGGCAGGCAGCTACAGTATTTACAGTTAGTGTAGTGCGTCCTCTGCACAGCGTGCACCTAAAACTACCTGGAGACAATTGCTGTTGTTCTGCTTCTATTAATACCACAGGCAGGCAGCTACAGTATTTACAGTTAGTGTACTGTGTCCTCTGCACAGTGTGCACCTAAAGCTACCTGAATAAAATTAATGGTGTTCTGATCCTATATTAATACCACAGGCAGGCAGCTACAGTATTTATAGTTAGTGTACTGTGTCCACTGCACAGTGTGCACCTAAAGCTACCTGAAGAAAATTAGTGGTGTTCTTCTGATCCTATTAATGTCACAGGCAGGCAGCTACAGTATTTACAGTTAGTGTAGTACGTCCTATGCACAGTGTGCACCTAAAGCTACCTGGAGACAATTGCTGTTGTTCTGCTCCTATTAATACCTCAGGCAGGCAGCTACAGTATTTACAGTTAGTGTACTGTATCCTCTGCACAGTGTGCACCTAAAGCTACCTGAATAAAATTGGTGGTGTTCTTCTGATCCTATATTAATACCACAGGCAGGCAGCTACAGTATTTACAGTTAGTGTAGTGCGTCCTCTGCACAGTGTGCACCTAAAGCTACCTGAAGACAATTCCTGGTGTTCTGCCCCTATTAATACCACAGACAGGCAGCTACAGTATTTACAGTTAGTGTACTGTGTCCTCTGCACAGTGTGCACCTAAAGCTACCTGAATAAAATTGGTGGTGTTCTTCTGATCCTATATTAATACCACAGGCAGGCAGCTACAGTATTTACAGTTAGTGTAGTGCGTCCTCTGCACAGTGTGCACCTAAAGCTACCTGAAGACAATTGCTGTTGTTCTGCCCCTATCAATACCACAGACAGGCAGCTACAGTATTTACAGTTAGTGTACTGTGTCCTCTGCACAGTGTGCACCTAAAGCTACCTGAATATAATTGGTGGTGTTCTTCTGATCCTATATTAATACCACAGGCAGGCAGCTACAGTATTTACAGTTAGTGTAGTGCGTCCTCTGCACAGTGTGCACCTAAAGCTACCTGAAGACAATTGCTGTTGTTCTGCCCCTATCAATACCACAGACAGGCAGCTACAGTATTTACAGTTAGTGTACTGTGTCCTCTGCACAGTGTGCACCTAAAGCTACCTGAATATAATTGGTGGTGTTCTTCTGATCCTATATTAATACCACAGGCAGGCAGCTACAGTATTTACAGTTAGTGTACTGCGTCCTCTGCACAGTCTGCACCTAAAGCTACCTGAAGGCAATTGCTGTTGTTCTGCTCCTATTAATACCACAGACAGGGAGCTACAGTATTTACAGTTAGTGTACTGTGTCCTCTGCACAGTGTGCACCTAAAGCTACCTGAATAAAATTGGTGGTGTTCTTCTGATCCTATATTAATACCACAGGCAGGCAGCTACAGTATTTACAGTTAGTGTACTGCGTCCTCTGCACTGTGTGCACCTAAAGCTACCTGAAGACAATTGCTGGTGTTCTCATACTAATAATACTACAGGCAGGCAGTTGATTCTGATAGCTGCAGTATCAGTATATAGATACATCCCAGCTTTGTGCAGCTACATCTCACTGCAGGCCATTAGTATGTCTGGAAGGCCAACAAGGAGAGGCAGACAGTCACAAGCCAATAAAAGAGGGCAAGCAGGCTCTGTGTCTAGAGGCAACAGTGCTGGTTGTGGAGACGGTGCATCGTGGGACACGCTTGTCCTTTTTTTCGGCAGCTGGCCGCGTTGAGCCGCAACATGCGGAAGACTTGGTAGAGTGGATGACCAAGCCGTCCTCATCCTCCTCATCCTCTCTCACCCAGGCTCAGGGTACTTTGTCTGGCAAAGCAGCTGCCAACGCGGCCTCTTCCCTCGGCTCAATGGCATCAGTCACTCCTTCCCTAGCCCCACCATGTCTTCCTGAGGAGTCCCCCGAACTGTTTGACCACAGTGTTCCAGGAGGATGCCCAGTGTTTTGAGGGCTCCGGTGATGGTACCCAGCTAGAGGAATTCAGTAACGTGAGCCCAGAGAGAGGGGTGCCCAAGAAGGATAGCAATCTGGCAGTCATGTTCCCCCAGCCGCAGCATACTGCCAGCTTTGCTCCAGTGATGAGGAGGGAGGGGATGATGAGGTCATTGACTCCACGTTGGTGCCTGATAGGAGAGGAGGAGGCACATCACCAACGAGGCGGGATGCCCTCTAGGGGCCAGCTTAAGGGCAGCACACCGACTGCATCACACCGCAGAGCTCCGCATGTGCAGGGCACTGCTGTCTCTGCACGTTATTCCAAAAGTTCTTTGGTGTGGGCCTTTTTTGAGACGAGTGCATCAGATCCCACCGCTGCTATTTGCAACTTATGTCTCAAGCATATCTCGCGTGGCCAAAACATCGCTTGGGCACCACATGCTTGACCAGACATATGTCGACCTGCCATGCAGTTCGTTGGCAAGCGTACCTAAAAGACCCACAGCAAAGAACAAAGAGGACCTCTCCTTGCTCCTCATCAGCTGGGATCTCCAACCCCACTATACCTTCAGTCCTCTCTGAGACCTGCACTGAGAGGAATGAAGGTGTAGGATTAGGTGTGTCACAACCAAGTAATTGGGGGCAATCTGCTATCAGTACACCGACGTCAGATTGTACCAGGCAAATTTCCCTGCCCCAGCTGCTGCACCGCCGAAAGAAGTTCGCTCCCAGCCATCCTCGTCCCCAGCGGTTGAATGCTAGCTTGGCTAAATTGCTAGCACTTCAACTGCTGCCTTTTCAGTTGGTAGACTCTGCCCCCTTCCATGAGTTTGTGGAATGTGCGGTTCCTCAGTGGCAGGTTCCCAAACGCCACTTTTTCTCACGGAAGGCGATTCCGGCTCTCTACCGGAAGGTGGAAGGCAATGTCTTGGCCTCTCTGGACAGGGCGGTCAGCGGTAAGGTGCATATTACCGCTGACTCATGGTCCAGCAGGCATGGACAGGGATGTTACCTATTTTTCACCACGCACTGGGTGACTCTTCTGGCAGCTGGGAAGGATGCAGGACAGGGTGCAGTAGTGTTGGAGGTTGTTCCGCCACCACGCCTCCAAAATACTACTAGTGGTGATTCTGCCACACCTCTCTCCTCCACGCCCTCCTCTTCTTCTTCCTCCATGGCCTCTTCCTGTGCTGATTTGTCTTCAGAACCAGCGGTGCTCTGTAGGCGTATAAGGGGCTATGCAAGCACGCAAGCCAAAAGATGCCATGCAGTGCTTGAGCTGGTGTGCTTGGGGGACAGGAGCCACACGGGGCAGAGATTCTGTCAGCTCTGCAGGGGCAGGTTCAGAGGTGGTTGACACCACGCCAGCTTAAGGTAGGTATGGTGGTTTGCGACAATGGCACCAACCTCCTCTCCACCCTCCGACAGGGACAAATGACCCATGTGCCCTGTTTGGCGCACGTCCTTAACTTGGTGGTGCATCGGTTCTTGGGCAGGTACCCGGACTTACAGGATGTCCTGAGGCAGGCCAGGAAAGTCTGTGTGCATTTCCGCAGGTCATATAATGCCAGTGCTCGGCTGGCTGACCTCCAAAAAGAATTTAACCTGCCCAAGAACCGCCTAATCTGTGACATGCCCACCAGGTGGAACTCAACGTTGGCCATGCTGCAGCGGCTACACACGCAGCAGAGGGCCATCAATGGCCATCGTGTTAGTAAAAGTTTGGTGAGAGACGATGCACGCTTTTTCAGACTCGTGGTTTTCAGATCGTTTTCTGCTGTTCAGTTTGTGCTTGTGGGTTTGTATCTGCTCTTCAGTGCATGCAGCAAGCTACGCGTGACTTATTTGAGTCATTGTGTTCTTGTTCGTTCGTTACTGTTTTTCAGGTCGCTCTTCATAGGCCTTGCTGTTGTTCAGTGCGTTCTGTTACTTCGTTCTGAGCAGCCGACCGTTTTCTAGCCATGTTGCGTATATGTACTCCTCGTAGAGTTCGTGCTGTCCGGGGGCTTGGTGTTGGGGTCCTGACCTTGACACAAGTCCAGTCCATGAACAGGGTGGGGAGGAGTTCATGGACCAAGAATTGGTTGCCTCAGCGTGACCATTTCTGTCATATGCCTTTGCTCCGTGAGATCCGTGAGAATAATCCTGATGATTTCAGGAACTTTCTCCGGATGACGGACCCCGTATTTCACCGTTTGTTGGCTTTGCTGACCCCCTATATTAGCAGGCAGGATACCTGCATGAGGCAAGCCATCACTCCGGAGCAGAGGCTCATCGCCACCCTGAGGTACTTGACGACGGGGAGAAGCCTGCAGGACCTCAAGTTCTCAACAGGCATCTCCCCCCAGGCTCTGGGGATCATTATCCCGGAGACCTGTTCTGCCATCATTCAGGTCCTGCAGAAGGAGTATATTAAGGTAAGATTTTTATCCTTTAAGATAAGAAAGAAGATAGAAACCAAAAAAAAACATGTATTATAAATATGCCGGCATCTGTTAAAAAAAAAAAAAAAATATGCCGGCATCCATCTCTTACCTAAGCTTGTGGTCGCAGACACTCACCTGTTGTGGTGCCTATTTCCACCACGTCTTCCTCCTCCTGCTCTGCTTGTGTTGGGGGTATTTCACCTTCTTCCCGAGGTGGGGGGTCTCTGGTCTCCTTGGATGAGGGGTGTCCTCCGAGTCTTTTCTCCCCTATGTAAAACAAAAATGGTATACTTAGCACACAGATATTTGATGGCAGAACTATAAAGATGAAACATTGCTTGGAAGTAGGGTACAATTGTCTGTTTTTGCCGAGTTCCAAGATGTAGAATTTTTAGTGTCCTTTGTCAAGCTTCAATACTTTACCTGTTTTGTACAAGCTTCACAGATGGAGACCCCCCTATAGTATCCACTGGAGCACCTGTGTGGGCCCCCTAATAAAAAGGGTGTTCTTGTGTCCCACACTAGTGCTCCAGCGTCCAGATGTGAAAACAGCTGCTGAGTGTCCTCTCCTTACACAGAATCTAGTTTGCATTTCATTCTAGTAACAAACCCATCTACACAACCAAATATTTTTCATACAAGTAGGCCCTAAAAAATGTGGGCAAATGCATATGGCCTAAACAATGGTGTTTTATAGGCCGAAAGAAAAATGTTTGATACGAACGAATAATGTGCCCATGAACATGAAAGTTGCCATTTTAAACTGTACAACACTTAAGAAAAGCACATGGAGTAGCATGAACGTAATAAAGACAAAAAGAATAGGAACACAGCACAACTACTTACTTTTTTGCAGCACTCTCCGGATCTTTCTGTACTGCTCGGGCTCTCTTAATTTCATGTCTGACCACCGCTTCCTGTGCTGATCTTTCGATCGTCGTACCTCGAAATTCCGGTGCAGACTTTTGACCACTTTTGCCATGATCTTGGCCTTTCTGATATTGGGGTTGGGGTAAGGTCCATACTTTCCGTCATAGTCGGCCTTCTTCAGGATGTCGACCATCTCCAACATCTCACCAAAGGACATATTTGAGGCCTTAAATCGTCTCCTTCTGGATCGGGACGTTTCCGGATCCGGGCTTTCCTCCTCCTCCTCCTTGTTGCTATAATTAGCACGCACCTGCTCTGACTCCGCCATGTGCTCTTCACCCACTGCGCTGAACGAAAAGGGGCGGGGAATAGACTAGAAAGAACGTCAGGGGCAGGCGGAGTTACACGCATGCGCAGTGTGTATAAAGCGTAACACGCGTGCCTAGTACGTACGATCTGTGAGCGGAGGAAGGAGTATCGGAGGCGCCGATCATGATAACGAAGATAAGAGCCAAACTTGGCACTATACTGCTTCTAGATTGAGGCCTATATTGTAACTAGATTAGGAGAGTTTTGCCTGACATTAGGGTTTGTCTTGTGTTGTGTCTTGCAATGAAAATGGACATCTTGAAAGATACCGACTTTATGGCAATCTTCATAGATATGTTCAGGGAGCTGCCTTGTCTTCGGGAGATAAACCACCCACATTATAAGAACCAAACAAAGAGGAAGGCAGCACTGGATCAATTGCTGGAATTTGTGAAGACGTGATCCCCACGGCAGACATAACCTATTTGAAGATCCTAATTGGTGGCCTGAGGAGCACTATTCTAAGGGAGCACAAGAAGGTCCAGGATTCCCAGAGATCCGGAGCAGCAGATGACATCTATGTCCCCAGGCCAGACTGAACCCAGGTCATCACTCTCCAGTCTTCCTTCCACGCTTCCTTCCCCCCCAGCTGAGGCTTCTGACGCCCAACCTGGGCCTTCCAGGCAGCAACATGTAGAGGAGCCCAGCTTGAGCCAGGTATAGCATTCCTCTAAATATTTCTGCTTGTCCAATCAATGATGTTAACTAGATGTTAGTTTGGAGTACTAATTTATGATTGTGATTGATGATGCAAAAAGTAAAACCATGTCCCTTTTTCATACACAGGGAAGTCTCATCCAGGAGGTGGCTGGGCCGAGCAGGCTGCCTAATATTCAGGTCCCTTCCAGTCACCTGCAAAGAGAAAGTGGCAGGAAGAGGAGTATCCTGGAGGAGGCTGCCATAGGCCTCTTTTGGAAGGCTACAGAGGCCCTGAGAACCCCCCACACTGTGGAGGAGGACTTTGCTGGCATAATTGCCTGCAAAATGCAGCGGATGGAGGAGGGCCAACAACTCCTGTGTGAGTCCTTAATGTTGGAAGCTCTCAATAAGGGGTTGAGGGGCCATATAACATCTGCTACCCACATTTATGACCTCACACATGGTCTTCCTCCTCCTCCAGGTCCTACTACTCCTCCTCCTCCTCCAGGTCCTACTAGTCCTCCTCCTCCTCCAGGTCCTACTCCTCCTCCTGCCACATCTCCAACAGCAGAGCCACAGCCAGGAAGGATGCGTGGAAAGAAGACCAGAGAGTGATGACCCTGGGTCCAGTCTGGTCTGGCAAAAGATGCAGGCTCTTGTAGTACCACAGCCTGGGGACACAGATGTCATCTGCTGCTTTCCGGATCTCGGGGACTTCTGAACCAGACTGCACTCCCTTAGATATGGACTCCTCAGGCCACCAATTTTGATGTTAAAAAAAATTGATGTCTGCCCTGGGGGTCCAAGGCTTCGCCAATTTCTGCTGTTTCTCCAGCGTTGCCTCCCTCTTTGTTTGGTTCTGAGCCCTTAATAAAGGAATTTTTGTTTCAATTATACTCGCCTATGTGTTTTTTCCTTCAAAAAGGACAGTTTGTTTGTGATGATTCAGGTACATTTCTAAAGTATAATGTGAAATTAACAAGAGACACCAACACCAAGCAATCTCCTTGAGATTAAATAATATAAGATATCAATGGTGTTGTGGTAACTTGACACACAAAACACACACACAAATATTCTGGAGTAAAACTAAAAATAAAATAAAACAAAGATCAGCCTTAAAAAAAATACAAACCTAAAAAAAAAAAAATATATGCCTTAAAATAAAAATAAAAATAAAACAACACAAAAATAATTTTGTCAGATGTGACAAATCAAAATATATTGAGGGAATCCCGATAAATAATAAAGAAAGAAGTTTGTGAGAAGTCTGTGTGAATATGAGCAGCAAAACTACTCCATTCTTCTCACATTATAAAGAAGAAGAGAGTGCGCTGTATTAAAACATTTTTAACATTGCACCGTGACGAAAGTGTTGTATCCATTGCGAACGCTAATTTTACCAGACCGAGTGGTTCCGTCTCGGAATTTCTTCTGAGCATGTGTGGCACTTTGTGCGACGGAACTGGCCACACGCGGTCGGAAGTGACGCGATCGGATTTTGTTGTCGGAAAATTTTATAGCCTGCTCTCAAACTTTGTGTGTCGGAAAATCCGATGGAAAATGTCCGATGGAGCACACACATGGTCAGAATTTCCGACAACACGCTCCGATCGGACATTATCCATGCCGTGTGTAAGGGGCATAACTGTGAGGGCTTACAGTGTTGTGGCAACACCAACACCTACCAATTTCTGCAGAGTATATAGGGCAGGCCCCTACTTTCAAACATCCAACTTACAAACGACTCCTACTTGCAAATGAAAGGAGACAACAGGAAGTGAGATGAAATCTACCCCTAGGAAGGGAAATTCTCTCCTGTAAGAGTTAATATGGGAAAAACGTGTCTCCTCTCCACTGATGCTTTATCACCAATCCTTGTTTCACTAAAAACCCCAAATTGTCAAAAAAACATTTGTCATTGGGACAGAAAGTGAGGTGAAATCTTCTGAAGAGGTGCACAGACAGCAAAACAAATGTCACAGGGGTGACACCCTTCCCTATGTTTTCCAAAAAGCTTAAAATAGATTTTTTGTCTGGAGCTACACTTTAAAAATGTACCAGTTCAAAATTACAAACAGATTCTACTTAACAACATACCTACAGTCCCTGTCTTGTTTTTACTGCCTGTATACTGCTGTTCAGAGTATATAGAGCCTGGGGGCCCCACGCCTTTCCTTTTTTTAATTTGGGTGCGGGGTTTCCCTTAATATCCATACAAGACCCAAAGGGCCTGGTAATGGACTGGGGGGGGGGGGTACCCATGCCGTTTGTCTCACTGATTTTCATCCATATTGCCAGGACCCGACATTACATTAAAGCCGCAAGCAGTTTTAAATGACTTTTATTCCCTTAAAAATGTCATTTTGTGCAGGGACTGTTCTAAGCACGGGAAACACGCGCCCCCTTACAGGGATACTATAGACACCCCCCAGGTACAATATTTAAAGGAATATTTCACTCTCTCTTTTTTTCACTTTAAGCATCATTAAAATCACTGCTCCCAAAAAAACGTCCGTTTTTAAAACTTTTTTTTGCATTGATACATGTCCACTGGGGCAGGACCCGGGTCCCCAAACCCTTTAGGACAATACCATGCAAATAAGCCTTTAAATATAGCACTGTTGATTTCTAACGTTCGAGTCCCATAGACTTCAGTGGGGTTCTAAAGTTTGTGCAAATTTTCGGTCCGTTCACAGGTTCTGGTGCAACCGGGGGGTGTTCGGCTCATCCCTAGTCAAGAGTATGTTAGGCACAGAGTACAGGGATAAGGGGTGTGTACCACTTAAAGCATTGGAGTGGGAACTGAACAGAGTGCAGGCAAAAAGGGGTTCTTATAGCAAAGAGGGTGGGGATTGTAAATGTATAATTCAGAGAAAGCAGGGGTCAGGGGTGCATAATGCACAATGTGCAGGGGCCAGGACAGAGTATTGCACAGAGTTCAAGGATCAAGACTGTATATGGCAAAGCCAAAGAGAACAGGAGGGGTCAGGAGAGGATAGTGTACATATTATAGATATTGCCACAGTTATCGCAAGCTTGGACCAGTACTTAATTATTGTATCTATATATTTATTTATTTCCTTTCGTTTTTTGGTGTTAGTGCTAAATACCACATACGAGCAATAGGGAATTTACATTTTCATTATCGTATGCATTAAGTGGTCATGTGACCATCATAACGCATGCGATAACCTTTAGTGAATTGTGTCCAAAGTTCTCATTACTGGAGACATGTCAGGGATGTGTCCTTTGCCTACATACGTTGCGCTATAATGTGTACCTTTTACCAATCTCAACAAGTTGGGAGGTATGAGAATGGTCATGCATAAATAAGGTTATTCGGTACATCAGTCTGCAGCCTTTTATTTATATGGTGCCTATTTGTTCTGATTTTACTACCATAGACTCAACATCAGTTTAGCCAGGGTTAGTAAAGCATATATTTATGCTTGTGGGCTTGCTGCCAGTTTCCTCTTTGCTGCCTCTCTCCGTCTTCCTTGCAGGCATTTTCTTTGTGCTGGCCCTAGCCATAGCTCATTCTAGCGGGACTTTAGCCAAATTCCTTCCAACAACATATAATGGTCACAATCCATATTTAGGATTACACGGATAGTATAATTCTTTTTGCTTCGTTTTGCTTTATTTTTTTATTTAGCCTTTAAAAGTATTTAAATCAGGTTTTGTATTTTTTTTTATTTCAATTTTTTGTTTTTGTTTTTTTTTTTTTAGCAAAAAGCATTCCATGATGTATCCATGACAATCAGTTTGCAATTAATAATTTTGCCTGCCCTCCTTAGTATGATTCAACTATTTATACTGTACATATACTGTGTATAATTTTAAGAAAGCATTTTCCTGGGTCTTAAGTGGATACTGTGGCTTCTTAGTAAAGGATCTTGCATATTATGTCTATCCCTTCACAAATAGGGGATAGTAAGGGCTCATTTACACCATAACTGTTCTGTCCCCGCTACACGTTTCCCTGTGTGTAGCTCGACATTCAGCTAAACCCTCTTATACTGAAAAGTCAGTCTGAGTGTCATTTTGAAGCTTTGTTCACAAAACAGGGTGGGGTGAAACTTGAGAAAGAACAAATACAGATACATATAATCATTATATGAATTGTACAGAAATACAATGAATAAGCTAGGCTGTAGATGGCGATAAGTATTTCTCACCAACAATGCTGTGTTTAGGGGATGGAAGTTTTAGTCCAACATGTGCTCTGATAGCCTGGTTCCTTCTATGAGTCTCTAAGATGGATCCGAGTTCCCAGGGTGCACCTGTTTCTCTTCCTTAGACTGAAGAATGATGGGAATTTTTGTTAAAGGTGAACAGTTTCTAGTTTCTGCAAAAACAGTGAATTTATCACTGGCTCCATCTTCTGGTTAAATCTGATATTGCAGACAAACAACCTCATTAATCGCTTGCCGACCAGCCGCCGCAGTTTTACTGCGGCAGAATGGCACGACTGGGTGAAACGATGTTACCTTGTGCCCACAGCATGTGCCCGGAGCTGATGCGAGTGCCAAGTGGGCGTGATGACCGCCGGGCTCCCGTGATCACTCGTGACAGAGCGAGATCCCGGTTCTTTCAGGGGTGAGGAGACAGATCGCGTGTTCATACTATGTATGAACACCGATCTCTCTCTCCTCCTAGACAGTCCCATCCCCCCACAGTTAGAAACACACATAGGGAACACACAATTAACCCCTTGATCTCCCCCTAGTGTTAACCCCTTCTCTGCCAGTGACATTTACACAGTAATCACTGCATTTTTATAGCACTGATCACTGTATAATTGTCAGTGGTTTCAAAAATGTGTCAAAAGTGTCCAATGTGTCCGCCATATTGTCGCAGTCCAGATAAAAATTGCAAATCGCCGCCATTACTAGTAAAAAAAATAATAATAAAAATGCCATAAATCTATCCCCTATTTTGTAGACGCTATAACGTTTGCACAAACCAATCAATATACACTTATTGCGATTTTTTCTTTTCCAATATTTTTATTCAAAGTTTTTTCAATAGACACAATTTCCATTTTAACATTTCTTATGTTTCAAGTATTGGAACAAATAACAAGTCGGTTATATAAAAAGAAACACAATATAGGTTACACATCGCACATTATCAGGAAGTTAAACCTTTCCTTATCCTTATTATAACTCTACACAGTAAAAAACTCCACCTAAATAATAACGTTATAGAACTTTTGCTCAAAATAGAAAATGAAAGGAGGAGTTTTTTTTTCTCAGACAGAATCCTCAGTTTACTTCATGTGTAGAGTGGGGGGTCACAGGAGGAGGATCTCTCTCCCTAACCCCTCCAGCTTATGTAACCTACTAATTTAACCTCAAAAATGAGCCCTGGGGCCTTAAGTAACCCGTGAGACCTCCAGGGCTTTTTTATAGTTGAGAGAAAAGAAAGAGAAAAGAGTAAGAGGATGAATAAGTGGAGGATAGGAAAGAGAGAAAGGCGCACTCCGGTCCCGGAAGGGGGGGGGGGCATCTAAACAGTTCCCGGCTCATTATGTGTTTGAGATATACTTTATCCAAGGGTCCCATATTCTTTCAAATAGAGCCATTTTATCATTTAAGAGTGCAGAGAGGCGTTCATTTACCATGATCCATGATAATTTAGATTTTAGTAAATGAAATGGGATCATTGAAGATTTCCAGGATTTAGCAATCGCTATTCTTGCTGCTACAAATATAAAAGATATAAGTTTCCGCATACATTTCGGTGCGCCTTCCACTGGGCGTCCCAGCAGTGACTGCAGGGGTGACTTAATGAGGTTCACTTGAGTTAATGAATAGATAAAGTTATATGTGCGGATCCAAAACCTACGTACTTTTGGGCAAGTCCACCATGTATGTAGTATGGTGCCTTCTGTAGTACATCCCCTGAAACACCGCGGGGAGGCCCCCGGAACGAAGGCTGCCACCCTCGCTGGGACCAAATACCATCTCATCAGGACTTTGTAGTTGGCCTCTATCAGAGATGTATTGATATATGATTTTGACGCCAGCATGGACAGTTTGCTCCAATCTTCAACTTCTAGGCTGGTTTCTAAATCCTGTTCCCATTTTTGCATGTAAAACAGTTTCTGAACATTTGACGATAAAATACTATATATCTGTGAAATATGACCTGAGTGTTTGTCGAAGGTTCTGCAGAAATTTTCCATTTGGGAGAATGTAGTTAAATTGGAAGTGCGATTTAATGTTGCTAAAAAATGCGCTATCTGAGTGTAGCGATAGAATTCTGAATTTGGGAGTTGGTACTTTTCCCGGAGAACCTGTTTCGACAAAGCCCCTCTGTGGTCGCATAGATCTGCTATACGTAGTAATCCCTTGTTGGTCCACCATTTAAATTCATGGGGACGGAGACCCGGGGTGAACATAGGATTATTGAGCAACGGTGCCAGTGGGGTATGTGGAGATTTAAATTTGTAGGTAGCGGCCAATCTATCCCACAAGTTTAATGAGAAGGACAGAGTCGGGCACATTATTATCGGTCTATCCTTCTCTTTTATCCACATTAGATGACTAATCTCGTTATTAGGAAATAGTGCCGATTCCCTCGTCATCCAGAGTGGATTGGATTGTCGAGTATGAAATCGAACTAGCTGGGACAATTGTGCTGCATGATAATATTTTATCAGATCCGGTACCCCTAAACCGCCCTTCAATTTAGGTGTAAATAAAGCTCGTCTGTTCACCCTGGGCCTCTTACTTCCCCATATAAATTCCAGAAGTTTATTCTGAAACTTCCCCAAATCAGATCTAGCTATCGCTATAGGAAGAGTTCTAAACAAATATAGTACCTTTGGTAAAATAGTCATTTTGACTGAGTACAATCGACCGAACCAGGAAGGGGGGTTGTTTGACCATCTATTGAGATCCTCCAGTAGTTTTTTAAACAATGGGGGGTAGTTGTGTCTTGTGGGAGAGCTGTGTCTTGCCATTTAAATGTGTATGAGCTTCGTAAAGCTCGGATTATATGTGTTGGTAATAATACATTAAGAGCTTGGGATTTTGAATGATTCACCCGTAGACCTGTGATTGATGTGAAATGTTTTAGAAGTATGTTTAGGGTGGGCAGAGAGGTGACCGGGGAGGAAAGAAGTAGTAGCAGATCGTCTGCAAATAGCGCACATTTATGTTCCCTATCGCCACAGTATACTCCTTGTATATCTGGATGTTCTCGTATCTTAATAGCTAATGGTTCTAATGCTAAAATAAACAATAGAGGGGATAATGGGCATCCCTGTCGGGTCCCTCTGCGTATGTCTATAGGTTGTGATCGAAAGCCCTTGACAACTAATTGTGCTGTGGGGGTCTTATAGATGCTTTCTAGTGTCGTCAGAAATTTCGGACCAAACCCGTAGCGTTTTAATATAAAAAACAAGTAGTCCCATGAAAGGGAGTCAAAGGCCTTATGCAGGTCTAGGGAAATCAAAAGCGCTCCTCTTCGTCCCCTCCCATCCCATCCTGAGTTCAGTGCAGATATTATATCAATGATCCGTCTGGTCTGATCTGGGGCCTGTCGATTAGGAACAAATCCCACCTGGTCAGGGTGTATATATTTTGATATAAATGAGTTCATGCGGGTAGCTAAGATTTTTGTCATTATCTTCATGAGATCGGGCGATAGTTTGCGCAATCCCCTGGATCCTTGTTTGGTTTAGGGATTATATGGATGAAATCGCTATTTTCGTGCATTGGGAGCGGAGATCCTTTCCTTAGTTCATTAAAAAAAGCGCACAAATGTGGCATCAAAATCTCTGTATATTTGCGATAATAATGGCCCGAAAAACCATCTGGACCTGGAGCTTTGGAGGGGTTTAAATTTTTTATCGCTGCAGCTACCTCCCCTACGGTAAACTCTGCATCCATTAATTCCATATGGTCTTGAGCTATCGTAGGCATCGTAATGTCACAAAGAAATTCCTCAGCTTTGGCCTTATGGAAGGGTGCAGGGGCATCGTATAGGTTAGAGTAGAAGGTAAAAAATTCTTGTAATATTAACTGTGGGTTCTGGGTAGTCTGGCCGTTTTGTAGTCGCAATTTAGGTAGGGCCGGTGTAAATGGTCTAGGAGTTAGTCTTTTAGCTAGGAGTTTATTGGGCTTGTCTCCCATTGTATAATACCTATGTCTGGACCATCTCATACTTTTTTCTGCTTTTGTGGTAAGACTTAAGTTAAGGGCTGTGCGAGCCGCGTCAATCTGATCTCTAAGATCAATATCCTGTCTAGTCTTTTGTTCACGTGTAAGACGTCGCAGTTCCTCAGTTTGTTGATTTATCATGTGTTCTCGTTCCCTTTTTGCTCTAGAAGCTAACTGAATCAATGTGCCTCGGATGGTGGCCTTGTGAGCCGCCCATGTTGTAGTAGGAGAGGGAGATGAAGGGATATTATTTCGAAAATAGTCTTTAAGAGCCTGTTCTATTTCTTTTGTGATGATGGGATCATTTAATAAAGACTCATTTAATCGCCACGATAGCTGTTGTGGTTTTGACCATAGGTTCGTTAACGTGACTTGGATTGAAGAGTGATCTGACCATGCCATAGGGAGAATTTTGGTCAACAAGACAAAAGGAAGCAGTGGAGAAAGTGTAAATAAATGATCTATTCGGGAGTATGTTTTGTGTACGTGGGAATAAAATGTAAAGTCTCTGGTCGTGGGGTGGGCGTCTCTCCATATGTCTATCAAATCATAACTGTGAAGTAGACGTGCAATTTCTCCGCTTTGTTTTGGAGAATGTTTTAGAACTGCCCTATTGGGGTTGGATTTATCTAATATTTGATCTAATGAGGTGTTGCTATCTCCTCCCAGTACCACGTGACCTTCCACATGAGGCATAATGTTTGCTAACATTGAACTTAAAAACTGTTTTTGCCCTGTATTAGGAGCATAATATGAAAGAAATGTGACTACTTTATCATGTATTTTCCCCTTTGCCATAATATAGCGCCCTTCTTTGTCTCTAATAATATTAGTGGGTGAGAACGGTATATGTTTCGCTATGCATATTGTTACTCCCCGTTTTTTGTCCGTTCCATTTGATAGAAAAAATGTGGAGTATCGTGCATGCAAATATTGAGGGGCTGATGTCTTTGAGAAGCGTGTCTCTTGAAGTAATAATATATCTATTCCCATTTTATAATAATGTTGGAAGGCTTTAGTTCTTTTGATGGGGGAATTAAGTCACTGTACATTATGTGTTAGGATGGTATATTTTGTTGAGGGTCTACTGGTCATGAGTGTTCGGTGGATTGTACTCACAGTTCAGAAGCCTCCAAAACTCTGGGGGAGGTCCTTTCAGTCGGATACGTAGAACCCATTCCGGAACCGGGAATGCGCCAGGGAAGAGAGAAGTTTGAAAGGAAGAGAAAGAAATAGTATTAGAAATGTATTGTACTTTTTTCGTTAGACTATAACAAAAACACTTTAACAATGTTAACATGTAAAATAAAACCAGCGCACTAAATAATAGTGCGGTCTCGGAGGTGTCAGACCTCCTTATGTTGTAAAGTTGCCTCCACTCAAAGAGTCGAGACAAGTTCACCACAGGTGGCATGCGTTACCGCCCCGACCCTTCTCTTGCTTTATCTGGAAGGGACTTAAAAGAGGAAAGCCTCTGTACTTATTGGGAGAAGATTAAAGAAAAACCTCAAAGGGGGAATTCCAAAAAAAAAAAAAAAAAAAAAAAAAAGAACATTTTGTAAGCAAGGACAATTATAGCCAAAAAAAGGAAAAAAAAAAAAAAAAAGGGGGGGGGGGGGAGGGGAGAAAAACGTACCCGGGCAACAAGTAGGAAATCTAACACAATGTCAATCTAAATAGACATTGAAACTGTCTGTCCTCCATATAGAAATATTTTTCGGGAGGCTGTATCTAAGTATGGGAAGGTTTTCCTGTGGAAAATAAGCAATGTCCAATAAAGCATCTGTAAAGCCATCAGGTAAAAGGGTGCGATTTCCTAGAACTGGACCTTCCCTGTTGGGACCATAATGGTGAGATCGGACGACCCTCGTTGTTTGGGGAGTCAAGATGTTGTGGATCCTTATTGATGAGTCCCAGTTCCAGAAGCAACTCCTCTCCAGACTGAAAACTAGCGAAAGAATGCGTCTTCCCCCTGTAGGTAAAAGACAGTCTGAATGGGAATGACCAGCGATATTTGATCTGATGATTGAGCAAGTGGGTCAGCAAGGGCTTCAGTTGTCTTCTTTTCTGGATCGTCGCCTGGGATATGTCCGCAAAGATCTGGATTTTATTTCCCAGGAGTGAAATATCTCCTTTGCTTCTTGCTTCTAGCATTATTTTTTCCTTAACCCGAAAGAAATGTGGTTTGACTATCACATCTCGGGGTAGGCCGTCTGGCCTAGGGGCTGTGAGAGCTCTGTGGACTCTATCCAATTCCAACTGGTGAGTAGCAATATCAGGAATTAAATCTTTCATCAAGGAGTGTATGGCATCTTCCAGATCACTCACTGACTCTGGAAGGCCACGCACGCGGAAGTTATACCTCCTTGATCTGTTTTCCAAATCTTCGATCTTCGCATTTGCTTGATCTAGTTGGTCTTGTAGTGAGGATATCATTCTGGTGTTTTGATTGACTCTTTTTACAGTGCCATCCATTTTGGATTCCATGGTGTCTAGCCTCTCACCTATATTTTGAAAGTCATCTTTTATCCCGGTGGTGATGATTGTGCAAGCTTTGGGCAGTTCCTGTTGCAGGAGCGCGGAAAACCTTGCTAACAGGACCGCATCTCCTGAATAGGCAGTAGACTTGGGAGGTTGTAGCTGTATTGAGCTGTTTTGACTCAGTGCTATCTCTGCTAATTCTGCCATTTGCCTGTCTGTGGAGGAGGCAGGAGAGATATTATATACTGCCCTGTCAGGGGAGCTCGACAGGGGGGACATCTGTGGCCGGGCTTCTCGGGGGGTCAAGGATTCCTCCTGGGACTGGGATGAGAAGGGGTCACGTCCTGAACCATCCATGGATGTCTCTGGGTGGGAGTAGGCTGCTTGCTGAAACTGTAGGCCACCTTGTCCTGCTGTTCTCAGCTCTGGTGCTATCTGGGTGGGGGAGGGCCGTGGCTGCTGTGTTTGGGCTCCTTTTTTTTCCTGAGCTCTCTGGCTTGATTGTGGTGTCTTCTGGGGGGATTGCTGCTGGGTCTGGGGGCTACCCCATTCTTCCTCCCCTTTCCCCTGCATCTTACCGGCCATTGGTGTTTGTCGGTCAGTAGCGAAACCACCGCCGTATGGGCCGTTCTCCCTCTCCGTCGCCATCTTGGCTTGGGAAGACTGCTGCTGGGCACGTGTGGAGCGGGATTGTTGCGCTGGTTTTCTCCCTTTTTTTGAGTTCCCCGCTGTCCCCCGCCTCATGATCCATTCCCGGGCTCTGGGCTGTCGGTCTGGAGGCGATCCGAGCGTCCCTTCTGGCTGATTTTAGCTGTTTGTGGATCGGGGTTTACGGAGCTCGGCTAGTTCATGACCTGCACCGGCTCCGCGCGCATGCGCACTGTACTTATTGCGATTTTTTAACCAAAAATATGTGGAAGAATACATATCGGCCTAACCTGAGGAAAAAAGTTTTTTTTTTGATAAAAAATGTGGGATATTTGTTGTGTTGTGTTTTTTTCAAAATTGTTGTTTTTCTTTTGTTTGTAGGGCAAAAAAATTAAAACCACAGAGGCGATCAAATACCACCAAAAGAAAGCTCTATTTGTGGGGAAAAAAAGGACATCAATTTTGTTTGGCTACAGCATCGCACGGCCGCGCAATTGTCAGTTAAAACGACTCAGTGCCGAATCACAAAAAATGGCCTGGTCATTGAGCAGCCAAATCTTCTGGGGGTGAAGTGGTTAATATCCCGCTGGAAGCAGAACAACATATATTACAATCTGAGTTACTCTATAACATATGGTAGTGCACCGTGAAGTTTACTGCACCACAGTGGGCTGCATTGCACCTGCATTATAACACTCCAAAGCACAGATGCAGGACTAATGCCCCGTACACACGGTCGGATTTTCCGATGGACAATGTCCGATCGGAGCGTGTTGTCGGAAATTCCGACCGTGTGTGGGCGCCATCGGACATTTTCCATCGGATTTTCCGACACACAAAGTTGGAGAGCAGGAGATTAAATTTTCCGACAACAAAATCCGATCGCGTCAATTCCGACCGTGTGTGGCCTGTTCCGACGCACAAAGTGCCACGCATGCTCAGAAGAAATTCCGAGACGGGACAGCTCGTTCTGGTAAACTTAGCGTTCGCAATGGATACAGTACTTTCGTCACACTGCAATGTTAAAAATGGTTTAATACAGCGCACTCTCTTCTTCTTTATAATGTGACAAGAATTAAGTAGTTTTGCTGCTCATATTCACACACACTTCTCACAAAGTTTTATTTGTGTTTTTTTAGTGGGATTCCCTGAATATATTGTTATTAGTTGTCACATCTGACAGTTTTATATTTTTTTTTTTTTTTTTGGATTTTAAGCCTTTTTTTTTCTTTAATGTTTGGATTTTTTCCAAGGCTGATCTTTGTTCAATGTTATTTTTATTTTTACTCCAGAATATTTTTGGGTGTGTTTTGTGTGTCAAGTTACCCCAACACCATTGATATCTTTTATTATTTAATCTCAAGGAGATTGTTTGGTGTTGGTGTCCCTTGTTCATTTCACATTGTATATTTGAAATGTACCTGAATCCTCACAAACCAACTGTCCTTTTTGAAGTAAAACACATAGGAGAGTATAATTCAAAACAAAAATCCTTTATTAAGGGATCAGAACCAAACAAAAAGGAAGGCAACACTGGATCAACAGGAGAAATTAGCGAAGCCTGGGACCCCCACGGCAGACATCAATTCTTCAACATCAAAATTGGTGGCCTGAGGAGTCCATATCTAAGGGAGGGCAGTCTGGTCCAGAATTCGCAGAGATCCGGATAGCAGCAGATGACATCTGTGTCCCCAGGCTGTGGTACCACAAGAGGCTGCATCTTTTGGCCGACCAGACTGAACCCAGGGCAATCACTGTCTGGTCTTCCTTCCACGCTTCCTTCCGGGCTGTGGCTGTGCAGTTGGAGATGTGGCAGGAGGAGGAGTAGGACCTGGAGGAGGAGGAGGACTGGGGGGACCTGGAGGAGGACTGGGAGGACCTGGAGGAGGACTGTGGGGACCTGGAGGAGGACTGGGAGGACCTGGAGGAGAGGGAGGAGGAGGAGGAGGAGGAGGACCTGCAGGAGGAGGAGGAGGACCAACGCGAAGGTGTGTCTGAGGTGTAATTTGGCCCCTCATACCTTTCTCCAGAGCCTCCGATATGAGGGCCTCACACAAGACTTTTTGGCCCTCCTCCATCCTCTGCATTTTATAGGCTATGAAGGCAGCAATGTTCTCCTCCATGGTGTGGGGTGCTCCCAGGACCTCTGTAGCCCTCCAAAAGAATGCTATAGCAGCCTCCTCTAGGGTACTCCTCCTACTGCCACTTTCTCTTTTCAGGGGGGGTGGAGGGACCTGCAGATCAGCCAGCCGGCTCGGCCCGGCCACCTCCTGGCTGAGACTTCCCTGTGTATGATAAAGGGACATGGTTGTAATGTTTTGCATCATCAATCACAATCCTAAATTAGTACTCCCAACTAACATCTAGTTAACATCATTGATTGGACAAGCAGAAATATTTAGAGTAATATTATACTTGGCTCAAGCTGGGCTCCTCCACATATCGCCTGGAAGGCCCAGGTTGGGCGTCAGAAGCCTCAGCCGGGGGGGAAGGAAGCGTGGAAGGAAGACTGGAGAGGGATGGCCTGGGTTCAGTCTGGCCTGCCAGAAAGTGCAGCCTGTCGTAGTACAACATCCTGGGGACATAGATGTCATCTGCTGCTCTGGATCCCTGTGAATCCAGGACTTTCTTGCGCTCCCTCAGATATGTGCTCCTCAGGCCACCAATGAAGATCTTTAAATAGGTGATGTCTGCCGTGGGGATCACCTGCTTCACAATTTCACACAATTGCTCCAGTGCTGCCTTCCTCTTTGCTTGGCTCTTGAAATGGGGGTGGGTAATCTCCCACAGACAGGGCAGCTCACTTAGCATCTCTACGAATACTGACATGAAGTCATTGTCTTTCATTAAGATATCCATGTTCACTGCAAGACACAACACAAGACAAAGCCTAATGTCAGACAAAACTCTCCTAATCTTGTTACAATATAGGCCTCAATCTAGAAGCAGTATAGGCACAAGTTTGTCTCTTACCTTCGTTTTTACGATTGGCGCGTACAATGCTCCTTCCTCCGCTCACAGATCGTACGTAATACGCACGCGTGTTACGCTTTATACACACTGCGCATGCGTGTAACTCCGCCCGCCCCTGACGTTCTTTCTAGTCTATTCCCCGCCCCTTTTCGTTCGGCGCAGTGGGTGAAGAGCACATGGCGGAGTTACAGCAGGTGCATGCTAATTCTAGCAATGAGGAGGAGGAGGAGGAAAGCCCGGATCCAGGCACGTCCCGATCCAGAAGGAGACGTTTTTAAGGCCACAAATATGTCCTTTGGGGAGATGTTGGAGATGGTTGACATCATGAGGAAGTCCGACTATGACGGAAAATATGGGCTTTACCCCCACCCCAACATCCGAAAGGCAAAAATCATTGCTAAAGTGATCAAAAGCCTTCACAGGAATTTCGGGGTACGAAGATCTAAAGATCAGCTCAGGAAGCGGTGGTCGGACCTGAAGTTGAGAGAGCCAGAGCAGTACCGAAAGATCCGGAGAGTGCTGCAAAAAAGTAAGTAGTTGTGCTGTGTTCCTATTCTTTCTGTCTTTATTCCGTTCGTTCTGCTCCATATGCTTTTATTAATTGTAACGTTTAAAAGGGCAACTTTAATGTTCATGGGCCCATTATTCGTTCGTATCAAACATTTTTCTTTCGGCCTCTAGAACACCATTGTTTAGGCCATATGCATTTTCACACATTTTTTGGGGCCTACTTGGATGCCAAATATTTGTTTGTGTAGATGGGTTTGTTACTAGAATGAAATGCCAACTAGATTGTGTGTAAGGAGAGGACACTGAGCAGCTGTTTTCACATCTGGACACTGGAGCATTAGTGTGGGACCCCAGAACACCATTTTTATTAGGGAGGCCACACAGGTGCTCCAGTGTATACTATAGGGGGTCTCCATCTGTGAAGCTTGTACTAAACAGGTAAAGTATTGCAGCTTGACAAAGGCCAATAAAAAAAATACATCTTGGAACTCTGCTAAAATAGACAATTGTACCCCACTTCCAAGCAATGTTTCCTATTTCTAGTTCTCCCATCAAATATCTGTGTGCTAAGTATACCATTTTTGTTTTACATAGGGGAGAAAAGACTTGGAGGACACCCCTCATCCCAGGAGAACACAGACCCCCCACCTATGGAAGAAGGTGAAATACCACCAACACAAGAAGAAGAGCAGGAGGAAGAAAAAGATGTGGTGGAGATTGGCACCACAACAGGTGAGTGTCTGCAACCACAGGCTCAGGTAAAAGAGATGGATGGTGGCAGATTTTTGAGACCTTTTTTTTTGTTCTTTATCTCTTTTTAGGTGATCGTGATGTGAGGGATAGAGAACGTTTCACATCTGAAAGTGCCCAGATACTGATCTGGGAGATCATGGGGTGTAATCTCGAATTGCACAACATACAGCAACAAATCAGTGATGTTATTAAAAAAAATAATAACATCATTGATGTTTTGGGGCGAATTTAAACCCCACAAAATCACCTGTTTTATTGTAGTCCAATCTTCTTAAATTTTTTTCAATGTTTAGAAAAGCCAAATTTGGAGGATGCACACAGTGTGCCAACATGTGCTATCTGCCATCACGGGAGATCAATGGACGCGTTTTGGGGGTGCAACCCCTTCCTCAATTATAAAGTCGCGTTGAGGAAGGGCTTGCTCCCCCAAAACACGTCCCTTGATCCCCCCTGATGGCAGATAGCACATGTTGACATTCGTAAATTGGTGTGCATCTTCCAAATTTGGCTTTTCCAGGGGTGATTTCCACCCATCTGAACGCTATATCAAACCCAGTTCCTAAATACTGATGTCTGATATAGCCTTCAGTTTTTCCCATATGTGAACTTTGTAAGTTCAAGTTTTTTGGCTTTCTTGTTGGTTTTACACAGGCCTGTTTTATCTGAAATGGATATTTCGATTTTTGATAATGCTACTGCAAAAATTGTTATACAACAAACATGTTGGTTTGTTTTAAAAACCTTTCGTAAATGCACATGTGATTGTGCAGGTATAAAAAAGTGGCTTACTCAAGAATGTGTGGATTATTGTCTCAACACTACAACACTTTTGGGGTGATGTAATTGCTGTTTTATGCAAAAATGGGGGTTATTTCCTAAGGGCAAATACACTTTGCACTACAAGTGCAGGTTCAGTGCAGTTGCAAGTGCACTTGTAGTGAAATGTGTTTTTGCATTTAGGAAGTACCAGCCAACACTGTTTTTTAAAAGGTTACCCAATCACGACATTTTCTGCACTCAACACATTTCTGTCAGGGTCAGCTAAAACAAACACAAGCAGTAAATGTCCACAAAGAATTTCTTTTGGTTGTTTTTTATTTGAAAAAGGTTTCACAGATTGTCTGGCATATTGATAGCCCCCCTACCCGCAAAGAACTCCAGGTATCGTAACCGGACATCACGGGCACTCAGGGAGGGCAAGCCAGGACGGCCACTTTCAAGCGCCGTCAGTGTTGATGGATTTGGGATTCCGGCCTCAGGCCCAACTGAGCCAGCATAGTTGGCTGAATGTTTTCTTAAAAAATTATGGAGAACACAGCAGGCAAGTATTATATGGTTCAGTTTGTACTCCGCCATATGGATGGGTGTCAGAAATAATCGGAACCGGCTGGCCAGGATTCCAAATGTGTTCCCCACCACTCTTTGGGCTCTGGCCAGCCGGTAATTAAAAACCCTCTGTTCCAGGGTGAGGGTCCTCATCGGGAATGGCCGCATCAGGTGGTCCCCCAGCGCAAATGCTTCATCAGCAACGAACACAAATGGGAGACCTTCAACATTGTCCTCTGGAGGTGGCAAGTCCAAGCTGCCATTCTGGAGACGCCTGTAGAACTCCGTCTGGGCGATCACTCCACCATCGGACATCCGGCCATTCTTCCCCATGTCCACATACAGGAACTCGTAATTAGCCGACACCACCGCCAACATCACTATACTATTAAACCCCTTGTAATTATAATAGTACGACCCCGAGTTGGGTGGTGGGATGATGTGGACGTGTTTCCCATCAATTGTCCCTCCGCAGTTAGTAAAGTCCCACCGCTGGGCAAAGTGGGAGGCCACAGTCTGCCATTCCTGTGGCGTTGAAGGAAACTGTTGAGGAAAAAACAATAAACATTACTATTTTTTCACAGAAACATGGCAAGCAGATTATACACAAACATTATGGGGCAACCTCCAGATAGCATTTATTAAGGGGAATTTAATAACAACAAAGTATAAGGTACACCTATCATATTCCCCCTCCCCCCCTCATGGGCCATTTCTAACATTATAGGGGGGGGAACTCTTGGACAGGTAACCCTCTTCACTTCATTGAGAGATGAATGCCTAAATACAGGGTATTACTTGGAACAGACCCTCCTTAGTTACACTATTGGCAGACCACTGGACAGGTAAGAAGTGTCTGAATACAAAGATATAAATACACACTGTACACATTTGAGGACATTTGGACATTCTGCTATTACCTATCAAGATAATAATAGGATACAAAAACTTTAAACAGTACCATTTGAAAGTATACAGGCAGGCCCTTGCACTACATGCTTTGGGTAATTCATCCATAAATCTGAGCACTAAAGAGATGGGTATAGTGTGTATGGGTTTGGCAAAGTCAGCAGATAGATGATTGAGGATAGAGAATTGGGATCAGCTGACTTAGCAGTTGGGGGGAGGGAGGGTTACAAAAAATTTGGGGACACCACAAAAAAAAAGCCTCTGGCACTCTGCCTGAATTTAAATAAAAAATAACATTTCCAAACATTTTAGGGGGTGTTTGGGGTAAAGCACTACTATAGAGCTGATAAAATACATTGTTAAGTGACTACATTAGGTGAATATAGGGGCAGGAGACACCATGCTGGAGAGGTTATTGAAGGGCAAATATGTATGAAGGACATAAAATAATAATTACATAAAAATCCAGCATGCATGAGGACAAAGGGGACATTCACAGCATATTACAATCATGGTAATTAGGGAATGAGGAAAGAAATACAATATATTAGCAAACATTCAATACAATAAAATGTGATATAAAAGGAAAAAAATCTTACCTTCATATACTCCTCCTGCAGGACCTGGATGATGGCAGAACAGGTCTCTGGGATAATGATACCCAGAGCCTGGGGGGAGATGCCTGTCGAGAACTTGAGGTCCTGCAGGCTTCTCCCTGTGGCCAAATACCGCAGGGTAGCGACCAACCTCTGCTCCGGAGTGATGGCTTGCCTCATGCAGGTATCCTGCCTGCTGATATAGGGGGTCAGCGAAGCCAACAAACGGTGAAACACGGGGTCCGTCATCCTGAGAAAGTTCCTGAAATCATCAGGATTATTCTCACGGATCTCACGGAGCAAAGGCATATGACAGAACTGGTCATGCTGAAGCAACCAATTCTTGGTCCATGAACTCCTCCCCACCCTGTTCATGGACTGGACTTGTGTCAAGGTCAGGACCCCAACACCAAGCCCCCGCACAGCACGAATTCTACGAGAAGTAAGCATACGAAACATGGCTAGCAATGGTCGGCTGCTCAGAACGAAGTAACAGAACACACTGAAGAACAGCAAGGCCTGTGAAGAGCGACCTGAAAAACAGCAACGAGCAGGCAAGATCACACAGAAAACTCCGATACGAACTGACTGCACGCACTGAAGAGCAGATACAAACCCACAAGCACAAACTGAACGGCAGAAAACGATCTGAAAGCCACGAGTCTGAAAAAGCGCGAATCGTCTCTCACCAAACTTTTACTAACACGAGATTAGCAAAAGGAGCCCAAAGGGTGCCGCGCTTGGTTCTGAACCGGCCTTTTCTAGTCTCGTCGTACGTGGTGTACGTGACCGCGTGGTTGTCGATCGGAAATTCCGACAACTTTGTGCGACCGTGTGTAGGCAAAACAAGTTTGAGCCAACATCCGTCGGAAAAAATCCTAGGATTTTGTTGTCGGAATGTCCGAACAAAGTCCGACTGTGTGTACGCCCTAATACTGTACTGTATTCCTTCATGCTTTGACAGCCTATTTCTTTTGTATCAGCTGCCTAATGCCTTAAAGTGACACTATGGCCACAATCAACAATGGCATATATTATACAGTCTGTCATTAGCATTAACACAGCAGTCTTTTTTTTCTGAGTCCCCCTGCAACATAGTTTATTACCCATGGATCTGGCCAGCAAAAGTGGAAGTTAGAAGGTTGAGGGTGAGACAAACCATTTAACACTGAATACGAGACGAGAATAGAAAGGGAATAGAAGAAAAATATAGGTAACTAATAAGAGGAACATTGAAGAGAAATCGAGAGAAAGGTCCGGAATCATAACTGGTAGATAGAGGGGTTTGGGGGGGGATGGAGGGGGGGCGGGGGGGGGGGTATAAGACATAGTGTTGGTACGGGGGAATAAATGTATTTATATATACTAGATACATTTTCAATATAAAAATAAGGGGGAAAGGGGAGATTGCATATTATAATAAAAAAAAAAAAAAAAAAAAGGAATATGAGCTACAATGATGTGACTGTCAGCGGGGAATAGAATGAACCGATAAGGTGAATTAACTACCCCAAAAGAACTGAAGTAGAAAAAAAAAAAAAACACTGACAAGGGTGCTTATAATGATCAGCTATTATTTATTTATGTATCACCTTTAATAATATTTTAATCCATGTAAATCTACTAGTCTGTTTAACACTGGCCTTTCCACTGATTGATGCTGCTGATCAAGGGAGCTACAGTGCACATATATATATATATATTGTGTATAGTCACCGTAATGCTGCGTACACACGATCGGATTTTCCAACAACAAATGTTCGATGGGAGCTTGTTGTCGGAAATTCAGACCGTGTGTAGGCTCCACCGGACATTTCTTGTTGGAATTTCCGACAACAAAAATTTGAGAGCTGGATCTCAAAATTCGTTGTCAGAAATTTCCGAGCGTGTGTACACATTTCCGACACACAAAATTCCACGCATGCTCTGAATCAAGTACAACACGGAAGCGCTCGGTCTGGTAAAACTAGCGTTCGTAATGGAGACAGCACATTCGTCACGCTGCAAGTTTTGTAATCTTTCAATGCAGCGCATTCTCTGGCCATTATCCCAAAAGCATTCTCCACCACTCTTCTGGCTCTGGCCAGCCAGTAGTTAAAAACCCTCTGGTCCGCAGTGAGGGTCCTCATGGGGAATGGCCGCATCAGGTGTTCACCAAGCCCAAACACTTCATCAACGACAAAGACGAGTGGCAGACCAGCCATGTTGTCTTCCAGAGATGGCAATCCCAAGCCACCACTTTGGAGCCGTCCGTAGAACTCGGTCTGGGCGATGACTCCACCATCCTACATCCGGCCATTCTTCCCCACGTTCACATAGAGAAAATCATATGTCACCGACACCACCGCCAACATCACAATACTATTAAACCCCTTGTAGTTGTAATAATATGACCCCGAGTTGGGGGGTGGGACTATGTGGACGTGTTTCCCATCTATTGCCCCTCCAGAGTTGGGAAAGTCCCACCACTGGGCAAATTGGGAAGCCACAGTCTGCCATTCCTGTGATGTTGAAGGAAACTGTGGAGTGAAACAAGAAAAAAATTAATTAGGACTTTTGCACATAACATTGCAAGCAGATTAGACACAAACATTCGTGGCCAACATCAGTATAACATTTTTTTGAAGGAGTATTTAAATAAAAAAATCTTAAGTTCCACTTATCAGATTCCTCACCCCCTCTGATGGCCCATTGTAAAATTTTAGGGGGGGTATATTTTGGACAGGTAACCCTCTCCACTTCATTGAGAGCTGAATGCATACATAATGTGTGTTACTTTGGCCAGCCCCTCCTTACTTACACTATTGGCAGCCTAGTGGACAGGTAAGAAGTGTCATAATACAAAAATATGAATACACACTGTCCAAATTGAAACACATTTTTACATTCTGCAATTACCTATCAAGATAATAGGAGAACAAAACTTTAAACAGTACCATTTGAAAGTATTCAGGCAGGACCTTTCACTACATGCTTTGGTGAATTCATCCATAAATATGAACACAAAAGAGGTAGGTATAGTGTGTATGGGTTTGGCAAAGTCAGCAGATAGAGGATTGGTATCGATTGACTTAGCGGTTGGGGGGGAGGGAGGGTTCAAAATGATTTTGTGACCCCAATAAAAAGCCTCTGGCACTCTGCTTGAATTTAAGGACACAAATAATATGTGTACATATTTTAGGGGGTGTTTAGGGTAAACCACTACTATGGAGCTGACAAAATACATTGTTAAGTGACTAGGCTAGGTGTATATGGGCCCAGGATAGCATGCTGAAGGAGGTTAGTGAAGGCAAATATGCATGAAGAACAAAAATGGAGCATTAAAAACTCCCAGCATGCATGAGGACAAAGAGGACATTCACAGCATATTACATTCATGTAATTAGGGCATGATGAAAGAAATACATTGGCAAACATTAAATACATAGAATGTGATGTTAAAGGAGAAAACTTACCCTAATATAATCCTTCTGCAGGACCTGAATGATGGCAGAACAGGTCTCTGGAATAATGATTCCCAGAGCCTGGGGGGAGATGCATATCGAGAACTTGATGTCCTGCAGACTTCTCCCCGTCGCCAAGTACCGCAAGGTGGCGACTAGCCTCTGTTCAGGAGTGATGGCTTGCCGCATGCAGGACAGCAAAGCCAACAGACGGTGAAAAACGGGGTCCGTCATCCTGAGATAATTCCTGAAATCATGAGGATTATTCTCACGGATCTCCTGCAGCAAAGGCATGTGAGAGAATTGGTCACGCTGGTGCAACCAATTCTTCGTCCATGAACTCCTGTTCATGGACTGGGCTTGGGTGAAAGTAAGAACCCCAACACCAAGCCCCTGCACAGCACGAACTCTACGATGAGTATGTACCCGCAACATGGCTTCAAAACGGTCAGCTGGTCAGAACGAACTAACAGAACGCACTGAAAATCAGAAAGGCCTGAGAAGAGCGAGGTGAAATTCACAAACGAGCGGACAAGAACGCACTGGAAATCAAATACGTTCTATAAATAGCACGCACTGAAAACAGATGTGAACTAACTACACGTACTGAAAACCAGATACGAACCCACAAGCATAAACTGAAGAGCAGTAATGATCTGAAAAGCACGAGGCTGAAAAGCGCGAATCGTCTCTCAAACTTCTACTAACACGAGATTAGCAGAAGGAGCCCAAAGGGTGGCAACACTGGCTATTGAACTTCCTCTTTATAGTGGCGTCATACGTGTTGTACGTCGGTGCGTTCTTGACGATCGGAATTTCCGACAACATTTGTGTGACTGTGTTTATGCAAGACAAGCTTGATCCAACATCTGTCGAAAATAAATTCCAGGATTTCGTTGTGGGAATGTCCGATCGTGTGTACGCAGCATTAGGCTCGGTTCACACCTATGCATGTGCATTTTTGCACATGCAATTTTACCGTGATTTTGCTGTGATTTGCATTTTTTATGCTTTTTGCAGAAATGCAGGAATTTTTTAAACATGGGTTCCTATGGAACAAGTTCATGTCAATGTATTTTTGTGCCTATGCGTTTTTGGAAAGGGTCGGGAACTTTTTCCCCACAAAATGCAGCATTTTGCATGTAATAGACTTCAATGGACCCACATCCAAAACGCAAGTACTGCAGTTTTACTGTGATATTACCGCAATTTCGTGTTTTGCGATGAGTCATCAGCTGTCAGCGGGCTTCCCGCTGACAGCTGAATGTAAAAAAAAAAATTGCCGGATAAAAAAAATCGTGAAAAAAACAGCGTGGGTTTCACCCCCCAGGTCCATACCAGGCCCTTGGGTCTAGTATGGATTCGGAGGGGACCCCCACATTTTAGGGTGTGTATTAGGGGTGTGCACCCCAAAGCTCAAACACACATGCGTGTGTGTATATATGGGCAGTAGGGCAATGGACAGTATCAGTAGAGCAGTGGATGATGTCAGTAGGGCAATGGACAGTATCAGTAGAGCAGTGAATGGTGTCAGTAGAGCAGTGGACTTTGTCAATAGAGCAGAGGTTGGTGTCAGTAGAAAAGTGGGCAGTGTCAGTAGGGCATAGATTGGTGTCAGTAGTTTATTTTTATAATTGTTTTAATATAACTTTCTTACAATTTTATTATTTTTTTACAATATTTTTTTACAATAATTTTTTATTTATTTTAATTTTTTTAGGAGCCCCATTAGGGGGGCTTTGGTGAAATATCAGTCCCCCGATGTCTCACTTTTAAGACAGAGAAAGGGACTGAGGACAGAGATTCCCCAGTCTTTTTCCCTGCATCCAAGCAGCAGGGGAAATCTGTACAGCACAGTATGATTAGGGTGTGCCCAGGCACACCTGGCACACCCTGTGCACACGTCCTATGACAAATTCCTTTATTGAAAAAAATAGCTCTGAGCTCCAGGCTGTCTTCTCCTCGAGCCATCTTCTCCACCACCATCTCTCCCAGTGCGGTCTTCTCCCCGAGCCGTCTTCTCCCAACGCCATCTCTCCCACCACCGTCTTCTCCCAGAGCCGTCTTCTACCGCGCCACTGTCTTCTTCTTCGTCGCCAATGACTTCTTCCTCGCAACCGGTTACCCGCTAAAAACAAAAAAGGCCGCTCTTGTCCTGAGGCTTGTCTTCCTCCGTGGTGACGTCCCCGCTGTCTGACATCTCTTATATAGCCATGGGGGGTGGCCATCCGATGACATCACCCAGAGAGCCCGCCCCCTTTCGCTGTTTTTTTTTTTTTTTTTTAGCCACCAATTTTGTTTTTTTTTTACATTCAGCTCTCGGTGGGAAAGCCCGCTGACAGCCGATGACTCATCGGTTGTTAAGGATGTGGTGGCCGGCTTCCTGACCCGCTTCTTAGCAAGCAGCTATATATAGTGAATGGAGGAAAAAACACACAAATTGCAAATTGCGGCAAAATGTGGTAAAGACGTGGTTACAAAAACACAGATAGCACAGCAAAAAGCACTTCAGAAATGCTCACAAGCAAAATTTTTTAGTACATTTTCCGTTTTGGAGAAACAAACTACAGTTCATTTACCATGGTTTCCTATGGGACGCGTTCACATCTATGCATTTTATGGAAAGGGCCAGGGACCAGCAGGTTGGGTTTTTGGTTCCATAGTCTTCAATGGATCAAAAACATGTTTTGAAAAATGCAAAATGCACCTGCAATATGCATCAACTGCAACCTGCATTGTTATAAACCAGGCCTAAGGCTCGATTCACATCTATGCATGTTGCTTTTGAGCATTTCTGCAGTGCTTTTTGTGGTGCTTGCCACGTTATTGGACAATCGTTTTTACTGCGATTTTGCCGCAATTTGTATTTTGTGTTTTTCTTACACTGTATATAGCTGGTTGCTAAGGAGGGGGCCGGGAAGCCGGACGCCGCGTCCTTAACAACCAATGAGTCATCAGCTGTCAGCGGGCTTCCCCGCTGACAGCAGAATGTAAAGAAAAAGAATTGCCGGCTAAAAAAAGAATTGTGAAAAAAACAGCGTGGGTTCCCCCCCAAAATCCATACCAGACCCTTATCCAAGCATACAGCCCGGCAGGTCAGGAAAGGGAGGGGACGAGCGAGTGCCCCCCCCTAAACCATAACAAACCACATGGACTCAACAAGGGAAGTGGGTGCTTTGGGGTGGGGGGGGCTCTGCCCCCCCCACCCCAAAGCACCTTGCCCTATGTTGATGGGGACAAGGGCCTCTTCCAGACAATCCTTACCCGGTGGTTGACGGGGTCTGTGGGTGGGGGGCTTATCGGAATCTGGAAGCCCCCAGATCCTGGCCCCCCCCATGTGAATGGGTATCGAGTACATTGTACCCCTACTTATTCACCAAAAAAAGCAGTTTAGTGTGACAAAAGAAAATAGACAGTTTTTGACAAGTCCTTTATTGAAAAAATGTCTTCTTCCCCGCTTCTTCCTCCTCTGGGCTTCTCCCGTTTCTCCTCCGGTCTTCTCCTTCTTCCTCCAGTCTTCTCCTTCTTCCTCCAGTCTTCTCCTTCTCCCACTTCTTCTTCTGGTCTTCTTCTTTCTCCTGTCTTTTTTGTCCAGTGTTCTTCTTCCTCTGCCGCCACTCCCGCCGACGACTCTCCTCCACTGCTGCATCCCGCTGACCTGTCTGAACCGATGTCAAGCATTTCTTAGATAAGTATGGGGCATGGCCATCAGATAATGTCATCCAGAGGCCCCGCACCCTCATGACATCACGGACCCATCATGCCCCGGGCGGTGAAGTCACAAGAGGCGGGAGCGGCGACAGAGGAAGAAGAATACCAGACAAAGAAGACAATAGAAAGAAGAAGACCGTAAGAAGAAGTGGGAGAAGGAGAAGACCAGAGGAAGAAGACTGGAGGAAGAAGCGAGACAGGCCCGGAGGAGGAAGAAGCGGGGAAGAAGACATTTTTAATAAAGGACTTTATTAAAAAACTGTCTATTGTCTTTTGTCACACTACACTACTTTTTTTGGTGAATGAGTAGGGGTACAATGTATCTTATACCCATTCACATAGGAGGGGCAGGATCTGGGGGCCCCCTTGTTAAAGGGGGCTTCCAGATTCCTATAAGCCCCTGCTCACAGACTCAGACAATCACCCAGCAAGGGTTGTCGGTAAGAGGCCCTTGTCCCCATCAACATGGGGGCAAGGTGCTTTGGGGCAGGGGGGCGCAGTTGAGGGCATGCGGTCTGGTATGGTTCAGGAGGGGGAGGCGCTCGCTCGACCCCTCCCTTTCCTGACCTCCTGACCTGCATGCCGGGCTGCATGCTTGGATAAGGGTCTGGTATAGATTTTGGGGGGACCCCACGCCATATATAAAAAAAAAAAAAACAGTGTGGGGGGTTCCCTCCCAATTCATACTAGGGATCCCACAATGTTTTTTTTTCACAATTTTTCACGGCCCTCTCCTTAGCAACCAGGTAAATTAAAAAGCACAAAATGCAAATCGCGGCAAAATTGCGGTAAAAACGCGGTACTTGCATTTTAGATGCAGGTCCATTGAAGTCTATTACATGCATAACGCTGCAATACACGGGAAACAAGTCCCCAACCCTTTCCAAAAACGTAGAGGCACCAAAATGCATTGGTGTGAACGTGTTCCATAGGAACCCATGTTAAAAAATTTCCCTGCAATTCAGCAAAATGCATCCAAAAACGCATTAGTGTGAATGGAGCCTAAGACAGGAGGTATATTACTGATCACCAATCACCGATTACCACATGAAAATAAAGGAATAAATACTTGAAAAAAAGAAAACAAATGCAGCCACCACATCCAGTGTATGGTAAGCTACAATATATTACATTTTTTTTTTTAGTTTAGTTTCGCTTTAATGCACAAAAAAACATGTGTGATGCACTACACTGCTTTATAGCGTGGATGGGCCCTCAAGGTAGATTTAGACAATTTAAATACCGCCTGAAAAGATCTTAAGAAAATTAGTGGGCTGTTATGGGTTAATGTAGAGTTAATAAAAACTGGAGAATAACTTTTTTGCTCTAACGCAGGTTTTAATAGGTGGCTTTAGCAAAGACCCATTCCCTCATAAAAAAGAAAAAAAAAAGATTATTTTTTCTTAAAATTGAATACATTTTAATATTTTGAAGTGAGTGAACCGAAGATGTGTTATCACTTCAAGCTACAGCCATCAGTGGAATTCCAGTTTGCTTATTGATTTGAGAAAGAGATGAGCTTGATCACACACCGCATTAACTTGCCAGCTGTTTCTAGTGAGCCAAATCCCTCGTTGCTAGTCTTGTCAAACAGAAAACCGTTGTGGGCAGTGTGTGTGCTGCTGTCATGGGAACACAACTTTTTCATACAGCGGAGGACATTACAAAGGGTCACCATACACTCCGCAGACTCTTGACTAATTACTAGGGTTTAACACTACCTTTGACAGAATGGTTAAAGTGATCATATAATGAGTTACAGCTTAGAAAAGTAAAACTTTTTGTTAGCAGGCTTCTTAAAGTGGACTTTCCGCTATTGTAACCCCCCTCTGCATAAAAAGCCAACTTTTTCTATTTTGTTTTCTTACCATTTTTTACTTCATGTTCTAGCCCCCCACCTCTTGCCTCCATTCTCGCCAAGGCAAGATTGACATGGAACTTGCCCCTGGTGTCTTCTGGGATATATACACAGCACCTATCCCAGGAGACATTGGCTTCCACATGGCAGTCAAAAGAATCGGGACCTGGCAGTGTTTCTACAGGGGGGCAGAATTCAAAACAGACTCAAAAGAGACAGCCAGCTCCCAATGGCGTAGGAAGGAAGATGGGCAGGAGGTGGATCTGAAGAAGACTGGGTTGGCCAGGAGGAGAAGCCGGGGAAGCCGTGACGGTAAAGGGGAGATTGCAGACCTGGGGGGTTTTTTGTTTGCGCCCCCCCGAAAAAAAGTTTAGCACCAGCCGCCACTGAACAGCAGATCAACACTGAAATCGCTGGTCCTGTGATTATGTTTATAGTGGAGACCCTAGCAAAAAAAAGGTAAGTGGGGGAAAACAAAAAAAAAATCATGAGGGTGAAATAACTCTTCTTAAAAGTGTTTGCGCCTGCTTTATTTAGTGTTCCTACTGAACCCCTTAACTTTGACATGTTTATGTAAATAATTACTCCTGCACTACCACTTAACTAAAAAACCTATTACGCTATGTGCCTACCGAGCTGCTGCTAACACCTTGACCACTTCCCGCCCGGCCTATAGCAGAATGACGGCCGGGAAGTGGTTAAATTATCCCGACTCGACTTCATATGACGTTTTTCAGGATAACAAGCCAGCATGGGGGGCGTGCAGCATGGCGATCAGTTGTGCGGCGTGTCAGTCTGCCACTCCTTCTCCCTCTCTTCCTCCCTCTCCAAGGATGCTCACCCAGGACCACCAGAGATGCCACCAGGACCACCAGGGATGCCCAACCATGATGACCACCAGGGATGCCAATCAGTGCCCATAAATTATGCCAATCAGTGCCCATCAGTAATGCCTGCCAGTGCCTCTTTATCAGTGATTCCCATCAGTGCCATCTATCAGTGACCATCAGTGCCACCCATCAGTGTCCATCAGTGCCATCTATCACTGTCCATCAGTGCCACCCATCAGTGTCCATCAATGCCACCTATCAGTGCCCATCCATGCCCATTAATGCCACCTATCAATGCCCTTTAGTGCTGCCTATCAATACCCATCAGTGCCACCCATAAGTATCTATCAGTGCAGCTTTTCAGTGCCCATTAGTGTCACCTATCAGTGCCCATTAGTGCCACCTATCAATGCCCATCAATGCTGCATATCAGTGCCACCTATCAGTGCCCATCAGTGCTGCATATTAGTGCCCATCATCAGTGCCCATCAGTGCCAACTCATCAGTGCCACCTCATTGGTGCCTCATCGGTGCCCATCAGTGCTGCCTTATCAGTGCCTGTCAGTGCAGCCTCATCAGTGCTAGGGATGAGCTTCGAGTTCGAGTCGAACTCATGTTCGACTCGAACATTGGCTGTTCGCAAGTTCGCCGAACAGCGAACAATTTGGGGTGTTCGCGGCAAATTCGAATGCCGCGGAACACCCTTTAAAAGTCTATGGGAGAAATCAAAAGTGCTAATTTTAAAGGCTTATATGCAAGTAATTGTCATAAAAAGTGTTTGGGGACCCGGGTCCTGCCCCAGGGGACATGGATCAATGCAAAAAAAAGTTTTAAAAACGGCCGTTTTTTCAGGAGCAGTGATTTTAATAATGCTTAAAGTCAAACAATAAAAGTGTAATATCCCTTTAAATCTCGTAGCTGGGGGGTGTCTATAGTATGCCTGTAAAGGGGCGCATGGATTTTAAGGGGAACCCCGCGCCAAAAAAAAACGGCGTGGGGTCCCCCCAAAAATCCATACCAGACCCTTATCCGAGCACGCAACCTGGCAGGCCACAGGAAAAGAGTGGGGGACGAGAGTGCGCCCCCCCCTCCTGAACCGTACCAGGCCACATGCCCTCAACATTGGGAGGGTGCTTTGGGGTAGCCCCCCCAAAACACCTTGTCCCAATGTTGATGAGGACAAGGGCCTCATCCCCACAACCCTGGCCGGTGGTTGTGGGGGTCTGCGGGCGGGGGGGCTTATCGGAATCTGGATGCCCCCTTTAACAAGGAGACCCCCAGATCCTCCCCCCCCTGTGTGAAATGGTAAGGGGGTACTTACCCCTACCATTTCACTAAAAAACTGTCAAAAATGTTAAAAATGACAAGAGACAGTTTTTGACAATTCCTTTATTTAAATGCTTCTTCTTTCTTCTATCTTCCTTCATCTTCTTCTTCTGGTTCTTCTGGCTCTTCTGGTTCTTCCTCCGGCGTTCTCGTCCAGCATCTCCTCCGCAGCGTCTTCTATCTTCTTCTCCTCGGGCCGCTCCGCACCCATGGCATGGGGGGAGGCTCCCGCTCTTCTCTTCATCTTCTTCATCTTCTTCTCTTCTTCTTTTCTTCTCTTCTTCTCTTCTTCATTTTCTTCTCCGGGGCGCTCTGCACCCATGCTGGCATGGAGGGAGGCTCCCGCTGTGTGACGGTGTCTCCTCGTCTGACTGTTCTTAAATAACGGGGGGCGGGGCCACCCAGTGACCCCCCACCCTCTTACGCACGGTGACTTGACGGGACTTCCCTGTGACGTCACGGGGAATGCCACAGGGAAGTCCCATCATGTCCTGTGCGTCAGAGGGGGCGGGGTCACCGGGTGGCCCCGCCCCCCGTTATTTAAGAACCGTCAGACGAGGAGACGCCGTCACACACCGGGAGCCTCCCTCCATGCCAGCATGATGTGGAGCGGCCCGGAGAAGAAAATGAAGAAGAGAAGAAGAGAAGAAGGAAGAACAGAAGAAGGAAGAAGAGAAGAAGATGAAGAGAAGAGCGGGAGCCTCCCCCCATGCCATGGGTGCGGAGCGGCCCGAGGAGAAGAAAATAGAAGACGCCATGGAGGAGATGCTGGACGAGAACGCCGGAGGAAGAACCAGAAGAACCAGAAGAAGAAGAAGATGAAGGAAGATAGAAGAAAGAAGAAGCATTTAAATAAAGGAATTGTCAAAAACTGTCTCTTGTCATTTTTAACATTTTTGACAGTTTTTTAGTGAAATGGTAGGGGTAAGTACCCCCTTACCATTTCACACGGGGTGGCCGGGATCTGGGAGTCCCCTTGTTAAAGGGGGCTTCCAGCTTCCAATAAGCCCCCCGCCCGCAGACCCCCACAACCACCGGCCAGGGTTGTGGGGATGAGGCCCTTGTCCTCATCAACATGGGGACAAGATGTTTTGGGGGGCTACCCCAAAGCACCCTCCCAATGTTGAGGGCATGTGGCCTGGTACGGTTCAGGAGGGGGGGCCGCACTCTCCTCCCCCCCTCTTTTCCTGAGGCCTGCCAGGTTGCGTGCTCGGATAAGGGTCTGGTATGGATTTTTGGGGGGTCCCCACGCCGTTTTTTTTTTTTTTTTTGGCGCGGGGTTCCCCTTAAAATCCATACCAGGCCTGAAGGGTCTGGTATGGAATTTAAGGGGAACCCCACGTCATTTTTTTTTTTAATTTTGGCCGGGGTTCCCCTTAATATCCATACCAGACCTGAAGGGCCTGGTATGGAATTTAGGGGGACTCCCACGTCATTTTTTTTTTGGTTCGGGGTTCCCCTGTGGGGAATTCCCATGCCGTTTTTATCAATGAACTTCTATGTGTATTGTCGGCAATGCAATAGCCGCGACGCGAGTAGTTTTAAATGGGTTTTTTCCTTCGAAATGTCATTTTGCTGTCAGACTGTTCTAAACACGGGAAACATGCGCCCCTTTACAGGCATACTATAGACACCCCCCAGCTACGAAATTTAAAGGGATATTACACTTTTATTGTTTGACTTTAAAGTGGTGTTCCGGCCGAAATTATACTTTTTAAATAAAAATATCCCTATGATACACAAGCTTAATGTATTCTAGTAAAGTTAGTCTGTAAACTAAGGTCTGTTTTGTTAGTTTATAGCAGTAGTTTGTTATTTTATAAACTTACAGCAGGCCGTGGCCATCTTAAGTCTGGGCATCTGAAGCCAGACTGTATTTCTTCCTGGATCTCATCCTTGCAGATCTTGAACATGCTCAGTGCAGCACAAGCAGTGTAATAGGTTTCAGGTCAGGTTTCCATAGCAACGGCAGTGTCAGAGGAAGTTGCCGCCCCTTCCCAGAAGGCTTTGCAAACAGGAAATGATGCGATGGGCTGCGGCCAGGGAGGAGGAAGTGAAAAATGAATACAGCAGATATACAGTAAGTGCTGAGAAAAAAAATTTAAAAATATCCAATTCGTTTACAGTGCACAGTTTAGAGAGGGATGCTGAAGAGTTGTAAAACAGTTTTTCCTGTTCGCATGTTCTGGTGCGAACCGAACAGGGGGGTGTTCGGCTCATCCCTAATCAGTGCCCATCAGTGAAGGAGAAAACGTACTTATTTACAAAATTTTATAACAGAAACATAGGTTGGACTTGATGGACTTGTGTCTTTTTTCAACCTCACCTACTATGTAACTATGTAACTATGTAACTAAGAAACAAAGAAAAACTTTTTTTTTTCAAAATTTTCGGTCTTTTTTTATTTGTTTAGCAAAAAATAAAAACCCCAGTGGTGATCAAATACCATCACAAGAAAGCTATATTTGTGGGAACAAAATGATAAAAATTTTGTTTGGGTACAGCGTTACGTGACCGCGCAATTGTTATTTAAAAAGTGTGCTAAAGTGCTAAAAGCCGAAAATTGGCTTGGGCAGGAGGGGGGGAAGTGCCCTGTATTGAAGTGGTTAAATGTGTTCCCACATTCAGCATATGTAAAAATATACACTCAATGAACACTTTATTAGGTACACCTATTCAAATGCTTGGTAACACAAATTGCTAATCAGCCAATCACATGGCAGCAGCTCAATGTATTTAGGCATCTAGAAGTGGTGAAAATGGCTTGCTGAAGTTCAAACCGAACATCAGAATAGGGAAGAAAGGGAATTTAAGTGACTTTGAATGTGGCATGGTTGTTGGTGCCAGAGAATGGTCCATAAAAAAAGAAAATATCCAGTGAGAGGCAGTTGTGTGGATGAAAATGCCTTGTTGATGTCAGAGGAGAATGGGTAGACTGGTTCAAGATGATAGAAAGGCAACAGTAATTCAAATAACCACTCATTACAACCAAGGTATTCAGAATACCATCTCTGAACACACAACCCACATAACCCATCGAACCTTGAAGCAGATGGGCTACAGCAGCAAAAGACCACACTGGATGCCACTCCTGTCAGCTAAGAACAGGAAACTGAGGCTACAATTCGTACAGGCTCACCAAAATTGGACAATAGAAGATTGGAAAAACATTGCCTGGTCTGATGAGTCTCGATTCAGATGGTAGGGTCAGAATTTGGGTAAACAACATGAACGCATGGATCCGTCCTGCCTTTTATCAACGGTTCATGCTGGTGGTGGTGTAATGGTGTCGGAGATATTTTCTTGGCACACTTTGGGTCCCTTATTACCAATTGAGCATCATTTAAATGCCATGGCCTATCTGAGTATTGTTGCTGACCATGTCCATCCCTTTATGACTACAGTGTATCCATCTTCTACTTCCAGCAGGATAATGCACCATGTCACAAAAATCAAATCATCTCATCATCATGGATATGCAGCCAACAAAGCTGCAGCAGCTGCGTGATGCTATCATGTCAATATGGTCCAAATCTCTGAGGAATGTTTCCAACACCTTGTTGAATCTCTGCCACAAAGAATTAAGTCAGTTCTGAAGGCAAAAGTGGGGCCAACCTGGTATTAGCAAGGTGTACCTAATAAAGTGGCCGGTGAGTGTATTTACCCAGTGTTGTGCTATTCTGTATAAAACTAAAACATGAAAATAAAGTTTCCATGAAATATACCACAAAACTTTAATTCCTACGTGTATTAAGTGATGCCACAACACCTGTGCTATACAGAATATATATAACACAAATGTATATACCGTGTTTCCCCAAAAATAAGACCTACCCCGAAAATAAGCCCTACTGTGATTTTCTGGGAGGGCTGCAATATAAGCCCTACCCCAAAAATAAGCCCTAGTGTAAAGTGGTTGTAAAATCTTAAAATGCACTGTATTACAGTATCATATAATGTAAACTAAATGCACTGTATTACAGTATCATATAATGTAAACTGTGTATGTTTCTGTAATCTATTTATGATAAATACCTTTGTTACAGCTCCGCTTGGCGCTCAGCTGATCCCCGCTGCTCTCCTCCTTTTCTCCTAGCTGTCAGCGGAGGATCTAGGCCCCCCCTCTGCAGTGCTCAGAGCGGGGAAGACAGCTCATACACATAATCGCTTTTTCCCTTTAAGGGACAGAGAGGGTCCCACGGAATATGGACCCCCAGTCTTTGAAAACAGGAATCGAGATTTTGACCATGTGAGACCGGGACTATCTAGAGAGTATTCTAAGGGGCCAATGGAGAGGAATTACCAACAACAGAATTGGGGTTTTCCCAGACCCAATCAAGGGGTCAAAAGGCCAGTGGAAAACAAAGAGGAACCAGAGGGGGGAGCAGAGTACAGTCAAAAAAAGCTAAAGAATTAAAGGGCCATGGTATCTTTAATCTGAGCTCTCAAACTCTTACTGAGGCAGAGACTGCTCTGCTAAGTAAGGGTTTGAAATTCGCACCCCCAAGAAAACTTAATAAGTTTCAGACATATATGGATATCCATAGGTTTGTTCGTAAGATTAATATCAAACGACACTTTGCAACCAACCAAACCACACAAAATGTGGTCGCACAACAACAGTTCCAACATCTGGATCATCAAATGCCTCAACATTTAATCCCCCTGGAGTATTGGCCCCTTCATTGAAGGTTTTCAGGGATGTACTTCTACGAGATTTGGAAGCGATAAAAAACCCCAACCCTAGGATGTATAAAAATCTGGAGGAAGCTTTAGATTCACTCTGTAATAAAAGAAATCTGGTTATCCACCCTGCGAATAAAGGCGGGGGTATTGTAGTGTTGGATCGAGATACATATCTGCAAGAATTGCATAAAATAGTAGGTGACAGAGACACGTATGTACAGTTACCTGGTAACCCTGTGAGGGAGTATAAGAAAACATTACTTCCCCTAGTGGAGAAAGGCTTCAAGATGGGTATCCTCAATGAAAAAGAAAAAATCGTTCTTATTCCAAAAGCACTGAGAGTTCCTATACTCTATTGCTTACCCAAGATTCATAAGAGCCTTACTTGCCCCCCGGGGCGTCCCATCGTGAGTGGGATTGATTCCATCACGTCCCGGGTGGGCAAGTACATTGATCACTTCCTCCAACCATTGGTGCATCAAGTACCTTCATATGTGAAAGACACCAGACATGTGATCAACCTGTTGTCTAGAATAAGATCTAATGACCAGACTCTGCTGGTGATGGCAGATGATTCTGCTGGTGATGGCAGATGTCACATCACACAATTATCCCACACCATCTAGGGATAACAGCAGTTGAATATTATTTGAGTAAATTTTCTTCTTTACACAAACAACAACAGACCTTTATCATTGAACTGTTGGAGTATGCGGCAGGTCATAATTATTTTTGGTTTGATCACCAGTATTATCGTCAACAATGTGGTGTGGCTATGGGGGCAAAATACGCCCCTAGCTTGGCCAACCTATTTATGGCCAAATGGGAGAAGGACCTCATCTATAAGGACCGAAGTCCTCACTTGAGGTTTTGGGCTAGGTATATCGATGACATCCTCCTCCTATGGGATGGATCCGTCTCTCAATTGGACGATTTCTTCTCCTTGGTTACTACTATCGATAGGGGGATTAGGTTTGTCTATGAGATGAGCCAGGAGAAGATCAACTTCCTTGACCTCACTATCTCTAAGGATGGAGATGCATTCAAAACAATTTCATTCTTTAAGAAGACTGACCACAATGCCTTCATCCCTATAGGAAGCTGTCATCATGACTCCTGGCTGAAGTCTATCCCAAAAAGCCAGTTCATAAGAATGAGGCGTAATTGCACCGATGTCAGTGATTATAGGACCCAGGCAGGCATTATCCTAAGTAGATTGGAGGAAAAAGGGTATGAGAGGGACTCTTTGGTGCGTGCAATGGCACAAGTGGAAACTATGGATCGAGCCACTCTGATAAGTGAGACCCCTAGGGAGGATAATAAAGGACCATCTTTACCGTTTATTACCACCTTCTCCACACAACATCGCCAAATTAAGAATATTCTACGCAGACACTGGCACTTGCTGGGAAATGACAAAGTGATCAAAACCTTCATTCCAGATAAACCACAGATTGTTTTCAGGGGAGTCTCATCTCTTCATGATAAGATTGCCCCTAACGTAGTATATCCACCCACTCAGAAAGTGTCTTTTTTTCAGAACCTCTCTGGTTACCATCAGTGTCGCAGGTGCCAGATCTGCGCACTGAATAAAAGCAAACAAAGGAAAACGGAGTCTTTTGTCCCTCATAGCACGTCTAGGGAGCACAAAATAGAACCGTTCATTACATGTAGCTCGACGGGTGTTGTGTATTTATTACAATGCCCGTGCGGGCTCCAATATATAGGCAGAACCAAAAGGCCTATGCAGGTCCGTTTAGGGGAACACATTACTAACATTAAAAATGGCTTCAAATTCCATTCTGTGTCTAAACATTACGCCACATATCATAATTGCAACCCTGCAAACACGCTCTTTTTGGGGATCGATAGGTATAGTGCGCATTGGAGGGGTAGCTCCTTAGTTATCAAAACTTGAAATGGCATGGATTCATCGGGTCCGGTGCTATACTCCATATGGCCTTAATATTGACACAGACGTTAATGCACTTATTGATAATAGCTAAATATTTTGTGTTTGTCCCCATTCTGAGCTCATGGTCGACCCGATTTTTTTTTATGTTAAGGGGGACTCGAATATTGGGCCTTTTATTTTGCTGTTCACACGGGGTGTCTATAAGTATTTTTTTGACCATCATGGCAATTGGGCCATATTCAAATCGGTCAGGGCATTCAGCCCCTTTGCTTATTTTTATTTTTATAGATACCATATTTTATTTGTCCTTTATTGTTATTTTTTTATTCTTTCTTTGTTATTAGGGAGTGGAAGTTCTCCATTCCGCTCTCATTTTGATTATTTTTTGTGGAGTTATTTTAGTTGTCATGTAAAGATTCGTACGTAGTCCAGATTAATTTTCAAAGATGGTGGATTACCTTTTTATTATGCAACACTCTTGACATTTGGACATATATTGCCCTGCTAGGGGTGTCGCAGATGGTAGATTGTGATTTAGCCTTGGGGAAGGAAAAAGAGACCATTATATATTCTATGTGGTGGTATATATGGATCAAATAATTTGGTATATTATACACATGGATTGATTCTATTTGAGAATATTGGTCGTCTACAGGCAGATCCCGGGTACTTGAGATAACACTGGCCAAGTTGCGCTATGTATTGGGATTTACCCAGTTAGATAGGGCTCAAACTGGCCATGGGGACCCTATTTAATGTGGGGCAACCTTAGGTCCACTGTTTACTTTGGACTGCTAACCCATATTGCCCAGTCATTGGATGGCGAGGTTTTTTATGCATTTTATTTATTTAAATTTTTTTCGATCAATGTTTTTTGAAATTCCCATATGTTCCTCTTTTAATTTTAATTTTTTAGATTTTAGCAGGAATACCGAGTGAACCTTTATTGATCATTCACAATAATACAAGCGTTTACGGGGGAGAAGGGCGCTTGCCCTCTCTCAAGATGGCGCTTTTGATTGCGGGACGCCTGGCGCTCAGAATGGGGCGTTCCTTTCAATCATGTATGACATTTAAGGTGGTGAGACAGTACGCCGCCCGTGCCCCTGGAAGACGTCAGGTGTGACGAAACAGCGTAGGGAGGAGCGGCGTGCTGACGTCACCACACACTACCACACTGATCCCGGAAGCGACGGGCAGCATACTGAAGCCGGCCGGCATTTGTTTTTATACGAGCCTGTGTTTTTACAGCATAACTGTAAGTGCAATTCCTTTTATATAATAAATTGTGTTAAACATATTACGCTATGGAAGCCTTCTTTGTTTATCTAAGTATGGGGAATGAGCGCCCAACCACGGGATAGAAGACCTTTGGTGGAGAGACTCATTTGGATCCGTCCTTACCAAAACCCGAGGCTGGGGTAGATAGCCTGTATGATCTCTGTAAAAAGGGATCAAAGGAGCTGGTAAGGGGCAGCATTTACATTGTTGGAGGAACCCTTTGTCACCATATCTCTCTGGGTGTAATGATCGTAGGACTCACATCACATGGATGCTTGTCACATCTACCTCTGAAGGAGTGTTCTGACAGTGAACTTTCTCTTTCGTTTACTCTTTTTTGAATGGACTCAGTGTATTTATTTTTTCCATGCTGGATTTATTTTGTTCCATGTGTGGTTCACAACAATTTTTTTAATATTTGTCAGTTTATTGTGGGTGCATAATTTTCACATTAAGAGGTGATTTAATTGTTTATTACATAAGTTTTTAGTGCAGCTATTTCCGATTTTAGCTCAGACGGACCATTGAAGCACCAAGCGGCACTCAGCTGATCCCCCCTCTGCTCTCCTCTTCTCCTCTTCTACCAGCTGTCAGTGGGGGATCTTGGGCCCCCGTCCCTCTGCAGTGTTTGGAGCAGGTAAGACCGATCAGACAGGTCACGGAAGCGCTGAACGGCGCTATAAGAAGGTATTCATCACAAATATATAACAGACAAGTGGGCAATCTGAGTATCAACTATTGCTAAACGAACTTCCATTTTTGGTTCCGCAGAAATCACCGACCCCACACAGACAGCAAAGATTCCGCTCTGTGAGGGGACAGGCTTTTCTACTCACATAGTTCAGATCCACCTGTCAGTTTTTCAGGCGGATCTGAACAGTCGCTCCATACAGCTCTATGGAGCGTCGGATGTCAGCGGTGACATGACCACTGACATCCGCTCCGCAAAATCCAGATGGATGTCCTATTTTCCAAAATGGACAGGCGGTCCGTAATCATCTGATCCCCCCATAGGGGAGAGCGGACTCTCTGACAGGTCTGTCCCTGCACAGAGTGCAGAGTTGGACTTGTCATCCGCCGGCTCAGCGGGGATCAATGGAGCGATCCCTGCTGAGCAAGCGGAGTACTAAAAAACAGACACCCCCGTGTGAAAGGGGCCTGACCTTTTGTATTAATGCACCTTGGATGTATTTAGCTGATATAAAACTTTTAATTAGGTTTTAATAAAATAATACTGAATACAGAACTGCATTAGTGTCTTCTATATCTACTTTATCTATGAGTATATCTACGAGTTCAACTTTAACACTTTCATAGCTACTATTTTATTTTATGGCTTTGACTTATGTTTCATAGTTGATGACAATATACAGTAGTTGAATCTCTGTTTCATAGCTCACAATATTTTAGAAATAATTGCAAGGCACATTTTGTTGTTGAAGTGATTCATCTAAGCTTGTAGCCCGTGTCTCAGAAGACCACTACAAACTACAACTTTATGATTGCATATTGACTGCATTAATAAATACCTTTGATTTGCATTTTAGGTAATCCTCTTAACAAAAAGTAAGAAAAATGATAATAAATCTAGATAATGACATTTCAATGTTATTTCAAAAATAAAGTTTTTATTCTGAAAGTGGTAAATATTTAAAACCATGGACATTTGTAGTGTCTAGTAGCATGGCCTTATTGTGCACTGTTTGACAATATATAGGCTTGTGTTGATGACCTTTTAGGAAGATGTCCAAACCTTGCCTGTGTGGGGCTGTATATTTTGCAGCATCAGAAAACGACAACCTATTGGGAAAGCTGCTAATATAGTTTAAAAACCTCAATCAGAAGCTGATGTGGGGGCAGCTGTTCTAGCTGCTAAATTCATGAGTGCTGTGTTTGGGTGGCAGCCCTTTGATGCCTTTCTATGTGCATCAGGTTACCTCCCTAGAATGAAAGCAATTCTCCTCCTGCTGCTCTTAGATTTAGTCAGGTTGGGAGCATCAGTTATGGATTTTAATAGATTTCGCTTACATCATTGCCCCAAATGAATAAATCTGAAACCAAGGCAAAATAATAAAGCGCAATGGCTATATTTCACCGGTTCTACTTCAATCTCCTGTTACTATAGACAAGAGTAGAAGAGGGCTATAAGAAGAGGACCCTGTTATGTTTTTTTCCTGAACACCTGTTTAACAGAGAGGGCTCAATTCACAAAGCAGTATGGGGCACCTTAAAAATGCGGTAAAATACTGCTCAGCGTTTTTCAAAAATGTTTTAACCATTTAAAAAGGCTACTAAATTACCACATGAGTTATTTTATGAAGTCATGCGGTATTTACGTAGTGAAAACATGCAGCAATTTAACGCCTGGCAGTAGCCGGCGTATTTATTTGCATTAGTAAATACCGTGTTGTTAAGGATCGGGAGGCAGCCGCCATCCTTAACAACCAGTAACTGTCATGGTTGTTAAGGAGCAGGCAGCCACTGCGTCCATAACAACTGATGAGTCACCAATTGTCAGCGGGGTTCCCTGCTGACGGCTGAATGTAGAAATAATTCAAAGACATGCTGGTAGGTTAATTGGATCCTGTCTAAATTGTCCCTAGTATGTATGAATGTGAGTTAGGGACCTTAGATTGTAAGCTCCTTGAGGATAGGGACTGACGTGAATATACAATGTATATGTAAAGCGCTGCATAAATTGAGTCTGATATGGATTTTGAGGGGAACCCCCTCACCAAAATGTTTTTAAAAACTGCGTGGTGTCCCCCTCAAAATCCACACCAGACCCTTATCCAATCATGCAGCCCGGCAGGTTTGGAAAAGGGGAGAACGCGCAAGCGCTCCCCCTCCTGAATCATACCAGGTCTTATGCCCTCAACATGGGGGGCTGTTTTAGGGCAGGGTGGCTCTGCCCCCCCCTAAAGCACCTTATCCTCATGTTGATGGGGACAAGGGCCTCTTCCCCACAACTCTGGCCGTTGGTTGTTGGGATCTGTGGGCAGGGGGCTTATCAAAATCTGGAAGCCCCCTTTAACAAGGGGCCCTCAGATCCCACCCCCCATGTGAATGAGTATGGGGTACATAGTATCCCATACTCACTCACCAAAAAAAAAATAAAGTGTAGTGTATAAAAAGACAGGAGGCAGTTTTTGACAAGTCCTTCATTGAAAAACCAAAAATAAAAATAAATGTCCTCCAGTGTAGATCCATCTTCAACCACTATGCCCGCCGCCGCTGCTGACCCGAAAAAAAAAATCTCAGCTCTCGATGAAGGCTCCCGCCATCTGACAAAGGCTCCCGCCGTATGACAGTTCTTTACCACTCCAGCCCTGGAAGATTTTCCCCCTTAATGACCAGGCCATTTTATGCGATACGGCACTACGTCGTCTTAACTGACAATTGCACGGCCGTGCAACATTGTCCCCAAACAAAATGTATGTCCTTTTTTCCTCACAAATAGAGCTTTATTTTGGCGGTATTTAATCACCTCTGGGTTTTTTATTTTTTGCGCTATAAACAAAAAAAGAGCGACAATTTAGAAAATAAAAACAATATTTTGTACTTTTTGCTATAAAAAATATCCAAAAAATGTTTAAAAAAAAAACAAATTTCTTTATCAGTTTAGGTCGATAAATATTCTTCTACATATTTTTGGTAAGAGAAAATTGCAATAAGCGTATATTGATTGGTTTGCGCAAAAGTTATAGCATCTATAAAATAGGGGATAGATTTATGGCATTTTTATTATTTATATTTTTTACTATTAATGGCGGCGATCTGCAACTTTTATCGGGACTGAGACATTGCAGCGGACAAATCGGACACTTTTGACACTTTTTTTGGGTCATTGACATTTATGCAGCGATTAGTGCTATAAATAGCCACCGATTACTGTATAAATGTCACTGGCAGGGAAGGGGTTAACACTAGGGGGAGATCAAGGGGTTAAATGTGTTCCCTATGTGTGTTCTAACTGTGGGGGGAATTGTGGCTGACTAGAGGAAGAGACCGATCGCTTTTCCTACTTGGAAGGAACACACGATCTGTCTCCTCTCCCCTGACAGAATCGGGATTTGTGTGTTTACACACACAGATCCCGGTTCTCGCTCTGTTATGAGCAATCGCGGGTGCCCAGCGGTCATCGCGCCCGCTGGCATGCGCATTGGCTCCGGGGACACCTGCTACAGCGTCAAAGAGCTGATGTACAGCTACGACGGCTCACGCAGGAGAGCCAACCTGCAGCAGTATAACTGCAGCGGCTGGTTGGGAAGGGGTTAAATAACTAAGGGGCGGTGCCACCCAGGACTTGTCAAGAACTGCCTCCTGTCTTTTTTTACACTACACTTCTTTTTTTTTTTTTTGGTGAACGAATAGGGGTATTATGTACCCCATACGCATTCACATGGGGGGGTTCTGGGGTCCCGCTTTTTTAAGGGGGCTTTCAGATTTTGATAAGCCCCCCATCCGCATACCAGCCACAATCACCGGCCAAAGTTGTGGGGAAGAGGCCCGAAGGGCCTAGTATGGATCCTGTTTTTACTATTAATGGCGGCGATCTGCAACTTTTATCGGGACTGAGACATTGCAGCGGACAAATCGGACACTTTTGACACTTTTTTTGGGTCATTGACATTTATGCAGCGATTAGTGCTATAAATAGCCACCGATTACTGTATAAATGTCACTGGCAGGGAAGGGGTTAACACTAGGGGGAGATCAAGGGGTTAAATGTGTTCCCTATGTGTGTTCTAACTGTGGGGGGGAATTGTGGCTGACTAGAGGAGGAGACCGATCGCTTTTCCTACTTGGAAGGAACACACGATCTGTCTCCTCTCCCCTGACAGAATCGGGATTTGTGTGTTTACACACACAGATCCCGGTTCTCGCTCTGTCATGAGCAATCGCGGGTGCCCAGCGGTCATCGCGCCTGCCGGCATGCGCATTGGCTCCGGGGACACCTGCTACAGTGTCTTAAAGAGCTGATGTACAGCTACGAAGGCTCACGCAGGAGAGTCAACCTGCAGCAGTATAACTGCAGCGGCTGGTTGGGAAGGGGTTAAATAACTAAGGGGCGGTGCCACCCAGGACTTGTCAAGAACTGCCTCCTGTCTTTTTTTACACTACTTTTTTTTTTTTGGTGAACGAATAGGGGTATTATGTACCCCATACGCATTCACATGGGGGGGGTTCTGGGGTCCCGCTTTTTTAAGGGGGCTTTCAGATTTTGATAAGCCCCCATCCGCATACCAGCCACAATCACCGGCCAAAGTTGTGGGGAAGAGGCCGAAGGGCCTAGTATGGATTGTGGGGGGACCCCACACCGTTTTATTTCTTAAATTTTAATTGCTGGCAATTAATTTTTTTTTTTTACATTCATCCGTCATGTTCTTAACATCCAGTACACATTCCCCAAATACTGCATGCCTCGATCACTACTTAATTACCGCATGCATTTAATTATTTATTTCCTTCTGTGAATTGAGTTTAATGCCTGTTCATGCAGTATTTACTGAGAATTTTTAATGTTTTGAGGTAAATAACGCAAAACGGTATAGTGCATTGACAGTTTCAGGATCACATGCGGTATTTAGGGAAAATGCGTCTGGACACCTATATACCGAATACAATCTGGTTGTGTGAATGAAGCCCAGAGACCCTGTCCCCGCTTTCTTCCTTGCCAATTTTACAACGGCTGGCAATCTGTAATGCATCTATTTACAGAATTGTCTTCTTCAGCAAATTGAGAGTCTTAAGCAAAGTAATCAATGTCACAATTCTGACAGGGTATTGACATGTGTCACTCCAGCTCCTAGCTGCCCAGTGAGCCCTGCAGCTGCTGCAATTTCTGAAATTTGAGATGTAAGTGTTGGCTTAGCAGGTGACTGACGCTGTGGCTACTGTTGGAATGCAAAAAGATTTGAGGGCTGGAGCATTGCAGATGGCTGTGCCTGCCAGGCTCAGGGTCCCTGAAATTTGCATGAAAGACTCTATGCCCTGTGAGATCTCCCCCCTGGGCTATCATTTAGGCACAGTGGTAAAGGAAAAAATTTGGAAGGGAGAGTTCATAGATATATTATCGCTCCTTCCTTTTCACAAGGATTTTGCATTTAGGTTGGATAGGAGGGGAGAAGAAAAAAGCGAGGAAGATAGGCATGGCCAATTCCTAGGTCATTTAACAATTGGCTGCAGGCCTGTTGCATTTATTGTGGAGTGCCCCATATATCGCTTTGTACTTCTTTGGCATTGACTTTCCTCCTCCCCTTGGTAGGATGTTTTTGCTTGCCCTGTCTTCCCTACTCACTTAATGGGAGCTTACTAATGGTTCTGTGTAATATGAATGGATTAGCAGCATACATATATACATATTTTCTTTGCCCTGACAGATCTGCACTCTCCATACCCACGTTGGGTGGCTCCTGCAAGCTCTGACCTGCCGCAACCGCCTCCTTGTGGGGTTTGATCCCATCCCAGACCTTTGACAAAATTGCTACATGCTTTGTATTTACTGAATGGGGTGACGGAACTCCCACTATAATTGGGGTCTCCCCCTGCTCATAATTAACCCTTTAAGGGACCTTTGGATGTGGGATCCAATCCACCTGCATACGTGCTGTGTATCATCTTCCTGTAAAAGAACATTTTTGATTTGTAAGTACTGAATTGTATATTTTGACTGTATATTCGCCTTTCTATAAATCAACTTTAATATGTAAATTCACTGTATTCTGTAGTGTTTGGCTACTTATACATACATATATATTCTTTTTCTTTTTGATAGAAGTGTAACAATACACTCTACCCGAATCCCTGAAGGAAGTACACTCATCATAAAAATCTATCTTTTTGTGTTTTTTTACGAAACATGTAGGGTGGTTTTGCAGCAGCTGCATTTTATAAGCATTTGCTGCAGCATCCAGTAGCTGTATGTTTGCATTTATGACCATGTTCTTCTTAATTGTTTTTAGATATTTATAAACCTTTGTATTTTTTCCTCCTTTTTGTACCTTGAATAAAATTTGTTTATTTTTTATATATACTTTGTATTTTTTCCAATACTGTCCTTTATTGGTTTCCTGCCCATATTATCCCTTGGGGACACCCCTTTCTCCTACAAGTTTGTTTTGGGATGTGGCAGTGACCTCTAGGATTAGTCTCTTGTATAGTTTCCTTTCCAAAACCATTTTTCCCTTTATTGTGGAGTGATATCAGAAAAACACTCAGAGCTGTGCAGGGGGTTGTTTCAGCATCTAGACCACGTTTTAGAAGCGTACAAGAATTTTGGTGGATTGGGCTGGTATTATTATGATGAGTCGTTTATACAAAAGCTGTCCATACATGGGTCACTTAAGCAAGCGATGACTAAGCCAGCCCCGGCCAATCTTTTAAATCCAGCTTTTAGGAAAAGTTGTTGTTTTGATTTCAACGAAAGCCAATGTTGTTGGAATACCGCGTGCAGATACAGGCACATTTCAAAAAAGCCTGCACACCAGTGAGGCTGGAAAAAATTCACCCATGTCTAGTCAGGTACCCAAACAGGGTGAAAGCATGTTTGCTCACTGATGGTTTTGCGAACAGTTTTCCTCTCCCTTCTTTTTCAGGGGAAGGTTGTGCAGTAGTGCGGAATTTGAAATCGGTGGAGGTATATCCACAGGTGGTTAGAGAAAAAATTCTCAAAGAAATTGAATTGGGCAGAATTGAAGGTCCATTTGCATATCCACCATTTAAGAATTTTCACATTTCACTATTGGGTGTGGTGCCTAAACAGGAGCCTGGGTCTTTTTGGATCATTCACCATTTATCCTAAAGGTGGTTTGTTAAACGGTGATATCAATGGGGAGTTATGCTCGGTATCATATGCGACTTTTGAGGAGGCAGTTAGCAAAATTAGGGCGGTTGGTGCTAGTGCTTTATTGGCTAAACCGATATCAAATCGGCATTTTGCCTTTTGCCAGTTTCCCCTGTGGCGTTCAACTCATTGGGTTTCTGCCTGGACGGGTGCTCATTTTTTGACAAATGCCTGCCTATGGTATGCTCCTTGTCTTGCTCGTATTTTGAGGCATTTTCTACTGTTTTGCACTGGATGCTTGAATGCCAATTGGAGCAGGATAGAGTGGTGCACTACTTAGATGATTTTTTATTTATAGGACCAGCAGGAGATAATTTTTGTTATAGTGCATTGCAAGCTTTTCAGGAGATAGCGCACAATTTTGGTATTCCATTGGCAGAAGTTAAGACGTGGCTGCCCAGTACGTCTTTAGAATTTTTGGGCATACAGATTGATACCTCCAGTATGGAATTTAGCCTGCCGTTGGCGAAGTTGCAGAAATTAACCACTTGCCGCCCACCCTATTACACAATGATGGCGGCAAAGTGGTTTGATAATCCTGATCGGACGTTATATGACTTGATCAGGATTATCCGCTATTGCGCGCACCACGACGATCGGGGGTGACGCCTGTCCCTTGGACACAGCACATCCCCGATCAGGGTAAACAGCCAATGAAATTGGCTGTTTACCATGTGATCAGCTGTGTCTAATAACAGCCGGTCACATGTCAAAACAAATCGGGCTTGCGCAATGCGTGCCGCCGGGAGTGCGCAGCGCGCCGATCGAAGGCAAGTGTCCCTCAGACACAGCGCATCTCTGATCAGGGTAAACAGCCAATGAAATGGCTGTTTACCCACATGATCGGCTGTGTCCAATCACAGCCCGTCACAAGTATAAACACTGTGGCGGTATCCAGGGATCTCTCCTTCTCTCTCCTCAAACACCGATCGTGTGAGGAGAGAGAAGGAGAGATCTGATCAGTGAGTGAAACACCTTTATTTTTACATATCTACTGTCTGCACAACACGCACCCCCCCACCAATTAAGAGAACCTGTCACAGCCCATCAGAACCTGTCACAGCCCATCAGGATCTGTCACGGCCCATCAGAACCTGTCACAGCCCATCAGAACCTGTCAGCCCGTCATCGGTACCGCCATCAGCACCGGTACCGCCATCAGCACCGGTACCACCATCAGCATAGCCACCGCCATCAGCACCGCCACCGCCATCAGCACCACCACCGCCATCAGGATCTGTCACAGCCCATCAGCATCTGTCACAGCCCATCAGAACCTGTCAGCCCGTCATCGGTACTGCCATCAGCACCGGTACCGCCACCAACACCGGTACCGCCATCAGCACTGCCACCGCCATCAGCACCGCCATCGGAACCATCTGGATCTGACAGCCCATCTGTCACACAGGCCACCATCAGTACCACTAAGCGTACCGCTATTAGTACCGCCATCGGTAACATCTGGATCTGACAGCCCATCTGTCATAGCCCATCTGTCACACAGGCCCGCCATCACTACCGTCGCACAGTCCCGCCATAAGTACCATCACACAGGCCATCAGTAACCTGTCAGTACCATCACACAGGCCCACCATCAGTGAGCTGTCAGTAGCACCACCAGTTCCGTTACACTGGCCCGCCAAAAGTACCACCATCATGTCCCAAGGAGTTTACACAGCTGAGGAGGCATATAACATCCTTACCATGTTGGATGATGAGAGCAGCGGGGAGCTCTCATTATCAGATTCTGGTTCGGAATACGAGCCAGTGGAGGGTAGCAGATCGGAGTCCAAGTCAGCGGAGGAAACCGCCTCTCCTAAAAGAGTAAGGAGATCAGGACCTAGATCAGAAAACCTGCCTACCACCAGCAGCGCCAGACCCCAGGAAAAGGAGCTCAGTACAAGTACTGGAATTGCACATCCAGCCCAAAGAATCCAGGCCCAGTCCTACCTTCCCGATGCCCTGGCAAACCCCTTATGGTTGCCTGCCAACTCAGGATCCGCTACAATCCCCCCTTTCACTGCACAGCCAGGTGTGCAGCCCAACACTTCGAATTTTTCATATTTGGACTATTTCTATTTGTTTTTCCCGGAAGATTTGTTGCAGTACATGGTGGACCAAACAAATCTCTATGCAGAGCAATTTATTGCTGCCAACCCCAGTTCGTCCTACGCCCGTATGTTCCATTGGCGACGTCTCACACTAGACAAATTCAAATTGTTCTTGGGCCTTACTTTTAATATGGGGCTTACAAAGAAAAACGAACTGCATGCCTACTGGTCCACCCACCCCATCCACCACATGCCCCTATATTCTTCTGTTATGTCCAGGACACAGTACGATATGATTATGCGTTTCCTACATTTCAGTGACAATTCGCAGTGCCCGCCCCAAGATCATCCCAACCATGACAAATTATATAAGCTTCGCCCCCTAATAAATTCTTTTACCAAACGATTTTCTGAAGTCTTTATCTCTGACCAAAATATTTGTGTAGACGAATCCCTTATCCACTTTACTGGCCGGCTGAATATCAAGCAGTATATCCCAAGTAAGAGAGCCAGGTACGGGGTGGAATTGAACAAATTATGTGAACGAGCCACTGGATACATGTACTCACTTCGTATTTATGAGGGAAAAGACTCCCAGCTCCAGCCCCGTGAGTGCCCCACATACATAGGAACCAGTGGTTAAATTGTGTGGGACCTTGCATACCCCCTGTTCAAAAAAGGTTACCACTTATATGTAGATAATTACTACAGCAGCTTGCCCCTTTTTACCTGTATTGTGAAAAAACCCTGGCCTGCGGTACCTTCCGAAAAAATAGGAAGGGCTTCCCACAGAATTTACTAGCAAAACGGCTACAAAAGGGGGAAGCCACATTCATGAGGAATGAGGAGGTGTTGGCCATGAAGTGGCGGGACAAGAAGGATGTTCACATGATGACTACCATTCACAATGACACCTTGGTGGAGGTTTAGAGAAGACGTGGCCCCGTAGTAAAGCCTGAATGTGTCCATGACTACAATCTGTATATGGGGGAGGTGGATTTAAATGATCAGATGCTGCAACCATATTTGTCAACCCACAAGTCCAAATATTGGTATAAAAAAGTTGCAAGCAAGGACCCGCCCCAGGAAGCATTCGCTCTGATAGTGTGAGTCGACCTCATGAGCAACATTTTCCCTATAACATTCCCCCCACAGAATCCGGAAGAAGACGCCAAAAGAGATGTCGTGTATGCTCAAGTGGAGGAGCTAGAAGAGATACAAGTTATTATTGTCCCCAATGTCCCTCCCAACCTGGCCTGTGTATCGGTGATTGCTTCAAAAATTATCACACATCCATCAGATATTAGTTCCCCTTATTAGTAACAGACTGCCATTTCCCCATTTCAATTACCTGTGTGCATCATTTGCCTGCCACCATGTTTCTACCTTCCATGTTAACTGACCCTGGCGTGTTTACCGACAATGTCTTTGTCTTTAACCATGTTTCTGACTTCCACGTGCACCAACCTCAGCCTGTTTACCGACGATGCCTTTGCCTGCAGTTTTAACCATGTTTCTGACTTCCACGTGCACCAACCTCGGCCTGTTAAATCGACCATGATTTTGCCCTTCTACTTCAGTACACAGGGGTCTCACATATGTGAGGGGCTTCAGAATAGCGTTCTGAGTAGAGAAAAATAAGTTTTTGGTTTTCTGTGTTCCCAGAACAAGGTCTGGTTGCCCGGAGGCTTCAAAGAGATTTGGGTGGGAGAAGCCTCTACCCCTGTCCCCCTGGCCCTAAGCTTGATGGTCCTTCCAGCTGCCTGGACCAATACTTTGGCTGTGCTGGCCATATCACTGCCTGTAATGACCCAGGACTTTATGGACTATTTATTTCTGCTGCCTGGACCAATACTTTGGCTGTGTTGACCATATCTCGGCCTGCTGCCTCTACTGACTATAGACAGTATTTTTGCCTGGACATCTCTGCCTGCTACCTGGACCAATACTTTGGCTGTGCTGACAGTATCTCTGCCTGAACTAATTATGGACAGAATTGCTGCCTGGACGATTGCTTTTGCTGTCGCTGACCACATCCCTGCCTGCTGCCTGTACCGATGCTCTCCTCTGTGGACCACTACACTACTAAAACCACAGGTAATCTTTTGTTATTTGGTATGTACATGTTATGTATTAGAAATATGAAGGGCCTTCAAAAATATGATCGGTAGTCATGAAATTATATGTGTAATTTATGCTCCTAGAACGACTGGAGGTGCTATTTGGATGTTGGGCCTCTGTATGTGGCCAGGCTGTATACAAGTGTCAAACATATGGTATCGTTAAACTCAGGAGGAGTAGCAGAACGTATTTTGGGGTGTCATTTTTGCTATGTACATGCTATGTGTTAAAAATATCTTATAAATCAACAACTTTCTGTAAAAAAAAATGCGTTTTCATTTTTTTCCCACGTTTTCCAAAATCTTCTGGAAAAAAATGAACTGTTCAAAAGACTCATTATGCCTCATAAATTATACGTTGGGGTGTTTGCCTTCCAAAATGGGGTCATTTTGTGGGCGTTTCCATTGTCCTGGTGCTCCAGAGCCTTCAAAATGGAGATAGGTCGTCATGAAATTAAATGTGTAATTTTGCTCCTAGAATGCCTGGAGGTGCTACTTGGATGTTAGGCCTCTGTATGTGGCCAGGCTATGTAAAAGTCTCACACATGTGGTATCGCCATACTCAGGAGGAGTAGCAGAATGTATTTTGGGGTGTCATTTTTGCTATGTACATGCTATGTGTTGGAAATATCTTATAAATGGACAACTTGGTATAAAAAAAAGCGTTTTCATTTTTTCCCCACGTTTTCCGAAAACTTCTGGGAAAAAATGACCGGTTCTCTTAAAGATGATTTGCAGGTTTGGGCCAATTTCCTGGAAAATTATAATGGAAGATCCCTTTTCCAGATAGATTTTTTCTTCAGATTTCGCCTCAGATTTCAGTTTTTTCACAGACACGGCTGGTGCCAAAGGTTTTGGTGCGGTATGGAAAACACATTGGTGTTGTGCGACTTGGCCAGAATCGTGGATCAGCAGCCAGGCCACTAAGAATGTAGTTCTTTTAGAGTTAATTCCCATTTTAGTTCCTTTGGAATTGTGGGGGAGTGAGTTAGTGAACATGGTAGTTACTGTTATGGTAGTTACTGATAATAAAGGGGTGATGTTTGCGGTGAATTGCCTATCATCAGGTTCATTACCAGTAATTAAGGTACTGAGGCAGGTGGGTTTTTTGTGTTTAAAGTTTAACATCTGGCTTAAAGCCAAGTATATTCTGGGTAATCTGAATAATATAGCTGATGCATTATCTCGGTTGCAGATGGATCGCTTTCGTCTTCTGCTCACAGAGGTGTACAAGGAGGGTTTAGCATGTCCAGAGCATCTGTGGAGAGTGATATGTTTGTGATTATGGAAGCCATTAAGGGCTCGGTTGCCCCCAAGACCTGGTCGTTCTATGCAGCTGCTTGGATGATGTGGATGTCTTTTGCAAAGGATGTTGGCCTCAATTTTGGCTCTCTGGCAGAAAGCGCTATTTTGGCTTTCGTGTCCTTGCTCATGCAAGGCCAACTGTCAAGCATCTACGTTACCAAGACGTTAGCTGGCGTTTCTTTTTTCTTTAGGCTGATGGGTCTTACTCCGTGTTCATCATATTTTGCTGTGAAGCAAGCGCTTAAGGGTTATAGATGAAGGAATTTGGTAACGGTTGATAGAAGGCCAATCTCAATTGACATACTTAGCGGCCTTTGCAGGGTTGCAAGAGTGGTTTGTTTTTCACCTTAAGAAGAGCTACTTTTCAGAACCGTTTATGTGCTGGCATTTTTTGGGGCCTTTCGAATTTCGGAAATGGTTCCTAGTAATAAGCTAGGTATTTCAGGAATCCTAAGTAGTTAAGTGGTGATTGACCAAACAGGGGTGCATATTTTGTTACAAAAATCTAAAACGGACCAAGATGGGAGAGGGAAATGGGTCTCTCTGCAGGCTCAGCAAAATGTTTTGTTTTGCCCGGTAGAGACGGTACGGCTGTTTATTGGGGTTAGACCCGCATGGGAAGGGCATTTCCTAATTTAACTCCTCTTACCAGGTACCAGTTCAATCGGATTTTGAAAAAATGTCTAAGGCAACTGGATTTAGGTCATTTGAAATTTTCCTCCCACTCATTTAGAACAGCTTCAGAGGCAGCCAGGAAAGGTTTGCAAGAATCAGCCATTATGGAAATGGGGAGGTGGAATTCTAAGTGTTTTAAGTTATATGTCAGGCCTAATCTTTTTGTTTAATCTCCTCAGGCTTTCAGCACACAGTATGGATTCTGGGCCATTCATTTATTGGGTGCGTAAGAGAGCAGCCCAGAGAAGCTACACTACGAACTTGTCACTGCAGCCGGAATCCTTTAATTTATTTTGGAAAAGTGTAAGAGGCCTTCAATGGTAAATTTTAATTTAATTTGTCTAGATTATATCCAATTTGGCCCCCACTTTCTATCTTGGTGGTTCATTTAGGGGATGAATGACTTGAGTAGGGTCAGAACGCTCAGTTTATTGTTTATGATAAAAAGGGATCTTCATAATTTTTCGGTCACTTCCCCAGGTACGATTGTTTTTTCTGAAATCGTCCCTTGGCTCGTATGGCTTTCCACAGCTCAGAGGAGGGTCATGGAGAAGATGCGGAAAAGAATTAACAGGGCTTTGGAAAAGTTCAAGCCCACGATTGGGGAATTATCATATAGGCACATGGATCTGGAAGATGGTATCCCAGGCTTATACAGGAGAGACGGACTCCACCTTTCAGACGTAGGCGTGGATATTTTTAACCTGGGATTACAATACGGTATTGGGATGGCCGTGGTGGTGGGGTGGAGCTGGACTGGCGTTGCAAGTCTGGCTTGTGGAGTTGTTATTATACATAGAAGTTAGAGCAACCCACTTTTTACTGTATCTGGGTTAAGAAGCGTTTTTGGGGGGGTGTGGCATGCAATCTCATGTATAAAGGGGACACAATATGGGCCCACTTGCTTGAGATTGTGGACACCCCGTCCCAATATTTCATATATTTATTTTGGGATTACAGCATTCAGACCAGCAGGTTATTAGGGTGCTGTCCCCTAAGGTTTTTTCAGGACCAGGATAGCGGACCAATGGGAAGCCAGGGAATCTTCTGGAAAACTTGGGAGAGTTTATTTAAGGGCAGGGGAGATAGAGTTCTCCCTCTTTCCTGACAGCAAGACAAGAAGAAGAAAGCTCCCTCCCACCCCAGTCTCGAGCACTTTATGTGGTTAGGTCACCCTGGCATCCGGGGGGACTGTTTATTTTCTATGTAAAAAAATATGTGGTATTACTGCTCAAGTTCCAAAAACTGAGCAGCAAGAATTGAGGTTTATTTGAATTCATGATGTCATTTGGTAATTTGATAATAAAGAGTATTAAAGGATATTTTATGTGAAAATCCAATAAAGTGCCGCCGCCATTTTATTTGCCAAAAAATTTGGTATCATGAGTCGTTATTTTATATATTGCATGCAAACTCAAGAGAGGGGGTGCCAAAACAGTTGCATATTATTTTGCAGCTGCAAGAGCTGAGACCAGAAGTTTCCGTGTTGAAGCACTGGAAGTATAGCAACAGCTATGCCCCCTGGTGCTCAATATAAATGTAAACTGTAAATAAAGGAAATAAGTTTACGAGGCAGGATGCATTCGTTGGACTTAACCTCTAGTAAACCTGCATATTTTAGAAAGTGGATAAATTCCTGGAGTTCAGTTTAAAACATATAAGCTGCCCCCAGTGCCCCCTCCACTCCGACTCCTACATCATCACAGAGTTGAGAGCATATTAAAGTGTTATTAAACTGTCCATGATATAAAAATAAAAAATAATAATTGTAGCAGCATAGCTTACATCATCCGTATTTCTTGCCCCCAGTTTGTGCAGTTTTTGCATCATTAATGTAACTTCAAAAGTCTGGCACAGTGATGAGTCATTCAGATAGTGAACCTAAACCCCATTAAAATCAGTGGGAGCCGAATCTGTCAAATTAAAATTAGGCAAGGGGGTGTAAAAAAAATAAACATGGGGGGTGGCCACTGCCCTGGGGACCATGTACCAATACAATTTTTTTTTTAAATTCCATGTGGCCAGGAGCAGCAATTATTTAAAGCGCTGACATTTACAAAGGAAAACAGAGTTTTAAATTGTTGGCAAATGACATCTCCCTCCAGGCTTGTTTTTTAAACTGTATAATGTTTTTTCTGTGCAAATGTCGCTTTTGCTGTAGCACATCCTACAGCAAAAATGAAAAATAATTGTGCAGAGTTCCCTCCAAAATGCATACTAGCTTCTTTGAATCTGTTAAGAATCTTAGGAGGGATTTTAAGTATGGGGTACGTGGTATTAGGGATTCCCGGCTATCTACAGTAAGTGAATGGGCCCAGTGATGTCAATGGTTGGTAAGGACATGGCAGGTGCAAGCATTCGCTGCTTCCCTAGCTACCATTGACAGCCAGAATCTGTCATTTTTGTCCACACTGAACCCCTGAAATATTCAGCATTTGGACAGTGTTTGGTCCAAACTTACTGAGCTCATCCTTAGGCTGGCCATACACGGCCGAGATTCAAACCGTTAAATGGCAGGCTGAATGTACCAAGTCGGTCGATCAACATGCAGCTGCTATAGCTTGTGATTATCACTAGCGTCTGCTATAATCTTTCCGCACTACTTGAGGTTTTGCTCGGGTGATACATGCACAGTGCACTGTGTTCAGGTGCATGCTCAATACAGAGCAGCTTCCTGGTACAGTGTTTGGGCGCATTCGCAGCATGGGGCAGCACTCTATTATTGTGTTTTGGAGCATGCACAGTATGGGGCAGTGAACAATCTATCATGGAACAGGTAGTCCGAAAGATTTAGATCTATGCCATGCTCAGGGTGCACAGTGTGCCAAAAATTTGTGGAAGCGCTGAGAAAAAGGACACTAAGAAGTAAGCCTAAGAGCATAAAAGAACTTTAAACCTAGCACATGGGTGGGGACGCAATGTAAATAGGAATGTTATACTGAGGGTTCAATACTACAAAGATATTTTTTTATAGCAATAAGAATATACACAAAATGTGGATGTGGAAATGGAACATTTTCATTTGGAAGTTCACTAGGTGGTAGTGTATACAAACAACTCTCGTCTGCCTTTAGCTGCCCTCTTCTATTTTGGCTGTCAGTATGTGATAACAGACAGAAGTAGGAAAACTAATGTAAGTAAATGTAAATGTAAGACTCTTAAACTGTTAAATGAGCTCATAATCAGTTAAGACAAGCAGTGCTTGGTGCTACCAAGCCTTTCTACAACCTACAGTGAATCTGTGTAAAGAACAAAGTGTCAGCAATTGACCAGTCTTTACTCCGGCCTGCAAAATGCCAGCATTGTTTCTTGTCCTTTACAAAATTTGCATTAAGTTTAGCTGTGTTTGGCCACAGTTAAAGCAAAACTATATTACAGGCTGATCGGTGTATGCCAGTATCTTTTTACATCACAATCTTCTGGCTTAGCTCTTCGAAAATTAAATTAAAAGTAGTTACGCTACCCCCATGAGAAATGTAATATGACTCATTTAGATTCTGGGAGTAAAACCAGATCATACTAAATCAAATTTAAAAATCTGATCTCTGGGATTTTTAATGCTGACCATATCCTGTTATGTCATATCTCTCTGTTGCAGTGAGGGTTTTTTTTTTTTTTTTTTTATACAGCATGGATGTCTGAAAAGTTTATTTGTTATTTTACTGCTATATTTATTGATCAGATATTTAATGAACATTAACACAAGTTAGTTAATGCATATGCTTATTTTTAAGAATTATGTATTTTCTAACAAATATAATGTAAATACAGTATTTTACAGGTAAAAGAAAGCTAGATTGACATAGTTACATAGTTGGTGAGGTTGAAAAAAGACACAAGTCCGTCAAGTACAACCGGTAAATGGCTCTTCTGCTTTCCATCAAGAGGTTCAATTAACTATGATGTGACATTTTACCCTATAATACAATAGTATATCATATAATAGGTATGATAAGGATCACTATTACCTTTTTGTGTTGTGGAAGAAATTAACTGCATGTTGTATTGAATGTGGACAGGGACAGACTTCTGCATAGCTGATGTAACATGGACTATAGCTGATAACTTCTGCAGAACTTCTTCCATTGTTGCTGCTGTGTTATCCTTCTGCAGTGTGGACAGGGTTAAACAGAATATTTATAGTCTAGTTGGAGGCCAAGGTGCTGAGAGGGCTCCCCTTGCGGCTGAGTGCAGCCCAACCCTGAAGGTGGAACAGAAAATGCGGTGCCCAAAGAAGCAGGGTTTGCCAGTTGTGGAGGCCTGATGACTTGATCCCGGTGGAGCAGCCGAAGCAAGCTGGATGCACTGTTTGGCAGGCATGCTAGAAAGGAGCCAGATGTAGCAGGTAGCTGGGAAATCTGGTAGGAGAATCAGAAGCCAGGCCAGGGGTCATACACAGGAAGATCAGTCCTTAAGCAGATTCAGGATTCAGGTAGGGTCACTGGAACAAGCCAAGGTCATTCACGGTAAGGCAGACAGAAGCAGAGTCGGTGAGCCAAGCCGGGATTAAGCAGAGGAGCAGGCAGAAGTAGATCAGAATATAAGCCAGGGTTCAAGCCAGGAGATCAGGATAAGCATGTAGAGGAAGCCAGGTCGTTCAAAGGGAAGTCCAAGATCAGAATGCAGGAACACAGGGGAGAAGTCACCTTATTAGTATATAGAGTCCACCTGTGTGTAATTTAATCTCAGGATAAATACAGCTGTTCTGTGAAGCCCTCAGAGGTTTGTTAGAGAACTTTAGTGAACAAACAGCATAATGAAGGCCAAGGAACACACCAGGCAGGTCAGGGATAAAGTAGCGGAGAAGTTTAAAGCAGGGATAGGTTGTCCAAAAATATTCCAAGCGTTGAATATCTCACAGAGCACCGTTCAATCTATCACCAGAAAATGTAAAGTGTATGGCACAGCTGCTAACCAAGACATGACCGTCCACCTAAACTGACAGGCCGGGCAAGGACAGCATTAATCAGAGAAGCAGCTAAGAGGCCCATGGTAACTCTGGATCCACAGCTCAGGTGGGAGAATTTGTCCACAGGACAACTATTAGTCATGCACTCCACAAATCTGGCCTTTATGGAAGAGTGGCAAGAAGAAAGCCATTGTTGAAAGAAAGCCATAAGAAGTCCCTTTTGCAGTTTGCAAGAAGCCATGTGGGGGACACAGCAAAAATGTGGAAGAAGGTGCTCTGGTTAGATTAGACCAAAATTGAACTTTTTTACCTAATAGCAAAACGCTATGTGTGACAAAAATCAAACACAGCACTTCACCCTGAACACACCATCCCCACCGTGAAACATTGTGGTGACAGCATCATGTTGTGGTAATGTTTTTCTTCAGCAGGGACAGGGAAAATGGTCAGAGTTGACGGGAAGATGAATGGAGCAAAAATACAGGGCAATCTTAGAAGAAAACCTGTTAGAGTCCACAAAAAACTTGAGCCTGGGATGAAGGTTCACCTTCTAGCAGGACAACAACCCTAACATACAGCCAGAGCTACAATTAAATGGTTAAGTTCAAAGCATATTCATGTGTTCAAATGGCCCAGTCAAGGTCCAGACCTAAATTCAATTGACAATCTGTGGCAAGACTTGAAAATTGTTGTTCACAGACACTTTCCATCCAATCTGACAGAGCTTGATATATTTTGCTATTTTAACAAGGTCGGTAACAAGTGGTTGCAGATTGCAATCAAGCAGAAGCGTAGTCAACGAACAAGCCAAAGGTTGGTAACAAGTGGTTGTAGGTTGAGATTAGGCAGGAGCGTAGGTGAGGAACTAGCCAAAGGTCAGTAACGAGTGGTATGGAAGATTCGGGTAGCAGCAGGAATGACAAGAGTGTTATATTAGCTGGAGAGAGCACAATAAGCTGGCAAACAGAAAGTGCAAAGGCATGGCTAAAATAGAAAGTTCATTGGAGCAGTAAAGGGTTCAAGGTTTAAGAGAAACAAGACACAAGGCAAGGTTGTCTAAGAAATCAAGCAGGGAGCTGTCAAGTATCTTAGGTGGGTCAGCAAGAAGAGATGTCTAAGACTCTTAGACACAGCAGAAGTTGCGGGTTCAGGTCCTGTCAAGTCTTGACACTGCCAAAATGTACTACAATGGGATTGCTACAGAAATGTGGGACACATGTGGATGTGGAGGAATATTCTGCAACCCAGTCTGGGTGAAAGAGATTGGTGAGGGAAACTTTTGGGGGAGGGTAGCTGAGAGAGACTTCAGGAAGGCATCCTGTTGGAATCTTAAGTAAGATCCCTGTTTGTTCTGTGCCTAGAAGACAGCATAGAGAAGTTGAGGTGGCTTCCACCTGTTTCTTTTGTCTGTCTAAGAGGACTGAATAAAGCTGACCGCTATATTGTAAGTGCCACATGGTCTTTGCATAGAAGTTCCTTGTGCTCCTGTGTCTCTCAGATTTCTAGAATTACTTTGCTGCAACACAGAACTGCCAAATATCCAGTTTCTTGATCATTTCATCAGGAGATAGTGGCATTGACTTTATCTCAAAATCAAGGATACATATAGAGGATAAATATAAAGAATGACTTTACAGTTGGAAAACTGCATACCTGTTATCTCTTTCAGTGTGTAGTATCTTAAAGAGATAGTATACCATTTGCTATTTTGTGCCTTGAAAAGGAATCTGGCAATACGCATTTGTCCAGGGCCCCAATACAGTCTCATGAGCTGACCAAGAGACAGGTTTTGGGGCTTATATTACAGTTAGATGGCTAGATAAGAAATAATAGACTGTTGCATTACACTTGATGTTCTAATGACAATACTGTGATTACATCTAAAAATATTAGATTGTTGCACTGTTTGCTTTGACAATTAATTACAAATGTCTAACTTACTGTGTCACAGAATTTCACGGTTGTCATTAGACTCAGGTTGGAGCTGTACCCACTTGCCTATGAAAGCCAACACAGGTGCGCTAAACACAAAATGCTTTTAACTGTGTCCTACTTTATCTAAAAACAAAATAAAAGGCTTTAGCTATAGATATACTTTGTTTTATTACAGCCATGTATACAGTGGTTATAAAAAGACTACACACGCCTGTTAAAATGTAAGGTTTCTGTGATGTAAAAAAATGAGACAAAGATAAATCATCTTTTTCCAACTTTAACCGCTTGACGACCAGCTCACGCTGATATACATCGGCAGAAGGGCAAGTACAGGCATATAAATGTGCCTGTACCTTGCCATTTAAGAGGCGGCTTGTGGACACGCGCTGGCGGAACGCGTGTGAGCCCGCTGCAAGCTCCGTGAGTGTGATTGCGGGTCCCGTGGACTCGATGTCCGCGGGGATACCCGCGATTGTCTCACAGAGAGGAAGAACGGGGAAAGGGTGATGTAAACAAGCATTTCCCCGTTCTGCCTAGTGACACTGACACTGATCACCGCTCCCTGTAATCGGGAGCGGTGATTAGTATCATGTCACACATAGCCCATTCCCCCTACAGTTAGAATCACTCCCTAGGACACACTAACCCCTACAGCGCCCCCTCCTGGTTAACCCCTTTACTGCCAGTCACATTTACACAGTAATCAATGCATTTTTAATCGCACTGATCGTTGAATAAATGTGAATGGTCCCAAAATAGCACCAAAAGTGCCCGATCTGTCCGCCATAATGTCGCAGTCATGATAAAAATCGCTGATCGCCGCCATTACTAGTAAAAAAAAAAAATTTTAATAAAAATGCCATAAAACTATCACCCAATTTTGTAGACTCCTATTTTTATCGAAGAATATGTATCGGCCTAAACTGAGGAAAAAATAAATTTTTTATATATATGTGTTCAGAACTAAGCAATCACATTCAAACTCATGTTAAATAGGAGTCAGTACACACCTGTCATCATTTAAAGTGCCTCTGATTAATCCCAAATAAAGTTTAGCTGTTCTAGTAGGTCTTTCCTGACATTTTCTTAGTCGCATCCTACAGCAAAAGCCATGGTCCACAAAGAGCTTCCAAAGCACCAGAGGGATGTCATTGTTAAAAGGTATCAGTCGGGAGAAGGATACAAAAGAATTTCCAAGGCATTAGATATACCATGCAACACAGTGAAGACAGTCATCATCAAGTGGAGAAAATATGGCACAACAGTGACATTACCAAGAACTGGATGTCCCTTTAAAATTGATAAAAAGACGAAAAGAAAACTGGTCAGGGAGACTGCCAAGAGGCCTACAGCAACATTAAAGGAACTACGGGAATATCTGGCACGTACTGGCTGTGTGTTACATGTGACAACAATCTCCCGTATTCTTCATATATCTAGGTTATGGGGTAGAGTGGTAAGACAGAAGCCTATTCTTACGAAGAAAAACATCCAAGCCCAGGTAAATTTTGAAAAAACACATCCGAAGTCTCCCAAAAGCATGTGGGAAAATCTGTTATGGTCTGATGAAACCAAGGTTGAACTTTTTGGCCATAATTCCAACAGATATGTTTGGTGTAAAAACAACACTGCACATCACCAAAAGAACACCATACCAACCGTAAAGCATGGTGGTGGCAGCATCATGCTTTGGGGCTGTTTTTCTTCAGCTGGAACAGGGGCCTTAGTCAAGGTAGAGGGAATTATGAACAGTTCCAAATACCAGTCAATATTGGCATAAAACCTTCAGGCTTCTGCTAGAAAGTTGAATATGAAAAGGACCTTCATCTTTCAGCATGACAACGACCCAAAGCATACTTCCAAATCAACAAAGGAATGGCTTCACCAGAAGAAGATTAACATTTTGGAATGGCCCAACCAGAGCCCAGACCTGAATCCGATTGAAAATCTGTGGGGTGAGCTTAAGAGGGCTATACACAGGAGATGCCCTTGTAATCTGATCTGATTTGGAGTGTTTTTGCAAAGAAGAGATGGCAACTATTGCCAAGTCAATATGTGCCATGCTGATAGACTCATACCCAAAAAGACTGAGTGCTGTAATAAAATCAAAAGGTGCTTCAACAAAGTATTAATTTAAAGGTGTGCACATGTATGCAACCATATTATTTTATTTTTTATTTTTACTTCCCTCCACCTAAAAGATTTCAGATTGATGTTTAATTGAGTTGTACAGTTTACAGGCAGTCCCCGAGTTACGAACAGGCTAGGGACTGTAGGTTTGTTCTTAAGTCGAATATGTCCGTAAGTCGGAACAGCATGGGCAACGGCAAATATGTGCCCGCCTTTGAAAAGGGTCCATCGAATGTGCCCGTCGTTGAAAAGGGTCAGTCGAATTTGCCTGCCGTCGAAAAGGTTCCGTGGAATGTGCCCGCCGTCATGTTCGTAAGTAGGAGTCGTTCGCAAGTCAGATGTTCGTAACTCGGGGACTTAGGTATCATTAAAGGTGGTAAAAATTCTGAAATGATTTATCTTTGTCTCATTTTTTACATCACAGAAACCTGACATTTTAACAGGGGTGTGTAGACTTTTTATAACCACTGTGTGTGCTTTATATCAGATCCTTCAGGCTCCTTCCTGGTATGGTGAGTGAGTGTCAGTGATTTTTGAAGGTAGTTGTGACATTTGAAAAGACTTGTTGCAAACTGCAGCTGTTCATCTGCTGCATAATATGACATGCCTCAAAGAAGAGCAGGCTATGTAAGTAAATGTTACTATTCAACAATACTTGAAGTTTAACTGCTTGTTGGATTCATTTTTGCTTGCTGTAGTTTTTGGTGTGATAGAGAAAGAACTAATTCTAACCTTCCTAGTATTTTCTTTTTCCTAGGGAAGACTTTCAGAGCTTCTGGCTAAATGAAAGGTCATCCAGAATCTGCTGCCAGATTTTATAAAGTTCTCTATTGTAAGGTCACTGCCTGGGGCAATGTGTCACCTTTAGGTGTTTACACAGAGTTTGTGTTATGACAATGTGTTATCCTCTAGTAGTGTTCAGCTTGTAGTGGTCTTGACCCATAGGTAATGTTTCATACAGTATATTCTGCATTGGTTATGTTCTTTTACATCTACAGTCTTAATTAGTTAGACAACGAACACAGAGGATTAAACACAAAAAAAATCCCATTTGCTTTTCCACTGTTGTAAGTGAAATTCAGTAAAGAATAATAAAAACATTAAAAAAAAAATAACAACAAAATAAAAACAGTAAAATCTTTTTGGCTTCTTCTTATTGGTTTCTGGTCCAATAAATCTAATTAATAAAGTATTCTAAACTATTCTGTCTAAAAAATAAACTTTTGCATATGATTTGTTCTAAATGCAAATTGTGTAGGACATGAGACTTAAACATTATTCTTTTGGTGTACCAAATATGTAGCAATCAAAGAATAAAAAAGTGCAGTGCTAAATATGAAACATGATAAATGCTCAGATCAATATACGTCAACAGTAATGGCATTATATATCAAACAATAAAGTGCAATGTGCAAAAAAGCAAGTGCAACGCTGAAAATGAAACACAACTTTGTACTCAAATGGATATACCGTACATAAACAGTAATAATACCATATATCAATTAATAAAGCGCAATGTGCAAATAAATGAATATATGCAAAACAAAGTCCAAGTAGTCCAAGTAGTGCAAAAGTCCAGACAAAGGAACTGTAAATAAGGAGCAGCCACTGTGTGTCAAGACAGTCCAGATTAGAAAAGGTGGAAATTAAATCGACTCAAGTAGCAACAATAAAATATCCAATTGTCCACTTAAGGAGTCACCAGGACACGTGCATCCACCACCCAGAAGGAGGAGTAAACACACTTATCGGAACTTGTGGACTCAACTCCCAGCGGCAAAGAGTAAAACACTTTTTGTCCCCTATGTGATAAAAAGAAAAGAAGTTAAGCAAAAAAAAATATTTTTTTTTTTGCAAAAAAATAACATTACACCCAAGCACATAAAATCCCCCTCCCCAAAAAAATTTTGAGGCCCCCCACCCCAGTGTTGCCAACCCCCCGAAGTGAAATTTACTAGCAGAACGCCAAAATTTACAAATGGCAAAAATTTTTACTGGTAAAAAATCATGAAATTTACTGATGGATCCACATTCTTTACTGCCACTACCTAAAATTACTGTTTTTAGTGCTAAACAGTGCAAATATCAATATTTGAACTATAAACACATAGCTAATGCTATTAGCTATGTGTTTAAGTAAAAAAAAAGTCACTACCACTACCTAAAATTACTGTTTTTAGTGCTAAACAGTGCAAATATCAATATTTGAACTATAAACACATAGCTAATGCTATTAGCTATGTGTTTAAGTAAAAAAAAAGTCAAAAAACATATTTCTCAATTTACATGAAGGTCAAGATACCATAACCCAGCCAGCACAGAGTCTGCAGGATGGTGACGAGAGACCACCGTCCGCAGAGTGAATACACTAAGGTAAGGGGGGATTACTAATATAGGGGGGAACCTTTTGTATCAGTGCCCCCTTACATTATTGTATTCACTCCCCCCTTACATCATTGACCCCCCTCAGACTGTCCAGGCGGCGCTGTCACTGACCTCCACTCAGGTGCACTGTGCAGAGCTAAGTCAGACGGCTCCAGCTTGGCGGCTCTGGTTTTATAGTCTCCTCTCCACGGTCCACACATGTCTGTCTCTTCCCGTAACCCCATCTCGGCGGCGCTTCCACTCTTGACTCCTTTCTAGGATACCCTCAGAGACTGCAGACATAATAAAAGACAAGAGATGGTCAGAGGCTGCGGACATGATACAGGAGGTAGACAGAGGTTGCAGACATGATACAGGAGGTGGACAGAGGCTGCGGACATGATACAGGAGGTGGACAGAGGCTGCGGACTGTCAGGGCTGGCTCAGCCCTTCCTTCTCCAAATCTGTCAGATTGCAAGGGCATCTCCTGTGCACAGCCCTCTTAAGAACACCCCACAGATTTTCAATCAGATTCAGGTCTGGGCTCTGGCTGGGCCATTCCAAAACTTTAATCTTCTTCTGGTGAAGCCAATCCTTTGTTGATTTGGATGTATGCTTTGGGTGCGTTGTCATGCTGAAAGATGAAGTTCCTTTTCATGTTCAACTTTCTAGAGCAGCCTGAAGGTTTTATGCTAATATTGACTGGTATTTGGAACGGTTCATAATTCCCTTTACCTTGACTAAGGCCTCTGTTCCAGCTAAAGAAAAACAGCCCCAAAGCATGATGCTGCCACCATCATTCTTCACGGTTGGTATGGTGTTCTTTTGGTGATGTGCAGTGTTGTTTTTGCACCAAACATATCTTTTAGAATTATGGCCAAAAAGTTCAACCTGGGTTTCATCAGACCATAACACATTTTCCCACATGCTTTTGGGAGACTTCGGATGTGTTTTTTCAAAATTTACCTGGGCTTGGATGTTTTCGTAAGAAAAGGCTTCTGTCTTACCACTCTACCCCATAACCCAGATATACAAAGAATACAGGAGATTGTTGTCACATGTAACACACAGCCAGTACTTGCCAGATATTCCCGTAGTTCCTTTAATGTTGCTGTATGCCTCTTGGCAGTCTCCTTGACCAGTTTTCTTCTCGTCTTTTTATCAATTTTTAAGGGACATCCAGTTCTTGGTAATGTCACTGTTGTGCCATATTTTCTCCACTTGATGATGACTGTCTTCACTGTGTTGCATGGTATATCTAATGCCTTGGAAATTCTTTTGTATCCTTCTCCCGACTGATACCTTTTAACAATGACATCCCTCTGTTGCTTTAGAAGCTCTTTGTGGACCATGGCTTTTGCTGTAGGATGCGACTAAGAAAATGTCAGGAAAGACCTACTAGAACAGCTAAACTTTATTTGGGATTAATCAGAGGCACTTTAAATGATGACAGGTGTGTACTGACTCCTATTTAACCTGAGTTTGAATGTGATTGCTTAATTCTGAACACAGCTACATCCCCAGTTATAAGAGGGTGTGCACACTTATGCAACCAGAATATTTTATTTTTTTATTTTTACTTCCCTCCCCTAAAAGATTTTAGTTTGTTTTTTAATTGAGTTGTACAGATTAAAGGTCACATTAACCACTTCAGCCCTGGACCATTTGGCTGGCAAAAGACCAGAGCACTTTTTGCGATTCGCACTGCGCTGTTTTAACTGACAATTGTGCGGTCGTGCGACGTGGCTCCCAAACAAAATTGACGTCCTTTTTTTCCCACAAATAGATCTTTCTTTTGGTGGTATTTGATCACCTCTGCGAGTTTTTATTTTTTGCGCTGTTTTAACTGACAATTGTGCGGTCGTGCGACGTGGCTCCCAAACAAAATTGACGTCCTTTTTTTCCCACAAATAGATCTTTCTTTTGGTGGTATTTGATCACCTCTGCGAGTTTTTATTTTTTGCGCTATAAACAAAAAAGGAGCGACAATTTTGAAAAAAACGTATTATTTTTTACTTTTTGCTATAATAAATATCCCCAAAAAATATATAAAAGAACATTTTTTTTACTCAGTTTAGGCCGATACATATTCTTCTACATATTTTTGGTAAAAAAAACGTCAGGCGTCACCCCTGTTCAGCTCCTCCGCCGACGAGTGCACTGCAGGACAGGAGTCGCCGGCCGGCGTGGTCTCTCTCGATCTATTAAAAAATGGCAATTACGTTACTGTGCATGCGCCGCCCACTGAGCGCGTACGAGGTTTCCCGAGCCCGGGCGGCTTCGGATCGGCGCATGCGCAGTTGAATGGTCGGCTCGCAGCCATCTTTTTTACGGGCCCCAGTGCCTGTTTTGGACTTTAACGGGCAGCCCGAAAAAGGGGTTAAATTTGTGGGTTGCCTGTAAATCTACGGGCGGTTGGTAACACTGCCCCACCCACACATATATGCACGCACTCGTTGGGGGTGCCTACACATGAAAACAATGATTGCGATACACATGTTACATAGCACCGTGCATGTCAGAGTGACAGCAATAATTATAGTACAAGCCCTCCTCCGAAACACTAAACTGATGACCTATAGGGGGATTTTGAACCATTGTCTCCATTTCACAGGCGCACACAAATTTAAGGTTTAACATGTGGGTATCTATTTACTTGACGCAACCTTGTCTTTTATATTTTACCAAAAATGTGGGTAGTTTTTTGCATTTGTTTGCCCTAACATTCACTTTAGTCTATTTTTTACCAAAACTTGCGTTTCCTAGACCTTTGTGGTAATTTATCAAAATGTCTTTTTTTGGGGGGTGGGGGGGAGCACTTCACAATTGTAAATCTGGTCCTGGGTGGGGCTCAAGATAAGGGACACATTTTTCTATCCCCAGGTTATTAGATATTATGAATAAATAGAATAATGGAATACTAAAAGCCATAAATTATTTGACACTTTTCTGACTTCTGCTTATGCCATTAAAATGATTCTTTCTATTATCAAAGCATGGAACCATAATGATATATATTATCAAGTTTTCAAGTTTTTGCTCAATCAGCTGTTTTAAAAGTACTTGGTTAATCACCAAGACTTTTTGTTAAGCCCATCTCCAACTCTTACCAGTCCTAGCTGCAAGCAAATGCAGAGAGCAGTGATGAATGACTGTGGGAGAAACGGTGGATATGTCTTTGACTTACAGACTGTTATTGACAGCCTGACCCTACTTTGACACGGGGGAATAATCAAGTCTCAGGGAACAAACTGGACCCCAAGTGTGCAGTGAGTTGTTCATAAGCTGAAAAGATCATATAAGCATATATTGTAGCAGTTTCTGTAAACATTAGCGAATGATAGGGTAGGTTAGGTAAATTCACAACTTTACTTTGGAAAATTAAGTTAAGTATCTAAGCAGTTCACTATGACAAGGTCTGTGTATTCTCTGGTCTTGAGAAATTCACACTTGCCACACTTTGTCCAAGTGAACCATGGGGATTTTCTTCAGCTGTGGTTTAGTTAGGGCATGGGTGCTCAACCTGTGGCCCTCCAGCTGTTGTAGAACTACAAGTTCCATCATTCCTCTGCCTTTGGGAGTCATGCTTGTAACTGTTAGCAGCTTGCAATGCCCCATGTGACTTGTAGTTCCGTAACAGCTGGAGTGCCACAGGTTGACCCTAATGAGTTAGGGCTTTCCATTACCCTTTGAATTGGCCTGAAGTTTGGTGCACGTTGCAGAAGCGCTCATATGGGCATATTTTTGTGTGCATATGTCTGTGTTTTCACAGGCGTTTCTGCAGCTTTTGGGTGGGAGGGCAGGAGGAGGAGCGCAGAGAAGAGTAGTTGCTTGTGCGCAAAAAAATGCATAAAAGTGCTTGTGTCCAGCATTTACAGGCATTTGAAAACCAAAGGAAATAAATAAGCAATTGCGTTGACTAGACCCCAACCATCATTTAACAGGACACATAGGAGGACCAGGAGAGTAGGAACACTAGGTGAAGTGGATGCAGCTCCTCTCAGATTAGGTCCTGAGATCCTAATGCACATATACAAAACAAACACAAGAGGGCTCCTCCATCTAGGTGTAGAGATTTATTAAAAAGAATAAAAGACAATAAAAATGCGCTCACTAATTAAGAGTGGATTAAGGTTTGTCATAAACCCATGTAGACCTTCACAGGATCACTGTGAGGCTGCAGAGCACGGCAGGCAAGCTGCTGGCTGAAGCAGAGTTTGACTGGGAAGCTGTTGGTGGAAGTACAGTTGTCAGACTTCAGGCTGAAACATAAGTACCAGCGGCTTCTGGGTGTAGCAAGATGGCTGTGGCTCCAATCGACACCTCTCTCTCTCGGCTGGGTGAAGATGACAGTAAGTGGAGAGGGAATGGCTACATGTTTCAGGGCAACAGGATTGCCCCTTTATCTAACCATAGGAAAGTTTCCCAGCCTATGTTCCAGCCTGAAGCCTGCACTCCTGGGTTTGTTTTATTCACAGGGATTTGCATTAAAGTCTATGGGGCCAAATAAAGTGACAGAGCTCCAAAAAAACTCAGGTATCTTTTTGAGCTTGGATCGTTGAGTCTCAAGCGACTGAGTGCAGAATTGTGAACAGCCTGTTTTTAAAAGAATGGGATTCCTAATGAGGGCTTAAAGTATTACTAAACCCAGGACCCTGTATTCACTATATCTGATCTCCCACAGTACACAGAACATGGAACTGCAATTATTATAAACTGTTAAATACTTTTTCTCATCAGCAGTATATAGCAGTCTTGTGACTTCTATCAGTATTTGGTTAAAGCTTGTAGGAGATTTTTTCATTCTCCTCTAACTGTCCTATGCAGTTGCAGGACCCATGACCCTATGTCCGGACAGTGCTAATTGGCCATGTGCCCATCACATGCAGCCTCCCAACAAAGAAAAAAAAAACTCTCTAGTAATACACATCAAACTGAGCATGTGCAGCTTGCCCCCCAAGGCTCTTTTCTATCAGGAGATGGATTGGGGACTGTGGAGGAAGGGGAGGATCAGAGAAGACAGGATTAAACAGTCTTTTTACACAATGCAGAAGATTAACCCCTTAGGTTCCACAGTGAGTATAACAAGCATGCTTTACTGCATATACAGACTGATTTTACTGTTGTGGGTTTAGTAACACTTTAAAGTACTCTATTTTTAAAAGTGTTTTCAAAAATTACTTTCATCTACAATGTTTATTAAATAAATACCTGGTGATCCTAAGGAAGGTATGCACTTGCTGTTATAAGGTAACATCAGTCTGTCTCCTGTAATGTAATCAAGGGCTGTCCCCTAAGACTTCTGGAAGATGCAAATGCCTATTTCAGCACACATTATGCAGACAGTGGTCCACTGTTGTCACCATCAATAAATTCAGTAAATCTGCCATGGGGAATACCATGCTGTCATCAGTAGAGTGCATGCACATAAATGGGAGATGGCTACATAGAGAGCAATGGTGTGATGCAACAAAAGATGATTATGCAATTTTATGGCAATTGTTTAGGATACAATATGCACTAGCAAGGTAAATGTCATGTGGTTATCTACTTTAATGAATACTTATATGAAGAAAATATTAAATGTAACAAGGCCATCATAATGTTGTTTTGGATTCCTAGCTTGCCCTTGAGGTGCAGTCCATGTTCATGGATTTACACTTGAGCGAGCTAAGCATCTAGGAGAAAACAGTGACCATAACAGTTAGAGGACAGTTGGATCCTCTGTCATCTTTCCCACTAGATTTTTCATTTCTCAGGCTTTACACATGTGTAAACCTCCTTTCCTAGTAAAATATTTTTGTCCTTTAACAGCCTGAGCTCAGTGACCCCGTCTCCTTAGTTAATCAGATGTCCATCAATACAGTATTGGAGTTTATATGTATTGGCTTCCCTTTATTAGGGTAATGTTGAGAGAAGTGTTCTATTCAATAGATTAGCTTTGTCCTTGTCATTAAAAATTAAGGCGACCATCACTCAACACTAGAAAGGCCTAACTTTCTTATTCGCTTTACCCTTAAAGTTATATGAAATAGAAATAAAATAATAAAATACATGTAGAAACCTCAACAAATGAAACTGATCATGTTATGAATAAAAATTATTCTACGTTTACTAGTCAATAGAAGGCACGATTTCGCTTCCTGTCTTCTTATCTCCTTGCTTCCTTACTGCCGGGACCAGCTGCTAAACTTGCTGATATTTCTAAACAAGTTTAAACTTACACAGACAGTTGAAACTTGCACAGGGCTGAGCAGATTCATGCACTGCCATGTGACAGTGTTTGGGACTTCAGATTGGCCCCACATGCACTTAGCTTTGCTTTGAGGCACTGTGGACACCAAAGATGCATGCATTCATATCCCAAAGCACTAGGTGTTTCTTAGAGCTATTGTAGAGCATCCCAGCACCACGGGAGCAAGGCAAAAATAAGAGAGCTTCCAGGTTTTATTATCAAAGCTTAACAGAACAAGCTGAAGTTAGTAGCTGTTTGGCTGATACACAGATGTCCTAGATTTTGCACTCTCCATTTTTAGTAAATCAACCCCAGAGTTTCAGGATTTCCACATCACTATATTCACTGTGGGAAAACCCTGCAACCTCCCTTCTTATTACTTTTAGGTATAGCTGAAATGTAGTTCTCTTCCCTGCAGGGTTGCCAGTGTTGACATTGGGATAAAATAAACCCTATTACTGTGTCATTGGGATAAACAAGTCCCATTATTGGTGTCAGTGGGATAAAATATGCACCATTCTTGGTGTCAGTGGGATAAATAAGCTCCATCATTTGTGTCAATGGGATAAAAGATACCTCTTTGTTGGTGTTAGTGTGGGAAGAAATAATCCTAACTTTGGTGTCAGTCTGAGCAAAAATAGACTCCATTTGGTGTCAGTTAAATAAAATAAGCACCAGTGGCTTAATGTAAGTCCAATAATTGGTGTCAGTCAGAGAAAAATATCTCCTAACATTGGTGTCAGGTGGATGAAATAAGCCCTTCTTTAGTGCCAATGTGAGCAAAAATTAACCCCATTGTTGATGTTAGGATAAAAAGAGATTCATCATTGGTGTCAATGGGATAAAATAAGCCCCATTGTTGGTGGCAATTCTACGCTGGCCACCAATTCTATTTAGCACTAATACCATGACACCCAATCCAGGCCCTAATATTAAAATATAAAATATAAAAAGTACAGCCAGATCCCATTTGGCTGTACTTCTCCTGTGGATCACAGGAGTGCAGTTCGTTCTGCACTCCTATGACCCGTGTTCAGAAGACAGCAGGCTGAAGCCCACTGTTAGCTGACGTCACAGAACCATTCCAGGCTCAGGAAAGATTGCGAACCTATGTTCAGGATCCGCCCACGTGCCTGGACTGGCACCCGGCTCAGCCTCTAGGGCGAGCCGCTGAGAGCCTTGGCCGGCCTGGGCAAGGCTGACTAACAGTGAGCCAGCAGGGGACAGATGCAGCATCGGATCGATGCTGCATTCACCTAGGTAAGTATGATCCCCCAAAAAAAATCCCCTTACTTCTCTTTTAATGAATAAGCAAAAAAGGGCTTGCAGGCAATTGTCTTAATTCTGAGCCTCTGCTGCACCATTTCTGTACCTGTAGTCTTTGCTGCATCCACAATCTTATGCCGTGTACACACGAGCGGACTTTATGACCAGACTGGTCCGACGGACTATCCAACGGACTGTCGATGGACTTCCAACGGACTTTCCGAATGAATGGACTTGCTTACACACGATCACACCAAAGTCCGATGGATTTGTTCGTGATGACGTACAACCGGACTAAAATAAAGAAGTTGATAGCCAGTAGCCAATAGCTGCTCTAGTGTCAGTTTTAGTCCGTCGGACTAGCATACAGACGAGCGGATTTTTCGACCAGATTCGAGTACGTCGGAAAGATTTGAAACATGTTTTATTTCTAGGTCCGTCGGACTTTTGGGGAAAAAAAAGTCTGCTGGAGCCCACACACGATCTAATTGTCCGACGGAGTCCGGTCCGCCGGACCAAGTCTGCCGGAAAGTCCGCTCGTGTGTATGTGGCATTAGTCTCTGCTTTGCCATCTATGCACCCCCAGCCTTAACTCTCTGCTGTGCCTCTTCTGCACTCACTGCCTCCAGCTTCACTCCTGCTCACAGCCACCCAGTGCATGTCTCACTCTCCAGTTTCTTGTTACCCAGCACTAGGGATAAGCTTCGTGTTCGAGTCAAACCCATGTTCGACTCGAACATCGCATGTTCGCCCATTCGCCGAATTACGAACAATATGGGCCGTTCGCGCCAAATTCGAGTGGCGTGTCATGGCCCATAATTCACTGTGGCATCGTAGTGCATTGCTGGCTGATGATTGGCCAAGCATGCACTATGACCCGCATGCTTGGCCAATCACAGCGCCATCTGTACAGAGAGCCGTAATTGGCCAAAGCCAGGGTGGCTTTGGCCAATTATGGCCCAGGGGGTTTAGTACACGCCCCACACTATATAAGGCCGCTTGCACGGCGGCCCTGTGTAGTGTGTTCCGGTGTTGAGAGAGAGATAGATAGACAGAGAGACAGTGTCATTTGATTTAAGTTAGACAGAGTAGGCAGGCGAGTCAGTTAGCTGCACTTACAGTGTGCTATGTATATATATATACATCCTAGGTGTTATATACACTGTATTCAGTTTAGCTAGATCCGTTCCTGTTATTCTCTTCCTACTATTGACAGGCAGTCAGGTGTTTTTACAGTATTTACAGCTACCTAAAGAAAATTGCTGTGTTCTTCTGATCCTATTAGTCCTATTAGCTACAGTATTTACAGTTAGTGTAGTGCGTCCTCTGCAGAGTGTGCACCTAAAGCTACTTGAAGAAAATTAGTGGTGTTCTTCTGATCCTATTAGTACAGTACCGCAGGCAGCTACAGTATTTACAAGTTAGTGTAGTGCATCCTCTGCACAGTGTGCACCTAAAGCTACCTGAAGAAAATTAGTGGTGTTCTTCTGATCCTATTAGTACAGTACCGCAGGCAGCTGCAGTATTTACAAGTGTAGTGTGTCCTCTGCACCGTGTGCACCTAAAGCTACCTGAAGAAAATTGGTGGGGTTCTTCTGATCCTATTAGTATCGCAGGCAGCTGCAGTATTTACAAGTTAGTGTAGTGCGTCCTCTGCACAGTGTGCACCTAAAGTTACCTGAAGAAAATTAGTGATGTTCTTCTGATCCTATTAGTACAGTACCGCAGGCAGCTGCAGTATTTACAAGTTAGTGTAGTGCGTCCTCTGCACAGTGTGCACCTAAAGCTACCTGAAGAAAATTAGTGGTGTTCTTCTGATCCTATTAGTACAGTACTGCAGGCAGCTGCAGTATTTACAAGTTAGTGTAGTGCGTCCTCTGCACAGTGTGCACCTAAAGCTACCTGAAGAAAATTAGTGGTGTTCTTCTGATCCTATTAGTACAGTACCGCAGGCAGCTGCAGTATTTACAAGTTAGTGTAGTGCGTCCTCTGCACAGTGTGCACCTAAAGCTACCTGAAGAATATTAGTGGTGTTCTTCTGATCCTATTAGTACAGTCCCGCTTTCAGCTGCAGTATTTACAAGATAGTGTAGTGTGTCCTCTGCACAGTGTGCACCTAAAGCAACCGGAAGAAAATTAGTGGTGTTCTTCTGATCCTATTAGTACAGTACCGCGGGCAGCTGCAGTATTTACAAGTTAGTGTAGTGCATCCTCTGCACAGTGTGCACCAAAAGCTACCTGAAGAAAATTAGTGGTGTTTTTCTGATCCTATAAGTACAGTACCGCAGGCAGCTGCAGTATTTACAAGTTAGTGTAGTGCGTCCTCTGCACAGTGTTCACCTAAAGCTACCTGAATATAATTGGTGGTGTTCTTCTGATCCTATTAATACCACAGGCAGGCAGCTACAGTGATTACAGTTAGTGTACTGCGTCCTCTGCACAGTGTGTACCTAAAGCTACCTGAAGAAAATTGCTGTTGTTCTGCTCCTAATAATACCACAGGCAGGCAGCTACAGTATTTACAGTTAGTGTACTGTGTCCTCTGCACAGTGTGCACCTAAAGCTACCTGAATAAAATTGGTGGTGTTCTTCTGATCCTATTAATACCACAGGCAGGCAGCTACAGTATTTAAAGTAAGTGTACTGCGTCCTCTGCACAGTGTGCACCTAAAGCTACCTGAAGACATGTGCTGGTGTTCTCATACTAATAATATTACAGGCAGGCAGTTGATTCTGCTAGCTGCAGTATCAGTATATATATACATCCCAGCTTTGTGCAGCTACATCTCACTGCAGGCCATTAGTATGTCTGGAAGGCCAACAAGGAGAGGCAGACAGTCACAAGCCAATAAAAGAGGGCTTTGTGTCTAGAGGCAACAGTGCTGGTCGTGGAGACGATGCATCCTCATCAGCACGTGGCCGTGGGACACGCTTGTCCTTTTTTACGGCAGCTGGCCATGTTGAGCCGCAACATGCGGAAGACTTGGTAGAGTGGATGACCAAGCCATCCTCATCCCCCTCATCCTCTCTCACCCAGGCTCAGGGTACTTTGTCTGGCAAAGCAGCTGCCTCTTCCCTCGGCTTAATGGCATCAGTCACCACTTCCCTAGCCCCACCATGTCCTCCTGAGGAGTCCCCCGAACTGTTTGACCACAGTGTTGGGTACATGCTCCAGAAGGATGCCCAGTGTTTTGAAGGCTCCGATGATGGTACCCAGCTAGAGGAAGGGAGTAACGTGAGCCCAGAGAGAGGGGGTGCCCAAGAAGGACAGAAATCTGGCAGTTATGTTCCCCCAGCTGCAGCATAATGCCAGCTTTGCTCCAGTGATGAGGAGGGAGGGGATGATGAGGTCACTGACTCCACGTGGGTGCCTGATGGGAGAGAGGAGGAGGAGGCACATCACCAATGAGGCAGGATGCCCTCCAGGGGCCAGCTTAAGGGCAGCACATCAACTGCATCACACCGCAGAGCTCCAAATGTGCAGGGCGCTGCTGTCTCTGCGCGTTATTCCAAAAGTTCTTTGGTGTGGGCCTTTTTTGAGACGAGTGCATCAGATCCCACTGTTGCTATTTGCAACATATGTCTCAAGCGTATCTCGTGTGGCCAAAACATCTCCCGCTTGGGCACCACATGCTTGACCAGACATATGTTGACCTGCTATGCAGTTTGTTGGCAAGCGTACCTATAAGACCCACACCAAAGAACAAAGAGGACCTCTCCTTGCTCCTCATCAGCTGTGATCTCTAACCCCACTATACCTTCAGTCCTCTCTGAGACCTGCACTGAGAGGAATGAAGGTGTAGAATTAGGTGTGTCACAGCCAAGTACTTAGGGGCAATCTGCTATCGGTACACCGACGTCGGATTGTACCAGGCAAATTTCCCTGCCCCAGCTGCTGCACCGCCGAAAGAAGTTCGCTCCCAGCCATCCACATGCCCAGCGGTTGAATGCTAGCTTGGCTAAATTGCTAGCACCTTAACTGCTGCCTTTTCAGTTGGTAGACTCTGCCCCCTTCCGTGAGTTTGTGGAATGTGCAGTTCCTCAGTGGCAGGTTCCCAAACGCCACTTTTTCTCACGGAAGGCAATTCCAGCTCTCTACCAGCATGTGGAAGGCAATGTCTTGGCCTCACTGGACAGGGCAGTCAGCAGTAAGGTGCAAATTACCGATGACTCATGGTCCAGCAGGCATGGACAGGGACGTTACCTTTCACCGTGCACTGGGTGACTCTTCTGGCAGCTGGGAAGGATGCAGGACGGGGTGCAGTAGTGTTGGAGGTTGTTCCGCCACCACGCCTCCAAAATACTACTAGTGGTGATTCTGCCACACCTCTCTCCTCCACCCCCTCCTCTTCTTCTTCCTCCATGGCCTCTTCCTGTGCTGATTTGTCTTCGGAATCAGCGGTGCTCCGTAGGTGTTCAAGGGGCTATGCAAGCACGCAGGCCAAAAGATGTCATGCGGTGCTTCAGCTGGTGTGCTTGGGGGACAGGAGCCACACTGAGGCAGAGATTCTGTCAGCTCTGCACGGGCAGGTTCAGAGGTGGTTGATGCCACGCCAGCTTAATTCAGGTATGGTGGCTTACAACAATGGCACCAACCTCCTCTCCACCCTCCGACAGGGACAACTGACCCATGTGCCCTGTTTGGCTCACGTCCTTAACTTGGTGGTGCAGCAGGTCTTGGGCAGGTACCCGGGCTTACAGGATGTCCTGAGGCAGGCCAGGAAAGTCTGTGTGCATTTCTGCAGGTCTATAATGCCAGTGCTCGGCTGGCTGACCTCCAAAAGGAATTTAACCTGCCCAAGAACTGCCTAATCTGTGACATGCTCACCAGGTGGAACTCAACGTTGGCCATGCTGCAGTGGGCCATCAATGAGTACCTGTGCGTCCTTAGCTCTCAAGGCCCCCTTTATCCAGACAGTGTTCCTGCGTGCCCGCCGATCACACAGGAAGAGGACGAGGAGGAGGAGGAAGAGGAGGATTGTGTCAGCATGGAGGTGGAGCCTGGCACTCAGCATCAGCAGCAGTCTTTAAGGGATCATTTACAGTCCCAAGAAACCCATGGACTTGTACCCAGAGGACTCCGGACCGAATGCCTCAGCAAACCTACGCTGCATGGCCTCCCTGATCCTGCAAAGCCTGCGGAAGGATCCTCGTATTTGTGGTATCAAGGAGAGGGATCAATACTGGCTGGCAACCCTCCTTGATCAACGTTACAAGGGTAAGGTTGCGGACCTTATCTTGCCATCGCAGAGGGAGCAGAGGATGAAACATCTTCGGGAGGCCCTGCAGAAAGGTCTGTGCAACACGTTCCCAGAAACTGGGAGGTTACAAACTCCTGTTCCTGGACAACGTGTTGCTGAGGCTTCGGTCAGTCAAAGAAGGAGCGGTGGAGAAGGTGGTCATCTGACCGATGCATTCCGACAATTTTTTAGTCCGCAGCCCCACGGTATGATCGGTTCCAGCAACCATCGCCAGCGTCTGTTTTACATGGTGCAGGAATACCTAGGGGCAAGATTTGACTTGGACACCTTTGCCACCGAAAATCCTCTGGGTTACTGGGTCTTGAGGATGGATCACTGGCCAGAGCTTGCACAGTATGCAATTGAGCTACTGGCCTGTCCTGCATCCAGCGTTCTTTCGGAACGCACATTCAGTGCTGCTGGAGGCGTGGTAACCGATCACAAGGTGCGCCTGTCCACAGACTTGGTCGATTGACTGACCTTCATAAAAATGAATCAGTCTTGGATCACCACCAGCTACCAAGCACCTGATGCTGATGTAACCGAATAATTTTTTTGAAATGTCAGATCCCATCATGCCTATGCTGATGCTGAGTGACTATCCTGCTATGCTGAGTGATTATCCTCTTCCTCGTCAATGATGCTGATAGCTTGTAAGAATATTTTTGGTTCTGGGCGCCGCCACCAGTAGCTAAGGCCCAATTTTTCAGCCCCTGTTTAACGGGGCGTGTAATTACAATTTTTGTTGCAATATTTTGCAAGGAGGGTTCGTTGCTGCGCTCAACTAGAGTATTTGTGAGGGGTTGCAGTGTTGTGGCACCAGCACCAGTGCCTAAGGCCCAATTTTTCAGCCCCTGTTTAACAGGGGCGTGTAATTACAATTTTTGATGCAATACTTCCTGCGCTCCAACTAGAGTATCTGTGAGGGGTTGCAGTGTTGTGGTACCAGCACCAGTGCCTAAGGCCCAATTTTTCAGCCCCTGTTCAACAGGGGCGTGTAATTACAATTTTTGATGCAATATTTTGCAGGAGGGCTCATTCCTGCGCTACAACTAGAGTATCTGTGAGGGGTTGCAGTGTTGTGGCACCAGTGCCTAAGGCCCAATTTTTCTGCCCCTGTTCAACAGGGACATGTAATTACAATTCTTGATCTAATATTTCACAGCAGGGCCCGTTTCTGCGCCCACCAAGAGTAACTGTGAGGACTTACAGTGTTGTGGCACCAGCACCACCACCACCAAAGGCCCAATTTTTCTGCTCCTGTTCAACAGGCGCATATAATTACAATTCTTGATCTAATATTTCACAGCAGGGCCCGTTCCAGCATCCAGATTAAAAAAAACGGGAAGAGAGATCCCCAAAGGTATTCTTCAGAAAAGATACAAACATATTTGGGACTAGTAATCTTTATTAATTATCCACAATGACTGTAACAAAAATAGAAAAAACTCTGATGTTTAAACATATTGAAAATTTAATTACAAATACCCTCCTCCAAAAACATTTAATCTAAAATTAAGACAGGAAAGTCTTAATGGAACACCGGTGTCCACAACAAAACAACCATACACGACAATCATCCATCCCATACACACGAATCAACCCTACTATAAGGTGTTCACTTGAAATTGGCTTGGTTAATCGGTTAGAGCAATGGACAAAATTAAATGGATTTGGAAATAGCCAGCAGTGAACCTTGGTAGAGAGTTCATGAGATCCGTTCAGAAAATTAGATTATTAAATACAATTTAGTTAGTCTTCACTCAGGCATATTAAAGAAAATGCAGTAGAAAGTTCATTTGCAGGTTACTCAGCAGAGAAACACTGGTTTGATGGTTTATCATATGTATGGGTGTGGATCGCAATTAGATTGGTCAAAGATAGCATCGGTCAAGGAAAACAAAACGGTATTAAGGCAATAGGTTTCCCAATACAGCTCACCGTTTTGACGTCTTGTTCCGTGTACTTGCATTCCCTATATGTTTTGAGTTCATACAGGCGATCCAATCACTCAGTGATAAAATCCATAGAACATCAGTATAGAATCATCAATGGGAATTTTTGGCAGAAAATCTTTTCATTTTGTAGATAGATCATAGTCCTTTTCAGACGTTCCTCCCAGTAGATTGTCCTGTATTGGTATCCAGCTCCCACCAAGAGTAACTGTGAGAACTTACAGTGTTGTGGCAACACCACCACCAAAGGCCCAATTTTTCTGCCTCTGTTCAACAGGTGCATGTAATTACAATTCTTGATCTAATATTTCACAGCAGGGCCCGTTTCTGCGCCCACCAAGAGTAACTGCGAGGACTTACTATGTTGTGGCACCAGCAGCACCACCACCACCAAAGGCCCAATTTTTCTGACCCTGTTAAACAGGGGCATGTAATTACAATTCTTGATCTAATATTTCAAAGCAGAGCCTGTTCCTGCGCCCACCAAGAGTAACTGTGAGGGCTTACAGTGTTGTGGCAACACCAACACCTAAGGCCGTAATTTCTGCAGAGTATATAGGGCAGGCCCCTACTTTCAAATATCCAACTTACAAATGACTCCTACTTGCAAATGGAAGGAGACAACAGGAAGTGAGATGAAATCTACCCTTAGGAAGGGAAATTCTCTCCTGTAAGAGTTAATATGGGAAAAAACGTGTCTCCTCTCCACTGATGCTTTATCACCAATCCTTGTTTCACTAAAAACCCCAAATTGTCAAAAAACATTTGTCATTGGGACAGACAGTGAGGTGAAATCTTCTGAAGAGGTGCACAGACAGCAAAACAAATGTTACAGGGGTGATAACCCTTCCCTATGTTTTCCAAAAAGCTTAAAAATAGATTTTTTGGCCGGAGCTACACTTTAAGAATGTACTAGTTCAAAATTACAAACAGATTCTACTTAACAACAAACCTACAGTCCCTGTCTTGTTTGCACCACCTGTATACTGCTGTTCAGAGTATATAGGGCCTGGGGGCCCCACGCCTTTCCTTTTTTTAATTTGGGTGTGGGGATCCACTTAATATCCATACAAACAAGACCCAAAGGGCCTGGTAATGGATGGGGGGGGTTACCCATGCTGTTTGTCTCACTGATTTTCATCCATATTGCCGGGACCCGACATTACATTAAAGCCGCAAGCAGTTTTAAATGACTTTTATTCCTTTAAAAATGTCATTTTGTGCAGGGACTGTTCTAAGCACAAGAAACATGCGCCACTTTACAGGAATACTATAGACAAAAACAAAATAAGTGTAGCGCTATGAGATTATAAAAGAGTCCAATGTAAAAAACATTAAACTGGCAGTTCAAAATATAATTGCCAAAGGAGGGACATCCTTGGGAAAGAGATGAGGAATCTTCAGGAACTAGACACTTCAAATATATAAACCATCTGGAGTGGAGACATGCACAACACCACCAAAAGTGAAGAGGCTTACCAGAGTCGGTGGACCCAACGGGGCATACGCCGAGTAGGGTCAGATAGGCTTAGACACCCCCCAGGTACGATATTTAAAGGAATATTTCACTTTTTTTTTCACTTTAAGCATCATTAAAATAACTGCTCCCGAAAAAACAGCCGTTTTCAAAACTTTTTTTTGCATTGATACATGTCCCCTGGGGCAGGACCCGGGTCCCCAAACCCTTTTTAGGACAATACCATGCAAATTAGCCTTTAAATTTAGCATTTTTGATTTCAAACGTTCGAGTCCCATAGACTTTAATGGAGTTCTAAAGTTTGCGTGAATTTTCAGTCTGTTCGCAGGTTGTGGTGCAAATTGAACCAGGGGGTGTTCGGCTCATCCCTACCCAGCACCTACTCTTCTTCACGCCTGCAAGTACAGTATCTATTGAGTGACCCCAGAGTAGCCTGCAACTAAGCCCCAAAGGTGAGGGGGTCCCTGATGAAACATCAGCCTCCTCTTAGATTCCACTCTCAGAGAAAGCAGCCACACAGAGGAGCAGGGTCCACCTCTCGGCATGTAACACATATGATTTTCTATACACTAACAATATATACCTCTCCAGTTTAAAATCAGTTTTTAGAAGTGTACCATTTCAGTGTTTCTTGTCCTTCTTCTGTCCTCTCACTTAATGAGCACAGGTTTCATACTGAGTGAAAACTTGGCTGGTATTCATGGTAACAGTGAACCATTTAATGATGATATGTAGCACATAAATGAAACAGGGAGATGCCAAAATGTATTTAATGTTTTAATACTAGGGTGTTGCGGCCAAATGTGGAGCTAACGGTGCTATGACTTGATAGGGACAAGTCTGCAGGGGATAACATTTTTATAGTAATACGGTTCTCTAACAAACAGCTCTAACAATAAAAAGAGCATTCCTGACAATACCTGGAGTGCAAACAAACAATTAGTAGAATTTGTGATCAACAAGTAGAAAATGATGACAATACGTGAACATCAAATGGGCAATCATAACAATTTATGGGCAACAAACAGCCAATTGTGACAATATGAAACCAGCAAATGAGCAAAGTGACAATGCGTAGGCACCAAATAGGCAATTATGACAATTCACAGGCAAACAATGGGCAAATGATACAGTATAAGAGCAACAAGCAATGATGTTAACATACAGCCAACAAATGGGCAGTCATGACAATGTGTGTCAATGACAATAACAGTAACAGTAGTGACAATAATGGTGTCCATACCAGTGAGAAAAACTCCAGCTCTGTCTGCCTCTCCTCACTCCCTTCATTTACCTTTATTCCAAGGCAATCCTCATCTTATGGATACATTGTAGTGCTGTATAGAGATGCTTGAGTGCTGCATGTGGCCACCCACAGGACGCATGTTGCCATAGGGAGGAGCAGGAGCAGGAGAGACCACAGTCCAGTGCTACTCTTTTCCTCCCCAGCATCAGCGTGCTACTCCTACTTCTAGCTGACAGGAATAGTGATGCTGCCTTTACTACACCTGTCAACCTATAATGGCAAAGCCAGAGGGAACCCCCAGTGGTTTAGAGACACGTCAGGCAAACTAATAGGTGAGTTTTGGAGATTTTCCAGCTATACTCATATGCACTTCACATCCAAATGTATCAACCATGCACATTTTTTATAGTGAACCTGTTCTAGCAAAAGCCACAAAGTTAAAATACTGTATGCCTGAAGTACTGGTGTACCACATCTATTGATCAATGGGGTCACCGAGTTGGGCTTTGAGAAAGTGGGGGGAATAGAAAAAAGAAAAAATTGGGTCAAGCTAAAAGTCAAAGTATGAGCCAGATTTTGGGGGCTCCCTGGGTGCACAGAGGAAGTGGGAAAGGTCAGAACCTCTGTCAGTATATTATTGCTATCTTTGCCCCATAAGAGAGATCCAAGCTGAATGCACCTGATATCACATTGCTCATCTAGACAAGTTCTTAAATATCTGATAGAGGTTCTAATTATTCCCTACTCTATCCAATTCCAAAATAAATAGTTTTGGCTGAAGTTCCACTTCAAAGTGTTCTCAGGCAACTTGTCAAATATAGTATGATAAGTGAATTCTCTTGGAGGGTGCATAGAGTGTTAGAAAGCAAGTATTTTGTCGAAGCTCTTATTCAAGACACACTGTAATTTTACATACTATTCTACTACAATTCTTCTTGACAAATTATATTAGTTTGCTAATTAGTATCTTAACACCATCAGCTGCTTGTGAAAGATTATCCATAGGATTTCTAGGTTGCAAAGAAATATCACACAGAGCTGTTCTAATTCAGGGAGTAATTTCTAAGTCTGTAAATATGAGATATATAACAACTGTAATTTATGCAAAACCTGTGATAATAGGTAAGTCATCTTTGTGCTTGCTTAAACTACCTGTCATCTGTGGAACTAGAACGCATGGCGCAATTACAGCTAATACATTCTTATGCTCCCATGATTAAGAAAAGATGACCTAAAAGTTTAGGTCTCATTTTAAGAGTCATGGAGTGTTGAGTATAGCCTCACGTATTATACAGTAGTATATAAGTATAAAAGTACCATCATCCAGATTGATATATAAACAAAAAGGGGATATTTTGGGATCCTGTTGCTAGCTGTTTTCCAGTCCATCCGGGTAAGCAGACTTCTTTGTATGAACAATGATTGTAACATTATGCCTTGCAATTATTGTATAATAATTTTTCTGTATGTATGCTTTTAATGTATGGTTTCCTTTTAGACCTCCTATCCTCCTGAAGAAGCAGTTTATACCACGAAACCGGTAGAGGAATTTTCGAGGAATTATTTATACCCCACCCTAACAGAAACTCCACCAGGATACCTGTTGTCAGTTAGTTATGTGTGGTGTATATATTGTCACATATTCATTTTAAAATATTTTTTGTATTTTGTTATAGAATAAAAATTTGGTATTTTACCAGATTAATCTTGTTATTGTACCAGTACCGAGAAAGTCCATTCAATTCCTCTGGGTGTTTTATGTGTATTGGCCAGCCTTGGCAACTGCCCCCACACATTTTAAAACCCCCCCTTTTTGTTTCATTTTAAGAATCGTTGGAAGTGAGTGGGTATTAAAATGGAACCAAATCCAAAGAGCATGTGCCTTCAGGTACTTGTTTGCATCCCGAGTAATCTGTTATGCATAGGTGTGCGCAGCCTAATGCATTAGGGTGTGCACCCTTAAGCTCAAACACACATGCATGTGTATGTATCTACATATATATGACTCCGGCACATTGATCTCCCTGCTGGCACAGTGAAAGAGAAAAGGATAAACACTTCTCTTATGGCAGAGCCGGTAAGAGGGAGATCTTTCCCATGTTCCTGTTGCTACACAGAACGATAACACTAATGCGCATGGGGGAATTAGGGTGTGCCTGGGCACACCCGGTACACCCTGTGCGCATGCCTATGCTGTTATGCACATATCAAGCACAGCTTCCAATATCATCACCTGACCTGCCTCCTCCCATCATTTCCCCTTCTTTAGATCACAATGTGATCTCCCAGCTGAGTATACATGAATGCTCTGAAGATAAACTAAAGATACAAGTAGTCAAACTCAAAAGCTGCCAAATAATAAAAATTGTAGATTTGCAATAGGAAAACAAAATAAAGTAGATGTTTAAGAATTGTTTGTGAAAAAAAAAACTGAATAAAAAAAAATTAAAAAGTTGTTGTAAAGTCTTAAGGGTAAAATGATCCATATGAATGATTGTTTTGCTTTGTATCTTTCAAGGTTACTTTACAATAAAGCAAGGAAGCATAAAAACCTATGTAGTATGTTAATGTGCTTTACTAAATAAAAATGCTGTACCTAAAAACTACTTACAATTTTAAGAAAACAATACATGACATACAGAGTATCAAAAAAATGCATTCAATATACACATGCACAGGCTATCTATCCTTCTTAGCAAGTAAGCATGGAAAATGTATGCGATAGGATACACTAAACAGTTACTTAACTTGGGTTATAGATTTAGTGTCATCCCCAGGTAAAGATCCCTCCTTGCACAGACTTTGGTCTTATGGAATCTCCTTTCCTTCCTGACTAAAACCATTTTGGGTCCTTTACCTTGGGAGTTCATAGTTCTCTTAGATGTCTTTTGTAGTGAGATTAGGTAAACAAATTAGAAATTTTAGTTTGATATGGACTTAAAATGTCTACAGAAATCAAAGAACTGGGTGAGCCATAGTGATAGTACTTAGCTTCATGGAGACAATAATGTTGTGTCACAGAATTAAAATTGTATGGGTTCAGATTTTTTCACAGTGTGGCAGAGTGCACCCAGCTAAAAGTGACCTAAAGGTTCATGCAGATGTACAGATTTAACCACTGAACTTGCATTTATTTTAGAAATTGCAGAAATATCTTGATGCTCCTGATGACAATAGGGTATGTTCCAACCACATTATTTGACTGTTGCAATTGGTGCTTGTTTCTAATTACATTGCTTATATTATCAAAGACAGCATGGAGTGATTAACGTAAAACATCGTACTAATGCCCGGTACACACGACCGGTTTTCACGTCTGAATAAACTTTGAAGGTTTTTCTGACGGAATTCCACTGAAGCTATCTTGCGTACACACGATCACACCAAATTCCGACTGTCAAGAACGCAGTGGCGTACAACACGTACGACGGGACTAGAAAAAGGAAGTTCAATAGCCAGTAGCCAATAGCTTCCGTTTCATACTTGCTTCAGAGCATGCGCCGTTTTTGGTACGTCGGAACAGCATACAGACGAGCGGTTTTCCCGATAGGAATTAGTTCAGTCGAAAAAATATAGAGCATGTTCTCTTTCTAGGTCCATCAGAATTTTTGACGTAAAAAGTCAGATGGGGCATACACACGATCGGAATATACGATGAAAAGCTCCCGTCTGACTTTTTCTGTCGGACATTCCGCTCGTGTGTACACGGCATAAGAGAAATATGGGGTTTTCATGGTTAAAATACTAGCTGTCTGGCTGTTATGCTCAGCCATTGTCTTCACTATTTCTTGTATCAGTGACAAATATTTAGATCCTAAAAATAAGATAATGCCCCTTTCACACGAGCGCTCCAATCAGTTCCGCCTGTCAGTTTTTCAAGCAGACCTGATCGGACACGCCATTCACCTCTATGGAGCGGCAGATGTCAGCGGTGACATGTCCACTGACATCCGCCGGTATCTGATCTGATCCTGTCCGTGAAATCCAGTTGGATGGATACCCTATTTTCCATCCGTCTGGAGGATCGGATGAAAACAGACAGGTGGTCTGTTTTTATCCATAGAGGAGAGCGGGGCTCTGACAGGTCCGCCTCAGCACAGTGAGCGGAGACAGACCTGTCATCCGCCTGCTCAGCGGCGATCAACGGATCGACCCCCCCCGCTGAGCAAAACAGAGTCCGCTGGGCAGAAAGCCCGTGTAAAAGGCCCCTAAACATCATAGATTGCTATCTGCTTACTTGTTCTGGGTCAAAGACTAAAATTATTATGAAGTGTCAACATGGCAGCCAGGTAACTAACATTTGCACGTTAAGTTAGCAATGGCAGCCTCCCAAGATTTTGTTAAGCTTACATAGAAAAGGCAAGTATGTAACAGAAGTCTGCAAAGGTTCTGTACTGCTAGAAACTTAGATGCCATCCAGTTCTCTGAATTAAAAGAATGCTGTAAACAATGGGTGTTTAAAATGTCCAGTGTGTATTGGATTTTCCATTGCAGAGGAGCTTTTCCCCACATTCTGTGCTTTATGTCATGAGGCATAAACAGGCTGTAGTGCTGTGTTATTGGACATGTGTCCATGTTCTTGGTACAGTAACCAAAATAAATGATTTTACACCAGGGATTCAGTATAAATAACAAGTACACATACGTGGTGTGTATTCTTGAAATGTACCTGTACTAGTTTACATTTCCCTTTCACGGTAACCAAACGAGTGTAAAGGTCTCAGCAAGTCTTTTAAAAAAAATCTAAAAAGCAAATGGGTTACATTTTAAAAAGTAAATTTTAGATGTATTGTGGATGCATAAAATCCCTCATTATTTAGCAAAGAGGGGATGTATAGAGGTAAGGAAGGTGGGTGCAAAGATGAGCAGGGGAGGCAGGTAGAGTTAAAGGGGGGGAGGGTTGGTTTGGAGAGGATGGGGGAGGTTTGGGGTGCAGAGGTTAGCAGGGGTTTTAGGATGCATGACAGGGTGGATAAAGATGTAGGTCACGTGTAGGGCTAAATGTCTCAGTTACACTGGTGATCAGTGTAACTCTTCTCATTACATTAGGGCTTGGTGTAGAATCCTTTTCAGCAATGCCATAGATCACACCCTCCCCTGCCTGCAGCACTACCACTGATCCCAGGAGTCCTAGTATCCCTATGAGTTCTCTGTCTATTGATGGGTCCCCTCACCTCCCCAGTCCATGGTGTGCAGGCAGTGAGGAGATGATGTGCTGTAACCTCTAGCAACCAATCAGTGAACAGTAATGATGTGCAGTAATCTCTAGCAACCAATCAATACGCAGAAATCATGTGCTGTAACCATGTTACAAATACAGTAGACAATGTCCACATTTTAATGCACAAATCACTTTTTAAAGGTGGTTGTAAATCTGTGATGTGGCCTATCTCATATAATTTTCCTGTAGTGATACTCCACTACACTTTTACTGTGTATTACAATATTAGGCATTATACACTCTGGTTGGTAATAATTATTGTTATGCTTTTCATAGCCTGTCCTCTATCCACTGTCACCAGCACATAGTACAGCAGAGTGTAGGAAGATGGCTGTCCCATGGCTATAGACCAGCCTTTCTCAACCAGTGTGCCTGTATGTGTGTTTGTACGTGTGTGTGTGTGCATGTGTCTGTATGTGTGTGTGTGTGTGCATGTTTCTGTATGTGTGTGTGCATGTGTCTGTCTGTATGTGTGTGTGTCTGTATGTGTGTTTGTACATGTGTGTGTGTGCATGTGTCTGTATGTGTGTCTGTATGTGTGTGTGCATGTGTCTGCATGTGTGTGTGCACGTGTCTGCATGTGTGTGTGCACGTGTCTGCATGTGCGTATGTACAAGTGTCTGTATGTATGTGTCTGTATGCACGTGTATGTGTCTGTAAATGTGTGTGTGCACGTGTCTGCATGTGCGTATGTACAAGTGTCTGTATGTATGTGTCTGCATGTGTGTGTGCACGTGTCTGCATGTGCGTATGTACAAGTGTCTGTATGTATGTGTCTGTATGCGTGTGTGCACGTGTATGTGTCTGTAAATGTGTGTGTGCGTATGTTACTTTTAATCCTGACACCCCCCCCATTCCTGTACCATCAGAACTGCTTTTGTAGGTCTTGTTTGTGATAGCAGCAAGGACTGCTTCTCCTCTGAAAAGCAACCTATGCGCAGATCGCTTTCCAGAGGCATTTGACAGGCGGTAAAGAGGCATTGTGTTGCCTCCTCACCACCTGTTTTAATGCAGCATCACTACACCGCAACCGTGCAATGTACACAGTTGCAGGGTAGTTGCAGTTCAGCCCCATTCACCCTGGGTATACCTCCAGCTGCAGCCACAGCATGTGTACACCCCCAGCTGTTGTCTCTGCAGCTAAAGTGGAAGAATTTGGGGGTGGTAAAAACAGCTTAACCATGTGCTTTTACCACCCCTCCAACCCGACATGTGAACAAGCCCTTGGTTCACATCTGTGTTGCTGCGTGCTGCGTGTAGTGCAGCCCATTCATTTCAATGGGCTTCCCTAACCACAAAAATTCAGGCAAGGAAATCCCGACCTTTTTTTTTTTTTAAATTGCACTGCACCAAAAGCACCCCACATTTTCCAATGTGTAAGGTACCATTAAGATTTAATGGTACCCCTAAAGAGCAGAGCATTTGTCTGTGTGTCAGGAACGAGTGCGATTTTGCGCATGTTCCGCGACACACAGTAACGTGAACTAAGCCTTGGACTGGGGTGCCTCAAGACTGAAAATACTTTTTAAGGGTGCCCCGACTGGAAAAAGGTTGAGAAACACTGCTATAGACCACTGTTGATCCAGGGCTACAGGTTGGAAGAGACTGAGCTTAAATTGATATTGATTAAACTTAAGGCAATTGATAGCGGAACTTCAGTAATTTTTTCATCTTTTTTCTATTAAATCTTCTGCCCTTGTTGTTTTACCCTTATAGGGCGTACACACGGTCGGACTTTGTTCGGACATTCCGACAAAAAAATCCTAGGATTTTTTCCGACGGATGTTGGCTCAAACTTGTTTTGTCTACACACGGTCGCACAAAGTTGTCGGAAAATCCGATCGTTCTAAACGCGGTGACGTAAAACACGTACGTCGGGACTATAAACGGGGCAGTGGCCAATAGCTTTCATCTCTTTATTTATTCTGAGCATGCGTGGCACTTTGTCCGTCGGATTTGTGTACACACGATCGGAATTTCCGACAACAGATTTTGTTGTCGGAAAATTTTATCTCCTGCTCTCCAACTTTGTGTGTCGGAAAATCCGATGGAAAATGTCCGATGGAGCCCACACACGGTCGGAATTTCCGACAACACGCTTCGATCGGACATTGTCCATCGGAAAATCCGACCGTGTGTACGGGGCATAAGATATTTTTCTGCCAGTAAATGCCTTATACAGCCACTTCCTGTTTCTTGTCCGGAAAAAAGCCTAGGCTAATGACATCATGCACAGCTCTCTCGCTCTCACTCTTGTGAGAGTTTGCCAGGAAGGGAGGGGGGTTGAGTCCTAAGAGGGCCAATGAGAGCTGCAGAGCTAGAAGTGAGCCTCTGTGTGTCTGTGCAAATACAGGAAGTGAAAAGGCAGCAGCTTCAGCTGCCCACAGTTAAAATGGTTGCGGCCAGGCTCAGTAGAGGGAGATTTCTGCAGCATATTTGGCAAGTACAGAATCACAGTATATATAAAATAATATGCAAAGTGGAGGGAAGCTTCAGAATGGAATTGTTTTTATTACAAATTATGTGAGCAGACTGCAGTTCCTCTTTAAGCTTGCTCTTAAATAGGAAGCAGTGTTCATCTTTACAGGAGGAAGAAGAATCTGCAGGTACAATGTGTAACTATAACTAGCTGTTCCAGATGCAAAAAATATGTTCTTTCTTTTTGGGTGTATAGTGCATATATATATATATATATATATATATATATATATATATATATATATATATATATATATATATATATATATATATATATTCACAGTATCTCACATAGTGTAGGACCCACTAATCATGGGGTACTTTGTCGCAGTAAGTGGGCTTAGCACCATATAGCAATATGGTGTGACCAAATCCCCATATTTTTTGATAATTTTTTTTGAAAATGTTTAGGTGTTTTTAAACTAGCCTTGCTGGAGGTAAATGTCTTTTTTTGCATGTGTGAGCTGTAATATTTTCTTCTACTGTATGGTCTTATGGCTGCACCATCTTTAACCACTTAACAACCGGCCCATAGCCGAATGATGGCAGCAGGGGGGTTGCTTAACTCTGGGAGCACATACTTTGACGTCCTCCCAGAATTCCCCTTTTGCGCGCCCTGGGGCGCGCACCCGAACACATCCGTGACCGCAGGGTCCAGAGGACCCAGCGCATCACGGATCCAGGTAAATGCCCACTGATCATGGCCGTTTACCATGTGATCGCTCCACATGTAAACACACCGGCGTCATCTCATGACGCCGGTTCCTCGCCTCCCTTCTCTGTACCGATCGGTACACTGTGAGCGGAGAGGGGGATGGATGGATGGATGGCAGCAGCGCTGTGGGCTGGATGTGTAGTGCCCACAGCGCTGCTCAGTGACATCCAGCCATCCATCCATCCATGCTCAGCCATCCCTAATGCTCTGCAATGCCCTGCACTACTCTGCAATGCCCTGCAATACTCTGCAATGCCCTGCAATGCCCCAGAATACCGTGCAATACTCTGCAATGCCCCAGAATACTGTGCAATACTCTGCAATGCCCCAGAATACTGTGCAATACTCTGCCATGCCCCACAATACTGTGCAATGCCCCACAACACTGTGAAATACCCCGCAACACTGTGCAATACCCTGAAATACTCTGCAATACCCCGCAATACTGTGCAATACTCTGCAATACCCCACAACACTATGCAATACTCTGCATTACCCCGCAATACTCTGCAATACCCCGCAATACCCAGCAATACCCCTCAATACCCCGCAATACCCAGCAGTACTCTGCAATACCCCGCAATACTCTGCCATACCCAGCCATACTCTGCAATACTCGGTGATACCCAGCCATACCCAGTCATACTCGGCGATACCCTGCCATACTCTGCAATACCCCGCCATACTCTGCAATACCCCGCCATACTCTGCAATACCCCGCAATACCCAGCCATACCCTGCCATACCCCGCCATGCTCAGCCATACCCATCCATACTCGGCCATACTCGGCCATACTCGGCCTCTGTATGTGGCCAGGCTGTGGAAGTCTCACACATGTGATATCGCCGTACTCAGGAGTAGTAGGAGAATCTATTTTGGGGTGTCATTTTTGGTATGTACATGCTATGTGTTAGAAATATTGTATAAATGGACAACTTTGTGTTAAAAAAAAAAATGCGTTTTAACCACTTCCCACCCGCCGGCTGTCATACGACGTCCTTGATTTGTGCGGGGATATCTGAATGATGGGTGCAGCTACAGGCATCATTCAGATATCAACTTTTTTAGCCGGCAATTCCCTACACCATAAGAATGATCATAGTGGCTGTTCCACTGCTTGATTGTTCTTACGGGAGGCGAGAGGGGACGTCCCTCCCTTCTGCCGCCCTCCGGTGCTTCTACCGACTCACTGCTACGATCAAAGCCAGGATCTTTTTTTTTTTTTTTTTTTTTATTTCAGGCTTCCCAGCCTAGAGGTGAGATGTGGGGTCTTATTGACCCCATATCTCACTGTAAAGAGGACCTGTCATGCCATATTCCTATTACAAGGGATGTTTACATTCAAAATAAATAAAGTAACAATAAAAAAAAAAAAAAAAAAATTCTAAAGTGCCCCTTTCCCTGTGTGCTCGCATGCAGTAGCAAACGCATATGTAAGTCCCGCCCACATATGAAAACAGTGTTCAAACCACACATGTGAGGTATCGCTGCGATCGGTAGAGTGAGAGCAATAATTTTGGCCCTAGACCTCCTCTGTAACTCAAAACATGTAACCAGTAAAAAAATTTAAAGCGTTGCCTATGGGGATTTTTGAGTAGCAAAGTTTGGCGCCATTCCACAAGCACATGCAATTTTGAAAGGTGACATTTTGGGTATCTATTTACTCGGTGTAACTTCATCTTTCACATTATGCAAAAACATTGGGCTAACTTTACTGTTTTGTTTTTTTTTTTAAAGCACAAAACTGTTTTCTTTCCAAAAAAAAGCGTTCAAAAAATTGCTGCGCAAATACCGTGCGAGATAAAAAGTTGCAATGACCGCCATTGTATTCTCTGGGGTCTTTGCTAAAAAAAATATATAATATTTTGGGGCTATATGTAATTTTCTAGCTAATAAATAATGATTTTTACATGTAGGAGAGAAATGTCAGAATTGGCCTGGGTGCTCCAGAACGCCTGAAGGTGCTCCCTGCATGGTTGTCCTCTGTATGTGGCCACGCTGTGTAAAAGTCTCACACATGTGGTATCCTCATACTCGGGAGTAATAGCAGAATGTGTTTTGGGGTGTAATTTGTGGTATGCATATGCGGTGTGTGAGAAATAACCTGCTAATATGACAATTTTGTAAAAAAAAAAAAAAAGTAAAAAAAAAACTTGATTTTGCAAAGAATTGTGGGAAAAAATTACAACTTCAAAAAACTCGCCATGCATCTTTCTAAATACCTTGGAATGTCTTCTTTCCAAAAAGGGGTCATTTGGTTTTTTTTTGTACTTTTCTGGCATGTTAGGGTCTCAAGAAATTAGATAGGCCATCAGTAATTCAGGTGTGATCAATTTTCAGATATTGGCACCATAGCTTGTGGATTCTATAACTTTCACAAAGACCAAATAATATCCACCGATTTGGGTTATTTTTACCAAAGATATGTAGCGGTATAAATTTTGGCCAAAATATATGAAGAAAAATTACTAAATAGCAAAATTTTATAACAGAAATGAAGAAAAATGCATTTTTTTTACAGATTTTTCAGTCTTTTTTCTTTTATAACGCAAAAAATAAAGGTGATTAAATACCACCAAAAGAAAGTTCTATTTATGTGAAAAAAAGCGACAAAAATTTCATATAGATACAGTGTTGCATGACTGAGTAATTGTCATTCAAAATGTGAGAGCACCAAAAGCTGAAAATTGGTCTGGTTATTAAAGGGGTTTAAGTGCCCAGTGGTCAAGTGGTTAATGCATCTTTTAGGGAGTACCCCCCAAATATCTTGTTTGTATATTGTATGGATTTTGACCAAATCCCTCATCAAGTACCTCTCATTAGTGTCCACTTGTGTCATGGGTGGAGACCTCAAGATTCTCCCATTTAGAAGAGTGTATTCCTCTCATGGTTCAGAGAAGCAGGATCTCCCAGTCTATGGATAGTGTAGGACCCACTAATCATGGGGTGCTTTGTCACAGTAAGTGGGCTTAGCACCATATAGCAATATGGTGTGACCAAATCCCCATATTTTTTGATAATGTTTTTTTGAAAATGTTTAGGTGTTTTTAAACTAGCCTTGCTGGAGGTAAATGTCTTTTTTGCATGTGTGAGCTGTAATATTTTCTTCTACTGTATGGTCTTATGGCTGCATCATCTTTATTGCATCTTTTAGGGTGTGCCCCCAAATATCTTGTTAGCACTGAAGAAATGACACTTTGCTACAATGTAAAGTAGTGAGTTTACAGCTTTTATAACAGTGTAAATATACTGTCCCCTCAAAATAACTTAACAAACAGCCATTGATGTCTAAACCTCTGGCAACAAAAGTGAGTACACCCCTAAGTGAAAATGTCCAAATTGGGCCCAAAGTGTCAATATTTTGCGTGGCCACCATTATTTTCCAGCGCTGCCTTAGGCCCCTTTCACACATGCGGACCGTATGTCCGTATTTCATCCATCCGTTTTCGGATGAAATACGGACATACATGCATCCCTATGGGATAGCGGGTGTCAGCGGATGTACATCCGCTAACACCCGATGTTGTCCGGCTCCGCTCTTGTCCGATTCTGCGGACGGAAGAAAATCCTATTTTTCTATCCGTCTGCAGAGCGGATCGGAGGAACACGGACAGACGGTCCGTGTTCCTCCGATCCCCCATAGGGGAGAGCGGAGATCTGACAGGGCGGTCCCTGCACAGTGTGCGGGTCCCGCCCTGTCATCTGCCTGCTCAGCTGGGGAAAACGGAGCGATCTCCGCTGAGCATCGGATGAACACGGGGCGGATCAACACGGATCCGTCCCGTGTGAAAGGGGCCTTAATCCTCTTGGGCATGGAGTTCATCAGAGCTTCCCAGATTGCCACTGGAGTCCTCTGATGACATCACAGAGCTGGTGGATGTTAGAGACCTTGCGCTCCTCCACCTTCCATTTGAGGATGCCCCACAGATGCTCAGTAGAGTTAGGTCTGGAGACATGCTTGGCCAGTCCATCACCTTTACCCTCAGCTTCTTTAGCAAGTCAGTGGTCGTCTTGGAGGTGTGTTTGGGGTCGTTATCATGTTGGAATACTGCTCTGAGGCCCAGTCCCCGAAGGGAGGGGATAATGCTCTGCTTCAGAGTACAGTACATGTTGGCATACATGGTTTCCTCAATGAACTGTAGCTCCCCAGTGCTGGCAGCACTCATGCAGCCTCAGATCATGACACTCCCACCACCATGCTTGACTGTAGGGAAGACACACTTGTCTTTGTACCCCTCACCTGGTTGCCGCCACACATGCTTGACACCATTTGAACCAAATAAGTTATCTTGGTCTCATCAGACTAAGGACATGGTTCCAGTAATCGGTGTCCTTAGTCTGCTTGTCTTCAGCAAACTGTTTGCGGGCTTTCTTGTGCATCATCTTTAGAAGAGGCTTCCTTCCCGGACGACAGCCATGCAGACCAATTTGATGCAGTGTGTGGTGTATGGTCTGAGTACTGACAGGCTGACCCCCCCCACCTTCTCAACCTCTGCAGCAATGCTGGCAGCACTCATATGTCTATTTCCCAAAGACAACCTCTGGATATGACGCTGAGCATGTGCACTCAACTGCTTTGGTAGACCATGGCAAGGCCTGTTCTGAGTGGAACCTGTCCTGTTAAACTGCTGTATGGTCTTGGTCACAGTGCTGCAGCTCAGTTTCAGGGTCTTGGCAAACTTCTTCTAGCCTAGGAGATCTTTATGTAGAGCAACAATTCTTTTTTTCAGATCCTCAGAGAGTTCTTTGCCATGAGGTGCCATGTTGAACATCCAGTGACCAGTATGAGAGAGTGAGAGCAATAACACCAAATTTAACACACCTGCCCCCCATTCACACCTGAGACCTTGTAACACTAATGAGTCACATGACACCGGGGAGGGAAAGTGGCTAATTGGGCCCAATTTGGACATTTTCACTTAGGGGTGTACTCACTTTTGTTGCCAGCAGTTTAGACATTAATGGCTGTGTGTTGAGTTCTTTTGAGGGGACAGTAAATTTACACTTTTATACAAGCTGTACTCACTACTTTACATTGTAGCAAAGTGTCATTTCTTCAGTGTTGTCACATGGAAAGATATAATAAAATATTTACAAAAATGTGAGGGGTGTACTCACTTTTGTGAGATACTGGGGCTGATTTACGAAGCATTTGCGCCATGACTTGTGGTGCACGCCGATGCGCAAATGACATTTTCGTATTTACAAAGCATTTGTGCCAGGAACACAGCGCGATCCCCCATTTACTATACTCTTCCCGGCGCACGGGAAGAGGTGATCTGTACGCCACTATAGACCTGGTGCACGGCATCTTTAACTTTCACTTCTCTGAACAAGCCGGCAGCGCCGGAAAATACATTTACAGTAAACTGCGGGAGGTGAATTTATACACTGCGCATGCTCAAACGGCACTTGCGCTTATTCAAATACTCTGGTTCACTGTGCCGGCAAAATATTAGTAAATGTCAGGCAACGTAAAAGCATTTGCATAGGTTGAACGGGCGCACCTCTAGACTTTTTTGTTTTTTAACGCTGGTTCACTTAGTGCGGCTCTAATGAAATGTCGGTCCGGCAATACACATAAAAGTTCATTGATAAAAACAGCATTAAGAAAACAAACAAAATTCAGAAAAAAAATGCGTAGGGTTCCCCCGAAATTCAATACCAGGCCCTTCTGGTCTGGTATGGATATTAAGGGGAACCCCATGCCAAAAAAAAAATGGCGTGCGGGCCCCCTAAAAATCCATACCAGGCCCTTCAGGCCTGGTATGGATTTTAAGGGGAACCCCGCGCCAAAATTAAAAAAACAAATTGGCGTGGGGTCCCCCTAAAAATCCATACCAGACCCTTATCCGAGCACGCAACCTGGCAGGCTGCAGGAAAAGAGGGGGGGACAAGAGAGCGCCCCCCTCCTGAACCGTACCAGGCCACATGCCCTCAACATTGGGAGGGTGCTTTGGGGTAGCCCCCCAAAACACCTTGTCCCCATGTTGATGAGGACAAGGGCCTCATCCCCACAACCCTTGGCCGGTGGTTGTGGGGGTCTGTGGGCAGGGGGCTTATCGGAATCTGGAAGCCCCCTTTAACAAGGGGACCCCCAGATCCTGGCCCTCCCCCCTGTGTGAAATGGTAAGGGAGTACCCCTACCATTTCCCCAAAAAACTGTCAAAAATGTTAAAAATGACAAGAGATAGTTTTTGACAATTCCTTTATTTAAATGTTGTTATAATCTTAATATCTAAATTTTAATTGGCTTTATTAATAAGAATATGCATTTTCCATATTTGTGTGAATGGTAGGACTTTGAGCTAGTGATATTCAAATGGCCATTCATTGACTGAAAATGCAGGTCAAGACCCTGTCAGAATTTGATGGATTTTGTAAATAATATATGTATGTGTCTTCCTATGTAACCGATACTTTGTTTGATTTATGCGTTTATGTTTTAAGAGGTCTGATGTTTAGTCTGATTTAGCCTCTCACATATATCTGGTTTCATGTTTAAAAGGTTTGGTTCAGTTAAAAACAGATGTTGCTCTTTGTTAGCCCCCGCTTTTAAGGCGGAGAAAAGGGGAGTGCATGGGAGGGATTTGTCTTTGGGCGCGAATTTGAAAGACTGAGTTCATATAGACACAAGGGTTCCAGTCTTCTCGGGGTGTTACATTTCCTGCCTCCAAGCCAGACACATCTACTTTTTACACACATCTTCCTCCCAAGACAAACAGCTTTCCAAGCTACCTATTCAAGCCAGGACACAAGAGGTTAATCGGCCATTTTTAATAGGCCATGACAAAAGGGAAGCACATGTCTAATGATTTTAAGGACTTTTTCAGATCTTCGAAACAAATGAACTATATTTGAACATTTTTTGCATATATGAAACAACACTAATTCTGAATATGAATGTACTATTTTTGTAAGTATTTTCCAAGTTTATGTGTGTACAATAAAACACACGGTTTTGATTTAACCACTTGCCGACCGCCGCACGACTATATACGTCGACAGAGCGGCACGGGCAGGCAAAAGGACGTGTATGTACGTCCTTGCCTGCCCGCGGGTGGGGGGTCCGATCGGACCCCCCCCCGGTGCCTGCGGCGGTCGGCAAATCTTCCCCGGCGATCGGAGGTGAGGGGGAGGCCATCCATTCGTGGCCCCCCCCTCGCGATCGCTCTCAGCCAATGGGATCATTTCCCTGCCTCTGTATTGTACACAGAGGCAGAGGAAATGATGTCATCTCTCCTCGGCTCGGTATTTTCCGTTCCGGGCCGAGGAGAGAAGACTGCAATGTGAGTGCACCAACACACTACACACAGTAGAACATGCCAGGCACACAAAACACCCCGATCCCCCCCCCGATCGCCCCCCGATCCCCCCCCAATCACCCCCCCCCCCTGTCACAAACTGACACCAAGCAGGTTTTTTTTTTTTTTTTTTTTTTTTTTTCTGATTACTGTATTGGTGTCAGTTTGTGACAGTTACAGTGTCAGGGCAGTGAGTGTTAGGCCCCCTGTAGGTCTAGGGTACCCCCCTAACCCCCCCTAATAAAGTTTTAACCCCTTGATCACCCCCTGTCACCAGTGTCGCTAAGCGATCATTTTTCTGATCGCTGTATTAGTGTCGCTGGTGATGCTAGTTAGTGAGGTAAATATTTAGGTTCGCCGTCAGCGTTTTATAGCGACAGGGACCCCCATATACTATCTAATAAATGTTTTAACCCCTTGATTGCCCCCTAGTTAACCCTTTCACCACTGATCACTGTATAACCGTTACGGGTGACGCTGGTTAGTTTGTTTATTTTTTATAATGTCAGGGCACCCGCCGTTTATTACCGAATAAAGATTTAGCCCCCTGATCGCCCGGCGGTGATATGCGTCGCCCCAGGCAGCGTCAGATAAGCGCCAGTACCGCTAACACCCACGCACGCAGCATACGCCTCCCTTAGTGGTATAGTATCTGAACGGATCAATATCTGATCCGATCAGATCTATACTAGCGTCCCCAGCAGTTTAGGGTTCCCAAAAACACAGTGTTAGCGGGATCAGCCCAGATACCTGCTAGCACCTGCGTTTTGCCCCTCCGCCCGGCCCAGCCCAGCCCACCCAAGTGCAGTATCGATCGATCACTGTCACTTACAAAACACTAAATGCATAACTGCAGCGTTCGCAGAGTCAGGCCTGATCCCTGCGATCGTTAACAGTTTTTTTGGTAGCGTTTTGGTGAACTGGCAAGCGCCAGCGGCCTAGTACACCCCGGTCGTAGTCAAACCAGCACTGCAGTAACACTTGGTGACGTGGCGAGTCCCATAAGTGCAGTTCAAGCTGGTGAGGTGGCAAGCACAAGTAGTGTCCCGCTGCCACCAAGAAGACAAACACAGGCCCGTCATGCCCATAGTGCCCTTCCTGGTGCATTCGCCAATCCTAATTGGGAACCCACCACTTCTGCAGCGCCCGTACTTCCCCCATTCACATCCCCAACCAAATGCAGTCGGCTGCATGAGAGGCATTTTTATGTCCTCCCGAGTACCCCTACCCAACGAACCCCCCCAAAAAAGATGTTGTGTCTGCAGCAAGCGCGGATATAGGCGTGACACCCGCTATTATTGTCCCTCCTGTCCTGACAATCCTGGTCTTTGCATTGGTGAATGTTTTGAACGCTACCATACACTAGTTGAGTATTAGCGTAGGGTACAGCATTCCACAGACTAGGCACACTTTCACAGGGTCTCCCAAGATGCCATCGCATTTTGAGAGACCCGAACCTGGAACCGGTTACAGTTATAAAAGTTAGTTACAAAAAAAGTGTAAAAAAAAAAAAAAAAAAAAAAACACAAACAAAAATATAAAATAAAAAATAATAGTTGTCGTTTTATTGTTCTCTCTCTCTTTATTCTCTCTCTATTGTTCTGCTCTTTTTTACTGTATTCTATTCTGCAATGTTTTATTGTTATTATGTTTTATCATGTTTGTTTTTCAGGTATGTAATTATTTATACTTTACCGTTTACTGTGCTTTATTGTTAACCATTTTTTTGTCTTCAGGTACAGCATTCACGACTTTGAGTGGTTATACCAGAATGATGCTTGCAGGTTTAGGTATCATCTTGGTATCATTCTTTTCAGCCAGCGGTCGGCTTTCATGTAGAAGCAATCCTAGCGGCTAATTAGCCTCTAGACTGCTTTTACAAGCAGTGGGAGAGAATGCCCCCCCCCCCACCGTCTTCCGTGTTTTTCTCTGGCTCTCCTGTCTCAACAGGGAACCTGAGAATGCAGCCGGTGATTCAGCCAGCTGACCATAGAGCTGATCAGAGACCAGAGTGGCTCCAAACATCTCTATGGCCTAAGAAACCGGAAGCTACGAGCATTTTATGACTTAGATTTCGCCGGATGTAAATAGCGCCATTGGGAAATTGGGAAAGCATTTTATCATACCTATCTTGGTGTGGTCAGATGCTTTGAGGGCAGAGGAGAAATCTAGGGTCTAATAGACCCCAATTTTTTCAAAAAAGAGTACCTGTCACTACCTATTGCTATCATAGGGGATATTTACATTCCCTGAGATAACAATAAAAATGATTAAAAAAAAAAAAAAATGAAAGGAACAGTTTTAAAATAAGATAAAAAAGCAAAAAAATAATAAAGAAAAAAAAAAAAAAAAAAAAAAGCACCCCTGTCCCCCCTGCTCTCGCGCTAAGGCGAACGCAAGCGTCGGTCTGGCATCAAATGTAAACAGCAATTGCACCATGCATGTGAGGTATCACCGCGACGGTCAGATCGAGGGCAGTAATTTTAGCAGTAGACCTCCTCTGTAAATCTAAAGTGGTAACCTGTAAAGGCTTTTAAAGGCTTTTAAAAATGTATTTATTTTGTTGTCACTGCACGTTTGTGCGCAATTGTAAAGCATGTCATGTTTGGTATCCATGTACTCGGCCTAAGATCATCTTTTTTATTTCATCAAACATTTGGGCAATATAGTGTGTTTTAGTGCATTAAAATGTAAAAAAGTGTGTTTTTTCCCCAAAAAATGCGTTTGAAAAATCGCTGCGCAAATACTGTGTGAAAAAAAAAATTAAACACCCACCATTTTAATCTGTAGGGCATTTGCTTTAAAAAAATATATAATGTGTGGGGGTTCAAAGTAATTTTCTTGCAAAAAAAAATAATTTTTTCATGTAATCAAAAAGTGTCAGAAAGGGCTTTGTCTTCAAGTGGTTAGAAGAGTGGATGATGTGTGACATAAGCTTCTAAATGTTGTGCATAAAATGCCAGGACAGTTCAAACCCCCCCCAAATGACCCCATTTTGGAAAGTAGACACCCCAAGCTATTTGCTGAGAGGCATGTCGAGTCCATGGAATATTTTATATTGTGACACAAGTTGCGGGAAAGAGACAAATTATTATTATTTTTTTTTTTTTTTTGCACAAAGTTGTCACTAAATGATATATTGCTCAAACATGCAATGGGAATATGTGAAATTACACCCCAAAATACATTCTGTTGCTTCTCCTGAGTACGGGGATACCACATGTGTGAGACTTTTTGGGAGCCTAGCCACGTATGGGACCCCGAAAACCAAGCACCGCCTTCAGGCTTTCTAAGGGCGTAAATTTTTGATTTCACTCTTCACTGCCTATCACAGTCTCGGAGGCCATGGAATGCCCAGGTGGCACAAACCCCCCCCAAATGACCCCATTTTGGAAAGTAGACACCCCAAGCTATTTGCTGAGAGGTATAGTGAGTATTTTGCAGACCTCACTTTTTGTCACAAAGTTTTGAAAATTAAAAAAAGAAAAAAAAAATTTTTTTTTTTGTCTTTCTTCATTTTCAAAAACAAATGAGAGCTGCAAAATACTCACCATGCCTCTCAGCAAATAGCTTGGGGTGTCTACTTTCCAAAATGGGGTCATTTGGGGGAGGTTTGTGCCACCTGGGCATTCCATGGCCTCCGAAACTGTGATAGGCAGTGAAGAGTGAAATCAAAAATGTACACCCTTAGAAATCCTGAAGGCGGTGATTGGTTTTCGGGGTCCCGTACGCGGCTAGGCTCCTAAAAAGTCCCACACATGTGGTATCCCCGTACTCAAGAGAAGCAGCAGAATGTATTTTGGGGTGCAATTCCACATATGCCCATGACCTGTGTGAGCAATATATCATTTAGTGACAACTTTGTGCAAAAAAAAAAAAAATAAATAAATAAATTGTCACTTTCCCGCAACTTGTGTCAAAATATAAAATATTCCATGGACTCAACATGCCTCTCAGCAAATAGCTTGGGGTGTCTACTTTCCAAAATGGGGTCATTTGGGGGGGGTTTGTGCCATCTGGGCATTTTATGGCCTTCAAAACTGTGATAGGTAGTGAGGAGTAAAATCAAAAATGTACGCCCTTAGAAATCCTGAAGGCAGTGATTGGTTTTCGGGGCCCCGTATGCGGCTAGGCTCCCAAAAAGTCCAACACATGTGGTATCCCCATACTCAGGAGAAGCAGCTAAATGTATTTTGGGGTGCAATTCCACATATGCCCATGGCCTGTGTGAGCAATATATCATTTAGTGACAACTTTTTGTAATTTTTTTTTTTTTTTTTTTCATTATTCAATCACTTGGGACAAAAAAAATGAATATTCAATGGGCTCAACATGCCTCTCAGCAAATTCCTTGGGGTGTCTACTTTCCAAAATGGGGTCATTTGTGGGGGTTTTGTACTGCCCTGTCATTTTAGCACCTCAAGAAATGACATAGGCAGTCATAAATTAAAGACTGTGTAAATTCCAGAAAATGTACCCTAGTTTGTAGGCGCTATAACTTTTGCGCAAACCAATAAATATACACTTATTGACATTTTTTTTACCAAAGACATGTGGCCAAATACATTTTGGCCTAAATGTATGACTAAAATTGAGTTTATTGGATTTTTTTTAGAACAAAAAGTAGAAAATATCATTTTTTTTCAAAATTTTCGGTCTTTTTCCGTGTATAGCGCAAAAAATAAAAACGGCAGAGGTGATCAAATACCATCAAAAGAAAGCTCTATTTGTGGGAAGAAAAGGACGCAAATTTCGTTTGGTTACAGCATTGCATGACCGCGCAATTAGCAGTTAAAGCGACGCAGTGCCAAATTGTAAAAAGTGCTCTGGTCAGGAAGGGGGTAAATCCTTCCGGGGCTGAAGTGGTTAAGCTGACTCAAGCAGAAATAATTCCAAAATTCGTCTCACAAGAATCATCATTATTGAAGGCTTTTTATATAATATTAAGCCATTTATTTCATTGGCGGACGCCAGCCAGTTTCAATCGTCAGAAGTTTTTGCCACTTTTCCGTTGTTCAGAGGGGAATGTGAGGAACAGAAAAAACTTTGCAATTATTGAAAGAACCTAGAATCGCATGTTTTTGATGTTTGATTCGTGAAGACCAGAGTATTTTGGATCAGAAGTCTTGACAGACGGTTTAATTAGAGTCCAGCGGAAAACGGAAAAGTTTTATATTTGGTGAGTACCAAAATATGGAATTTATAAATGTTATAGCTGAAGGAAGTAAGTTAGAATTTGAAGGTTTAGCCAGCTATATTTCAGACACTAAGTTATGGCAATCAATGTATAATCAATGCCTACAGGCAAATAAAGAAATTGAGAAGAATAGATTTTCATTAGCTAAATCTAAGAGTAAATTAAACAATGTGATGAAATTAGTCTCAGTTTTCAATGCAATGGTTTTTGATATGCCAGGAAAACAAAGGCAAAGTGTAACAGAAATTGCACAAACACAGGAGAATTTACATATTGAACAATTAATGATTGAGAAAGATGCATTAGAACATAAAATGAATGCATTATTGGAATCAGTTAAAGAAAAAGAAAGTTGTATTGCTTTTTTAACTCAGAAAGAAATTGAACAAGAGAATGTTATAAGTTTGCTTAAAACGCAATTATTGCAAGCTCAGTCTTCTGCACATGCTCAGTGTTTAGCTTATGAACACGTGACAAAGTCAGAGGCGAGGGATAATGATGCTGATTCTGGATTTGACTCAGTGGGGTCATTTGAGGAGGTTAATGTTTCCTCAGACAATGAAAGTGTGAAGTCTGTTGATTTGAATAATAGTAATATTCAACAGAAATGTAAATTTTCATCGCCATATACTCAAAGAAAGGTATATGCAAAAAAACCAACTCTTAAATGTTTAGTTTGCAAAAGAGCAGGTCACATAGCTAGGTTTTGTGTGATGGCCAATAATAATGATATACAAAAGAGGTTGTATTATCCGAAAACGATGCCAAGGCGCTATGAAGTGTATTCTGTGCGCTGGTGTAGTAATTTGAGGTATAGAGGCCATAATAATCAAACTAGTTTCCCTTTTAAGACCCAAATGCATAGATTGCAAACTGCAAACAGTCCATTAAGACAGGAAAGGTATCACTATGTATCATATAACACTGTGAAAAACAATGTTAGCAGTCCTTAAATGAACTGCATGGATGGTAAGGATTTTCTGGTTATTGATTCTTTGCTATGGATAATAAGGTTATGATTTGAGGTTCAGAGATTTGGTTTTTATTTGATATATTTTTAGTATTTTCAAGGCTAATCCTTTGGATTATTAATTTTTATTAATTTTTCCCAGTTATGATTATTATGATTTTAATTTTTCATTTTTTGTTCAGATGGAACATTGAGAGGTTTAGTTCATCTGATAAGGGGGTAATTAACAGCTTTGTACTCAATTAGCAAAGGATGCAGATTTGTATGGAGAATTAGTGATTTCAACCTGAATATGGTCAAAATTATGTTGTGGAAAAAAACAAATATAAGATTTTCCTTCGTTTTCAGAGGATTAAAAGGTGGATTAATCTTTTGAGTTCTCATCGGGTGATATTATATCTATATTTTGTTTATGAAAACTGGATTTAATATCATGACTTAGACGGATTTTCTATATTTTAATGTACCACAACACCTACAGGTGGAATTCACTAAATTTAACTATGACAGTTTAGTTCACTTTGGTAAGCAAAAATTGCTTGAAATTCTTAAAGAGAAATTCTATTGGGACAAAATGGAAGAGACGGTAGACAGAGTAATTAAATATTGTCTAATCTGTGTACAAAGATATTTTAATTACTGATAGGATATGGATTAATCATGTTTTTCTAGTTTGAGGTATACTAGCAAACCTCAGTAGTGGCAGAGGATTCCATTTTATAGGTAAAATCATGCAGGTAATGTGTAAAATCTTGGGAATAGGACAGAGATTTCATGTATCATATCATTCACAGTTTGCAGGTACAGTTTTGTCAGTTACAGAGTATTCTTTATTTGATTTAATGACAGGAAGAATTATTTTGTCACTTGTGTTTCACAATGAACTATTGTTGGCAGTAGACAGCAAGGATTGATTGTGTCCCTTTGAAGTGTATTTTCCTGCAATGCTTGTGATTTGAGAAGGGATATTAGGATGTTATTTAAAGGTATTGAATGTCATTCAGAAAAAGATATTTCTTTTTGGTATTTTGTGCTCCTTTTGCATAACAGTGTTTTGGTTATAGATGATACAGGACAATTTGAACAGAATTGTGTTACATGTAGTTGCTTGTATGAAAAATGGTCCTTCCACACATTTTTAAGTTTGAGTTAAAAGATCATAATTACTTTACTTTACAATATTCCTTGTTTAGGAGATTATTAAAAGACAATTTGTATATATACTGATATGTAGTATTTGTTTTAGAAGTTTAAAGAAACTTGTATTGTATAAGTTAAATGGTTACTCAGAGAGCACATAGCCCGACCCTTAGGAATTTGAGAGTGATGTGACACCATCCTTTTTAAAAAGGAGGGGGGGACTACTCATTGAGAGTCTGCATCTGTGGGACTACAAGACAAAAAAGAACCTTTCTGAATAAGAAAGGAGGGGGTTTGTTTTTTTAGGAGTAGAATGCCTGTAACAGAGTTTTTTTGGCAGACATTCACTCCAGCAGATGTAGCAAAAGACATTCACTCCAGTATACACAAGACATATACACAGTATGAGAATTGCTGTTATATCCACACACACATATCTGATTAACTGTTGTTACATCCACACACACATATCTGATTCTTGTAACATTTAGTTATTTTATTATTAAAACCAAAATTATCTTTTATTCAAGATAAACGGTTTATCAAGATTGATGATTAAGAACGGAAAGATTTATTTAAATAAAAAATTAGATGCTGTTAGCATAAGTTTATACAGAAAGAAAATGGTGATTAAAGAGTTGCCATGTGTAAGGTCACACCCAGAGATGGTGAGATACACGTCACAGGCAGAACTAAAGGTTCAGGAGAAATGGACCATGGCAAAGTAATTGGGAAGGTCCATTTGACATCTTGGATGTTCAAGGGACAATGGTATTAGTTCAAGGATTTCTCAATTTAGTGAAAAAGCATGGATAAATAAAAATGTGGGTATAACAAATGTAATATTCTAAGATAAATGATGCTGCTTTTATTTTTCCTAGGAATTAATTATATTTCATTAACCTGGAGGAATCATGGATTCCAAAAAAGAAGAAAGATGACAGTTCAACAAAAGAAAGTGTTAAAGAGAGAAGATTTATCATCATCACAGGATTCATCTTTTCCCTAGTGACAATTGTATCTGTGGTAAAATATATCACAAACTGTTCCAGCTATGCAGAGGTTAACAGGATTGAAGAATTACACAACAAAGTCATTACACTATTCAGTGACAAAAGTGATAAAGACATTGATATTAATACAGAGGACAAGAGTGATAAAGATATTGATCTTAATACAAATGACAGAATATAATTCTAGATACGTTGATATTATTACAGCTGAAGAATTGTATGGATATGTATGTGTAGGACAGGGGTATGATTGCTGTATGGAATTATATTTAATTCATAGTAATAATGTTGAGGTCAACGTTAAAATAGAATCCAAAACAAATTTTGTTAAAATGCTGGGATCTTATAGGTTAAATAACAGAACCCGGAACTTTTGAACACAATATATTGGGAAGGAGTTTTTGGTCAGTATTTGTAAAAGGTAACAATCTTTGAACATTTTTGAAGATAATGATAGTTTGCATTTGATATGTAAAACAAAAATATATGTACCTCAAGATTCATTGGTAACTTGGAAAAGGAACGATGAATTTTTGGGAAGTTTTCTTCACAGTTCTACTATGATAATTCATAAAGGAATTTATGGTAGTGTGAATTGGATCAATAATACATTTGTTTATCAACAAATGAGAGTATCTTTGAATGATACTGGTATATATGAATGTTGCATATCAATAGTAAATTATCCAATGAAATGTGCGAAGGGAAGTGTTGTTGTAAGGTCTCCTAGGAAAACTCCATGTGTTGGTAAGAAAAGTGTCTCAGCAAATCCATTTCAGATTAACCATTTCCAATCCAGAACTCTTTTGAGAGAGGGAAATTTTGTCATTATATTGTGGAACTTTAATGTTTCAGAATGGAAAATTTCTACAAGGTTTCCACAATGTCAAGGACATTTGGTTAATATGGAATTGGGTATTGAAAGATGGTTTGGAATTAATAATAGAAATCATAACAGAAATAAGCGTGGTATTGTTGAAGGTATTTTAGGAGGGATTGGCACAATTGGGAGTATTACTAATAGTATGGACATTAATACTTTAAAGTCTGATCTTGAGACAGCTGGTTTAGTGGGTAGTAACGGGATTAAAATACAGAGAAATTTAAATGAAATTTTAGAAAATATGGTTATTAAAACAGCTAATATAATGGGTCCATCTATTTTACATCTTCAAAATATTACTCTTGATTTAATGTTAAGTGAACAACATTCTCATATTGCCAGAGCATGTTTAGAGATCCAGACTGAATATTCCACTAATTTTAAAATAATTGCACAAGCATTTCAGAGTGGAATAACCCCTCTTGGCATTTTACCGAATTTACCCAGAGAATATGTATATGCTATAAATCATACAGATTTATGGGTAAATAAATGGATAGGATGTAAACAGGATGTTTGTTATAGTTCTTCTATGATTCCGATAGCAGGACAAGAACAAATTTTGGTTCCAATCACTGTCTTGGGATTACCCGTCAGCAATACACAATTATTGTATTATAAATTACAGTATACAGATTTTGCATTTAACAATGAAAATTCTGAATTAGAACAATTAGATTTGTCATCATGTTTACAATTTCAGTCTAAAGTTATCTGTTTACCTAATCAAGATAAAAGTATTTTTCATTCTTGTTATCATAATCATACATTGTGTTCAGCAAGAATAGAAAAAGTTGAAACAATTTCTGAATTAGTTACTCGTGTAGATAAAAAGAAGGTTTGTTTCCAGATCATGTCAGATACAGAAAGGGTTAAAACTTTTTTCTCTTCTTGTACAAATACAGAAAACCTAAATCAAGGCTTGTATTGTATAGAAGGAGACATTGTAGCAATAAGTATTAATGGGTTTAGAACAAATTTAACAAACATGCTTATGAAAAATATAAGTGCTCTTCCCACACAATATAATATATCTCAGATAGATGAATTTCCTTGGGAAGAATGGGCAAATGTAATTCATAAGGATAAAGGTTTATTGATAGCTTTGGCTAAGGAACTTCAGAATGCAGAAATATTGTTTAAACATGAACAAGGTAATTTGCAAGAGATATCTCATCAATGGTCAGAATTTTCAGGAAGTAATTGGTGGAAAAAATTCAGTAATAGTGTATCAATTTGGGGAAAAACTTCAATAACCTCAGCAGCAGGAAATATTTTATCACATCCTATAGTTATTCTTTTTATTATTATTATGTTATTCATTATATTCCAGTTATGTTTGATGTTTAGAATGAAAAAATTATATTATCGAATTAGAAATGAAATCAAGAAAGGAGATGATTTATTGCAAAATAAGCTTAAGAGAAAGATGAGTTTTGGTATTGCAAACTCAGTTGGTGATGGAAATACATTTGGAGTTATTGGATCAAAGTCTGAATGAATGGGACATGTATGCTATGAATGGATAAAATATGATTGTTATTCATATTTCAGAGGGGAATGTTATATTCTTAATATCTAAATTTTAATTGGCTTTATTAATAAGAATATGCATTTTCCATATTTGTGTGAATGATAGGACTTTGAGCTAGTGATATTCAAATGGCCATTCATTGACTGAAAATGCAGGTCAAGACCCTGTCAGAATTTGATGGATTTTGTAAATAATATATGTATGGGTCTTCCTATGTAACCGATACTTTGTTTGATTTATGCGTTTATGTTTTAAGAGGTCTGATGTTTAGTCTGATTTAGCCTCTCACATATATCTGGTTTCATGTTTAAAAGGTTTGGTTCAGTTAAAAACAGATGTTGCTCTTTGTTAGCCCCCGCTTTTAAGGCGGAGAAAAGGGGAGTGCATGGGAGGGATTTGTCTTTGGGCGCGAATTTGAAAGACTGAGTTCATATAGACACAAGGGTTCCAGTCTTCTCGGGGTGTTACATTTCCTGCCTCTAAGCCAGACACATCTACTTTTTACACACATCTTCCTCCCAAGACAAACAGCTTTCCAAGCTACCTATTCAAGCCAGGACACAAGAGGTTAATCGGCCATTTTTAATAGGCCATGACAAAAGGGAAGCACATGTCTAATGATTTTAAGGACTTTTTCAGATCTTCGAAACAAATGAACTATATTTGAACATTTTTTGCATATATGAAACAACACTAATTCTGAATATGAATGTACTATTTTTGTAAGTATTTTCCAAGTTTATGTGTGTACAATAAAACACACGGTTTTGATTTAAGCTGACTCAAGCAGAAATAATTCCAAAATTCGTCTCACGAGAATCATCATTATTGAAGGCTTTTTATACAATATTAAGCCATTTATTTCAAATGTTTCTTCTTTCTTCTTTCTTCCTTTTGGTTTCTTCCTCCATCTTCTTCTTCTTCTGGTTCTTCTGGTTCTTCCTCCGGTGTTCTCATCCGGCATCTTCCTCCGCAGCATTGGCGTCTTCTTCCCTTCTTCTTCTCGGGCCTCTCCACATCCATGGCATGGAGGGAGGCTCCCGCTGTGTGACGCTTCTCGTCTTCATCTTTTTCTCTTCATCTTTTTCTCTTCATCTTTTTCTCTTCATCTTCTTTTCGGGCCGCTCCGCATCCATGATGGCATGGAAGGAGGCTCCCGCTGTGTGACGCTTCTCCTCTTCTGACGGCTCTTAAATAGCGAGGGCGGGGTCACCCGTTACATAACCCCGCCCCTTCTGACATCTGACTGTCTCTTGTCATTTTTAACATTTTTGACAGTTTTTTTGTGAAATCGTAGGGGTACCATTTCACACACGGGGGAGGGCCGGGATCTGGGATCTGGGGGTCCCCTTGTTAAAGGGGGCTTCCAGATTCTGATAAGCCCCCCGCCCACAGACCCCCACAACCACCAGGCAAGGTGTCCCCATCAACATGGGGACAAGGTGTTTTGGGGGGCTACCCCAAAGCACCCTCCCAATGTTGAGGGCATGTGACCTGGTACGGTTCAGGAGGGGGGGCTGCTCTCTCATCCCCCCTCTTTTCCTGCGGCCTGCCAGGTCACGTGCTCGGATAAGGGTCTGGTATGGATTTTTGGGGGGACCCCATGCCATTTTTTTATTTTTGGCGCGGGGTTCTTTTTTAAAATTTTGGCTGGGTTCCCCTTAATATCCATACCAGACCTGAAGGGCCTGGTATGGAATTTGGGGGACCCCACGCCATTTTAAAAAAAAATTTTGGCCGGGGTTCCCCTTGATATCCATACCAGACCTGAAGAGCCTGGTATGGAATTTAGGGGGACCCCCCATGTCATTTTTTTTTTTCATTTTGGTTCGGAGTTCCCCTGTAGGGAATTCCCATGTCGTTTTTATCAATTAACTTTTATGTGTATTGTCAGACCGGCAATTCATTAATAGCCGCTAGTAGTTTTAAATGACTTTTTTTCCTTTGAAATGTCATTTTGCTGTCAGACTGTTCTAAACACGGGAAACATGCGCCTCTTTACAGGCATACTATAGACACCCCCCCAGGTACGAAATTTAAAGGAATATTACACTTTTATTGTTTCACTTTAAGCATTATTAAAATCACTGCTCCCTAAAAAACGGCCTTTTTTTTAATTTTTTTTTGCATTGATACATGTCCCCTGGGGCAGGACCCAGGTCCCTAAACATTTTTTATGACAATAACTTGCATATAAGCCTTTAAAATTAGCACTTTTGATTATTCATGTTCGTGTCCCATAGACTTTAACGGTGTTCGTGTGTTCGAACAAATTTTTTGCCTGTTCGCAAGTTCTGGTGCAAACCGAACAGTGGGGTGTTCGGCTCATCCCTAATTGCCGGACCAACATTTCATTATAGCCGCGAATAGTTTTAAATAACTTTTATTCCTTAAGGGCCAGTTCACACCACATGCAGTCCAGTGCGTTTTTTTCTGCATCAAAAACACATGGAAAGTAGGTTATATGGTTTTCAATGGCATAGTTCACACCAGTGCTTGCAGTTCCAGTGCGTTTCCAGTTCCCAAAAAAAAAAGTAGAACATGCTGCATTTTTTATGCACTGGACTGTACTGGAATGCTGTAAAATGCATCAAAAATGCACTGGAACGCACCTAAATGCACCAAAAATGCACTGCAACACGCTGGTCCTTATTTAAGGTTAAGAAAAAAGAGGGGGGGAAGCACTGGACTGCATCAAAAACGCACTGGAACGCATAAAAAACTTGCATGCAGAAAATCACCTGGAACGCATCCAGACTGCGTTTCTATGGTGTGATCTGGCCCTTAGGTCCAGTTCACACCATAGAAACGCAGTGCGGACACGTTCCAGGTGCTTTTCTGCATGCATGTTTTTGATGCGTTCCAGTGCGTTTTTGATGCAGTCCAGTGCTTTTTTTCCCCCCTCTTTTTTCTTAACCTTAAACAAGGTCAACTGTGTTCCAGTGCGTTTTTGATGCGTTTTACAGCTTTCCAGTACAGTACAGTGCAGAAAAAATGCAGCATGTTCTACTTTTTTTTTCTGGAACTGGAACGCACTGGAACGGCAAGTACTGGTGTGAACTATGCCATTGCACACCATATAACTGAATTTCCATGCATTTTTGATGCATAAAGTATGCACTGGACTGCATTGGTGTGAACTGGCCCTTAGGCAATTTGGCATAGTTAAAGGCATTTCTCCTTGTTTCGTTTTTGGGGTTGTCCAATTGGTGACATTGATATATGTCCCTTAGGGTGGGACCTGGGCCCCATACTCATTTTAAGGCCAATAACTAGAAGATAAGCCAGCCAAGTGGGGAGTAGTAAAATTGGCAAGTCAGTTCCCTTACTGCAATGGTATTTGTTGTATAACTTTTGCACGTTAGGCTCTTTAGTTGCCCCCCTGGACTGGGGGGTGTTTTGTTCCATCTATAATTTTGGTGTATGCTGGATGATGTGCTTACTTTTGGACAGTGGGTGGCTTATTTTGTGCTAGCTGCATTTGGGTTATTCTGGGCATGCTCAGGGACTTTGTTTTTTTTTGGTGGTGCTTTTTGTGTGTGAACATTACTTGGATGTTTCTGGGCATGCTCAGAGTGTGTTTTTTGGGTTAGTAATTTAAGGACATCCTTAACAGGTGTGCCCACTTTGAAGTTCAGTCTCTACATTGGGTGAACTTGCATTTTGTGTGTTTAATGGACTGTCCATGTGTTTGCAATTGCCTCATTAGCACACAAACCTATGTTATATAAAGCTTGCAGATAGCAATTTTTACTTCGCCCTGAAAAGAGCCAAGATTGTGTGTGGGGCCGGCAAGAGAGTACATTTGAGTGTCCTTATTGAGTTTCTAACACATGTATTTTCTATTTGTATTATGTGTGTTATGTTGTTGCAAAACAGATGTGTTTTTATGCAATTTGTTACTTTTGTTTGTTGTATTTTTTTGGGTGGTGGTTATTTTACCATGAAATCTTTTTTTATGTTGGCAATTTTTGTTGTTTTTACGTTGTTCATTTTGATTTAACTGTCTGTGCTGCCTTATTTTTAAAATTCTTTCTCAAGATGTTGTGCCTAATGTTTTTCTTGTCAAAAGAAGTTTATTGAGTATACAATATTATAAAGATACATAAAGTAAGTTTACAAGGATCTATAAAGTAAGCTCATTGTTTTACAGTAGGGTTTATATAGGTAAATATCATGAAATTTCAAATATTAAACATTGGGTTCACGTAAACCTAAATTAAAGATATATATCATTTCCTTAGTTACTTTTGTAGGTATTTAAATGATTTATACCTACTATACATATTGTTTACAGGTAGAGTGTATATAGGTCAAATAAATTCTGATAATGAGCTTTAATCGTAAGGTGGAGAAAAGGAAAGAGAAAGAAGAAAAAGGGTAGAAAGGCAGAGGTATGGTCCACAAGGTTGTCCCGCTCGTCAGTTTATTATTCTTTTTAGTTCTCTTTGAAGCCTTAGAATGGGTATCTCTGTAAGTCATTTAATCTGTTACCATGGCAACAGGACAGAGTCATTGAAATTTGACAGGAACTGTTGTTTTATCCAGGGATGCCAAAGTTTTTCAAATTTTGGAATTTGATTTTGATTGATGGCTACCATCTTAGCATGGGACATTGTATTATTCATTCTGTGAATTGTTTCTGCTAGTACCAATGTAGGAGATTTCCATGCCTTGGCCACTGTTTGTTTTGCAGCCGTTATTAGTTGGATCATAAGTTTGAATTGAGAGAGTGTTAACCATTCCGGTTTTAGATTAAGTAAAGTTATATATGGATCTGGTTGTATTATTTTTTTAAATATTTTAGATGCAATCACGAAGACTTCCTTCCAGAAGGTTTGGATTACTGGGCACGTCCACCGTATGTGTAAATGTGTGCCTATTTCTGGGCATCCTCGAAAACAAAGAGCTGAGGTATTAGGTGAATATTTTGCCACTCTAGCGGGTACAAGGTACCAGCGAGTTAGGACTTTATAATTTGTCTCCAGTGCTAAGATGTTGGGTGAAGATGACTTAGATGTGAGCCATATGTTAGACCAGTCCGTGTCTTCTAAAGTTCGTCCCAGGTCCTCCTCCCACCTCTGAACGTAAGAGGGTCTATTAAGATTTACTATTCCATAAAATTGATTATAAAGTGATGAAATTGTACCTTTAGTAAATGGATCTTTTGTACAGATTGATTGAAAAATGGATAATTGGGATAATGGTGTATCCTCCTTTAGGAATGGTGTATAGAAATTTTTAATTTGGAGATATCTAAATATCTCAGAGTTTGGTAGATCATATTTTTCTCTAAGCGATGGGAATGAAAGGAATGATTTAGATGCTATGAAGTCATTTAGTGTCTGAATGCCTGATGTTGTCCAAGCTTTAAAAGAATTTGGGTAGATCCATGCCGGATAAAAGGCCGGATTTCTGATAAAAGAAAGGAGAGGATTGTGTGGAGATTGTAACTGATATTTGGTTTTTAGTTTATCCCAGAGAGATAAGAAGTGTTTAGTTATGGGATTATGAATTTTAAAGCGGTCTTTAGGATCAAGCCATAACAAGTTTGATATTAATAGAGGGTCATTTTCTGAAGCCTCTATAAATACCCATAATGGGATTTCCTGTTTTGCATGGTATTTGGACAGACTGGCCAAATGTGCTGCTCTGTAGTAGTTAGTAAACTTAAGGTATCCCAGGCCTCCTTTATTTTTGGGAAGATGTAGTGTGTGTATAGGTATACGTGGTTTAGAAGAGCCCCATATAAATGAAGTTGCTCTTTTTTGTACTATTCTAAAAAAATAGGAAGGAATTGGAATAGGGAGGACTCTGAATAGATAAAGCAATTTGGGTAGAATAGTCATTTTGATTGCATTAATATTCCCTATCCAGGATAAAGGAAGTTGCGACCATTGTTTTATTAGATTTGTGATCTGTCTTAATACAGGAGGATAATTGGTTGAGAATAAGTCAGAATGAGATGCTATTAAATGAATTCCAAGATATGGGATTGATTTTTCTGCCCATGTGAATGGGAGTGCAGCCCTAGCCGGGATCAATTCCATGTTTGTGAGCGAAATATTAAGCACTAGGCATTTCTTAGGATTAATCATAAGGCCGGATAGGGCTGCAAATCCATCAAGAGCTGGTATTAAGTTAGGACCAGAGACCTGTGGTGATGATAGAAAAAGTAATATATCGTCTGCAAATATACATAATTTGTGTGTAATACCTCCTACTTCAATGCCAGTTATAGTTTGGTTTGTTCTGATGTATTGGGCCATGGGTTCGAGTATAAGGGCAAATAATAAGGGAGATAATGGGCAACCCTGTCGGGTACCTCTTTCGATATTAAAGGCATCAGATTTGTATCCAGCATATTTTATATAGGCTTTGGGTTTATTATATAATGCTTTGATCCATGTTAAAAAGTGGGGTCCAAAACCCCATTTTTGTAATGAATATTGCATATATTGCCAGGATACTGTGTCAAATGCCCTCTTAATATCGAGAGATAGAAAACATAAAGGGATTTTCCGTTTTTTAGCAATATGTGCCAATAACACTGCCCTGCGTATATTATCGCCTGCCTGTCTATTTGGCATGAAGCCTACTTGATCTCTATGTATTAATTTTCCTATAATGCTATTGAGGTGTTTTGCTATTATTTTTGCTAATAATTTAATATCAAGGTTTAACAGAGAGATAGGCCGATAATTCACACAGGAAGTATCATCAGAAAGGGGTTTTGGGATCATACAAACAATTGCCATTAATGTTTCTTGCCGAAAAGAATGTCCTTCTAGAAGTTTGTTAAAAGTTTCAGTGAGAATGGGAGAGAGTATTTCTAAGAATGTTTTATAGTATAAAGCCGAGTAGCCGTCTGGGCCTGGTCTTTTGTTAAGTTTTAGGTCTTTTATGGCGTTAGCAACTTCATCTATAGTTATAGGCTCATCCAAACTGCTTTTTTGATTCTGAGACAACTCAGGTAAGGTTATTTTTGAGAAGGATTCAGCCTCTGTAGGATTAAATTCATTGTTTGTCTTGTATAAAGTTGCGAGGTGTGAGTGAAATTTATGGACTATTTTAACTGGATTACAAGTATTAACATTTTTTGATAATTTCAAACGTATTGGTTTGAAAGATTTGTTAGTTGAATTTAATGCCCGTGCCAAATATGTGCCTGGTTTGTTTGTATTCATGTAGAAACTGTGTTTGGAGCGTTTGAGAGATTTATCAACTGACTCAGTGAGAAATAGATCGTATTCCAATCTAGATTTTTCCAGATGAGATTTTGTACTCTGAGATGGATTATCTTGGAATGATATGTAGGCTGCATTAAAATTGAGTTCTAGTTTTTTTGCTAGATTTTTGCGTTCCTGTTTAAATAGTGCCATTTGTCTTTGTATTGTACCACGCAAGACAGGCTTATGAGCTTCCCACAGTGTTATTGGGGAAATGTCTGTTGTATTATTAATTGTTATGTATTCCTTTAAAGCTTGTTCAATGGCCATCTGATGTAAAGGGTGTTTGAGCATTATGTCCGGTAAGTACCACGTTGGGTCATGCGCTTTTGGTATGGCTGAGGCTATAGTAGTGTATACTGCATTATGGTCAGACCACGGAATCGGAATTATATCTTATGCAATAATTTCTGGTATCATTCCTATTGTTAGAAAAATATGGTCTATTCTGGTGAAGGTTTGATTAGGGTGCGAGAATTAAGTGAATTTCTTTTTCATTGGGTTACTTTCTCTCCACGAATCTACCAGATTGTATTTGGAAAGAAGTTGAGGAAAAGGTAATCTAGAGGTTATTTTAGATGGTGTAAAAGGTGATTTATCTAGAAATGGGAGGAGGACCTGGTTCGAATCCCCGCACATTATCACTGTTCCTATTTTGTGTGTATTAATCACTTGTAATATATGTGAGAGGAATGGTGTAGGTTGTTTGTTAGGAGCGTAGTAGGAAATCACCATGATTGCTGTATCCATTATATAACCCATGAGTATCAGGTATCTACCTTCTGGGTCTTTAATTTCTGATGATAAGGTGAATGGTGTGGATCGGTGAAATGCAATTAGAGTACCCCTTTGTTTGGTACAGGCAGAAGCCGTGTAAATTTGTTGATAAAAAGGAGAAATATATTTTGGAGTAGAATCTTTGGTGAAGTGAGTTTCTTGGAGGCATACTATGTGAGCCTTCTTGTTATGGAAAGTACGGAAGGCTTTGGTCCTTTTTTGAGGGACATTTATTCCCTGAACATTCAGGGAAAGTATATTCAGTGGTGCCATGGTAACAGATCAAATAGTTTTGATTTACTTTTTGTTATGCAGAGCTGACTGCGCAGATCAACCTGTGTGGACTGAAGAGATGAAAAGATAGGAAAGAAACCAGTGAATTCTGGAGTAAAGAGTAAACAAAAAACATATGAGATTAGATGATACATTGTATAAATTATTTTTTGCAAGTAATCACAATTTACCCGTGAAAGAGAATAAATATCTCTCTCAGGGGAATAAGTGCCTTCGTCACACTCCCACATAATTGGGAGGGAGAATGTGGTTGGGAGAATGAGGAGGGCTAATGGGGGTACACGGATCTTCCGCTTACAGGAGAGAAGTGCTATGTCAAAAGACATCAAAATGATGATTCATTAATTGGAGTGCAGAATATAGTTTTTGTTGAAATTATTTATTCCAGGGTGGTTGTATATGGTTAGTTTTGCCCTAGGCTAAATAATTCAGTTAGAAAGGTACTGTTAATAACTTTGGTATTGATGAAGATGGTTTGAATTATTTTGGGATTTTAACCCTTTTAGAGTAAACAATTACATATTTTATTCATATGTAACTGTTTAGATATGTTAACTCATAAAATTGAGGTTGTATTGCTTCAGATTAGAATAAACAAAAACATAGTTCTAGGAACTAGTTAGGTAATAATATATTTGTTTTAAGAAAAGAAAGAAAAAGCTTCCATTACTTCTGGATTATTGAACATATTTGTCCTAAAAAGTAATAAATCTATTGTTATTACCTGAAAATATATAACTGAACAAGAATTTCCTTGTTTCACTTATATATTCTAAGGCTATATGAATCAGAAGTAATAAGAAATATAACTGGAATGTAACATGATCCCACACAGTGTGTGACTATCAGAATGCAGTTACATTCAGTTATAAATACAGGTTTTTTATAGAGAACCATCTCTTAGTATAATAAATGAAGAGATATCAGGAAATAGGATGTCAGTCCATTGAATCTTCTTGGTCCATGGATGATGTGGCATAACGGCCTCTTTTGTGAGAATGATGATTCCCATTTTGTTCTGATATTTTCTAGGTGCTGCCTGAAGGTGAAAATGATGCCATTCTTCTGCGTGTGGGAGTGTTGCTGCTTGTGGGTTCTGTCAGATTTAATTTTAAAAGGGTTTGTTGTAGTTCATCTGCTGATCTGCTTCTGTAAATTGTACCTTGGTAGTTAAATCTGACTGAAAAGGGGAAACCCCATTGATACATAATGTTGTGGCGTTGCAGTTCCATTAGTTGGGGTTTCATGGATCGTCTTTTAGTAATAGTAAGTTGGGATAGGTCAGCAAAAATTTGATAATTGTGTCCTCGAAAATTAAGTTCCTTTTTTTCTCTTGCAGCAATTAGTATTTGTTCTTTCGTTCTGTAATAATGAAATTTTGTGATTATATCACGTGGGGGTCCATCTTTCTTTTTGGCTGTGAGGGCTCTGTGTACTCTGTCCAGTTCTAAACGTTCAATAGGGATATCTGGCTTTAGTTCTTGTAATAGAGCAGTAATAGTAGATTGCAGGTCTGTCACAGTTTCAGGTATTCCCCTTATGCGCAAGTTTGAACGTCTGGCTCTATTTTCGTAATCTTCGAGCTTAGTTGGAAGTATTAAATTCTCTTCTTTTAATTGTTCCAATTCTGTTATATTTTCTTGGGTTGTAATTTCAATTTCATCCATTTTTATTTCTAAGGCTGCGGTGCGGTTTCCCAGCTCTCTTATTTCTTTGGTTAGGCTGTTTGTTATTTGGTCTGAGGTTTGTTTTAAAGCCTTATGAAGCATCTTTTCAAATTGTAATAATATTACTGGGGATGCTGAGGAGGCTTGTGGAGAAGTTTGTGAGAGGATTTGTTCTGTATCTGACTCAAATGGAGAGCCTTGCTGTGACATTTTCTGTCTGTGAGAGCGCCCTGATGCTGTATATTGTGAGGTGACTGGAGCTGCTTTAGTTGCAGTGAGTGCCTGTGAGCTCTTTGTGAGGTGATTTTTATTTCTGCCACGGCTTCCTCCCAGTACCATTTTTCCTGCCCAAACTTTCACAGTTTGTTCCCTGGGGCAAAAAGGTTCAAATGGATACCTTTTGAGCCTGCAGGCTCCGCTTTGTCCTTCTCTTCTCTCCTCAGCGGTGTGGAGCTCTAACAATGCATGTTTGCCCTGCTAGACTCCGCGCATGCACCTCGTGCCTAATGTTTTAATCCTTAATAGATGTCCATTTGTGGGTGAACGCCTTTTAACTCCTGTTCATTTACACTGCAAAAGGGTCAAACCTATTCTGTTAGTGTCTCAAATTAACATACATGTGTGTATTTTGCTTTCCTTGCTTCTTTTCTAAGTCCTGTGTTTTTTTTTGACCAATAAAATTGTTTCAAATTCTTTGTTTTATGTGTGTTCTTTTCATGCAACAGATTTCCCAGCTGCAGCTTAACTAGGCTGATTGGCATGTCTTGGGCAAATCCCTTTTTTATTTTTAAGTTGCTTTCCTAGTGCCTTCATGGTAGCACATGCATGAATTGTGCATATGCTGCCATGAATAGTGACCAGGAAAGTAACATTTCAGAGTGGTAAGTATTCAATTTTCTCTTTTGAACAGTGGTTTTCAGCCTCAGTCTTCAAGTACCCCCCTGACAGGACATGCTTAGGAAATTTTATCTTACCTAAAATAGCTGTCCAAAATACAAAGCCATTGACTTTGATTTTAAAGCACCTGTGCAAGATGAAGGAAAACCTGCAAACATGGCCTGTTGGGGGGTACTTGAGGACAGGGTTGAGAAGCACTGATTTAGAGCACTGAACTAAAATTAAGCTCAAGACAATCCTATTCTAATTGTGGACATTTGAGGGAAATCAAGATTTTTTTTTTTTTTTTTTTAAAGGTTGGGCTTTGTGTCCCTTTTCTTAAAATTGGCTTCACTTCCTGTCACATAGCCAAACAGGAAGTGAGAGTAAAACCCTAACAATATTTTTCCTTGGGGACACACAGGTCAATCTAACTAGTGTCCCCATTATGCAAATTGCAATCTAGCAGTTTGTTGTGTACACCCCAAATTATTAGGTATTTTGAGGTTTATTAAAGGCAAATCCTTTCTGCAATACAAGTGTAGTTGATGAAAATCACAGGGGTAGCATTGGTGATTTTATCATCCAATCATGTAGAGGCAAAGATGCTGTTTTTTTTCTTTTCCTTGCATGTCCCCCTTGGATCTCCAGCAACTGCACTTCTAAGTGCACTTGTAGTGCAAAGTGGATTTACCTTTTAGTAAATAAACCCCAAGATACATAATAATTTGGGATGTACATGGCAAAATGCTAGAGTGCAATTTTCCGAATGGGGAAACTATTTAGATTGACCTGTGTGTCCCCAAGGACATACATTGGTAGGGTTTTACCCTCACTTCCTGTTTGGCTATCTGACAGGAAGTGAATCATTTTGAATGTGAAATTGGCAAAATTTGGGAGGTGTCTTCACCCTATCAGGGGTGTAGACATCCCCCAAAACTTCTAATCTCTCTGCAGTCTATCCCCAAGCAAAAATAAGAAAGGATTTTAATGAGTTTAACTTTGCAAGGACACATTCCTAAGTTCAATAGTGATGCATGTTAATGGCCCATTTAGACCTTTAATAGTTGCTTTTGACTCTAAACATTATTTTTGGCCAGTCCTAGAAATCGGTTTTTCTATTAACCACTTGGTGTCTGTGCTATAGCCAAACGACGGCCACAGCGTGGACCTGAATTTCTGTGAGGCTGTCATAGGACGGGCTCCCCGTATGCTCCCTGCTGTGCGCGAGTCGGGTCGGGTGATCACAGATCGAAGTAAGGGCCGATCTGTTTATTTTTTCTACTCACGCTGACAGCATGAGGATAAAGAAAAAAGCTGATCACTAGCTTAGGTGCAAGGGACATTGGTCCCGAAAAGGCAATTCTGCCTCATCTGTGCCCACAAGTACCACCTTCCAGTGCCACCTATCAATGCCCACCAGTGATCCCAAGCAGTGCTGGCTATCAGTGTAACCAATCAGTGCCGCCTCATCAGCGTACATCAATGAGAAAAATTACCTGTTTGCAAAATTTAATATCAAAATATACAAAATTATTTTTTTAAATCTGTCTTTTCTTTTGTTTGAACAAAAGAAAAAAAAACGCACAGGTGATCAAATACCACCAAAAGAATGCTCTATTTGTGGGAACTTAAAAAAAAAACAAAAAAAAAACATTTGGCTAAGTATGACCGCGCAATTGTCATTCAAAATGGAAGATTGAAGATTGGTCAGGACAGCAGGGGGGTTTAAGTGCCCAGTAAGCAAGTGGTTAATTTCCATGCCAAATATGGATTTCTGTAATAAAGATGTGTGCCCGCTGTGTATACGGCATGTGCGTAAGCAAATCGCACACATATGAACAGTACTCATTGTAAATCATGGGGTACAACTTGTGATGCAACTTTTCAGTCCCAAGTGGCCTTAGGCTCTCTTTCCACTACTGCGAGTTGTGCGACTTGACACGTGAAGTCGCAGGACAAGTCAAAACACATGTATTTCAATGTTCCCCCGTTCTAATTGGTTCAACTCCAAAAAAAGTTCTTGCACTACTTTGTTCCAACTTCAGTGCGACTTTTTCTTAGATGTTTTGAACTAGTCGCATGACATGGCATTAAGGCTTGGTTTCCACTATTGCAAGCCCAAAGTTGCGTGTTTTTTTGCCGCGAGTTTCCCGCAACTTTTTGCAAAAACTTGAAGCAATGCCTGTGTATTTTTGAGGTCTATGGACCTCAAGTCGCATCAAAGTGGGACCAAAGTAGTGCAGGGACTACTTTGAAGTTGCTGTGACTTGAAGCCGCAGACATATGAATGGTACTCATTGTAAATCATAGGGTAGAACTTGTGATGCAACTTTTCAGTCCCTAGTGGCATGGCAAGTTGCAATAGTGGAAAACAAGCCAAAAAAGCACATTGTAAATCAAGCAACTTTGGGGTTGAAATAGTGGAAAGAGAGCATTAGGCTAAAGTGGTAATAGGAAGATGCACTGTAAGAATTACTTCTAATTGTAGAAAATCAAACAGGCTCTTGCACTGAATCTAATTTATGGAAGATCTAAGTGACTGGCCAGTGTATGGTGACCTTTAAAGATGTGAAAACTTGAATTTCTGGTGTTTAAGCCTCATACACACGATGGGACTTTGTGCCCCGTGTACGGAGCTCGCTCTGCTTAGCGGGGGATCGATCCCCGATGGGCAGGCAGATGACAGGTCTGTCTCTGCACACTGTGCAGGGACAGACCTGTCAGAGTGCCGCTCTCCTCTATGGGGGATCGGATGATGAGGGACCGTAGAGTCCGTCGTCACCCGATCCGATCTGCAGATGGATGGAAAAATAGGTTTTTCCTCCGTTACACTTTTTAGGATTGGAGTGGGTTGGATGTCAGCGGACATGTCACCACTGACATCCGACCCTCCATAGAGGTCTATGGAGTGTCCGTTCAGGTCCGAGGCGGACCTGAAAGGTCCGTCCGCGTGAGGGGAGCTTTAGGCCCCTTTCACACTAGGGCGGCGCGGGTGGCAGCGTTAAAACTGCGCTATTTTTTGCGCTGCTTTACCGGCGGTATTCAGCCGCTAGCGGTTTTAACCCACGCTAGTGGACGAAAAGGGGTTAAATCCACCCGCAAAAGCCACCACAGCGGCGTTTTGCCGGCGGTATAGCCTCGCTGTCCCATTGATTTCAATGGGCAGGAGCGGTTTATACACCGCTCCAAAGATGCTGCTAGCAGGACCTTTTTTAGGCCCCTTTCACACTGGAGCGTTTTTAGGCGCTATGGCACTAAAAATAGCGCCTGAAAAACGCCCTAAAGAAGCGGCTCCATTCACTCCAGTCAGGGCTTTCACACTGGAGCGGTGCGCTGGCAGGGCATCACAAAAAGTCCTGCCAGCAGCTTCTTTGGAGCGGTGAACTCACTGCTCCTCCCCATTAAAATCAATGGGGCAGCGCTGTACCGCCGGCAAAATGCCGTTCCAGTGGCGTTTTGCAGGCAGATTTAGCCCCTTTTCGCCCCCCCACCCCAAAGCACCTTGCCCCCATGTTGATGGGGACATGGGCCTCTTCCCGACAACCCTTGCCCGGTGGTTGTAGGGGTCTGTGGGCGGGGGGCTTATCGGAATCTGGAAGCCCCCTTTAACAAGGGGGCCCCCAGATCCCAGCCCCCCCATGTGAATAAGTATGGGGTACATTGTACCCCTACCCATTCACCTGTAAAAAAAAGTAGTGTAGTGTTAAAAAAATACAAGGACCTGGTATAGACCTGGGGGGGGACCCTACGCTGTTTTTTTTCTCAATTTTTTTTTTTTTAGCCGGCATTTTATTTTTTTTTTTACATTGAGCAGGAAGTCAGCTGATGACTCATCGGTTGTTAAGGACGCGGCGGCCGGCTTCCTGGCCCCCTCCTTAGCAACTGGCTATATACAGTGTAAAAAACGCAAATTGCGGTAAAAACGCCGGTCCAAAAACGCGGCAAGCATCGCAAAAAGCACTGCAGAAACACTCAAAAGCAACATGCATAGATGTGAATCGAGCCTTACTGTCCTGCTAACGCATTGCTCCAGTGTGAAAGCCTGATTCACACTAGAGTGAATAGAGCCAATTCTTTAGGGCGTTTTTCAGGCGCTATTTTTAGCGCTATAGCGCCTGAAAAACGCTCCAGTGTGAAAGGGGCCTTAGGCGCCTTTCACATGGACGGCTATTCTGCCACAGTTAAAAGCATGTTTTTTTTTCTGTGAAATTTAAGACTCCAGGCACTACGATCAGCTGCATTAGTACAGTGCAATTAGCTGCGGTTGCGTTTAACTGCGGTTTGCCATTTCCATAGCAACCCGACAGGGTACCGACTGTATTGAACGGAGATCTGACTTGGATCCCTGCCTATGCCCGGCACTGTTTGGTATGAATCTTGAGGGGGAACTCCACGCCAAATTTTAAATTAAAAAACGGCATATGTCCCCCCAGGGGCATACCAGGCCCTTCGGTCCAGTATGGATTTTAAGGGGAACCCCCTACGCCAAAAAACGGCATGGGGTCCCCCTTCAAAATCCATACCAGACCCTTATCCGAGCACGCAGCCCGGCCGGTCAGGAAAGGGGGTGGGGACGAGCGAGCGCCCCCCCTCCTGAACCATGCCAGGTCGCATGCCCTCAACATGGGGGATGGGTGCTTTGGGGAAGGGGGACACACTGCGGCTCCCCCACCCCAAAGCACCTTGTCCCCATGTAGATGAGGACAAGGGCCTCTTCCCAACAACCCTGGCCGTTGGTTGTCGGGGTCTGCGGGCGGGGGGCTTATCGGAATCCGGGAGCCCCCTGTAATAAGGGGGCCCCCAGATCCCGACCCCCACCCTTTGTGAATGAGTATGGGGTACATGGTACCCCTACCCATTCACCTAGGGAAAAAGTGTCAATTAAAAAAAACACACTGCACAGGTTTTTAAAGTAATTTATGAGACAGCTCCGGGGAGGGTCTTCTTCCGGCTTCGGGGGTCTTCTTCCGACTGCGGGGTCTTCTTCCGACTTCGGGGGTCTCTCCGGTTCTTCTCCACTGTCTCCGGCCTTTTCTCCAGTTGTTTGACCTGTTCTCCGCGCTCTCCGGGTCTTCTGCCGGGCTCCTCCGCTATCTTCTGCTCTTTTGCTGCTCTTTTGCTAGCGGAGGAGCCCGGTCTGCTGCCTTCTGCCTTCTTCCCTCTTCTCTTCTTCTGATGTTGACACAATGCTCTCTCCGGCTGGAATGCTCTCTGTGCGCTCTGCTATGGCTTATATAGGCGGTGACCCCGCCCCCTTATGCCGTCACAGTCCCTGGGCATGCTGGGACTGTGGCGTTTTAGGGGGCGTGGACACCGGGTGATGTTGACCACACCCCCTAAAACGACACAGTCCCAGCATGTCTGCTGTCTGCTGAAAACGGGTCACAAGAGTGCAGAACGAACTGCACTCCTGTGATCCACAAGAGATGTACAGCCAAACAAGCTTTGGCTGTACTTTGCTTTTAAATAAATTGGAGGTAAAATGTGTGACCATGTAATCTTATGGATCTACAGTATATGATAGCGATGTACAAATTCCATACTGAGGACCCTAGCATAGGGAAAAAACTTTTCTGTGAAAGAGAATTTAAAAAGACACGTGGCCATTCACTGAAATTGGAAGAGAAGTGGTTTAACCTTAAACTGCGTAGAGGGTTCTTTACTGTCAGAGCGGTAAGGATGTGTACTTCTTTTCCACAAGCACAGGTAACAGCAGAGAGCATCGATAGCTTTAAAAATCTATTAGATGGGCACCTTAATGATCACAACATACAGGGATATACAATGTACTATTGACATAAACACAAGCACACCCACACACCACGGGTTGAACTTGATGGACTGGTGTCTTTTTTCAACCTTACCAACTATGTATCTATGGAACTCTTCACACTGATCCATTCCTCTGCGTTTAGTAAAATCCTGCTTACTGCATTTTTGGTGTGGTAAAAAAAATGCACCAAAAACGCATCTCCCCATTGAAATGCATATAAGACGTGGCAAAAACATATAAAAAAAAATGCACTCGTGGTTGCATTTTTGATGCGGTTTTTGAGTCACATGTCCTGTGCAAAATGCACCGCAAACACCCCAAAAACACAATAGGAACGTATATGATCAGTGTGAAAGCGCCCTTAATGTTTTAAACACCTTGTTTCTCAAAATGTATGTACATGACGGTGACCATATTTGTGTATTCCATGCACATGCTATCCTTTTTTTTTTAGCAGTGCTGTCCAGTGGTTGTGCCTTTCTAACAGTGCAACTCACATGTGTTAGATCCCTTTCACATTGGGGCGGTGGGTCCGTTAGCAGTAAAGCGCCGCTAGTTTTAGAGGTGCTTTTCACCGGCTATGGGGGTTAAAAGTATCCATGTTGCAGCGCTTCCAAAGTGCTTTTCAGGCACTTTGGAAGCGCTGCCCATTCATTCCAATAGGCAGGGGTGGTGTAGGAGCGCTCCTGCTGCTTGCAGGACTTTTTCTCCCGTCCCACAAGCGCACCGCCCCAGTGTGAAAGCACTCGGGCTTTCACACTGGGGAGGCATGAGAGGCAGTTTTCAGGTTTTTTACAGGGGCTATTTTTAGCACTAAAATGCCTGAAAACAGCTTCATTGAGAAAGGGGTCTTAATCACATTTGGCTGAGTGAAAACAATATACTATCTATGACTAAAATTATATTTCATAATTTTTAGAGTAGTTAGGCTAATTGCAGTGAAAAGGAGAGTGACTCTACGCATTTGTAAAGGGAATATAATAATGGAAATATAGTATAAATTATGAAAGATCTAAAAATACTTTTTATATAGTATAATAATAACAGTTCAGAATATGTATTCCATCAAGTTTTCAGGAGAAAATTGAGGCGGGCACGCTAAGATCTTTTTTAGTCCCAAAGTATAGACTATAGGCAGCTCAAACAAAAGATGAGAATTATGACCCTGAATATACTGTATTTAAAGTGTATGTTTTTCCTTTGATGTGGGAACAGTGAATAAATGCTTTCACCGCTGTAGTGCTTGTTTGATTATGTGTGATAGCTGGGAATGCTATTGCAGTGTCTATATTTGGTTGCAGTGAGAAACCTGGTTCAGACATAGGGCATGGAATATATTCAAAATGTCAAGAAATCATGCTGTGAAAAAGACATTTGAAGTGAGCTCTATGTTCTTGTCTGTATCTCGAGTGTTTCTTGTTCCTATTCTTACCTATTCTCTTTCTCAACACAAGGAAATGTTCAAATAAAGAAGGAAGACAGATTTAATGAATGGAAAAAATGATGGCAGTGAATGTGCCTGCTGCTAAAAATTTAAAAAAATATATATATTTTTTTACATGAAATATTGATTGATACAATTCAGGACTCTAATAAAGGAAATATGATGTACATTATCACAATGATCCAAGGTGCTCCACTAGTTGGAGAAGTAGAGCTTTAGATGGAGCACAGCCTCCAAAGGTGCATGCTTTTAGATAAAGAAACATCATCACCAGAGACAGAAAAAGCCATGATGCTTAGATGAGAACCAAGCTCACATAGAAGTACTACAATTCTAAATAGGTTCTGTTTTAATGGAAAGCAGTCTTGTTGCTAAAATGCAACCACGTTTTTACAGTTTAAGCGTTGCCAGAAATGTGCCTTATTGGCTGATGAAGGGGATATTTCTGCTATGAAAATTCTTCACAGTAATGCCCTGTACACACGGTCGGACTTTGTTCGGACATTCCGACAACAAAATCCTAGGATTTTTTCAGAAGGATGTTGGCTCAAACTTGTCTTGCATACACATGGTCACACAAAGTTGTCGGAAAATCCGATCATTCTGAACGCGGTGACGTAAAACACGTACGTCGGGACTATAAACGGGGCAGTGGCCAATAGCTTTCATCTCTTTATTTATTCTGAGCATGCGTGGCACTTTGTCCGTCGGATTTGTGTACACACGATCGGAATTTCCCGACAACGGATTTTGTTGTCAGAAAATATTATATCCTGCTCTCAAACTTTGTGTGTCGGAAAATCCGATGGAAAATGTGTGATGGAGCCTACACACGGTCGGAATTTCCGACAACAAGGTCCTATCACACATTTTCCGTCGGAAAATCCGACCGTGTGTACGGGGCATAAGTTACCTCAATGAGCAGTTCATAATCTTCTTCTCCTCTCATTGGACACTAAACTGAATTTCCCATTGGCCTCTGATTGGCCATTGTTGGTTATCAGTCAAACATTTGACTAGACATATGGTATACATTTTGGCTGAGGGTTCAACATGTATACACAGAGAAGAAGAAAAGATCATAAATGCAGAACAGTGGTTGCACATACATTAAAACTGATGCAAAGTAATCGAGAAGTGTAGAATTCTGCAGGCTCAGAATTCTCCTTGGAGCTTAAAGTGGTTGTAAAGACTGAAGGGTTGTTCCTTAATGTATTCTATTTATGAAGGTATAAAACCTTCAGTGTGCTGCTCCCCCCTCAGCCTTCCTAATACTTACCTAAGTCTGATCTCAATCCAGCGATGTGCACAAGACCCGAGGCTCTCCTGGGTCTCTCCCTCCTGATTGGCTGAGATGTAATAGCAGGAGTCATTGGCTCCCACTGCTGTCAATCACAGCCAGTAAGATTGGGGGCAGGGCTGAGCCATGCTCTTTGTGTCTAATTGGCGCAGAGAGCTGGTTTAGAAGCGAACAGGCACAAGTGGCTTGCTATGGGGGCACTCAGCAAGGGAGAGGGGCCCAGAGCACCGGTGAGGGACTTGAGAAGAGGAGGATCAGGGCTGCTCTGTGCAGTGCACCACTGCACAGAGCAGGTACTTATAACATGATTCCTATTTTTTTTAAATAAAAAGTTTCCTTTACAATCACTTTAAAGAAACATTTTCCTTGTTTGATGCTTATAGAAGTCACTGCCAAATATGAGCTAATCAGCTTGTAAACAACTCTCCAGGCATGAATACTAAACAAATACTCTGTTTTAATAAGTCCTAGTAATTCTCCCACTGGGCACTGTCATATTGCCTCTCAGACAGCATTTAGAAGGTTAGATAAATCTAGGTAGAGGAGTAGCAGGGATTTTTACGGTGCCAAGAAAATCCAGAAAAAGTTATTGTTTAAAAAGTATATAACTTAATATTTTATTTTAACAGATTCAGGGTTAAAAAATACATGAAAAAATATTCACAAATATGGTGGTTGCATAGAGCAGGTTCGTATAGAATAGGTACATTCACCCAACATATTTCGCTTATTGCTTATTCAGAGGATGTGCGAATGGAAACAGATAACGTGAAAAACAGAGGCGGAGGGTCAGACTCTATTGAGCGGTGTCATGTCACCGTAAGACTCCCTGCGTTGTATATCCAGCAGTCGGTCCAAAGTCGCCTTTCATTTCACTTCACGCTCTGTTAATATACTGCTTTTATCGCACCCTTCTGTCCTCTATGACTGCACTTTGTCCATATTAAGTTATATACTTTTTAAACAATAACTTTTTTCTGGATTTTCTTGGCACCGTAAAAATCCCTGCTACTCCTCTACCTAGATTTATCTATACATTTGGGATGAGGTGCCATTTGATTGGGTGTTTCACCATTAATCAGACCAACCTTGTGTCTTGTGTATTTAGAAGGTTAGTTACAGCCTACATGTCAAAGACAGACTGGGCAAAAGGTATATATATAATCTGGGAGTGGTTGGAGATGGGGTTGAGGACTATGGGATGTTTAGTTTGCTTAGGCTCCACATTTTGGGTTAATGAAGGATTGTGTCTAAAATAGTTGATGGAGTAAATAATGTAAGTACCACTGTGTTTAATTGCTTGGGTGATAAAAAGGGCCACTTTAAAAATGTTTTCAAATTCAACGAAGATCTACAGTACAACCAGTGCTGGGACAAGGTCATCCAGAACCCAGGGCAAAGATGCCTAACTGCGCCCCCAACCCATTCATGATGTGCAAGCTTAGGGGAACCTATGGCCAGCAGTCACTCGTTTGTCAAAATCACAGAAGGAAGGCACCCCCATCCCTACAGTAAACCATTGCGCCCAGAGCAGCTGCCCCTCCCACCCTCCCCTTGTCCCAGCCCTGAGTACAATTGCTACTTTTATCTAAGGCCAGGTGGCTACTTTGCTGAGAATAGTGAAGTATTGACCTAATGTAAATGTAATTATAATGTTTTTTGTTCTGCATTTTGAGAGTCATGCCTACCTCCACTTTGTTCTGTTAGGAACAGAGGACTGAACATGCTTAAAAGTGACCTTGTGCCCTGCAGTAGGCATGAACTAGGTCAACAACTTGGTGCTCCTGTCTAGCAAAATATGTCACACTGATTGACATGCTCTTCATTATGATGGCAATAGCAGGTGCACTGTTATCTAGCTCAACATTGTCTGTATAGATTCTGCGTGACTTTACTTAGCAGACCCAAGAGGTGTTCGCAAGGGATCTCTACATCTTCTCTCTGAGAAATTAACAGTTTCTACTGTCCACCAGTAGAAGGGCACAAACCACTGACCACCCATTATAAAGGGGCACTTACTCTTGACTCATGCAATATGTCCACTGCACTGTACAGGCAGTCCCTGGGTTACAGGTTCTGTAGGTTTGTTCTTAAGTTGAATTTGTATGTAAGTTGGAACAGTTTACAAGTGTAATTCCAGCCAGAAAAAATCATTTTTACGTTTTTTGAATAGCATAGGGAAAGGTAACCCCTATCCTATAACATTTGTTTTGCTGTCTGTGCCCCTGTTCAGAAGATTTCACCTCACTTTCTGTCCCAATGACAATTGGATTTTGAAATTTTAGGCTGTTGGTTGTTGGTGAAAACAAGGATTGGGGACAAAGCTTCAGCGGAGACACCTTTTTCCCAAGATAACTCTTATAGGAGTAAATTTCTCTTCCTAGGTGTAGATTTCCTCTCACTTTCTGTTTTCTCTTTGTTTGTAAGTAGGAGTTGTATGTAAATTGGATGTATGTAACTGGGGGACTGCCTATATACAATGTGTTACTCTTTATGTTACACAATCCTGACTACAATAATCTATATGCTATGTTGTATGTAACATAGTCATGTCTACTGCACTTTACTGCATATGCTATGTTGCATGTTACATACTCTTGATCTCTGCATTTTATATACTATGTTTTACATTACCTTATCCTAATCAAAATGTTACACGTTAAGTCCTGAACATAGCTTTTTAGATGCTTTGCTTATGTTACATATGTAGCACTAACTCTCGGTGCAGCTGCTGGTTTAAGCGGGCTTGTTACCTTCACTCTCGACACCTCTGTTTCACCGGCACCGGGTCTAGGGTTCCTTTGAGTTTACCTCTGGACGATATAAGCACCAACACTTGAGTACGTTTTCAATGCTTTATTGAACCAAGTAACGAAGGAAGTAGCAGGAAAGAGGTATGAGGGAAACTGCAGGGAAGCTCAAATACCTTTCTTTAGGATTCTTGAGAACGTCCTTTAAAGTTGAATATTGTAATCAGACACAATCTTTGCTCGTCTGGATAGGCCTCTCTCACTTGCCTAGCAGCCAGTACATAGCACGAACAAAAGTCTCTGCCACAGACTTGATTGAAATAAACTCGTACGATCCTCTGCCACAGGATGTATTGGTTTAGCGGTGAACGTCAGACACAGTACTTGGACCTCTAAGCCAACCCGGCAGTACTATGCTGTAGAACTACTTTGGGATATGTCCTCCAACCGAGTCACCAGGCCCCTCTCCAGACCAGCACTCTGCATGATCCTTCCATGATGGGTCCTCCCCTGGGATCTTCTCGGTTGTCCAGCTTCTTCACTCTGGATAGACAGCTCAGGACCATTCCTCGGCTGCTGTGGTAGGCCCCAGACAGACTTCTGGGCCCACCCATGCCCCGCAGCCACGTGGGCCTCCGGAACGGAGGACTGCTGCAGTTGTCCCCCACTTGCTCTATAACGAGAACTCAAGGACCATTGATCGTTCAGTGCTTTGCCCCTTCAGCGCTCACTTAAGCGCTGGGCTGTGGAGGGGACGGGAGCAGTTGGCTCGGGGTCTCAGCGGTGTGCTGAGAGGTTGAACCAGCTGTTGGTCAGGCATCTGGGTGGATCCTGACATTTCTGTCAGGATCCCTGCAGAGCCTGGACCAGCTCTGTGACATCAGTGGACAGTGGACTTTAGCCTGCTGATGGCTGAATCGGGGTCACAGAAGCTACAGCAGAAGCATGGCTGAAAACGAGCCCTAAAACATGGCGTCTGTCCCATGGGTCTGTCACATGGCAAACATGGCGTCTGTCGGAGGACCACCTCCACCCAGTTGTCTCCGGGACAGAGGAGCACCGAAACGTTGCCCTTCCAACACCAGCCAATGGTAACAACGACACCCACTGGCTCAGTGTGGAACCACACGCAACGTCAGCCAAGCTGGAACAGAGGCAAAACTGACTCCCCCTAACGAGCAATTCACTAAATTTACCTATCAGATGGTAGATCATAGATCTACCAGCGCTACACATACAGTAGATTCCTGCACTGGATGAAGTATGCTGTACATTACACAGTTCTAGTACTTTAACCACATGCCGACTAGTGCACGACGATGTATGTCAGCACAATGGCATGGCTGGGCAAATTGATGTACAGGTACATCCCCTTTAAATTTCGGCATTGTGGGCGCACGCCCACTGCATACTCCCTAACCGTGCCCGCGGGTCCCGCGGACTCGATGTCCGGCAGGGGCCCGCGATCGTGTCATGGAGCAGCAGAACGGGGCGATGCCTATGTAAACAATGCCTAGCAACATCGGGAGTAGTGATCTCTTACATGTTCTAGTGAGACAATCCCCCCACAGTTATAATCACTCCCTAGGACACACTTAACCCCTTAATTGCCCCCTGGTGTTTAACCCCTTCCCTGCCAGTGTCATTTATACAGTAATCAGTAAATTTTTATAGCACTGATTGCTGTATAAATGACAATGGTCCCAAAATAGTGTCAAAAGTGTCCGATGTGTCCGACATAATCTCGCAGCCACGATAAAAATCGCAGATCGCCGCCATTACTAAAAAAAAAAAAAATTAATAATAAAAATGGCGTAAATCTATCCCCTATTTTGTAGACGCTATAACTTTTGCGCAAACCAATCAATATATACTTATTGCAATTTTTTTTACCAATATGTAGAAGAATACATATCGGCCTAAACTGAGAAAGAAATTTGTTTTTTTATATATTTTTTGGGGATATTTATTATAGCAAAAAGTAAAAAATATTGCTTTTTTTTCAAAATTGTCGCTATTTTTTTGTTTATAGCGCAAAAAATAAAAACCGCAGAGGTGATCAAATACCACCAAAAGAAAGTTCTATTTGTGGGGAAAAAAAGGACATCGATTTTGTTTGGGTGCAACGTTGCACGACCGCGCAATTGTCAGTTAAAGCGACGCAGTGCCGAATCGCAAAAAGTGCTCTGGTCAGGAAGGGGGTAAATCCTTCCGGGGCTGAAGTGGGTAAATTGGTTGTAAATTCCCATAGATGAATTGTATATAATAAGTCTTACCTATAGGTACTGTAAATATCTCCTAAACGTACACCGTTTAGGAGATATTTACTTTATATGCAGCCAATTACGTCATTGGTGCATGCGCTCTGAAGGAATGGCCACCTGTGCCATTCCTTGAGATTCCTGTGCCGGGAACGGTGGATCCCCCACGCATGTGCAGGAGTGATGTCAAGTGGCTCCGGCCAATCGCACAGCTGGAGTCTGCGGACCCGGAAGGAAGACGGGTGAAAATGGAAGTGGCCTCTAGAGGTGACAACGTATCGGTGGAGGAGCTTCGTTTGCAGGCAAGTTTCACATAATGTGCTAGTATGCGATGCATACTAACATATTATGGCTTTACTTTACCGGTCAGAAACAAAAAAAAATTCAGCCTGCAGTTTACTTCCTCTTTAAGACTCTGTAAAAATGATTACAAATAACATTTTGGTTGAGCGCTTAATATTGGTTTCCTCACTCTAAATATTAAAGAACATGTTCTGCTTTTAATGGTTGAATGTTTCTTTATGCAGTTACTTATCACAAAAAAAGTCAGCATACCTCATCTAAATCTATAGCAGGAAACAGGGGAGAGAGATAACTCTCTAAAAACATCACAGACTTTAAATAGCTCTGCTTTATTTACAGTGGGGATTTGAAATTTGTTCATAGGTGTGAACTGATGCAGCAATGGTGTCAAGATCTTTTAATTAAATGAGTTATGACAAAAAATGCAAAGATCCGAGCCATAAAAACCAAGATCAGAATTGACCCGATAGAGGAGATGTCAACATCAGTGGTGGTTTACTTTGTAAATATAAAGGGCCTCAAGTACGGCCCTCAACATGTCCAAAGTGTCACATAATAGAATCTGTACTGCAAGATAGGTGGCATCTTGGTGCAAAAAAAAAAGGACCTGCACCATTATTTCAAGGTAGCACTCTACGAAGCACAAATGGTTCACTCTGTGCGCTGTGGTGCACAAAAATAGGCTATGTATGTGTATTGAGGTGTTATTCAAAATAAATTGTTCCGTTCATTGAGGTTTGTTTTCTTTCTGCCTGGTGTTCAACGTGTCAGGCTCTGCCAGTGCTTCAAACAGCTAGCACAGCCAAAGACACCATGGGCTGCACAGAGTGCTGGTGGGCCGCATGCAGCCTGCACGCATCATGCTGGGCAAAAAGGATCTGCACAGTGGTAAAGCAAAGCAATCAAACTATTTGTGTGTATGGCTCTCCTTTTATCTCCAAAATTATTTTGAATGTGTGTATAAGTGAGAGCCTTTATAATCCTCAGTCTGTCTTTTGAAGCGTTGTGTATCTGCACAATTAGCAAATGTCTTGAATGTTGATAGTGGCTCTCTGAAATGAAGGGATGAAGGGTATGATCTGAGTTCACTGTAGTTAAGACATTCAGCAGCTATCAGGCTGGACTTAAAAGGAGGAGGGTTGCGGCTCAAAGTCATCATGCATCTTTGCAGCTTGACGTTTGTAGTGATCTATCAAATTGCATCAAAAGCCCCGGGCTTTAATTTTCCCACATCACCATCTGGAGATGAACTTCACAGTACAGTAGGATTTTATTAAGTATGTGAAAATAATTTATTAAGTTTTCAATAGCAGCCAAACAAAAAGTATATCTTAATGCATCTAATCAAACTAAACTGAAACATGACTAAAGCTATGGTTTAGGCATCAACATGTTTGTAACAGATTTATCATTTTTGACCAGTTTGTATTCATACACAAAGTTTTGTGCTGTGGTATATTAACCCCTTGACACCGTCAATATGCAGATATGCGGCCTCACTGGACTGGCCTTTTTCCATGGGGCCACATATCTGTGTATTTGTCTTTGTGATGGGAGCACGCTGCACAGCACGCTCCCAGCACAGGGACCGGGGTCTCAGCAGGAGCCCTGGGTCCCGTACTAACGATCAGGACCCAGAATTCCTGGTTTCGTGTCACCTTATCACTGTGATGGCCTTTGATTGCTATCACAGTGATCAGTCACTGTGAAGCCCATCCCAATGTTTCTCTCTCTCTCTGTGAATGGGGAAGAAAGATACATTGTATCTCTCCTTGCAGATAGAGAAAAACAAACTGTATGTAAAAAAAAAAAAAATAATAATAAAAATAAAATACAAAAATAAATAATAACTTAAAAAAATACCCAGAACAAGATCTAGGTCTAGCCAGGGTTAGTGTTTGGGTTAAGTAAGGGTCACAGATCAAGGTCGCGGTCAAAGATCATGGTCAGTATATTTTGGACAGGATTTTTCTTTTTATTAAAACATTTTTTAAGTTCGTGTCAGTGTCAGATAGTGTCAGTGTGTTTTAGGTAGGATAAAAAAAAGCAAAATGTGCACTATTATTTCTGGACTGTACTACAGGTACAAACAACAAATAACATACACATGTGTGGTATCACTGTGATCATCGAGAGCAGGAGGATTTATTTTGGGCTGTTCTATGGTGGTAGGTTATGGTAGTAACAATAAATATACAGCTAAATTTAAAAAATAAATGCATCTTTTAATATTTTGGGCCATTTTTTCCTTTGACAATAAAAAGAAAATCAGGAGATATTTATTACCATTTACCACCAAATGAAAGCCCAATTTGTCCTGAAAAAAACAAGGTATAATCCACCTGGATGCACAAAGTAGTTGTGACGATATGTACAGTTTTACTAACACATGTCAAAGTTGCAAAATTTTTTGCCTTAAGTTATACTTTAAGTAGTGGATGCGTATACATTATTTTTTTTACTGAATAAGGATATCGCTTAATGTCATTTTAAGGTTGCTCTTTTAGGCATTCCAAATGGTAAGTTTGCCAGTTTATGACCACACAGTGTCTGCAGCTGGTTATTTTGTGAAATGTGTCCTGCAAGTTTCCTATGACATTTACAGAATAATGCAGACCTGGTTGCTGACTGCAGCTAAAAAAAACACCTGTTATGCACATGGCGTTCAAGACTACATGAAAAACAAATACACTGATGGAAAAGCTGATGCGTGCATACTCTAAATGAGGCTGCTCCTATTTTGGAAGGTGCATGTTTCTTCACATAAGGTACAAGTGAGTCCTGTGATATCATTGACACTTCTGTCAAATTCAGCGTTGGAAGATCTAAAAAAAGTTGTGGGCATCAAGTTATGGTTCACATGGCTCAGGTCTTCCACAAGTATAGAAGGTGTTGAAGCACAGTGCATAGGGTAGTTAGTCAATGAAGATAAGGGATGAGGTAAACAGCTTAGGCTAACAATACACTGGAAGAATATCATTCGAAAACAGTAATTTTTGAAATGTTCATTTGATTTTCTAATTATTAGTGTAGTCAAATCAATGATCGTTTTCGACTGCAGTGATGAGGAATATGGAATTAGAAGGATGGAAGTTTTTCTCTATTCTTTCTTATCTTTCTCTATTCTTATCTGATTGAACAAAATTGTAAATGTGATTGTGATTCCCCTTCAGAATCATGTCCACTTCAATCTATCCTGAAATCAAATGTTCAAATTCGCAATATTGTCATGGTAATATTTTTGAGGACTTTCATACTAAATTTGTATAGTCTTTGATAGTGTATGGTCAGCTTTGGGCAGATGGTGATGTGGGCAGAAATGGCAGAGAAAAATTTAACGTGCATGGACACAATGTAGATAAGATATTGTGGAGCGGATTTTGTGGATGGTGGTCATTCAGATGAAAGTGGGAAGACAGTGTGACTATGAGTGACTGTGAGTAGTGAGTGCTATGAAACCGAGAGCAGGCATTAAACACACAGTATGGAATTCCTTTTGTTTTCATGGTCTTTACAATAACCTTTTGCTGGAGAAAAAAGTGTCATAACTCTTCTTCCTAAAAGGTGTTAGCAATTACCACGACCACCTTATATTTGTACTAATGGCGTGTACACACGGCGAACTTTTCGATCGGACTGGTCCGACGGGACAAATCCGTCGCACAATCCGACCGTGTGTGGGCTTCATTGGACCTGCAGCTGACTTTTTCGAGCGAAAATCAGACGGACTTTAGATTTGAAACATGTTTCAAAACTTTCCGACGGACTCGAGTCCGGTCAAAAAATCCACTCGTCTGTATGCTAGTCCGATGGACGAAAACCGACGCTGGGGCAGCTATTGGCTACTGGCTATGAACTTCCTTATTTTAGTCCAGTCGTACGTCATCACATACGAATCTGTCGGACTTTGGTGTGATCATGTGTAGGCAAATCCGTTCGTTCGACAGTCTGTCGGAAGTCCGTCAAAAGTCCGTCGAAAGTCTGTCGGAAAGACCGTCGGACCTTTGATGCCGGCATTATGTTTTATGTTTTACATTATGTGTACACGGCATTAGAGTCTTCTAAATATGACTTGCAAACAATTCCTTCTGAATAATGGATGGTAATCACTCCCCTCCCCACCCAAACATACACACACATCCAGCAATTCACTGGTTAATCTCATACAATGAGACGGTTGGCATGTGCATACTGAAGTCCAATGGTCTTTAAAAACAATCCTGAGGACAGTTAACTAGTAATTTTAGCATCGTATGGTGATAGTATCCAATTAAGCCACAAGTATTTTTTTCTTCCGCTGAAAAGGTGTACTTTATGTTTTACATGCATCTTGAATAGCAATTTAAACTAATAAAATAAACATGTCAGTGACCTGCTAATGCTTTTTGACAGACACTACAATTGTGCGCTAATGTCAAAAAGTACACTCAGTTTACCCTTATCTGAGTTCCACAGAGCTCCTTACAAGTTATATAATCAACCAGAGTGAAAATGACAAATGTTCACCAAGTTTGACCTAAATAGCTGTTAAAATTCTGGTTCACTGCTACCATAGGCGAATCCTGTGGTTTTTTTGATTTCCTTGCTAATGTTTGTGCAAATATGAGCAGGAGAAGATTAAAGATTTAAAGGACTAGGCTTCCCTTAGAAGAGAATTTTTTTTTTTTTTTTAAATCATACTTACCTTACTTTAATCATACTTACCTTTAATCACACTTACCTAATGTATACGCATGTAGCATTGGTCTGATGCTGCATCTGTCCCTCGCCAGCTTTAAGACCGCTGATCGCTTGGTTCACTTTTGATTGGTTCACTCCCCCCCCCGCTCACTGGAGCACTGGGCTGTGAAGGGGGCAGGAGAGGCTGGCTCAGGCTTTCAGCGGCTTGTTGAGAGGCTGAGCCAGGGGCCGATCCAGGCTTCTGGGTGGATCCTGACCATATGGTCTTGATCTTTTCCCAGCCTGGACCGCCTCTGTGACGTCACTGGACAGCGGGCTTCAGCCCACTGTCAGGTGAAAACGGGTCACAGCAGTGCAGAACGAACTGCAATCATGTGCTCCACAGAAGAAGTACAGCCAAACATACTAAATATTGGCTTTTCTTGCTGGGTTGGAGATTTGTGGCTTTCATTTTATTTTACATTTATAGGGCCCCTATTTTACGTAATACAGATTTTGTTTGCAAGGCTGCAAGGCATCCCTTTAAAAAAAGTTGGCTTTTGTTTCAGGAGTAGTATTTTGAGGATTTTTATATCCTTTGTAGGATTTTTATTTATTTTATGTTAGGTCCTTTTTTAATGTCAGGGGTGCTCAATGCGCAGCATTCAGTTGATACCAGCCATCTGTTCTTGGAGCTGCCTTTTATTTGCACATTGTTGCATTGTTTGAAAGAAGAAAAGGTAACTGCAAGAACTGTGTGGACCGAAACCACCTCACATAATATTAATCATATTTATAGCACCCTCCCTATAACCATAGATAAAATAAAATTTAGACAAACACCAGCTAGTCGTAATATTGCTAATAAAAACTGTCTTCCTGCTGGCCAATTTAACACTGCTGTATCCTCTGTAGCATTTGAACTCTTGTAGTAAAGCCCCAGACTGTGCTCTTTGTTTCTAGTAATTTACAGCGATGCATTTCAATGGTTTCATTTTAGTCTAACCAGTAATGTTATTATAAAAGTTATGATAGTAATTGCCATTTATTTTATAATAATTCTCATTCTCTTTTCAGTTTTGGGTTTCTCTTGCTATGTTTCATGAGAAAATGATGAAATTAAACATCGTATTTACATTTTACACAATTACATTTACTAGCAATTTAATGTGCATCTGTCCCTCTTTTTCCTCCAGTTGCCCTTCTTTTTGGTCTGATGCACAAACCTCAAATAAACTGTATTTTTTAACTATCAAAAATATTTTTACTGCTTTAAACTGTCAACAACCTACAAATTATTGCATTTGTTAATTTCAAAAGCCAGTTTACAGGTAAAGTAGCAGTGAATAAAGCACTTGTTAGTTTTACCAATAATTTTTTTGCATATTAATTGTTCATAGTGAGTTCAAATTGAACATGTTTTTTTTACCTACATCCTTTTCCTGAAAGCCATACTTCTTTCCAATCTGTCAGAAACCTCCTGCTGGTGCACATGTAGACGCACAGGCACACTAGCCACAGATCCTGGCCACTGTTGACCTATTTAAACCTGAGTCTTTCATGGTATCCTGTCTGGATGGTCTTTAACTTTTACCCTTGTGACCTGTGTTGTTGAAAGCCTGCTTGATTTTGCCATCTGATTTTGTACCTCACTAACAGCATGTTGCTGACCCTTGTGTGTCGCTGGACCTGCTTGTGCTTCTGCACCTACATGCCCGGCTGTTACTAAACTCAGCTTTCAAGCTCAAGTTCACTAACCCAGCTTCCTGGCACCTGCACCCTTCCACTGCCCTAGTAGTCCCTGTCTCTACTACCAGTGGTGCTTGGATGGAAAATGTGCAAGAAGCCTCCCTCATTATCTCATCCCTCATCATTTCGAGCTCCACTGGCAGTTACGTGACACAATCTAAGAAAGTTGTGAGGTATGATTTTATGTGCATTTAAAATGGATAGTTTTAAATCTATTTACAATAAATAATCTTAAACACGTATATAAATGTCAGTTTATGGACAAATTTAGCTTTAGAGAAACACTGCTGGAAAAACTTTGAGATCTGCTGCCTTAAAAGACCGTTTTTCAGACATACAGTATAAAAATATTATTGAAGCTAACGTGAGATTCATGTGATAATTCAGTTTTCTCCAACTTTTGTGATAAAACTACTTCTAGGTAGGCATCTAAATAGACCTTACATTATACATACAGGTCTTGAATATATCTAACTTAGAAGTAATATGACCCATCTATGTTGACCTCTATATTTAACAGTTCCATGGTCTACAGCACTGGTTAAACCCCTCGGGGTTTGGCCAGCTGTTAAATATTAATATTTCACACCTTACTCATTCTTCTGACATGGGCCTCTTAATACAAATCACTCATGTCTGGCAGATACTATGATTGATGGATTTTATAGCACATCAAATTCTGAAAACTTCTTGGAAACAGATTACTGGCATATAGCCTCACTAGCCCATTAAAAACAAACAAAATAAATAAGTCCTACATATACATTTGTAGAAATTGCTGTAATCAGAGCAGCTATTTCTTTTGAACTACTAGCCTTGGGTTTCATCCTGACATTCTCTGACTGTAGCTTGGCTTATACAATTTTATTAGAAGTTCCCCCTCTTTGGTGGTAATGTTTGATGTGTATCTGTGTATGACTATATTGTGAAGATGCATATTTCAGTGGCCACTTGCAGACTGTTGCAGGCAAAATGTACATCAGTAGGGATGAGCCGAACACCCCCCTGTTCGGTTCGCACCAGAACATGCGAACAGGAAAAAAGTTTGTTCGAACACGCGAACACCGTTAAAGTCTATGGGACACGAACATGAATAATCAAAAGTGCTAATTTTAAAGGCTTATATGCAAGTTATTATCATAAAAAGTGTTTGGGGACCTGGGTCCTGCCCCAGGGGACATGGATCAATGCAAAACAAAGTTTTAAAAAAGGCTGTTTTTTCAGGAGCAGTGATTTTAATAATGCTTAAAGTCAAACAAAAAAAGTGTAATATCCCTTTAAATTTCGTAGCTGGGGGGTGTCTATAGTAGGGACGCATGTTTCCCGTGTTTAGAACAGTCTGACAGCAAAATGACATTTCAAAGGAAAAAAGTCATTTAAAACTACTCGCGGCTATTGCATTGCCAGTCCAACAATACACATAAAAGTTTATTGATAAAAATGGCATGGAAATTCCCCACAGGGGAACCCCGAAACAAAATAAAAAAAAAAAACGGCGTGGGGTCCCCCCAAAAATCCATACCAGACCCTTATCCGAGCACGCAACCTAGCAGGCCGCAGGAAAAGAGGGGGGATGAGAGAGTGGCCCCCCCCTTGAACCGTACCAGGCCACATGCCCTCAACATTGGGAGGGTGCTTTGGGGTAGCCCCCCAAAACACCTTTTCCCCATGTTGATGAGGACAAGGGCCTCATCCCCATAACCCTGGCCGGTGGTTGTGGGGGTCTGCGGGCGGGGGGCTTATCGGAATCTGGAAGCCCCCTTTAACAAGGGGACCCCCAGATCCCGGCCCCCCCTGTGTGAAATGGTAAGGGGGTACTTGTACCCCTACCATTTCACTAAAAAACTGTCAAGAATGTTAAAAATGACAAGAGACAGTGTTTGACAATTCCTTTATTTAAATGCTTCTTCTTTCTTCTATCTTCCTTCATCTTCTTCTTCTTCTTCTTCTTCTGGTTCTTCTGGCTCTTCTGGTTCTTCCTCCGGTGTTCTCATCCAGCATCTCCTCCGCGGCGTCTTCTATCTTCTTCTCCTCGGGCCGCTCCGCACCCATGGCATGGAGGGAGGCTCCCGCTCTTCTCTTCATCTTCTTCTCTTCTTCTCTTCTTCTCTTCTTCTCCGGGCCGCTCCGCATCCATGCTGGCATGGAGGGAGGCTCCTGCTGTGTGACGTGTCTCCTCTTCTGACGGTCCTTAAATAACGGGGGGCAGGGCCACCCAGTGACCCCGCCCCTCTCTGACGTACGGGACATGACGGGACTTCCCTGTGGCATTCCCTGTGACGTCACAGGGAAGTCCCATCAAGTCACCGTGCGTCAGAGGAGGGCGGGGTCACCGGGTGGCCCCGCCCCCCATTATTTAAGAACCGTCAGAAGAGGAGACACATCACACAGCAGGAGCCTCCCTCCATGCCAGCATGGATGCGGAGCGGCCCGGAGAAGAAGATGAAGAAGAGAAGAAGAGAAGAAGATGAAGAAGAGAAGAAGAGAAGAAGATGAAGAGTGGGAGCCTCCCCCCATGCCATGGGTGCGGAGCGGCCCGAGGAGAAGCAGATAGAAGATGCCGCAGAGGAGATGCTGGACGAGAACACCGGAGGAAGAACCAGAAGAAGAAGAAGATGAAGGAAGATAGAAGAAAGAAGAAAGAAGAAGCATTTAAATAAAGGAGTTGTCAAAAACTGTCTCTTGTCATTTTTAACATTTTTGACAGTTTTTTAGTGAAATGGTAGGGGTACCATTTCACACGGGGGGGGCCCCTTGTTAAAGGGGGCTTCCAGATTCCGATAAGCCCCCCGACCGCAGATCCCAACAACCACCGGCCAGGGTTGTGGGGATGAGGCCCTTGTCCTCATCAACATGGGGACAAGGTGTTTTGGGGGCTACCCCAAAGCACCCTCCCAATGTTGAGGGCATGTGGCCTGGTAGGGTTCAGGAGGGGGGGGCGCTCTCTTGTCCCTCCCTCTTTTCCCGTGGTCTGCCAGGTTGCGTGCTCGGATAAGGGTCTGGTATGGATCTTTGGGGGACCCCACGCCGTTTTTTTTTAATTTTGGCTGGGGTTCCCCTTAATATCCATACCAGACCTGAAAGGCCTGGTATGGAATTTAAGGGGACCCCCATGTTATTTTTTTTTTAAATTTTGGTTCGGGGTTCCCCTGTGGGGAATTCCCATGCCGTTTTTATCAATGAACTTTTATGTGTATTGTCGGACCGGCAATGCAATAGCCGCGAGTAGTTTTAAATGACTTTTTTCCTTTGAAATGTCATTTTGCTGTCAGACTGTTCTAAACATGGGAAACATGCGCCCCTTTACAGGCATACTATAGACACCCCCCAGCAAAGAAATTTAAAGGGATATTACACTTTTATTGTTTGACTTTAATTATTATTAAAATCACTGCTCCTGAAAAAACGGCCGTTTTTAAAACTTTTTTTTGCATTGATCCATGTCCCCTGGGGCAGGACCCAGGTCCCCAAACACTTTTTATGACAATAACTTGCATATAAGCCTTTAAAATTAGCACTTTTGATTTTTCCCATAGACTTTTAAAGGGTGTTCCGCGGCATTAGAATTTGCCACGAACACCCCAAATTGCTCGCTGTTCAGCGAACTTGCAAACAACCGATGTGTTCGACTCGAACTCGAAGCTCATCCCTATACATCAGTAACTAGTATAGTTTCTTCAGAATACTGTAATGTGATGTAAATGTGTTTGGGCTTTCTTCCCTACAAATATGTATAAAATGGTTAAACTGGTTTATATGATCTACTAAGAACCACCTAAACAGTATTGTTAAAATATAAGTTTACAGATGACTGTAATGTTCAATATCAGATGTTTTGACGAGTAAAAAGACTCTTCCTGTTCCCAACACAAACAAAAGTTATTTGGGTTTGATGCTTGCTAATGAACGGTAAGTCTGTGGACTAGAAAAGGCAACCACTAATCCTACAGGGCTAAGAAGTTTTAAAAAAAGCAAGGCAATGGTGATAATGGTCTTAACTGTAACAGAATTCAGGTTTATGCTCTATGTTATGAGCAAAATATGGCATATGACTCCCTTTACTATGGTATTGTAAAGAGGTACTCTAAAAAATTTGCTTCTGCCTTTGTGGGATTATTGCTTTCTTAAGGTCATCATCAACAGCGGGACAATAGCTTTCTGCAATTTCACATCGAACAGCCCACCTTTGAAGCATTAACATTGTAAATATTTGATACCAAACAACAAAAACTACCATGAAACCTTATCATTGTCACTACTGTGCCATTATGTCACACACCACTCAACTGTGCCACTGTGATATGGGGTATTTGGGTATGTACGGGGTAGCAGTGCCTGGAGGTCTTTATCAAAGGGGCAAGAACTTAAGCACATGCAATGATAGGAACTACAGGTTCGTGGGTACTAGCTTGTGATGTGTAGGCTATTAGCTTAGGGGTCTAAATATAAAAAAATGCTTTGTAAATGTCTCTGCATTTGTACAAAAGTCAAGAGCAATAATCATAATGTTTGTAATATGTGTGAAATTCCCTAACATTTGCTCTTAGGAGAAAAAAGCTTTAAGAACATTTCACCAGGTTAGTCTGTAAGTTAGCCTGTTTTTCTGGAGATTCTACAAACATCTGAACAGGAGCACCAGGAAGGAATAGCCTTTAGCAGTGATATTCCTACCACTGCTAAATGTTACAGCGTTCTCCTCAGGGCTCTTGGTCGTTAGGGAGCCGGCACCCGACAGCTTCCTAACAACCAACAACTCATCCCCACCGAGCACATTCAGCTGTCAGATGGAGCTTCCTGGCTGACAGGTGAAAATAAAAAAAAAGGTGCAGGGATAGTGTGAAAAAAATCAGACCTCCCCAAAATTTATACTAGGCCTTTCGGGTCTGGTATGGATTTTTAGCAGGACCGCATTAAAGAAAAAACAAAAACAAAAAAAAGGCATGGAGTTCCCCCCAAGTTCTATACAAGACCCCAACTGATAGCTGAATATGTCGGGTAGGGATGAGGCCAGGTAGCAGGCATTCCTAAAAAGTTTATACATTTACAGGTATGGCTATGACCAGTGGAGGCCCATCCATAGGGAGCGCACGGGCACTGCCCTCTCAAGCTATTCTCAAAAGAAAAAAAAAGTGTTCACTTTAAAAGTCTCCAGGCGCTGGACACACAGCAGTCTATGGAAGCTTCCCAGCTTGCAATCAGCTTATTGCAAGCTGGGAAGCTGATTTGCCCATGTTTAGGGAGTGTTCGGGGCTCAAGCAATTTTCCCCCGAACACTCCCCACTCTACACTCATTTGTCCCTTTGGCTCCTTGTCTGTGTTTGATTGGCGGGGACCAGAGGATGGAGGGCAGTGCTTTTTGCGGCACTACGGCGTCACTTCCGGTTTCCCATCCACCACTCACGGAGTTATAGTGCTGTGAGTGGAGTCAACTGTGGGTGTGATGGATTGAGGAAGGCCTGAGGCGCAGTGCCCCTGTGAGTAACAGTAAGTGATGGAGCCGCGGGCCTCAGGCTCAGACAGTCTTCTGCACTGCACTCATCTCTGAGATCTAGGCTAGCTGCCCCTCCATTCCGCACACACTTCCCTGCGTGGCACTCCATGCAGTGGATGATCGCGCTGCATTTCTGGACTGGAGCCATCAGGGACATTTTAATTTGGGGATTATTTCTGATGTCATGTGTGTGTGTGTATATATATATATATATATATATATATATATATCTGTATAAACTACATAATATCCACAAACTGTGAGTACATCTGTCCTGTGTAGTGTATACAGCTATATACACCCACCTTCTTCCTTCCTGTATATAGACAGTCTCTATATACAGGAAGGAAGACGGTGGGTGTATATAGCTGTATACACTACACAGAACAGATGTACTCATAATTTGTGGATATTATCTATGTAGTAGTGTATACAGCTATATTTACCCACCTTCTTGCTTCCTGTATATAGAGACCTTCCTCCATCATCATTGGCTGAAGATATACATCATCTGTCCTGTTACTGTATATATAGCTGTATACAGGACAGATGATGTATATGTGCAGTCAGTGATGATGGAGGAAGGTCTCTATATACAGGAAGGAAGGTGGATGCTCTGTCATCCATGTGATGTCTGTTACCAATCCCGGCTGCACATTTGGGCACAGATGAGACCTCTCTGGTGGGCACAGATGAGACCGCACTGGTGGGCACAGAGGAGACCGCACTGGTGGGCACAGAATAGATCGCACTGGTAGACACAGATGAGACCGCACTAGTGGGCACAGATGAGACCACACTAGTGGGCACAGATGAAACGGCACTTGTGGGCACAGATGAGATGGCACTGGTGGGCACAGATGCGACGACACTAGTGGGCAAAGATGAGACGACACTAGTGGGCACAGATGAGACCGCACTGATGGCCACAGATGAGACCGCACTTATGGGCACTGGTGGGCACAGATAGGCTGCACTGATGGGCACAGATGAGACTGCAGTGATGGACACAGGCAGGTGGCGCTTATGGGCACAGAGAGGCAGCACTGGTGGCCACAGATGAGGCGGCACTGGTGGCCACAGATGAGGTGGCACTGGTGGGCACAGATGAAAGGGCACTAGTGGGCACAGATGAGACCGTACTGATGGGCACAGATGAGACCACACTTATGGGCACTGGTGGGCACAGATAGTTCCGCCAATATTGTGTTACTGATTAGTAAGTTACAAGCAGTTTAAGTAAGGGGTATCAAGCAGCACTCGCAAATTGTCAGTACATCTGTCCTCAGTAGTGTATACAGCTATATACACCCACCTTCTTCTTTCCTGTATATAGAGACCTTCCTCCATGCAGGTATACATAATCTGTCCTGTTACTGTACATATTGCTGTATACAGGACAGATGATGAAGAATTGTTCTTGCCAAACCAATCTATGAGGAGGTGAGTTGCCATCTAGATAAAGGAAGGCCCATAGACGTGGTGTATCTGGATTTTGCAAAAGCTTTTGACACAGTTCCCCATAAACGTTTACTGTACAAAATAAGGTCCGTTGTCATGGACCATAGGGTGAGTACATGGATTGAAAACTGGCTACAAGGGTGAATTCAGAGGGTGGTGTTAAATGGGGAATACTCAGAATGTTCTGTGCTGGGTTCTGTGCTGGGACCAATCCTGTTTAATTTGTTCATAAATGACCTGGAGGATGGGGTAAACTATTAGATAAGCACCTGAACGACCACAACATACAGGGATATACAAGGTAATACTGACATATAATCACACACATAGGGTGGACTTGATGGACTTCAACCTACTATGCAACTATGTAACTATGTATATCTGCAGTCAGTGGTGGTGGAGGAAGGTATCTATATACAGGAAGGAAGGTAGCTGTATAGGGCTAGTTGTATACAGGACAGATGATGTATACCTGCATACCCTGTTCTGTGAGGCTGAGCTATATACCTTGATCTGTAATGCTGAGCTATATACCCTGATCTGTAATACTGAGCTGTATACCCTGATCTGTAATGCTGAGCTATATACCCTGATCTGTGAGGCTGAGCTATATACCCTGATCTGTAATGCTGAGCTACTGTATATACCCTGATCTGTGAGGTTGAGCTGTATACCCTGATCTGTAATGCTGAGCTGTATACTCGTGATTCTGGGACTCTGTCATGTGATGCTGAGCTGTATACTGACACTATGGGTGGAAGCAAGTGAAATACAAGGGACAGAGTGGGTGTCTTATATAAGGGGTGGGGCTTATGAGAAGTTGGAGGGCTCAAAAGGAAGAGTGGGGTCTGACCCCCCCCCCCCCCCCCCCATCCTTATACTTCACCAGCCGCCACTGGCTATGGCACTGGTATTTATCAATGAAATTATTGAGAGGACAAGCTGGACTGTTAATTGTGTATTTAGTGTTTTAATCACACACTTATCAGTGGGATTATAAATAAATACATTCCGCAAACATAACAGAAAATCTCCACATGGTAGCAGATGGGAAGATTGTCTTCATTCTCATTTTCTGGCCTTTTTGTTACACTCGCACTTTTCTTTTGTAATCCTGTTGATAATATACATAAATGAAATGCAGCCCAGCTTGTCCTCTAAAATCAATGTACTTTTGGAAATTGCTTTGAATGTGTTTACATTTCAATTTCCAGTGTCTTGCTTTGTTGTTTAATATAAAAACACAATTGCAACCTCAAATTAATTCATATTCTTTTATTTGTTTCTTTGTAGAAATAAACACGTTAAACAGCTTCCAATTTATGACACAGTGCATTTAGTATTTTTGTGTGTTATTTCCTAATTATTAGACTCAAACATGTTTTATCCAGTTTTTAAAATGCTTTATTTCAGGGAAACAGCTTTATTTACCTTATCCCATTCATGACTAAGCCTATTTTTGAAAATTGGTGTTTACAAGTTAAAATCCGTATTTTTTGCTAGAAAATGACTTAGAACCCCCAAACATTATATATATTTTTTTAGCAGAGAATCTAGAGAATAAAATGGTGATTGTTGCAATATTTTTTATCACACGGTATTTGTGCAGCAGTGTTTTAAACGCAAATTTTTGGAAAAGTGACACTTTCATGAATTTTAAAAAATCCAAACAGTAAAGTTACCCCAATTTTTTTGTATAATGTGAAAGATGATGTTACGCCGAGTAAATAGATACCAAACATGTCACCCTTTATAATTGCACGCACTCGTGGAATGGCGACGAACTATGGTACCTTTGAATTTCCATAGGCGACGAATTAAAAAAATTTTACGGTTACCAGGTTTGAGCTACAGAGGAGGTCTAGGGCTAGAATTATTGCTCTCGCTCTGACGATCGCGCCGATACCTCACATGTGTGGTTTGAACACCGTTTACATATGCGGGCGCGACTTCCGTATGCGTTTTCTTCGCTGCGCAAGCTCGCGGGGACAGGGGCACTTTAAAAATTTTTTTTTTAAATTTTATTTATTTATTTTTGTACTTTATAAATTGTGTTTAAATTTTTTTTTTTTTTTTTTTACTTTTTTTGCTGTCACAAGCAATGTAAACATCCCTTGTGACAGTAATATGTGGTGACAGGTACTCTTTATGGAGGGATGGGGGGTCTAAAAGACCCCCCATCCCTCTTTTACACTTCAAAGTATTCAGATCGCCGAAAACGGCGATTCTGAATACTGTGTACTTTTTTAAATTCGGCGCCATTGGCAGCCGAGTAAACGGGAAGGCATTTACAACAAGAAGGCTGGAACGAAGCCGCTCGCAGCTTCGTTCCAGCCCGCCCCCACCCGCCGAAGGCAGCCGAACGGACACCGGGCCTCCCGATCGCACGGGAGGCCCGGTAACAGCGGCGGGAGGCGGCGGGAGGGGGGGATGTCCCCTCCCGCTCCTCCGGTATAACAGCCGAGCGGCTTTTAGCCGCATCGGTTGTTATACACGGGTAGCCGATCGCCCGCTGTAAACAACGGTACCGGGATGATGCCTGCAGCTGCGGGCATCATCCCGGTATAACCCCGGAAAGCCGAGTACGCATATGTGCGTTCGGTCGGCGGGAAGGGGATTATTATTCAAAATTACCTTTATGTTTTCTACAATACAATCATATAAAAAATATAAAAACAGGAATTATTGGTTCTCCAATATTGCAATGCATGTTCAGGCTCTTTGTGTTTCTTCAGACAGGCGTAATGCATACCGCAGTGGTTGGAAGGTATTGAAGTGTTTTTTATTTACTTTTTTAAATTGCCAAATGGTAATTTTACAAAGTGGGACTGGGCCGCAATTGTGAATCAATCATTTGTCTTGTGGATTTGGTGCAACCCCATTGATCACAATAGGCAAGTTTTTACAGGCGGTTCCTCCTGTCAGACTTTGCAGCCTGAGTTAAAATTGCCATGGCTGCAAAACAAAGCATTGTGGCTGTGCCTATTTGCACATTATGTAAAGAACCCTGGAGGACCTATGGGATAATTTCCCCTAAATAGAGACATAGGGGGTTACGAAAGGCAAATCCACTTTGCACTACAAGTGCAAAGTGCACTTGAAATTGCACTAAGAGTGCACTTGGAAGTGCAGTCGCTGTAGATCCGAGGGGTAGATCTGAAATGAGGGGAAGCTCTGCTGATTTTATCATCAAATCACGTGCAAGCTAAAATGCTGTTTTTTATTTTCCTTGCATGTCCCCCTCAGATCTACAGCGACTGCACTTCCAAGTGCACTTTCAGTGCAATTTCAACTGCATTTTGCATTTGTAGTTTGCACTTGTAGTGCAAAGTGGATTTGCCTTTCGTAAATAATTGGGGGAAACTGACACAATCAGACAGAGCCAGGTTTTGTCTTTGACCTGCACTATGCAATATAATTAAAAAAAATGTCTGTGATCCAATCAAAAGAGCACTTACACATACAATATATGAGGTACTAGGTGCATTAATCTGGTACAGTAGGTACTAGACAGAACAGGATCACTTTGACATAGCTGACCAAATATAAGTAGTATGGCCAACTTTTTTTTTTTTTTTGGCCATGCTTCTTCTGTAGCTTCTGTGACCCCGATTCAGCCATCAGCAGCCTAAAGTCCACTGTCCACTGATGTCACAGAGCTGGTCCAGGCTCTGCAGGGATCCTGACAGAAATGTCAGGATCCACCCAGATGCCTGACCAACAGCTGGCTCAACCTCTCAGCACACCGCTGAGACCCTGAGCCAACTGCTCCCGCCCCCTCCACAGCCCAGCGCTTAAGTGAGCGCTGAAGGGGCAAAGCACTGAACGATCATTGGTCCTTGAGTTCTTGTTGTAGAGCAAGTGGGGGACAACTGCAGCATTGGATCAAAGCTGCAGCCTTCTAGATGAGTATGTACTGTTTGTTTTTTTACATTCCTGCACTTCTCTTTTAAGTGTATATTGCAATTTATGTGACCCAAGAATCAATGTTTTTATTAAATCCTTTCTACAACTGTCTAATAACATTTTATGTAATATATGTTAACATGTGGCTATAGTCCTCTAACACTTCGGATGCTATAATATATATATTATGTTTTTGGATTTAAGCACAGGTTCTGTGGCTGATTAAGGTGGTAATTAAACTCACTTGGTGCCTTATCTGCATTAAATCAACCTCAGAACCTGTGCAATGCATATGTGTCCTGGATTAAAGGGATGATGTGGCAACCCTACTTGTAGCCCTAACCTCGAATGAGCCTCTGGTTAAGATGGGCTGTCTGTTTTTTGCCTCAAACTCCATAAGAACTTCAGCTTTTCTGACATACTAGGTTGAGTGTACAAAGTATGCAATACCACAGAAAATCACTGAAAGTAATATCTGGTAACCAGTAATAATACAATGTCCATAAAAAACAAGCACTGAACCTGTTTGTAAAGGCAAACTTAATATATTGTAACCTTATATGGTAGGCAAATAGGCAAGAATGAAATGGATTAACAAAGGCAATAACATAAAATAGCATACAAAATAATAAGGCCTAGGCATAAGATGACACTTGGGGGTTGATTACTAAAATTGGAGAGTGCAAAATCTGGTGCAGCTCTGCAAAGAAACCAATCAGCTTCCAGTGTTTTTTTATTAAAACTTAATTGAACGAGCTGAAGTTAGATGATGATTGGCTACCACACACAGCTGCCCCAGAATTTGTACGCTCCAGCTTTAGTAAATCAACCCCACAGCATCCAGATCAGCATATACAGTAGCAAGCAGTGGCAGTAATAAAGCTTGATTTGTCAAATACAGGGGATTATACTTCTGAAGTGAATTAATGGCAACTATGCTCGGCCTAGACCAATTGGATGTGCACTGCTCGTAAAAATGAAAGAAAGGGGAGAAGGGATAAAAAGGGACTTGCAGAATGGTTTTGCTAGAGGGGCAGTCCATTATGTTGTTCTTCTGCCAACTATTGTTGGGGCCCTTTAGGAAGCGATAGTGCACTTTGCATGCAGTAAAGTTAAAGTAAAGATGCAGTATAGGTATGGTACAGATGCAGTGTAGATACAGGTCAGATTAAGTGACAGTTATATATAACTGCAGTATAGGGTTGGTATAGGTGCAGTATAGGTTTGCCAGAAGTGTGGTATAGGGATGGTATGGATGCGGTATGGGTTGAGAGCACTTGGTATCCTGCTCTCAGTGCCATGGTCTCTGCTAGCAGTATCAATAATGGGCAGAGTTCCTTTCACGAGTTCCCAGGACGCTGCTGTGGATGCTTACTGTAGAAGGGGTCCCCCTCAGTCTCTCCCTGAAAGCCTCCAGTGATCGGTGGTGGGAAGCAGAGCATGCAGGATCTGTGATGTTGGAAGTGCTGTGCTGCCCCCTGGTGTCCTCACTTCCAGTCTCAGGCTTATATCCCCACTGGCAGGTGAATACTCTGAAAGAGGTGCTCTCTGTCTGCTCGTTGCCAAGAGGAAGAACTTTCCCTGGGCAGTTTAAAAAAAAATCCTCTCTCCACTCTTCCTACTTCACAGTGTCCATTGGGATCTGTAGTCTAAAGAGTCTATGGGTCCCATGATATAGATGCCGTCCCAAACTACAACTCCCAGGATTCTCAGCATTCTGCATAGAAGTCCATGGGTTTACCTGGCTCTAGCTCTCCCCTACTGGCCAGAGGAGAATGGTGCAGCATAATCAGTATCTGTGAAAGTAAACTGTTTGTACAGGGGGAAATGTCTCTTTCTTCATGTTTCTGTAGTCCAGCACCTAGTTACATAAGTTTAACAGCGCAATTTGTCACATGCATGTCATTTTATCGATATGCAGCATTTTAAGTTTAAACGTGTGTAGCACTAACTCACGGTGGAGCTGCTGGTTTAAGCGGGTCTGTTACCTTCACTTTGCTTCCCTCTGTTTCACCGGCACCGGGTCTAGGGGTTCCGTTGAGTTTACTGCTGGACGACACACGCACCAACACTGGAGTACGTTTTCAATGCTTTATTGAACAGTCAAACTTTAGGAAGTAGCAGGAAAGAGACGGAAAAGGAAACTCTCAGGAGAAACTCAAATATCCTCTTGCAAAATCTTATCGACAAATGTCCCGGTACAATTCAGATAATTATGTGGAATGCGTTCCCCTCATGGGATGCACTCTTTGCTCGTCTGGATAGGCCTCTCTCACCGGTCTAGCAGCCAGTACGCAGCACCAGCTTGCTGCTGGTTTAAGCGGGTCTGTTACCTTCACTTTGCTTCCCTCTGTTTCACCGGCACCGGGTCTAGGGGTTCCGTTGAGTTTACTGCTGGACGACACACGCACCAACACTGGAGTACGTTTTCAATGCTTTATTGAACAGTCAAACTTTAGGAAGTAGCAGGAAAGAGACGGAAAAGGAAACTCTCAGGAGAAACTCAAATATCCTCTTGCAAAATCTTATCGACAAATGTCCCGGTACAATTCAGATAATTATGTGGAATGCGTTCCCCTCATGGGATGCACTCTTTGCTCGTCTGGATAGGCCTCTCTCACCGGTCTAGCAGCCAGTACGCAGCACGAATCTAAAGTCTCTGCCACAGACTCATTTGGGGGGGTAAACCTGCACGATCCTCTGCCATAGGATGTATCAGATCTTCTGTAGTGAACAGTCAGTCACAGTGCCTGAACCTTTAAGCCGAACCGGCGACACTATGCTGTATGGTTACTTCTTTTGGATACGTCCTCCAGCCGAGTCACCAGGCCCCTCTATTGACCAGCATGCTGCGTGATCTCTCCAAGACGGGTCCTCCCTTGGGATCTTCTCGGCCGCCTAGCTTCGTCACACAGGACCAACAGCTCAGGACCATTCCTCGGCTGCGGTGGTAGGCCCCAGACAAGCCTCTGGACCCACCCCTGCGCCATAGCATCGTGGGCCTCCCAATCGGAGAACCACGAGGTAGCTCCTTAACGCATACCTGTCGGCCAGGAGGGCCAGCAGGTGCCTGCAAAACGACCTTAGAACATGGCGTCTGTCCCATAAATACCCCCTTCCCAGAATGCAACTCGGAGGACCACCTCCACCAAGCTTGTCTCCGAGACAGAGGAGCATCTATACACTTCGACAAGTTGCCCTTCCAACACTGACTAATGGTAACAGTGACACCCATCGGTCAGCATGGAAGCACACACAACGTCAGCCAAGCTGGAACAGAGGTGAACTTTTAACCTTCCTAACACACAATTTACTAAATTTACCTAATCTGCGGTAGATTGTAAATCTACCAGCGCTACATACTCCCCCACTACAATAGATGTTGTCCCCAACGTCTGTCCTGAACGCAGTAACAGTAACTCTCAAGCCTGAGAGTAGCATTTGAGTTTCTCATAACTTTAGATAGACAAAGAGAGAGAAAAAGGACAGTTTAAAGACATTATGAGACTTATCTCTATAAAACATTATGTTCACAGCCGCGAACAAAACCACAATATAATAATTTTTTTTTTTTACAACCTCACTAACTAACTAGCTGAAAAGCCTCCCAGCTATACATATGATCCGATGATCCCTAAAAAAGAAACATATTTAAACACACATATATACACACTACACAACACCAGGAGCAAAGCCTCATTTAAAATGAGACTCTCTTCCTATGATTTGTATTTGAAAGAATATGCACTTTTGGAGTCCATCCCTACACAAGAACTTTTCTTATAAAAGAAATCCGGCTAGCAAACAGAAGTCCTTGGATTTAAACACAGAACAGGATCTGTAGATCTTGACCACGTAGATCTCTTTGCCCTGTCGCTATCTAACTAGCTAACTTTCAAAGTAATAGTGTCCACAATTACCAGTAAAACCAAGAATCTGGTAGAATCACATATTCTCCTTCTTTATCTACAGTGGTAATAAAATATACAGCATTGTCCTTTCCCGGTCTGCAGATCACCACTTTATCAGCATAGATATGTCGACCATAGTTCCAACGAACAAAGCATCCGTTAAAACGTTCATCCATCCGGACAGAACATCCAGTCTTTCTAAAGGGCTTAGGCACAGACAAGTAGTCCCAAATAGCTTCAATCTCCCGCATGACATCCTGGGGCACATAAGGGAATTCTAATCCATACTCTGCGGCCACACGCTTGTTTAACATCCTTTGCAAGCGAGCAAGTTTTGGCAAAGATCTGTCTTTTCCCATACCAGGCGGTACACAGGAGTCTAATGACTTTTTCACCATAGACCCAGCCGGTGTCTGTAGCGAATCAATAACTTTTGACAAAGTCCCAGCAACAGCACTGTGCGTCTCCACACAGGGCGACGTCATCCCAGAACTCATGGCAGTCCACTCAGGAAGAGTCATTGCGGAGGCAACATCCTCGCCTTGTGACCACAATAGCTCTTGCGACATGGTTTCGAACAAGTCATCATCCCCAGAAAGATCCGACATGGATTCTATTTCCGAGTCTCTCAATTCTTCTGCTGGCAAATACTTATTTACAGTCCCCAACAATGGCTTACCTGTTCCAGATGTAGACTCTGGTAGCTCCAGCTCAGGTAACCTCTGGGGTAGGCCTCGACCACGGCCGTGGGAAGCCTCCACATAGCCCACCTTCCTCCGAGTAGGCACCACAGGAACAGGTGTAGTGGACTCAGAAATCAAAGTAATGTCTCCTGATGAGACGGCAGCAGCAGCGTCTCTTTCTGAAACATTGTCGGTAGCAACAGGCGAAGTAGCGGCCAGTCGCTCTCTCTCTGTAGCGGTAGCAGCTTCCACTGTAGCGATACCTGTCACCCAATCCATCCGGTAGGCACGGGGTGGCATAGTAGGTGGCTCCACTACAAACAAATACTCTCCACACTGCGGACATCGGCCGAATGGACAAAGATGTACGGCCAATCCTCCACATCGATGGCAGGTCATGCCCAGTCCCTCAACATCTCCCGAGGTATACAGGACAAACTTCCCCTGCGGTTTCATTCGAACTCCAGTATCCGTGAGCAGAGTTCCAGATTGCACAGTATTTATCACGGTGCTTGCAGGGAACACTCTGGGTCCCACAACCGATTGCAACGCCGGAAAAGACATGGCCACACTCTGATCTTTTCAGCACGATCACGAGGCTTCTCTTCTCCTCTGGCGCCAAGCACATTACATGTGTCCCACACAGTAGCAAGTAGGGTAACTCCTCCCACTTGTTCTTTCAGTCACGTAGCTCCTGGGCCTCTTCTGGCGCCCAGCGTCTACGCACCCAAAAGCAAAGTCCTGCAGTTTAACCTTTCCTCTTCCTGAAAAGATTTTTTTTTCAAAAGTCCAGCTCTCTCCGTAAACTCCCGGTAAAACACTCCACTGGGTTTCAATAATTGTCGGTCAACAAATCCCGGACGACACCCCCACATGTAGCACTAACTCACAGTGGAGCTGCTGGTTTAAGCGGGTCTGTTACCTTCACTTTGCTTCCCTCTGTTACACCGGCACCGGGTCTAGGGGTTCCATTGAGTTTACTGCTGGACAACACACGCACCAACACTGGAGTACATTTTCAATGCTTTATTGAACAGTCAAACTTTAGGAAGTAGCAGGAAAGAGACGGAAAAGGAAACTCTCAGGAGAAACTTAAATATCCTCTTGCAAAATCTTATCGACAAATGTCCCGGTACAATTCAGATAACTGTGGAATGCGTTCCCTTCATGGGATGCACTCTTTGCTCGTCTGGATAGGCCTCTCTCACCGGTCTAGCAGCCAGTATGCAGCACGAATCTAAAGTCTCTGCCACAGACTCATTTGGGGGTGTAAATCTGCACAATCTTCTGCCACAGGATGTATCAGACCTTCTGTAGTGTACAGTCAGTCACAGTGCCTGAACCTTTAAGCCGAACCGGCGACACTATGCTGTATGGTTACTTCTTTTGGATACGTCCTCCAGCCGAGTCACCAGGCCCCTCTATAGACCAGCACGCTGCATGATTTCTCCAAGACGGATCCTCCCCTGGGATCTCCTCGGCCACCTAGCTTCGTCACACAGGACCGACAGCTCAGGACCATTCCTCAGGCCACGGTGGTAGGCCCCAGACAAGCCTCTGGACCCACCCCTGCGCCGTAGCATCGTGGGCCTCCCAATCGGAGGACCACGAGGTAGCTCCTTAACGCATACCTGTTGGCCAGGAGGGCCAGCAGGTGGCTGCAAAACGACCTTAGAACATGGCGTCTGTCCCATAAATACCCCCTTCCCAGAATGCAACTCGGAGGACCACCTCCACCGAGCTTGTGTCCGAGACAGAGGAGCATCTATACACTTCGACACGTTGCCCTTCCAACACTGACTAATGGTAACAGCGATACCCACCGGTCAGCATGGAAGCACACACACTACGTCAGCCAAGCTGGAACAGAGGCGAACTTTTAACCTTCCTAACACACAATTTACTAAATTTACCTAATCTGCGGTAGATTGTAAATCTACCAGCGCTACACGTGCTGGTAGGGCTAATAAAAAAAGGTGAAAATGAACTACTAAAGAAGTTGAGTTCCCTTACTCAAAAATTGTGTGAATATTCACTTAGGGGTCTTGTTCACATGAGGTGTATCTTTTTTTAGATATATTAACAATAAAAAAACAAGATCAGAGCACATTGCCCACATAAAAGACAATGAAGGGAGGATGGTTACGGATGACACAGAGAAGGCAACTGTACTAAATGCTTTCTTCTCCTCGATCTCTACACAAGAAAGAGGGTTATACTGACCACGACTGTGTTGTTAGTAAGTGGAGCAGAAAGTACCCACCTGGCTAACAGAGGCCGGAGTCAAGAAAAGACTAGAAAAGCTTAAAACCAATAAATCTCCAGGACCAGATAGCTTAGACCCAAGAGTCCTCAAAGAACTCAGATTATAGCTAGATCATTATTACTACTCTTTGGGGACAGGATACATACAGGAATTGTACTAGCAGATTGGAGAAATGCAGGGGCAGAGACATATTCCTGGAAACTACAGACCAGTCAGCCTAACATCAATAGTAGGTAAATTATTGGAGGGGGTGATAGGGGGTTGTATCCAAGAATTTGCTGATGAAAACGATATCATTAGTAGTAATCAGCATTGGTTTTCAAAGAGTCCTTCCTGCCAGACCAATCTGTTAACATTCTACGAGGAAGTGAGCTGCCACCTAGACAGGGGGAGGCCTGTGGATGTGGTGTATCTGGATATTGCAAAAGCATTCGATACAGTTCCCCATAAATGCTTACTCTACAAACTGAGATCTGTAGGCATGGACCATAGAGTTTTTTTTTTTATACAAAACTGGTTACGGGGGCATGTCCAAAGGGTGGCAATAAATAATGTGTACTCAGACTGGTCTGGAGTGGTAAGTGGGGTACCAGAAGGCTTTGTCTTGGAACCAATTCTGTTTAATTTATTCATACATAATATAGGGGATGGGATAAATAGTTCGATCTCAGTTTTTTGCGGACAACACAAAAATTAGCAGGGCAATAACTTCACAGCAGGATATAGAAATTTTACAGAAAGACCTGAATATAATTATGGGGTGGGCAACTACATGGCAAATGAGGTTTGGGGCTAAAAACATAAACGCAAACTACTCACTAGGGAGGAGAACCTCTGGGGGATCAAGGATGGAGAAAGATCTGGGGATCTTAGTAAAAGACAGACTGAACAATAGCATGCAATGTCAAGCTGCGGCTACCAAAGCTTAGCATGCACAAAAAAGGGCATGTACTCCAGATGAAACTATAATCCTGCAACTTTATAAAACTCTGGTCAGGCCACATCTGGAGTATTCCGTTCACTTCTGGTCACCAGTCCTCCGAACGGATATGCTGGAGCTGGAGAGAGTCCAGAGAAGGGCAACAAAATTAATAAGGGGACTAGAGGACTTCAATTACGTGGAATGACTACAAGCACTAAACTTCTCCCTCTCGCTGGAGAAGAGGCGCTTGAGAGGGAACTTGATAGAGATTTACAAATAGCTCAATAGTGATCCCAGCGTAAGAAAAAAAAATATTCAGTCTCAGGGAGTGTAAGAGGACATGAGGCCACACATTGAGATTGGAGGAGAAGTGGTTTAACCTTAAGCTGCATAGGGGGGTTTTCACTGACAGGGCAATAAGAATGTGGAACTTTCTTCCACAATTGGGGGTGTCAGCGGGGAGTATTGATATTTTTAAAAGACTCTTGAACTTACATCTTAAAGAACATAACATACAGGGATATGAGAAATGATTATTGACACTGACACACTTACACCTACACAGGTAAACCGGATGAACTATTGTCTTTATTCAATCTTACCTACTATGTAACTATATAATGCGTACCCTGTGCAAAGGCCATGTTCACCCACACTGTGAAGGACGGTGTTTCGTACATCCCCCTGCAAGCAGTTTCATTGATGTAAATTGGGATCCAGCAGCTGTATGGGCTCTAACGCTGCGCCAAATATGAGATCTATGTGGATGTATGTAAGGGGGCCTTTGATTGGCTGACTGTAGGTGCCAAATTGCCCAAGCTAAAGCCCCCCCTGTTCTTGGATAGAACAACAACCCACTGCTATAGCTGAAAGCCTCTGCTATAATGTACCTGGGCGTGTACATATACTGTGAGAGTGAGAGCCCCTGTCTCAGTGAAAATTGGTTTAAAATGGACACAGGACTCTCAAAGAGTCAGTTTGAGAAGCTCCAGCAGAAGCTTTCTGAGCAGAGAAAATTATGTTTCCCTGGATTTGGTAAGTCGGGGCTGGAGACTTCAAGACTCCATAGAGCATTGGGTGGGATGGAGTCTTCAGTCTTGTGTCCAAGTTTTACAGAAATTCTGCAGGTTGTGTGTGTGTGTGTCCAGGTGCACCCATCCATTATAAGGCAGATCTGAGCATAGCTCAGGGAGGTGGAGTAGGAGTGTGCTGGAGCAGTTGTTGCTGCCAGGAGGGAGGTGTACCACTATTTAAGAACCCAGGCAATATTCTTGAGATGGCACTCCATGTGGGAGAGGTTCCAGGTCAGTGGACTGAGAGAGTTGGGCAAGCTGAGAGAGTCGGGGTGAACATAGCTGAGACAACTTGAAGATAGAGTTGTTGGGACCAGAGGGCACCGTGAGTCTTGGAGGAGTGTGAAAGCCTGGAGTGTCAGGAGAGCCCCTTCCTAGAGGCCAGGAGTGGGCCTGCGTAGCTTTGTACTGCGACAAAGGCTGAGTGAGCCTTGAGAGCCATGTGGCTTGGCATTTTCATTCTTTTGTATTTTTTTTTCTGGAGAAGAACCCCTGTGTGGGCAGCACATGCATATATGAACTTTCATTTTTGTTACTTTTAATAAAAGTGGGCTACCATACCCTAAAACCTGAAGTTCCTGTTGGCTGTGAACTCACTGAAAATGCATCTACCACTGAGCTAGACATCCCCCATATTACAATATGTACAGTATACCGAAAATAACATTAAAACACTTTTATTCTCTACTCGATAAACAAGCTCAGGCAGGTTATTTGAATTGCATTTTGGAAATATATTTCATGTCAGAACATATTATCCTAACTAGCTTGGAAAAAAGGTCAAGCACAATTGGAAAAGTAATTGTATTTAGTGATCATATCTAAAAAATATTTCACATGCATCTAAGTTATCTTATTAAAAATAAAGAAAAGGCAAGCAAATATGAACATTTGTTATAAAGCTGATATTTCTGAATATAAATATACCAAGAAACGACCTTATTGTCTGTATTTCTGAATGCATGCAAGAACAAATTGGAGAAAACTGTCATTGGTAATCACTGTCAGAATCACATCTCAACTAGTCAGAGATGATTAGGGCAGCCATAAATGTTTAGCTTGCTGAAGGGTGGTTATAATTCCTACTTACAATAAAAGCCAGGGCTTTATTCATTATAAGATGCAAATTTGTCCATGCAGGGTTGGAGAGGGCAGCTCTAAAGCTAGCCATACATTGATTGAATATTGGACAGTTCTCAGTCAACCATCCAAAATTCAGTCAGTGTTTGGCCATGTCAGCCGCCTTCTGCCCAACATCCCTCAATTGAAAAATTAGAGGAGCCTGGGCTGAAATTGTCGACAGAACAGCTACTTATTGCAGGTTTTTTCACAGCCAGTGCATACATAGTTACATAGTAGGTGAGGTTGAAAAAAGACACAAGTCCATCAAGTCCAACCTATGTGTGTGATTATATGTCAGTATTACATTGTATATCCCTGTATGTCGTGGTCATTCAGATGCTTATGTAATAGTTTTTTGAAACTATTGATGCTCCCCACTGATACCACATCCTTGCCGCTCTTACAGTAAAGAACCCTCTACGTAGTTTAAGGTTAAACCTCTTTTCTTCTAATTTTAATGAGTGGCCACGTGTCTTGTTACACTACCTTCTGCGAAAAAGTTTTATCCCTATTGTGGGGTCACAGTATGGTATTTGTAAATTGAAATCATATACCCTCTCAAGCGTCTATTCTCCAGAGAGAATGAGTTCAGTGCTCGCAACCTTTCCTCATAACTAAGATCCTCCAGACCCTTTTTGAGCTTTGTTGCCCTTCTTTGTACTCGCTCCATTTCCAGTACATCCTTCCTGAGGACCGGTGCCCAGAACTGGACAGCACACTCTAGGTGTGGCCGGACCAAAGTCTTGTAGAGCATGAGAAATATGCCGCATACACACAGCCGGACTTTCCGACAGAAAGTCTGATGGGAGCTTTTGGTCGGACATTCCGACAGTGTGTATGCCCAATCGGACTTTTTCTGTCAGCATTTCCGATAGACTCAGATATTGAACATGTTCTAAATCGTTCCGTCAAAAATGCAGACGGAGTTTAGCCTGTTCGCAAGTCCGCTCATGTGTACGCGGCATTAGAGTTTTATCTCTGGAGTTGATTCCTTTTTAATGCATGCCAATATTCTATTTGCTTTGTTAGCAGCAGCTTGGCATTGCATGCCATTGCATATCATTTACTAGGACCCCCAGGTCCTTTTCGATCCTAGATTCCCCCAGAGGTTCTCCCCCCAGTGTATAGATTGCATTCATATTTTTGCCACCCAAATTATTTTACATTTTTCTACATTAAACCTCATTTGCCATGTAGTTGCCCACCCCATTAATTTGTTCAGATCTTTTTCCAAGGTTTCCACATCCTCCGGAGAAGTTATTACCCTGCTTAGCTTAGTATCATCCGCCAATACAGAGATTGAACTGTTTACCCCATCCTTCAGGTCATTTATGAACAAATTAAATAGGATTGGTCCCAGCACAGAACCCTGGGGGACCCCACTGCCCAACCCTGACCATTCTGAGTACTCCCCATTTATCACCACCCTCTGAACTCGCCATTGTAGCCAGTTTTCAATCCATGTACTTATCCTATGGTCCATGCCAACGGACCTTATTTTGTACAGTAAACATTTATGGGGAATTGTGTGAAATGATTTTGCAAAATCCAGATACACCACATCTACGAGCCTACCTTTGTCTAGATGGCAACTCACTTCCTCATAGAAGGTTAATAGTTTGGTTTGGCAAGAACGATTCTTCATGAATCCATGCTAATTACTGCTAATGATACCATTTTCATTACTAAAATCATGTATATAGTCCCTTATCATCCCCTCCAAGAGCTTGCATACTATTGATGTTAGGCTAACTGGTCTGCAACTCCCAGGGATGTATTTTGGGCCCTTTTTAAATATTGATGCTACATTGGCTTCTCTCCAATCAGCTCATACCATTCCAGTCAGTAGACTGTCAGTAAAAATTAGGAACAATGGTCTGGCAATTACTTAACCGAGTTCCCTAAATACTCTTGGGTGCAGGCCATCTGGTCCCGGTGATTTATTAATGTTACGTCTCCCAAGTCTAATTTTAATTCTGTCCACTGTTAACCATGGAGGTGCTTCCTGTGATGTGTCATGAGGATAAACACTGCAGTTTTGGTTACTGAAGCCCCCAATTTCCTCGTTAAGACTGAGGAGAAGAATAAATTCAATAACTTCGCCATCTCCCCATCCTTTGTAACCAGATGACCTTCCTCATTCTTTACGGGGCCAATATGGTCTGTCCTCCCTTTTTTACTGTTTACATACTTAAAGAATTTCTTGGGATTCTTTTTGCTTCCTATTTGTGTGATTTATACTGAAACCAATTGACCTGTGATCGCTGTTTCCTAAATTGCCCCATATTTCCACATACCCAGTAACGCTTTATTTCTAGTTGGTGCGTCTACCATCTGACCCATGAAATTGTCCTGCAAGACATTTAGGAACTGGCGGGCCTTATACGAATGTGTGGTTCCCTCTGCCCAGTCTATGTCTGGATAATTAAAATCCCCCATTATGATAACAATTCCCATCCTTGCTGCCAATCCAAATTGTGATAGGAGATCCATCTCCCCCCTCAGGTTAGGGGGCCTATAGCATACTCCCAGTATTATTTTCCCCTTAGCTTCATCCCTTTGGAGCTCTATCCATAAGGATTCCACCTCCTAACTAGCTCCCTTAGTGATGTCATCTCTCACTTTCACTTGTACATTATTCTTGATATATAGGCATACCCCTCCCCCTTTTTTACCCTCTCTATCCCTGCGATAAAGGGTATACCCTTGAATGGTTGCCAGCCAATCATGAGATCTGTTGAACCAGGTCTCTGAAACTCCCACAAAATCCAAATCCTTCTCGTACAACAATATCTATAGTTCACCCATCTTGTCCGCCAGGCTCCTAGCATTGGTGAACATGCCACGTAGTTTAGACCGGTCGCATACTATACTCTTGTTGGGCATTCCGAGATTGCATCTAGTACTTGTTACTATACTTACCTTGGGTTTACGTGCTTTAGTCAACCTACCACTAATGCCCCCAATACTACACTCTCGAATATGTTCCGTTCTGACTATCTCTACCTCTGGGCCCTCCCCCCCGTCGCCTAGTTGGGGATGGGGAAACATGAAACCATCTCTTCTTTCTCTTGTTTGTTGGTCTAAGCATTTTAAAACTAAAGCTGGTCATACATAGTTCAGATTCTTCATTCAGCCAGCTAGATCACTAAAAAAATACTGAACCAATTACCCCATCCACACAATTGAAGTGGATGTGGGCATTCTCCCACTGTGTTATTGTATTTTGACAGTGGGACTCCCTGGCCCAGGGCCGTAGATAATTTTTTGTTCTGGGGAGGGGTTCAGCAGCAGGTACTAAGTAAAAGTCGTTTTAAATAAAATAAATTGTGTCAAAATTATAAAGACTGGAAAAAGGAAAAACGATATGTGTTGCCCCTAGTAAGCAATCCCTTCCTTAAAGGGGTTGTAAACCCTTGTGTTTTTTCACCTTAATGCATCCTATGCATTAAGGTGAAAAAACACCTGGCAGTGACTGGCCCCCCAGTCCCCCAGTTTTACTTACCTGAACCCTGGAATTTCACCTGGCGGAAACATGCTCTTCCTCTGCCCAGGATTCTCCGCTCTCGATTGGATAGATTGATAGTAGCACAGCCATTGGCTCCCGCTGCTGTCTACCAAATCCAATGACGCAGATTTTCCTTTAGAAAATCTAACCTGATTTCAGTTTTTTCCTTCTTCCAGTTTTTTATGAACGCTGTTGGCTATTGTCCAGTATTAGTGTCCAAACTGAATAGGTGCAAAGTGAGTGTGCTGCCTACCTACAAGGATATCGTGCTCTTTGCACCTCCTCAGTAAGGTTGGCTATTATGCAAAGTGCACCATGTTGTGTCAGACAGAGCACTTACTGACTTTTTTAACTTTTACAAATTAAAAAAAGGGGGGAATGCACTGCCTACCACAGGATGGTGCACTGTAATAGCCAATCTTACTGGGCAGGTACAAAGGGCACCATCTGGTAGAAGGCAGCACACTCACTGTGTTCACAGTAGCTTAATTTTCAATAAGACCCCTTTCACACTGGGGTGTTTTTCAGGTGCTTTTGGGCTAAAAATAGCGCCTGTAAAGCGCCTGAAAAATGCCTCCCCTGCATCCCCAGTGTGAAAGCCCGAGTGCTTTCACACTGGGGCGGTGCTCTTGCAGGACATTAGAAAAAGTCCTGCAAGCAGCATCTTTCGGACGGAATCACAGCGTTTCCTGAACCAGGGGTAAAACAGGGCCAAGGCATGCCACTGAGGGCAGCAGAAAGTCCAGCCTGGCTCTGGCATTGACAGACATGTTGTGGTGTCAACTGCTGAAGCACCTCAAGCCAGTGCCAGTGCCAAGCTGAACTGTCAGTAACACAAGCAATAGAAAACCCTTAAGCCTCGTACACACGTTTGGATTTTCCGACGGGAAATGTGTGATGACAGCCTGTTGGCGGAAAATCCAACCATTTGTACGCTCCATCGGACAATTGTGGGATTTTCCGCGGACAGATATTGGATAGCAGGTTTTAAAATTTTCCTGCAGACAAATGTCTGTTGTCGGATTTTCTGAGCGTGTGTACACAAGTCCGTCGGACAAAAGTCCAAAGTACAAATACGCCAGCTCAGAAGCAAGGACGAGCCAGAAGCGGTCGGTCTTGTAAACCAGCGTTTGTAATGGAGAATTAACATTCGTGACGTGGCAAATTATGAAATCTTGAAATGCAGCGCACATTCCCTTCTTCTTCAATGGGATAATAATGAAGCTGCTTTGCTGGTGATACTGATGGAGTTATTGCAAACACATTTTCGAAGACAAATTATGAAATCTCGAAATGCAGCGCACATTCTCTTCTTCTTTAATGGTATAATAATGAAGCTGCTTTGCTGGTGATACGGATGGAGTTATTGCAAACACATTTTCAAAGGCTTTTTTTTTCTAGTGATATCAAGAATAATATTATTATGCTTTTTTTGGGGGGCAAGTTACCACAACACCATTAGCCCATAGTTTTTAAGATCAAAGATACAACTATGTTGGTGTCCCTTGTCAATTTTACATTGTTTTTTTTTTTAAATGTAACTGTCTACTCCCAAACTGTCATTTGAAGTAAAACACAAGTATTATTCTCCACAATTTTTTTATTGTGCATTAAAAAAAGAAAACAAATAAAATTAGACATGCTATCTGCCAATAGAACTTAACCAAAAAGTGCATTCTATGCATCCAAAAATATAGAAAATATACCAAATCAAATCATTATTCAACCAAAAAAATAATGTCAAAGCAATAACTCCAAGGCCAATAATAAATAACACTTTATTTCCTCCGATTCCGCAGCATGTCTTGTTGACGAACTGCCGTTCAGAAACAAACTGAAAAGCGCGAAATGAAAAGCGTGAATCAACACTCACCAAATTTCTACTAACACAAAATTAGCAGAAGGAGCCCAAAGGGTGGCGCTAAAGAGCTGAAAAAACACATAGTCTGTCTAGTACATCACTACGTTCGTAATTGTTGGCCAACAATCGTGTGGCAGTGTGTATGCAAGACAAGTTTGGGTCAACGCCCTTCGGACAAAATTCCACAGTTTTGTTGGCCAACAATCCGATTGTGTGTACGAGGCTTTAGCCTCAGTCAACTGTCAGTAACACAAGCAATGCAAAATTTAGCCCAGCCAGTCTCAATCACATACTTTGCCAGTTGCCACACAGATTCACAGACAGTCTTTCATTGACTCACGATTACCTAGTGTGAACAGCTGAACGAACGTAGTGACGTACAAGACGTGCGGCGAGCCGATAAAAAGGAAGTTCAATAGTCATGTGATTTCTCCATTACGAACGCTAGTTTTATAAGCTTCCGGCTCGTCCTTGATTCCGAGCATGCGTGTTTGTACTTTGGACTTTTGTCCGACGGACTTGTGTACACACGATCGGAAAGTCCGACAACACACATTTGTTGGATGAAAAATTGAGAGCATGCTAGCCAACATTTGTTGGCGGAATGTCCGACAACAAACGTCCGATGGAGCATACACACGGTCGGACTTACCGCCAACAAGCTCACACCCAACATTTCCCGTCAGAAAATCCAATCGTGTGTATGCGGCATTAGAATTAATATATCTGAGGAAAAAATGTTGTATTGTAAATTTTAGCTCTTTAAAAATAGTGTTTATGTACTGTAAATAACTGGTGACGCTGGGATATAGAGATGGACATGAGAGAATTATGAAGGCTGTCGTTACTAACCTCTTACTAATGCTAGCTTAGTGGTTACTGGGCTGATCTAGTGGCTTCGGTATTTTCACTTGCTGAATGCTTGATCCAAGTCAGTGACTTTGAAAGAATTAAAGTTGGAGATAGCCAAGCAATGAGTTCTTAAAGGGATTGTAAAGGTTCGTTTAAAAAAAAAATAAAAAGAACAACTGTTATAATTACCTGCTCTGTGCAAGGGTTTTGCACAGAGCAGCCTTGATCTTCCTCTTCTGGAGTGCCCCACCGGCGCTCCTGGCTCCTGCCTTTCATCGGGTGCCCCCACAGAAAGCCGCTTTCCATGGGGCAACCCATGCCGGTTCACTCCTGAGTCCCACTGCTCTGTCTATTGACACAGACAGCGGAACTCGGCTCCACCCCCCGCTCCCGTGTCACTGGATTTGATTGACAGCAACGGGAGCCAAAGCCTCCTGCTACTATCAATCTGTCCAATGAGGAGAGAGATAGTGGCTGGAGCCGCTGTGTTCGTGCATATCGCTGGATTGGATAGGGTTCAGGTAAGAAAAAGGGGTGGTCTAGGGGCAGCTGCAGCACAGAAGGTTTTCACCTTAATGCATAGAATGTGGTAAAGTGAACCCAAAAACACCCTATGCACTAGACAGACTTCGACCTAGAAGGTTAGTAACCAGGAACTCCACTGGCTCTGCCCTTAGTACAATTCTCCTATTTGACTCCAGCCTCCAAGCCATTAAGTAAAGCTTCTTTCTAGCCAGCTAAGCACCTGGCCACAGAAGTACTAATTTGTGGATGGATGAGTGTGTTTGTTGGTTGATAAGATGTTCCTCATGGAATTATGTGAGAAACATGTCTTTATATTACTTTTGTGAGTATAATATATTTATTTTAACCTATTCATTTTTGTTTATGATCCTACATTATGCCAGTGACAGGGTTAAATTCTTGTTAACAGATGCATACTGAGGATTCCCTGGTCTCAAGAGAGAGGCAAGAAAGTGGTGCATTATGTTGAAGAAAGACTGTGTGCCAGTAATTAAACTTTGGCAGACATAGACATGTAGATTCCATCGCTGATGAGCATTGCCATTAGTTTATTATTTTTGGTCGTTCTTACCCTACATAGTTTATGGTAGATCAAAGGGAGATTGTACAATCAGATTGTGTAGTGTACAGTCAGCCTTCTAAAGTCAAGAATCGAGTGTGTGCATCTGTAGTCTCGAATTTTGTTCCTTACAATATGATCAATGTATGTGTCAATTGTATGTACCTGAACACTAAGCTATGTTAGCAGCAACTTTTTTTAACTGTCACTTAAAGCTGATCTCCAGTCTCCAGAAGTTTATATTTTTGGACCAATCGGCTGGGAGCGCTTTAAAAACTGTATGCAGCTTCAGCTACATACAGTTTACAGAGCTGTGTTCAGGCAGTGGGTTAGGAACTTCTTGTCCCATACTCAGAACAAAATTGAGTTGGGCTGAGCTGCGCTCAGTTTTTCACAGGAAGCTTTGTATTGTATGAATGAATACAAACTCTTTCTGATTGGCAGGGTTGTAGATATTTATATCATCCACCCACCTGTAGACAGGTGCCTACAAGGGGTTAATGTGCCTGCCTCTGTAAGCACTTATCTCCCCTGGCAGTGCTAATTTCCTTAAGTTAGTTGAGCCAACCGGGTGCCAAATGCTACAATGTTTGTATGTTTCCTGTGTCCTCAGGTTGACCTGAGAGCTAGGGGTAACATTTTTTCCATTAATTTCAGCCAGGTTACCACCCCCGTACAACCAACATAAAAGGGACTGCCTCCAAGCCCCTGGGAGCTTTTTCTGGGGAAATTCTGCCAAAATGTAGCTGGATACTCTGCTGGAGTGATCACCCCCTTTGGGAGGGGGGATTTGAGAGCCTAATTGGGGTTCCTAGAGAGGGTCTTAAGCCTGAGGACCTTATGGACTTGTAGCTGTTAATCAGACTTACTGCCTTTATGGGTTACTGCCAAACATGGACTCCAAGGTACTTGCACTACCTCTTGTGGATTGTTACCTAAATGGACTTTTGCCTTAAAAGGGATTGCTTTATGGACTTGCCTTCTGTATAAGGTATGCCCACTCTATGGATTGTTAGAAGAGCTCTGTACAAGAATTGTGTTGAAACTACTTTGTGAGTACTCTACTGCTATCAGCAACTACCTCAGGAAAGTATCTTTAGTAGTTTGTTTACTTGCTTTGCCTGGTCTGAAGTCTCTTAAAGGGGTACATGCACAGCATATTACAAGAACAGGGCTTGCAACGCAACAAGATGCAATACATGGGCCTAACGCACTGAGTACTGTCCAGTGGAAGGTAATGTGTTGTTGCTAAGGTCTGTAGTGTTTGTGTCACATGCAAGGCAGCCAATCAGCCAGTCGCCTACACTTTGGAACTGTTCTCATGGCACAGAATGCCTAGAGACCCAATCTGGAGTAATGGGAGAGATGTATAAGGGGCCCTAGGAAAAGACAAGGACAAGCACAGAGGTTGGTTCCTGGATCGTATAGCAACCATAGGATGTGTCACTGGGAGAAAGGTGACGTGCATGGCTGGATTGGTGGAGCCCAGTACAGGCTTAGCGGTACCAACCCCTAAATGCTGCACACCTGGGAGTGGTGTCCTCTAAGCATGACAGTGTCTGAAGTGTACAAGTGTCATCAGTGAACAGAGTCACAGGGAACAAGGAGTTAACAGTGTCATTTAAGCTCACCTCTAAGTCTCGGAGACCTGCCTCAATGTTGATTGTCACATGACCGAAGCTCCCAGCCTTAAGTTCAGGCATTAGTGAGTGCAGTATTACTTGTTCCCCACTTGGAAGCCTAAGCCCTGCCCATACACCTCTCCGCTGCAGCACTGTATACAGTATGTTGCTGAAGCTACATACAGTTTATACAGCACTCCCAGCTGCTGCAACGCATAGTAAAGGTAAAAGTTATTTTGAAGCAGATTGGTTCAAACTAACTATTTAAATTTGTCATAAATATTATACTGAACTGTACAATTTACCACAACCACACAAACCAGCAGAACTAATAGGAACACGTCCTCAACTGCTCAAACAATTCCTTATAGATAGTGGGTTACCTGTAATGGAAGAACATGATGCACAGCAGTTAGAACTACCAATAACAGAAGAGGAATTATTACAAGCCATTAAATCACTCAAGCCAGGAAAAAGCCAAGGCCCAGACGGTTTCACTGCACATTATTACAAAGCCTTCCCATCACTCTTGATACCACACCTCCTGAAATCCCTGAACTACCTAAAAGATCCTTGAGAAATACCAGAAGATTTCCTGAGAGCACATGTCACAGTATTACCTAAGCCAAAGAAAGACCCATTAGAATGTTTCAACTATAGACCAATCTCACTTCTTAATATAGATTTAAAACTATTCACAAACGTCCTGGCAAATCGCTTGCGGCCTATACTACACCCATTGATCGAGCCAGAACAAGAAGGCTTCATGCCGGGTAGAGAAACTAGGGACAACGTGACAAAAGTCCTAAACCTAATACACAAAGCACACTCAGATGGCTTTGAAGGCATGCTTCTCTCCACTGATGCAGAGAAAGCCTTCAATTGCGTGTTGTGGGATTATCTGCATGCAACGTGTAACCATATTGGATTGAAGCCATATGTTGTCATGGATTTCAACATTATATCACAATTCTACGGCGAGAATTAAGGTCAATGGTGCATTATCGGACACAGTGACAATTAGTAACGGAACACGGCAAGGGTGTCCTCTATCCCCACTACTCTTCATCCTCACCCTTGAACCATTAATTTGTTTGGTGAATAATTCCCCATCAATACAGGGATTTCAGGTAGGAACCAAAACATATAAATCTGTGGCATATGCCGATGACCTCTTGTTTTTCATTACCCAACTACATATCTCATTGCCCAATTTATGTAAAATCTTTACACACTATAACTATTTCTCTAACTTCAAAATAAACTATAAAAAATCTGAATCATTGAATTTAACACTAATGCCCCGTACACACGATCGGACATTCCGACAACAAAATCCATGGATTTTTTCAGAAGGATGTTGGCGCAAACTTGTTTTGCATACACACGGTCGCACAAAGTCGTTGGAATTTCCGATCACCAAGAATGCGGTCACGTACACCACGAACGATGAGACTATAAAAGGGCAGTTCAGAACCAAGTGCTGCACCCTTTGGGCTCCTTTTGCTAATCTCATGTTAGTAAAAGTTTGGTGAGAGACGATTCGCGCTTTTTCAGACTCGTGTTTTTCAGATCGTTTTCTGCTGTTCAGTTTGTGCTTGTGGGTTTGTATCTGTTCTTCAGTGCGTGCAGTGAGTACAATTGACTTGTCATTGTGTTAGTGTTCGTTCGTTAATGATTTTCAGGTCGCTCTTCACAGGCCTTGCTGTTCTTCAGTGTGTTCTGTTAGTTCGTTCTGAGCAGCCGACCGTTTTCTAGGCATGTTGCGTATACGTACTCCTCGTATAGTTCGTGCTGTGCGGGGGCTTGGTGTTGGGGTCCTTACTTTGACACAAGCCCAGTCCATGAACAGGTTGGGGAGGAGTTCATGGACCAAGAATTGGTTGCTTCAGCGTGACCAGTTCTGTCACATGCCTTTGCTCCGTTAGATCCGTGAGAATAATCCTGACGATTTCAGGAACTTTCTCCGGATGATGGACCCCGTATTTCACCGTTTGTTGGCTTTGCTGACCCCCTATATCAGCAGGCAGGATACCTGCATGAGGCAAGCCATCACTCTGGAGCAGAGGCTAGTCGCCACCCTGCGGTACTTGGCAGGGTGGCGAAGCCTGCAGGACCTTAAGTTCTCGACAGGCATCTCCCCCCAGGCTCTGGAGATCATTTTCCCGGAGACCTGTTCTGCCATCATCCAGGTCCTGCAGAAGGATTATATTAAGGTAAGATTTTTATCCCTTAACATCACATTTTATTGTATAGAATGTTTGTTAATATATTGTATTTCTTTCCTCATTCCCTAATTACCATGACTGTAATATGCTGTGAATGTCCCCTTTGTCCTCATGCATGCTGGATTTTTATGTAATTTTTTTTTTGTCCTTCATACATATTTGCCTTCACTAACCTCCCCAGCATGCTCTCCTGGTCCTATATTCACCTTGTGTAGTCACTTAACAATGTATTTTGTCAGCTTCATGGTAGTGCTTTACCCTAAACACCCCCTAAAATGTGTAAAATTGTGATGCGTGCTTTAAATTCAGGCAGAGTGCCAGAGGCTTTTTTTTGGTCTCCCAAAATCTTTTTGAACCCTCCCTCCCCCCAACTGCTAACTCAGCTGATACCAATCCTCTATCTGCTGACTTTGCCAAACCCATACACACTATACCCACCTCTTTAGTGGTCAGATTTATGGATGAATTCCCCAAAGCATGTAGTGCAAGGGCCTGCCAGAATACTTTCAAATGGTACTGTTCAAAGTTTTTGTATCCTATTATTATCTTGATAGGTAATAGCAGAATGTAAAAATGTGCTCAAATGTGTACAGTGTGTATTTATATCTTTGTATTATGACACTTCTTACCTGTCCAGTGGGCTGCCAATAGTGTAAAGTAAGGAGGGGCTGGCCAAAGTAATACACATTATCTATGCATTCATCTCTCAATGAAGTGGAGAGGGTTATCTGTCCAAAACATCTCCCTATAAAATGGCCCATGGGGGGGGGGGGGATCTGATAGGTGGACCTTATACCTTTGTCTTTAAATAGTCCCTAAAATAAATGTTATACTGATGTTGGCCAAGAATGTTTGTGTCTAATCTGCTTTCCATGTTTACGTGCAAAATGATTTATTTATTTTTCTGGTTTGACTTCACAGTTTCCTTCCACGCCACAGGAATGGCAGATTGTGGCCTCCCACTTTGCCCAGTGGTGGGACTTTGCTAACTGCGGAGGGGCAATTGATGGGAAACATGTCCACATTGTCCCACCACCCAACTCGGGGTCATACTATTACAACTACAAGGGGTTCAATAGTATTGTGATGTTGGCGGTGGTGTCGGCTACTTATGAGTTCCTGTATGTGGACGTGGGGAAGAATGGTCGGATGTCAGATGGTGGAGTCATCGCCCAGACGGAGTTCTACAGGCATCTCCAGAATGGCAGCTTGGACTTGCCACCTCCAGAAGACAATGTGGAAGGACTCCCATTGATCTTCGTTGCGGATGAAGCGCTTACACTGGGGGACCATCTTATGCGGCCCATTCCCTATGAGGACCCTCACCCCGGACCAGAGGGTTTTTAATTACTGGCTGGCCAGAGTCAGAAGAGTGGTGGAGAACACGTTTGGAATCATGGCCAGCCGGTTCCGCCTATTTCTTACACCCATACACATGGCGGAGTATAAACTGAATCATATCATCCTGGCTTGCTGTGTTCCACACAATATTTTAAGGTGAAATTCTGCCAACTATGCTGCCTCAGTTGGGCCTGAGGCCGGAATTCATGTAAATGAACCAACCCTGAAGGCGCTTGAAGCTGGCCGTCCTGGCTTGCCCCCCCTGAGTGCCCGCGAGGTCCGTCTACGATACCTTGAATACTTTTCAGGTAGGGGGGCCATCAATATGCCAGACAATGTCTGAGCCTTTTTTTAAATAAAAAAATTAGTTACCTACTAAAATATTTGCTGACATTTATTACCGCTTGTGTTTCTTTTAGCTGACCCTGACTGAAATGTGTGTAGTCCTGAAAATGGCGTGATTGTGTAACATTAGAAAGCACTGTTGGGTGTTATTTACTAAAATGCAAATACACTTTGCACTACAAGTGCACTTGAGACTGCACTGAAACTGCACTTGTAGGAAATAACCCCCATTGTCACAGAAAACACCAATTTTACCACAACAAAAGTTTTGATGGAGACACCCCTATAGTATACACTGGAGCACCTGTGTGGACCCCCTAATAAAAAGGGTGTTCTTGTGTCCCACACTAGTGCTCCAGCGTCCAGATGTGTAAACAGCTGCTGAGTGTCCTTTCCTTACACAGAATCTAGTTTGCATTTCATTCTAGTTACCAACTCATCTACACACCCAAATTATTTTAAGAGAAGTAGGCTAGCAAAAATGTATTCAAATGCATATGGCCAAAACATGGTGTTTTCTATGCCGAACGAACAATGTTTCCAACGAACTAACAATGCGCTCATGAACATGAAAATTGCCATTTTAAACTGTACAAAAGTAAAGAAAAGCACGTGGAGCAGCACAAACGTAATAAAAATAAAGAATAGTAACACAGAACAACTACTTACTTTTTTGCAGCACTCTCCTGATCCTTCTGTACTACTCGTGCTCCCTTAATTTGAGGTCTGACCGCCACTTCCTCAGTTGATCTTTCGATCGTCGTACCCCGAAATTCTGGTGCAGACTCTTGACAACTTTCGCCATTATCTTGGCCTTTCTGACATTGGGGTTGGGGTAAGGTCCATACTTCCCGTCATAGTCGGCCCTCTTCAGGATGTTGACCATCTCCAACATCTCCCCAAAGGACATATTTGAGGCCTTAAATCGTCTCCTCCGGGATCGGGACGTTTCTGGCTCCGGGCTTTCCTCCTCCTCCTCCTCGTTGGTGTAATTAGCACACACCTGCTGTGTCTCCGCCATGTGCTCTTCCCCACTGCGCCGAACAAGAAGGGGCTGAGAATAGACTAGAAAGAACGTCAGGGGCGGGCGGAGTTTCATGCATGCGCAGTGTATATAAAGTGTAACACGCGTGCGTACTCTGTACGATCTGTGAGCAGAGAAAGGAATATCGGTGGCGCCAATCTTGATAACGAAGGTAAGATTTCAAATTGGGCCTATACTGCTTCTAGATTGAGGCCTGTATTTGGACAAGTTTAGAAGACTTTAGGCTGACATTAGGGTTTGTCTTGTATTGCGTCTTGCAGGGAAAATGGATCTAGACAATGATCATGACTTTATGCCAATCTTCATAGATATGTTCAGGGAGCTGCCCGGTCTGTGGCAGGTGAACCACCCCGAATATAAGAACCAAACAAAGAGGAAGGCAGCGCTGGATAATTTGCTGCAATTTGTGAAGCCAGTGATCCCAACAGCAGACATCACCTATTTGAAGATCCTAATTGGTGGCATGAGGAGTACTTACTGTATCTAAGGGAGCACAAGAAGGTCCAGGATTCCCAGAGATCAGGAGTAGCAGATGACATTTATATCCCCAGGCTGTGGTACTATGACAGGCTGCATTTTCTGGCAGGTCAGACTGAACCCAGGCCAGCACTCTCCACTCTTCCTTCCACACTTCCTTCCCCCCCAGTTGAGTCTTCTGACGCCCAACCTGGGCCTTCCAGGCAGCAACATGTGGAGGAGCCCAGCTTGAGCCAGGTATAGCATTCTTCTAAATATTTCTGATTGTCCAATCAATGATGTTAAATAGATGTTAGTTTGGAGTACTAATTTCTGATTGTGATTGATGAACCAAAAACTAAAACGATGTCCCTTTTTCATACACAGGGAAGTCTCAGCCAGGAGGCGGCCGGGCCAAGTAGGCTCCCCAATACCCAGGTCCCTCTCCTCCGCCTTCAAAGAAAAAGTGGCAGGTAGAGGAGTAACCTGGAGGAGGCAGCAATAAGCCTATTTTGGAAGGCTACTGAGGCCATCAGAACACCCCACAGTGTGGAAGAGGATTTTGCTGAGCTAACTGCATGCAAAATGATGCAAATGGAGGAGGGCCAAAGCCTCTTTTGTGAGTTTGTAATTTCAGAAGCTCTAAATAAGGGGTTGATGGGCCAACTCACATGTGAAAGCCACATTTGTCAGCTCACCCATGGTCCTCCTCCTCCTCCAGGTCCTCCTCCCCCTCCTCCTCCTCCTCCAGGTCCTACTCCTTCTCCTGCCACAACTCCACCACCAGAGCCACAGCCGGGAAGGAAGCATGTAAGGAAGACCAGAGAGTGATGACCTGGGTTCAGTCTGGTCTGGCCAAAGATGCAGGCTCTTGTATGACCACAGCCTGGGGACATACATGTCATCTGCTACTGTTCGTGATTCTCTTGGACTTCTGGACCAGACTGTACTCCTTTATATATGGACTCCTCAGGCCACCAATTTTGTAGTAAAATAATTGATGTGTGCCCCGGGGGCCAAAGGCTTCACCAATTTCTGATGTTTATCCAGCATTGCCTCCCTCTTTGTTTGGTTCTGAGCCCTTAATAAAGGAATTTTTGTTTCACTTATATTCGCCAATGTGTGTTTTCATTCAAAAAGGACAGTTTGTTTGTGAGGAGGCAGGTACATTTCAAAAATACAATGTGAAATTAACAAGGAACACCAACACCAAGCAACCTCCTTGAGATGAAATAATACAAGATAATAATGGTGTTGTGGTAACTTGACACACAAAACACACCCAAAAACATTCGGGAGTAAAAACAAAAAATAAAAATAAAAAATCAGGCTTGAAAAAAATACATACCAAAAATATAAAATATATATCTTTTTTGTCAGATGTGACAAATAAAAATATTATATTGATGAAATCACGATAAATAATAAAGAAAGACGTTTGTGAGAAGTCTGTGTGAAGTCTCCGCCTATATAAGTCACAACGGAGCCCTCAGAGACCAGTCCAGCCGGAGAGAGCGTCGTGTCAACATCTTGGGAAGAGAAGCCCAGAAGCCCAGAAGCCTGGACCTCCGCTGGCAATAGAGCTACCTGAAGACAGCGGAGGGGCCGGCCGAAGAACCAACCGGACGCCGGGAGAAGAGGAACCGGAGGGACCCCCGAAGCCGGAGCAAGATCCCCCCCGGAGCTGTTTAATAAAATATTTTAAAAACCTGTGTTGTGTTTTATTATTTACACTTTTTCCCTAGGTGAATGGGTAGGGGTACCATGTACCCCATACTCATTCACATAGGGTGGGGGGGCCGGGATCTGGGGGCCCTCTTATTATAGGGGGCTCCCGGATTCCGATAAGCCCCCCCGCCCGCAGACCCCGACAACCAACGGCCAGGGTTGTCGGGAAGAGGCCCTTGTCCTCATCAACATGGGGACAAGGTGCTTTGTGGTGGGGGGGCACTGCAAGGCGCCCCCTCCCCCAAAGCACCCCCCATGTTGAGGGCATGTGGCCTGGTATGGTTCAGGAGGGGAGGGGGGCGCTCGCTCATCCCCACCCCCTTTCCTGACCGGCCGGGCTGCGTGCTCGGATCGGGGTCTGGTATGGATTTTGGGGGGACCCCACGCCGGTTTTTCGGCGTAGGGGGTTCCCCTTAAAGTTCCATACCAGACCTAAGGGCCTGGGATGCCCTCGACGGGGCTCGTAAGGTTTCAATCTCGCCAAAAAAAGCGGCGAGATTGAATTCCTTTTCTAGTCCCGTCGTACCCGAGTCACGTTCAAAATGAACGGACTTGTCCGTGTGTGGGAAAGTCCGTTCATTCTGAAAGTCCGTCGGGAAGACCGGATTCCGGAAAGTCCGGCCGTGTGTAGGCAAGTCTGGCCGTTCAGAAAGTCCGGCGGTAGTCCGCCGGAAGTCTGGCGGCAAGTACGTCGGACCTAGCTTTCCAGAAAGTCCGACCGTGTGTACGCCCCATTAGGCTACACTTAAAATGATTGTAAAGGTTAGTTAAAAAAAAAAAAACATGTATTACTTACCTCCTCTGTACAGGGGTTTTGGACATAGTGGCCCCAATCCTCCTTTTCTGGGGTCCTCGAGCAGCGCTCCTTGCTCCTCCTCTGCATTGAGTGCCCCCACAGAGAGTCGCATTCCATGGGGGCAACCGTGCGGGCGCGCTCCCAAGTCCTGCTGCTGCGCCCATTGACACAGACATCAGGTCTCGCCCCCCACCCCCACCCCCAGGGCTCCTATGTCAGTGGATTCGATTGACAGCAGCGGGAGCTAATGGCTCCTGCTGCTATCAACCTATCCAATGAGGACCAGAGACAGCGGCTGAAGCTGCTGGGCTCATTCTTGCCGCTGGAAAGATCAGGTTCAGGTAAGTAAAAGGGGGGCTCTGGGGGGCTGCTGCACCACAAAAGGTTTTTTTACCTTAATGCATAGAATGTATTAAGATGAAAAACCATAGGACTTTAAACCCCTTTAATCTCAGCATTATGAGCATAAGATTTCACATGAAGTCGGTTGGGATAGAAGTTATTTTTTGATCAAGTTCAATTTGAAAGAACAAAAAAAACGCATTTCATGTACCATCAGAACCCCTGATTATCCATTAATATTCATATTAGTGCAGCATAAAACAAGTAGCTCTCTGTACATTGGTTTGTGTTGATCCATATGGCTAAATAAAGCCATATGACTAAGCCACAATGCAAGGACAATACCTAACCCACACACTTTTCTTGCAGTCTGATATAAGGCATGCTTTACTGGTTTTTAGCATGTCCAGTTTTTGTTTTGGGCAAACACTATGGTATGCATAAACAATCTGGTTTCTGATGGCATTTCACTCAGTGATTTAATTGTATGTTATACATCTATTGTTATAGTATAATTTTTAAAATAACAAACGTTAGTTAACAGAAACCCCTGTGTAGCACCCCCTTGTGTACATAGTGTGAATAGGTTAGGTAAATTTAGTTGAAAGTTGTGTTACTCCATCATTTCAGATTCCTGATAGGTGCCTGCTGTACCATGTACTTGTATAAAAAAAGTATCCTGTTCTCTGTTCTCCCGCTCTCTTTGTCTCTATTCTGGAGGGAGTATTTTTGCTAGAAGTCTGTGATCACTTAAGTTTATTTCAATTTCAATTTAAGTTGTCCTCAAAGTTCTACATTGACCAAGTTCTGGGCATCCCATAACTATCCTAACCCCATCCAAGTTATTTTCCCCACTTTGGACTGGTTTACTGACTAAGGGGGACCAAAAATTCAGCGGCTCCTGAGGGGGTAGCGATATACCTGTTTGATTGTATATGCCTATTTATATATCCTGTATCTGCTTGTTGCTGTACCATGTTCCTGAAATTAGTAAAACCTTCTCTGATAATGCCTGCTTGCCAATTCATGAATTGAGCAAAGGTGTTTACCATAATACATTCTGTCAAATGGCATTCATTGTACATGTAGAAAAACAATAACCCCCCCAAAAAAAAGTCTATTTACAATTTGCTTTTTTTTTTTTTTTTTTTTATACCTGCCTAGATCTTCCCTAATCCTAAGTTCTTAACATGTAACTGAGCTCCACTGGCAAATCTGACAGCTGGAATAATTAGATGCCAACTTACTGGACTGCTCTCTGTTGAGCTGAAGGGAGGGAGCTATGTAAATCCATGCATCTCTAGAATTATTTTTTTCTCTTAAAGCTGCAGATCATCTATTTTCTGTGTTGACAACACCACCAAGGGGTGAAGGAAGGAAGCTTCACCTTTGTAGGCAGCCAAGGGATGCTGGGTTTGATCTCAGTGCGTGAGGTTTTTTTTTAAGCCCTCTAAATCTGGTTGTAGTGGTTATTATTAAACATATGTTAAAGCAACTCTGTCATTAAAAAAAAATGACAGCCTGTAAAAGAACTTACCAGTTATAACACTTTTGGGTTGTGTGGGTTGCCTGTTTCTCCCTGTTGCATGCTGTTTCTCCTCCCCAAATACTAAATTACTAGTGTGTCTTTGCAGCTCTGCAAGAGAGCAAAGTTTAGATATAATAAGTAGGCATGGCATGTACATATATTTTTCTATCAACAGCATTGCTTCAAATGTGAATGGGATGTTCTATTCCACGCTAGCTCAGTTACATTTGTTTGCTTTAGCAATTGATTTTACTTCTTGATGTTTAAAAAAGTTTTAATCCTCTCTAGTAACCTTTTCTTTTTTTATATTCTGTAAAATGGCTAGTTTATTCTGCTTTTATATTTTGTGTACGGCAGGTGAAGGTGAGCTACCGTGGGTGCTTGCCAGGGCCGGACTGGGAATAAAACCCAGCCCTGGAAAAAATTTAATTTCAAAACCAGTCCCATGGCATTATTATACCAGCCTAACATCATTATGTCATTTTCTTATCCATAAAAGGGAAAACCATGCATTTTAAAGCACATTTGAAGAGCGTATTATATATAGATAAAACAGATATGAAAGCACATAGGGCTTTATATATATAAGAGCAAATTCCAGTTAAAAGTGGTAAAAGTATAGCAATCATCGGGGGGGGTCCAGAGACCACTTTCTGCCAAAAGAATACACTAAGTTAAGGGGTGGCTGATTTAAGGGGGAACCTTTATATCAGTGCCCCCTTACATTGTTGTATTAACTCCCCCACTTACATCACTGACCCCCCTCAGACTGGCTTGGTGGCATTGATGCTGACCTCCTCTCAGGTGCAAGAGATCAATGCATCAATGCAGCCTCACCAGTGCCCATCAAATGCAGCCTCATCAGTGCTCATCAAATGCAGCCTCACCAGTGCCCATCAAATGCAGCCTCACCAGTGCCCATCAAATGCAGCCTCACCAGTGCCCATCAAATACAGCCTCATCAGTGCCCATCAAATGCAGCCTCACCAATGCCAATCAAATGTAGCATAATCAGTGCCCATCAAATGTAGCATAATCAGTGCCCATCAAATGCAGCCTCACCAATGCCCATCAAATGCAGCCTCACCAGTAGGGATGAGCCGAACACCCCCCGGTTCGGTTCGCACCAGAACCCGCGAACGGACCGAAAGTTCGCACGAACGTTAGAACCCCATTGACGTCTATGGGACTCGAACGTTCGAAATCAAAAGTGCTCATTTTAAAGGCTAATTTGCATGGTATTGTCCTAAAAAGGGTTTGGGGACCCGGGTCCTACCCCAGGGGACATGTATCAATGCAAAAAAACGTTTAAAAACGGCCGTTTTTTCGGGAGCAGTGATTTTAATGATGCTTAAAGTAAAAAAAAAAAAGTGAAATATTCCTTTAAATATCGTACCTGGGGGGTGTCTATAGTATGCCTGTAAAGTGACGCGTGTTTCCCATGTTTAGAACAGTCCCTGCACCAAATGTCATTTTTAAAGGAAAAAATCTCATTTAAAACTGCTTGCGGGTTTAATGTCATGTCGGGTCATGGCAATATGGATGAAAATCAGTGAGACAAACGGCATGGGTACCCCCCTGTCCATTACCAGGCCCTTTGGGTCTTGTATGGATATTAAGGGGAACCCCGCACCCAAATTAAAATAAGGAAAGGTGTGGGGCCACCAGGCCCTATATACTCTGAACAGCAGTATACAGGCGGTGCAAACAAGACAGGGACTGTAGGTTTGTTGTTAAGTAGAATCTGTTTGTAATTTTGAACATTTTTAACGTGTTTAGCTCCAGCCAAAAAATCTTTTCTAAGCTTTTTGGAAAACATAGGGAAGGGTTATCACCCCTGTGACATTTGTTTTGCTGTCTTTCCTCCTCTTCAGAAGATTTCACCTCACTTTTTTGTCCCAATGAAAAATGTTTTTTGAAAATTTGGGTTTTTTTGTGGAACAAGGATTGGAAAGCATCAGTGGAAAGGAGAAATTGTTTTCCCATATTAACTCTTACAGGAGAGAATTTCCCTTCCTAGGGGTAGATTTCATCTCACTTCCTGTTGTCTCCTTCCGTTTGCAAGTAGGAGTCGTTTGTAAGTTAGATGTTTGAAAGTAGGGTCCTGCCCTATATACTCAGCAGAAATTTGGGCCTTAGGTGTTGCTGTGGCCACAACACTGTAAGCCCTCACAGGGCCCTGCTGTGAAATATTAGATCAAGAATTGTAATTACATGCCCCTGTTGAACAGGAGCTGAAAAATTAGGCCTTAGGCACTGGTGCTGGTGCCACAACACTGCAACCCCTCACAGACACTCTAGTTGGAACGCAGGAACGAGCCCTGCTGCAAAGTATTGCATCAAAAATTGTAATTACACGCCCCTGTTAGACAGGGGCAGAAAAATTGGGCCCTAGGCACTGGTGCTGGTGCCACAACACTGCAACCCCTCACAGACACTCTAGTTGGAATGCAGGAACGAGCCCTGCTGCAAAGTATTACATCAAAAATTGTAATTACACGCCCCTGTTAAACAGGGGCTGAAAAATTGTGCCTTAGGCACTGGTGGTGGCGCCCAGAACCAAAAATGTTCTTACAAGCTATCAGCGTGATGATTTAGGAGGAAGAGGATAATTACTCAGGGATAGTCACTCAGCATCAGCATAGGCAGTCTTTGAAGGGATCTGAGATTTCAAAAAAAATTATTCGGTTACATCAGCATCAGGTGCTTGGTAGCTGGTGGTGATCCAAGACTCATTCATTTTTATGAAGGTCAGCCGATCGACCGAGTCGGTGGACAGACGCACCCTGTGATCGGTTACCACGCCTCCAGCAGCACTGAATGTGCGTTCCGAAAGAACGCTGGATGCAGGACAGGCCAGTAGCTCAATTGCATACTGTGCAAGCTCTGGCCAGTGATCCATCCTCAAGACCCAGTAACCCAGAGGATTTTCGGTGTGAAAGGTGTCCAAGTCTGATCTTGCCCCTAGGTATTCCTGCACCATGTAAAACAGACGCTGGCGATGGTTGCTGGAACCGATCATACCTTGGGGCTGCGGACCAAAAAATTGTCTGAACGCATCGGTCAGACGGCCACCTTCTCCACCGCTCCTTCTTTGACTGACCGAAGCCTCAGCAACACGTTGTCCAGAAACAGGAGTTTGTAACCTCCCAGTCTCTGGGAACGCGTTGCACAGACCTTTCTGCAAGGCCTCCCGAAGATGTTTCATCCTCTGCTCCCTCTGCGATGGCAAGATAAGGTCCGCAACCTTACCCTTGTAACGTGGATCAAGGAGGGTTGCCAGCCAGTATTGGTCCTTCTCCTTGATACCACGAATACGAGGATCCTTACGCAGGCTTTGCAGGATCAGGGAGGCCATGCAGCGTAGGTTTGCTGAGGCATTCGGTCCGGAGTCCTCTGGGTCACTAAGAACGACATGGTCCGCAGCCACCTCCTCCCAGCCACGTACAAGTCCATGTGTTTCTTGGGACTGATCCCTTAAAGACTGCTGCTGATGCTGAGTGCCAGGCTCCACCTCCATACTGACACAATCTTCCTCCTCCTCCTCTTCCTCCTCGTCCTCTTCCTGTGTGATCGGCGGGCACGCAGGAACACTGTCTGGATAAAGGGGGCCTTGAGAGCTAAGGAAGTCCTCCTCTTCCTGCCTCTGTTCTGCCTCAAGTGCCCTGTCCATTATTCCACGCAGCGTGTGCTCCAACAGGTGGACAAGGGGGACAGTGTCACTGATGCATGCACTGTCACTGCTCACCATCCTCGTGGCCTCCTCGAATGGTGACAGGACAGTGCATGCATCCCTGATCATGGCCCACTGGCGTGGGGAAAAAAAAACAAGGTCCCCTGACCCTGTCCTGGTGCCATAGTCGCACAGGTACTCATTGATGGCCCTCTGCTGCATGTGCAGCCGCTGCAGCATGGCCAACGTTGAGTTCCACCTGGTGGGCATGTCACAGATTAGGCGGTTCTTGGGCAGGTTAAACTCCTTTTGGAGGTCCGTCAGCCGAGCACTGGCATTATATGACCGGCGGAAATGCACACAGACTTTCCTGGCCTGCCTCAGGACATCCTGTAAGCCCGGGTACCTGCCCAAGAACCGCTGCACCACCAAGTTAAGGACGTGAGCCAAACAGGGCACATGGGTCATTTGTCCCTGTCGGAGGGCAGAGAGGAGGTTGGTGCCATTGTCGCAAACCACCATTCCTGCCTTAAGTTGGCGTGGCGTCAACCACCTCTGAACCTGCCCCTGCAGAGCTGACAGAACCTCTGCCCCAGTGTGGCTCCTGTCCCCCAAGCACACCAGCACAAGCACCGCATGGCATCTTTTGGCCTGCGTACTTGCGTAGCCCCTTGAACGCCTACGGAGCACCGCTGGTTCCGAGGAAGAGGCCATGGAGGAAGAAGAAGAGGAGGGGGTGGAGGAGAGAGGTGTGTCACAATCAGCATTTTGGAGGCGTGGTGGCGGAACAACCTCCAACACTACTGCACCTTGTCCTGCATCCTTCCCAGCTGCCAGCAGAGTCACCCAATGCGCCGTGAAACTTAGGTAACGTCCCTGTCCATGCCTGCTGGACCATGAGTCAGCGGTAATATGCACCTTACCGCTGACCGCCCTGTCCAGCGAGGCATGGACATTGCCTTCCACATGCCGGTAGAGAGCCGGAATCGCCTTCCGTGAGAAAAAGTGGCGTTTGGGTACCTGCCACTGAGGAACCGCACATTCCACAAACTCACGGAAGGGGGTAGAGTCTACCAACTGAAAAGGCAGCAGTTGAAGTGCTAGCAATTTTGCCAAGCTAGCATTCAACCGCTGGGCATGTGGATGGCTGGGAGCAAACTTCTTTCGGCGGTGCAGCAGCTGGGGCAGGGAAATTTGCCTGGTACAATCTGACGTCGGTGTACCAAAAGCAGATTGCCCACAAGTACTTGGCTGTGACACACCTAATTCTACACCTTCATTCCTCTCACTGCAGGTCTCAGAGAGGACTGAAGGTCTAGTGGGGTTGGAAATCTCAGCTGATGAGGAGCAAGGAGAGATCCTCTTTGTTCTTTGGTGTGGGTCTTTTAGATACGCTTGCCAACGAACTGCATGGCAGGTCAACATATGTCTGGTCAAGCATGTGGTACCCAAGCGGGAGATGTTTTGGCCACGCGAGATACGCTTCAGACATATGTTGCAAATAGCAGCGGTGCGATCTGATGCACTCGTCTCAAAAAAGGCCCACACCAAAGAACTTTTTGAATAACGCGCAGAGACTGCAGCGCCCTGCACATGTGGAGCTTTGGGGTGTGATGCAGTCAATGTGCTGCCCTTAGGCTGGCCCCTGGAGGGCATCCTGCCTCGTTGGTGATGTGCTGCCGCCTCCTCCTCCTCCTCCTCCTCCTCCTCTCTCCTATCAGGCACCCACGTTGAGTCAGTGACCTCATCATCCCCTCCCTCCTCATCACTGGAGCAAACCTGGCAGTATGCTGCAGCAGGGGGAGCATGACTGCCAGATTGCTGTCCTTCTTGGGCACCCCCTCTGTCCGCGCTCATGTTACTGCCTTCATCGAGCTCAGTATCGTCATCAGAGCCTTCCAAACGCTGGGCATCCTCCTGGAGCATGTACCCAACACTGTGGTCAAACAGTTCGAGGGAATCCTCATGAGGACATGGTGGAGCTAGGGAAGGAGTCACTGATGACATTGAGCTGAGGGAAGAGGCCGCTGCTTTGCCAGACAAAGCACCCTGGGCATGGGTGAGAGAGGATGAGGAGGATGAGGACGGCTTGGTCATCCACTCGACCGAGTCTTCCGCATGTTGCGGCTCAACACGGCCAGCTGCCGAAAAAAAGGCCAAGCGTGTCCCATGGCCACGTGCTGATGAGGATGCACCGTCTCCACGACCAGCACTAGACACAGAGCCTGCTTGCCCTCTCTTATTGGCTTGTGACTGTCTGCCTCTCCTTCTTGGCCTTCCAGACATACTAATGGCCTGTAGCTGCACTAAGCTGGGATAGAACACCTGTAATTTTCTTCAAGTAGCTTTATATACTGTAACCAGACAAGCCTGCCTGTCAGTAGGAAGATAACAGGAACGGATCTAGCTGAACACTGTGAGCAGGACGCACTGTACTAAATGTAAATAGTCTAGCTGCCTGACCGTGGTACTAATAGGATCAAATAGAACACCTGTAATTTTCTTCAGGTAGCTTTATATACTGTAACCAGACAAGCCTGCCTGTCAGTAGGAAGATAACAGGAACGGATCTAGCTGTACACTGTGAGCAGGACGCACTGTACTAAATGTAAATAGTCTAGCTGCCTGACCGTGGTACTAATAGGATCAAATAGAACACCTGTAATTTTCTTCAGGTAGCTTTATATACTGTAACCAGACAAGCCTGCCTGTCAGTAGGAAGATAACAGGAACGGATCTAGCTGTACACTGTGAGCAGGACGCACTGTACTAAATGTAAATAGTCTAGCTGCCTGACCGTGGTACTAATAGGATCAAATAGAACACCTGTAATTTTCTTCAGGTAGCTTTATATACTGTAACCAGACAAGCCTGCCTGTCAGTAGGAAGATAACAGGAACGGATCTAGCTGAACACTGTGAGCAGGACGCACTGTACTAAATGTAAATAGTCTAGCTGCCTGACCGTGGTACTAATAGGATCAAATAGAACACCTGTAATTTTCTTCAGGTAGCTTTATATACTGTAACCAGACAAGCCTGCCTGTCAGTAGGAAGATAACAGGAACGGATCTAGCTGTACACTGTGAGCAGGACGCACTGTACTAAATGTAAATAGTCTAGCTGCCTGACCGTGGTACTAATAGGATCAAATAGAACACCTGTAATTTTCTTCAGGTAGCTTTATATACTGTAACCAGACAAGCCTGCCTGTCAGTAGGAAGATAACAGGAACGGATCTAGCTGAACACTGTGAGCAGGACGCACTGTACTAAATGTAAATAGTCTAGCTGCCTGACCGTGGTACTAATAGGATCAAATAGAACACCTGTAATTTTCTTCAGGTAGCTTTATATACTGTAACCAGACAAGCCTGCCTGTCAGTAGGAATTTAACAGGAACGGATCTAGCTGAACACTGTGAGCAGGACGCACTGCACTAAATGTAAATAGTCTAGAAGATAACAGGAACGGATCTAGCTGAACACTGTGAGCAGGACGCACTGCACTAAATGTAAATAGTCTAGAAGATAACAGGAACGGATCTAGCTGAACACTGTGAGCAGGACGCACTGCACTAAATGTAAATAGCAGGAACGGATCTAGCTGAACACTGTGAGCAGGACGCACTGCACTAAATGTAAATAGTCTAGAAGATAACAGGAACGGATCTAGCTGAACACTGTGAGCAGGACGCACTGCACTAAATGTAAATAGCAGGAACGGCTCTAGCTGAACACTGTGCGCAGGACGCACTGCACTAAATGTAAATAGCAGGAACGGATCTAGCTGAACACTGTGAGCAGGACGCACTGCACTAAATGTAAATAGCAGGAACGGATCTAGCTGAACACTGTGAGCAGGACGCACTGCACTAAATGTAAATAGCAGGAACGGATCTAGCTGAACACTGTGAGCAGGACGCACTGCACTAAATGTAAATAGCAGGAACGGATCTAGCTGAACACTGTGAGCAGGACGCACTGCACTAAATGTAAATAGCAGGAACGGATCTAGCTGAACACTGTGAGCAGGACGCACTGCACTAAATGTAAATAGCAGGAACGGATCTAGCTGAACACTGTGAGCAGGACGCACTGCACTAAATGTAAATAGCAGGAACGGATCTAGCTGAACACTGTGAGCAGGACGCACTGCACTAAATGTAAATTGCAGGAACGGATCTAGCTGAACACTGTGAGCAGGACGCACTGCACTAAATGTAAATAGTCTAGAAGATAACAGGAACGGATCTAGCTGAACACTGTGAGCAGGACGCACTGCACTAAATGTAAATAGCAGGAACGGATCTAGCTGAACACTGTGAGCAGGACGCACTGCATTAAATGTAAATAGTCTAGATAGAAGATAACAGGAACGGATCTAGCTAAACTGAATACAGTGTATATATATATATGCAACACCTGGGATGCATATATATACACAATACACTGTAAGTGCAGCTAACTGACTGACTGTTCTGCCTAATCTATCTAACTCAAATCAAATGACACTGTCTCTCTCTCTCTCTATCTCTCAGCACACCGGAACACACACTACACAGGGCCGCCGTGCAGGCGGCCTTATATAGTGTGGGGTGTGTACTAAATCCCCTGAGCCATAATTGGCCAAAGCCACCCTGGCTTTGGCCAATTACAGCTCTCTCTACTGACGGCGCTGTGATTGGCCAAGCATGCGGGTCATAGTGCATGCTTGGCCAATCATCAGCCAGCAATGCACTGCGATGCCGCAGTGAATTATGGGCCGTGACGCGCCACACGAATTTAGCGCGAACGGCCCATAACGTTCGCAATTCGGCGAACGATCGAACAGCCGATGTTCGAGTCGAACATGGGTTCGACTCGAACACGAAGCTCATCCCTACTCACCAGTGCCCATCAAATGCAGCCTACTAGTGGTCATCAAATGCAACCTACCAGTGCCCACCAAATGCAGCTTATCAGTGCCAACCAGATGCAGCTTATCAGTGCCCATCAAATGCAGCTTATCAGTGCCCACCAAATGCAGCCTTATCAGTTCCTACCAAATGCACCCCACCTGTGCAATGCCCACCAGATTCAGCCCACCAGTGCAATGCCCACCAAATGCAGCCCACCTGTGCAGTGCCCACCAAATTCAGCCCACCAGTACAATGCCCACCAAATGCAGCCCACCTGTGCAGTGCCCACCAAATGCAGCCCACCAATGCAAATTCCAACCAAATGCAGCCCAACTGTGCAGAGCCCACCAAGTGCAGCCCACAAATGCAGCCCACCAGTGCAATTTCCCCCAAATGCAGCCCACCTGTGCAGTGCCCACCAAATGCAGCCCACCAGATGCAGCCCATCAGTGCAATTCCCACCAAATGCAGCCCACCAAATACAGCCCACCAAATGCAGCCCACTAGATGTGGCCCTCTAGATGCAGCCCACCAAATGCACCTCAGCAGATGCAGCCCACCAAATGCAGAACACCAAATGCAGCCCACTAAATGCAGAACACCAAATGCAGCCCACTAAATGCAGCCCACCAGATGCAGAAAACCAAATGCAGCCCACCAGATGTAGCCCACAAAATGCAGCTCACCAGATGCAACCCACCAGATGCAGAACACCAAATGCAGAACACCAAATGCAGAACACCAGATGCAGCCCACCAGATGCAGAACACCAAATGCAGCTCAACAGATTCAGAACAACAAATGCAGCCCACCAAATGCAGCCCATCAGATGCAGAACACCAAATGCAGCCCACCAGATGCAGAACACTAAATGCAGCCCACTAGATGCAGAACACCAAATGCAGCCGACTAGATGCAGCCCACCAGATGCAGCCCACCAGATGCAGAACACCAAATGCAGCCCACCAGATGCAGCCCATGTGTGCAGTACCCACCAAATGCTGCCTATCAGTACAGTGTCCACCATTACCTGGGTCACGATCTCCTGTGTCGTGGAGCTTGGATTTAAATTGCCCGCCCGAGTGACCGATGTAAGAAAGTCCTGCCTCCTGTGACACACGTCACACTGATTCCATGCTCCGTTGGATCAGTGTTCCGTCAATCACAGAAGCTGGTCTAGGAGGTGGGACTTTCTTACAGCGCTGCCAAACAGCTCAGATGGACCCCCAGCTCCATGACACAGCGGGAAATCGCCACTGTGTATGTGTACCACATACAAGGAGGAGGGAGGGGAGGATAGCACGGAAGCTTCCGTGCACAATCCATCCGCGCAGGATCTGCCCTGCTTGAGCCACAGCTCGAAGTGGCCCCAGGGCAGGCGGCCTACCGGGAAATTTCCTGGGAATCCTGGTAGGCCAGTCCGGCCCTGGTGCTTGTTATTATTTAGTGGTTTAAGTGGAACTTCACTCTCTTAATCAACCTTAAATATTTTTTAATTATTATGCTGCTAGTATTAGTAAATAGGTAGGAAAGTATATCATATTTACTTATCATAAACTTCTTTTTGGATGGATAAATGAGTTTGCTTTGAATATTAAAAAACAAATTAAATAGCCTTTTGTGGTGCTGAGATGCAGTGTAGTTCCACTTTAACTAGCTTGAAGGAATGTGAGAAAATTCCACCCTAAACCTCTTTACCATGCTCAAGCAGTGGCAACCATATACACCACAGACATCATTGAATTCTCTGTATATAGCCGTGACCTAAATAGTATATGCTCTGTTTTCAGTCAATGAAGTACTGGCACTCTAGGGAGCTGCTTAGATGTTAGGTCCTCTTGTAGCTCCCAGCGGTGACTCACCTGAACTGAACCCAGACTCACCAACACATCAGTAGCATAAAGTGGGCTTTATTGAAGATAAAACCAAAAGCCCTGTAGGGATCATCATCACTATAATAATCAGTTATACGCTAAATGATCTGAAAGGCCTATCTATGGTTCTCAAGTCCTGACCAATCCACTGGTTAGTGAAGGGTGAAAATCAGAGTGTACCGGCAATGGTGTGTGTAATGTTAGAGTGCTCTCTCTCTCCTTATGGGCAGGTCAAATGAGCTGCATGCTAAAACACTCCATTTACGTGTCAAGACCTCCAAAGTAGGAACATGGTTCTTAAGTACGCCATACAGCATGGTCTAACTAACCCATTATGCTCAGAACTAATGGAAATTCAATGCGGAAATTAATATAGGATTTCGCATTTTAACCATAGATACATTTTAAGACGTTTAAATCATGCTGGCTGCCAAACTGAGATATATTAAATTGAGATAAGTAGGTTGATCAGTGATCTTTCAAACACAGTTTAGCTGTATGGTTTAATCTAGCTGACATAATTGGAAAGACAAATCAACTGATATTTAAAGCTTCGAGACAAAATTAGGGAAAATAAATCAATAGGTATTGGGCAGTGGCAGCCCATCCATAGAGGGCGCATGGGCGCCGCCTCCCCTGTCGATGCGCCCAGCCCCCTGATCTACATATCAGAGTGCTGGACCATGGATCCAATGTGGGGTGGGTGTTTTTTTTGAAGAACCTGATTAGAGCCAAAGGCTCTAATAGGCTTCAAAAAAGGGTAGCCTCGGAGCGCAGAGCATTGCGTTCTCATCCCACCCTATTGTGTGACAATAACAAATTAATTAATTTTCACTATTTTTTCACTAAAGTTCCTCCCCGCCAATCAGGAGGCAGGTCGTGAAACCTGTTTCTTGTTTGGCCAAAGCGTCAGGCGATCCTATATGATGTCTAGTGCTTTGGTGGAAGAGGAGACACACGGCAGAGGTAGCTTGAGGAGTGAACACCGGAGCCGCCGCTGCCCCCACTCCAGGAGTGGACACCACAGCCCCGCCACACGAGTGGGTAAGTGCCAGACCACCCGCGGGGGGGGGTGCTGTCAGTGCCGTGCCACATCACTGGGGGGTGTTGTTTGTTTGCCGCCCCCCGCAAAAGAAGAACCCACCAGCCGCCACTGGTATTGGGGTCCCCTAGGAATAGATTCATTTTCAGTTTTTCCATGAGTGTATATGTGATTGGAGATGTTCAGAGACATGAGGGCTGCAGCTAGCATTGGCAAATATCAAGCAGCTTTCTAAATTGTATACTTCTTTTTCCTGTGAATAATGACAGTATTATCTTCTCTATTCAGTGTCAAGAACTGAAGGAGATACCCCATGCATCTGGGAATGGACAAGTATATGAATTGTTTTATATGTAGCCCTGTACGTAATTGGCAAAAGAGGGGCAGCTGCAGTCTCACTTTGTCTGCAGCTGTTTCTGTCTGTGTGCCCACAAAGGATTGCTACACAGACACAGTCATAACAGAGACTCTTATGCCCCGTACACACGGTCGGATTTTCTGACGGAAAATTTGTGATAGGACCTTGTTGTCGGAAATTCCGACCGTGTGTAAGCTCCATCACACATTTTCCATCGGATTTTCCGACACACAAAGTTTGAGAGCTTGCTATAAAATTTTCCGACAACATAATCCGTTGTCGGAATTTCCGATTGTGTGTACACAAATCCGACGCACAAAGTGCCACGCATGCTCAGAATAAATAAAGAGATCAAAGCTATTGGCTACTGCCCCATTTAGAGTCCCGACATACGTGTTTTACGTCACCGTGTTCAGAACGATCAGATTTTCCGACAACTTTGTGTGACCGTGTGTATGCAAGACAAGTTTGAGCCAACATCCGTCGGAAAAAATCCTAGGATTTTGTTGTCGGAATGTCCGATCAATGTCCGACCGTGTGTACGGGGCATTACTGTGAAAGTGATACAAATATTGATTAGTCAGTCCTCCCCCTACTAGAGGGCACCCAGGGGACATGGATTACAAGAGACTCTGAGGAAAATCATGGGGGATTGTGGGGAGTGTAGTTTGCTGAAGAGGTTTGCTGGAAACTACAATTCCTAAAAGAGGTACATCAAAGGGGAGAAGCTGGAGTGATTTTTTCCGGGCTGAGGGAGGAAGATGGCTCTCTTTCTGCTAGGAGTCCAGTACTAAGACAGACTGTAACCCACCTGAGCACAGCAAGGTTGGTGACCTGGCGATCCCTATCTGAGAGCAGTGGAGGTGGAGCGGATGCTATTCTGGAGCCTTGGAGTGTAACCTCGACTGTGGAAAGCCTGCTGTGCAATTAGAGATCCATATGCTGAGGACCCCACCATAGGGTCTGGCCTTTTGCCTGGCATTTGGATAGAAAGCCTCTGCTTACATAGAACTGGTGAGTGGCTGCTGGCTAACCATACACTGCACCTGCAGGAACTTGTAAAGGGATACTACCACAAGCACCCCAGCAAGCTGGCCAGGAGAAGGTTTCAGGAAGTATTATTGACTACTGACTGTTGCTGCGGTGATCACCTATAGGTCCTTCCCTTAGCTAGGGTTACCCATAGCAGGTGTAAGAAAGAGATGTACCCTTGGGCATTTACTGTTTGCAGCCGGTTAACTAAACTATTCAGCTGTTGCATTTTCACTATCTCCCACTGTTTGGCTAGTTGCAAGTCATTCTGTGATTGTTTAACTGCTGTGGTATACCTACTGATTGTGAACCATTGAAATATAGTATTTTTCCTATTAATTTATCACTGTATAGTTCTTGTTCACATCTATCTATCTATCTATCTATCTATCTATCTATCTATCTATCTATCTATCTATCTATCTATCTATCTATCTATCTATCTATCTATCTATCTATCCAGTATACTGTATATGACAAACCCAACTGGGACAGGGGCTTTTGGAGGGGACTAGGGGCTAGAGTATTGGTAAAGAGCTCAGTTCAGCCTCTGATTCCATGGAGAGGGCAGATCATTCTCTAATGATGGACAACGTGATAAATGCTGAGAGCGAGGCTTGGATTAATTCTCTGAATAAAAACAAAAAAGATTTACCGTCTGGAGTGGATGGAAAGGTGTAATATTAATCTTGTACAGCTTAATGGTCAGAGGAAATATGGTGGCCCTTCTGCAGACTGTGTTGGAGAAGCGCCTCCACTTGGGACAGAAATATTTACAGGAAGTCCCCGAGTTACGAACACAATAGGGACTGTAGGTTTGTTCGCAAGGCGAAGTTGTTCGTAAGTCGCAACACTGCATTTGTAAGTGTAACTTCCAGTCGAAACACTGCATTCGTAAGTGTAAAGTCTGCCTGTGCATGGATGTGGGATGTTCCGGGTGCTTGTTATGTTATATGGGGCTCTTCTGGCCATGCAGTACATGTAGTACTGCAGTATGGGATGTGTCCGGAGGTATCCAGGACCAGCGTGGAGCACAAGTAGACGGCATTTGAGGCCGTTCTTAATTAGGAGTCGTTCGTAACTCGGGGGTTCGTAACTCGGGGACTGCCTGTATCAACAATCTCCCTCAAATCTATGAAGATAAATTAATTCCACTTTTTCAGACTGCTGGAACACTGTATGAGTTTTGTCTTTCTAGTGGACAGATTACACAAATTAAAGCCAAATGCCTGAAGGCAGCATGTGTAATGTACTTTTTGTAGATGCCAGACCGCCTGGGTGGCTAGTTGTTGATTAGTTTACTGTTAATTAGCACACTGTTAGCTGTTGGCTGTTCCTTATGTGTGCTAATGAGACTACTGTTTACAGTTTGCATTAGGGTTGTCCTGATACCGATACTAGTATCAGTATCGGCACCGATACCGAGCATTTGCCCAAGTACTTGTACTCGGGCAAATGCTCCGATGCTTCCACCGATACCTGTACAGTCAGCGGTGATCGGCGCGTGGGGGAGTTACAAGCTTCTCCCCCCGTGGCTTTCAACTGCTTAGTGACATACAGCAGTGATCGGTGCTTGTAACTCCCCCACACGCGATCACCGCTGACTGTCACCTCATCCTCCATGCCCCCTCCATTCCTCTGTCCCCCTCCGCTGTCCCCCTCCATTCCGCCGTTCTGCTGTCGCCCTCTCCTTCTCTGTCCCCCTCCGTTCCACCATCCCCCTCTCCTTCTCTGTCCCCCTCCGTTCCGCCGTTCCGCTGTCCCCCTCTCCTTCTCTGTCCCCCTCCGTTCCGCTGTCCCTCTCTCTTCCTCTGTCCCCCTCCGTTCTGCTGTCCCTCTCTGCTGTCCCCCTTCGTTGTGCTGTCCCTCTCCGCTGCATGAATGGGCAGAGTCAGCTGACTCTGTCCATTCACATAACTGAAACATTGTAATCTCCTGTGATTACGATGTCTCAGTTTATGAATGGAGAGGACCCGCTGTCTTCTCACCATTCATTTTCAGTGCAGCTGAGGCTGCAGAGAAAGGGACTGGGGAATCTCTATCCTCTGTCTCTTTCTCTGTCTCAAGGGGGAGATATCAGGGGTCTGTTGAGACCCCTGATATATCACCAAAGCTCCCCAACAGGGCTGATTAAAAAAAAACAAAACACATATTGCAATAAAGAATAAAAAAAAATATTATTGTCAATGAATGTAAAAAAAAAAAAAAAAACACACAGACACCATTCACACCCCCCCCCCCCTAAAAAAATAAAAAAAATAAAGCATTGTTAAAAAAAAAAAAAAAAAACACTGTCACGTGACATAAAAAAAAAGTATCGGTAATCGGTATCAGCGAGTACTTGAAAAAAGTATCGGTACTTGTACTCGGTCCTAAAAAAGTGGTATCGGGACAACCCTAGTTTGCATTGTTTAGGGTAATGTGATCAAGCACTTACCTGATTTTGTGTGGTATATATTTTGTGTGAATTTACAATAAAGTCAGTTCCAGTTTGCACCTAAGCTAATGGCGTCTAGTTCTTGGGCGCAATATTCAGCTATAATACCTGGTTCCTGATTCCAGACTGGAGGAAGCTGTATCTTGACGGAGGCACCCAGGCTGGGTGCCAGGTGGTCCATCACACTGCATATATATCCATACACACACGTACAGGTATTTGAAATTGCTATCCTAAGCCCAGTCAGGTGTGTTGGAGAGTAAAGAGCTATTTTCAGAATCGTATGTAGATGAAAAGAACGCCCGACACATCAATCAGCTCTTTCGGGAGTAAGTGCTACACATATGACAGAACCAGACCAATTGTTTCTGTCACATGAGATGGGCATGGTGTACACTATAATTCCATTAACTGGTAGCTTATATTGGTCTTTCTTTTTAATGGTATTCTTGGCTTAGAAAGAACCGGTTACTAATGGACATTTGTAGTAATCTAAATCTCCATCCTTAAATTGTGATTATAGTTAAGCCTTACCTCTCAGGGATTACTTGATCTTTGATCATTTACATCTCCTGTCAAAGCAGAAGTATCAGGCAGTGACGCCATTCTATCTTCTACCAGTTCAATGCATAATAACAGACACTATTGGCACTCTCAGTATTACCTGGCGGTTTTGTTAATTGACAGTTTTACCCTCAATGGGTGTCTTATAGCCTGACACTGGCCTGATGTACTGGAGAGAATACAAGTGGATAAAAGCACACACACTTATTCATGTGAAGTAAGGCTGCACTAGTTTAACAATTTTGTGCGGATTCTTACCAATGCTAAATCCCAGAATGTTCTAATAATTTATATTAATGTTATACATGAATACATTTGCTGTAAATCAGAGGCATAACTAGAACCTTCAGGGCCTCAGTGCAAGAAACTATGAAGGGCCCCCCCTGACCTATGGCCAGGGCCCTTCCCACTGATCCTAGGGGCAGCAGGACCTGGAAAGGAGGGGCGGCATATGGAGGAATTGCAATGGCGCACATGTTGCCCCTGTACACCTTGATGGCATATAGAGGAACAAAAACCCTCCAATTTCCTCCTGCAGCCACTGAATGCATATGGGAGGGAGAGGAGGAGAAGCAGGCTTTTAGCGGCTGCCGGAGAAAAATGGAGGGGATTTGTTCCTCTATATGTCCCCCATCAAGGTGTACAGGGGCAACATGTGCACCATTGCAATTGTGAACCTGTAGTTACGCCCCTGTAATGAGTGGCAGTGGTGGTGGTGGGGGATGGGATTAGTGGCAGCAGAGGTGGTTGGGTGGGGATAGGATCAGTGGCAGTGGTGGTGGTGGGATGGGATGAGTGGCAGCAGTGGGGGGATGGGATCAGTGGCAGCAGTGGTTGTGGTGGTGTGGGGGAGTGGATCATTGGCAGTAGTGGTCATGGTGGTGGGGGGGTCAGTGGCAGTAGTGATCATGGTGGTGTGGGTGAGTGGATCAGTGGCAGTAGTGGTCATGGTGGTGTGGGGGGGGTTGATCAGTGGCAGCAATGGTCATGGTGGTGTGGGGGTATCAGTGGTGGTGGTGGTGTTGGGGGGATCAGTGGCAGTAGTGGTGGTGGTGGTGTGGGGGGGTATCAGTGGCACTAGTGGTGGCGGTTGTGTGGGGGTATCAGTGGCAGTGGTGGTGGTGTGGGGGGGAAATCAGTGGCAGTAGTGGTGGTGGGGGGTATCAGTGACAGTAGTGGTGGTGGTGTGGGGGGGTATCAGTGACAGTAGTGGTGGTGGTGTGGGGGGGTATCAGTGGCAGTAGTGATGTGGGGGGGTATCAGTGGCATTAGTGGTGGTGGGGGGTATCAGCGGCAGTAGTGGTGGGGTATCAGTGGCAGTAGTGGTGTGGGGGTATCAGTGGCAGTAGTGGTGGTGGTGTGGGGGGTATCAGTGGCAGTAGTGGTGGTGGTGTGGTGGGGGTATCAGTGGCAGTAGTGGTGGTGGTGTGGGGGGTATCAGTGGCAGTGGTAGTGTGGTGGGGGGTATCAGTGGCAGTAGTGGTGGTGGGGGGTATCAGTGGCAGTAGTGGTGGTGGTGTGGGGGGGAATCAGTAGCAGTATTAATATCAGTGCCACTCACTTGCAGATCACTTGATCCCCCTCCTTGCTAGGTCTTGCTTGGGCAGGCAGAGAGGATGGGCAGGGCCTGTGAGTACCCGTGAGTGTGGGCGGAGAGGATGGGTGGAGCAGGCAGGGACTGTGCAGTGTGCCTGTAAGTGAGGGCAGAGCCTATTCAGTGTGCCCGTGAGTGAGGGCGGAGCGGGCGGGGACTGTACAGTGTGCCCGTGAGTGGGGACGGAGCGGGCGGGAACTATGCAGTGTGCCCGTGAGTGTGGGCAGGGAGGATGGGCGAAGACTGTGCAGTGTGCCTGTGAGTGCGAGCGGAGAGGTTGGGCGGAGCGGGCAGGAACTGCGTGCCCGTGAATGACCAGTGAGTGCACTCCCAGGTGCCTTTGGGCCCCCCTACAGTGGCAGAACTCAAGGGCCCAGTCACAAGTGCGACTGCTGAGACCCTGGTAATTCCGCCACTGCTGTAAATGATCCAGTTTAACATATATAATGTGCATCCTGTTCCAAATATCTGACCAAACAATGAGCATAATTTGTCAGGGACAGTTATGAATCTCAAGAGCCCGTTTCTTGGTTATGTGTGCTGAATTAAATCTGCTTCTTCTTAGCGCTTATTGAGAATGTGCCAGAAAGCTGATTTGGTTGGTTGCCATGGTTAGGTATTCCTTTGCTTGATCTCCAGAGAGCTGCATTTCTGTAAACGGTGAATGTTTTTTAGTTCATCACAATAACAAGCTGTAGTTTGCTTCATTTTCTACGCTGATAGACTAGTCTCTTTCAAATTTTTTTCCAGCCTAATGCACTTGGCAATCTGTGTGCTTTCGGTAGCATGCTTGTGTTCTTAAAGAGAGAGGATTGGACACACAAAGGAAAGGTTCTGCCCTCATTATTTTCTGAAACTGCATCCTTGAAAGAGAGTCACCTCTGCAAATAAACTCTCAGCAGCTACCTCACAGCCATTGGACTGATGCTGACTCTGGAGATGAGTAAATTGTTTTTTGCCGTGATAACTGTTTTAATGGATGCTATTAACGTTACATTTTACACTACTTTTATTTTTATGTGAATTTTCTTCCTCTAAATATTCCTTTTTAACATAGCCCTGTCTAAATCTCCAATCACTTGAATAAACAAAAAAATCTGTTTTCTGACTATGTTGTACTTGGATTTTCTTTTAATGTGATGCTAGCAACAGGTTCACTAAAAGCAAAATGAAAAATCCAACTCCTATCAAAAATGTTAGTCTTAAGCCTTGTACACACCATCGGATTTTCCGACGGGAAATGTGTGATGACAGGCTGTTGGTAGATAATCCGACCATTTGTATGCTCCATCGGACAATTGTCAGATTCTCCACGGACAAATGTTGGATGGCCGGTTTTAAAATTTTCCACGGACAAATGTCTGTTGTCGGATTTTCCGAGCGTGTGTATGCAAGTCCATCGGACAAAAGTCCAAAGTACAAAACACGCATGCTCAGAAGCAAGGACGAGCCAGAAGCGGTCGGTCTTGTAAACTAGCATTCGTAATGGAGAATTAACATGACATGGCAAATTATGAAATCTCGAAATGCAGCGCACATTCTCTTCTTCTTTAATGGGATAATAATAATGCTGCTTTACTGGTGATACTGATGGAGTTATTGCAAACTATTTTTCAAAGGCTTTTTTTTCTAGTGATATCAAGAATATTATTATTATGCTTTTTTTTTGGGGGGGGGGGGGAGTTACCACAACACCATTATCCCATAGTTTTTAGATACAACTATGTTGGCGTCCCTTGTCAATTTTACATTGTATTTTTTTTAAATGTAACTGCCTACTCCCAAACTGTCATTTGAAGTAAAACACATAGCCAAGTATTATTCTCCACAATTTTTTTATTGTGCATTAAAAAAAGAAAACAAATAAAATTAGACATGCTATCTGCCAATAGAACTTAACTAAAAAGTACATTCTATGCATCCAAAACTATAGAAAATATCACAAATCAAATCATTATTATTCAACCAAAAAAACAAAATAAAAGCCTCATGCATGTGTCTTGCTTCTTAATATAGGGGGTCAGCAATGCCAAGAGTTGGTGAAAGCAGGGATCCGTCATCCAGAGATAATTCTGAAAAACATCTGGATTTTCTCCTGGAGCTCCCGCAACAAAGGCATATGACATAATTGGTCCCAATTAATAAAGCAACCAATTTTTGGTCCAAGAAATCCTCCTCCTCCTGTTCCTGGACTGGACTTGAGTCAAAGCAATAACTCCAAGACCAATAATAAATAACACATTATCTCCTTCGATTCCGCAACATGTCTGGTTGACAAACGGCGGTTCAGAAACGAACTGAAAAGCACAAAATTAAAAGCGCTAAATGAAAAGCATGAAATTAAAAGCGCAAATCAACACTCACCAAACTTCTACTAACACGAAATTAGCAGAAGGAGCCCAAAGGGTGGCGCTAAAGAGCTGAAAAACCACGTAGTACGTCACTACGTTCGTGTTTGTTGGCCGACAATTTCTTGTCGTTTGTATGCAAGACAAAATCCAGGCACACGCCTTCGAACAAAAGTCTGAGGTTTTGTCTTCGGAAAATCCGATCGTGTGTACGAGGCTTTAGAGTGGGGAAGGGTTTGAAACTTTTACATTTTGTACCTGTTGGTATTTTTCTTTTTCTCTGTTCTAATACCATCACCTAAACAGAAGTAAGAGCAAATCTCATTCATGGAGACATAGGATTATGGGGTTGATTTACTAAAACTGGTGCACTCAGAATCTGGTGCAGCTGTGCATGGTAGCCAATCAGCTTCTAACCTCAGCTTGTTCAATTGAGCTTTGGAAGTAAAACCTGGAAGCTGATTGGTTTCTACGCAGAAGTGAGCCTCTCCGTCTTTAGTAAATAAACCACAATATACAATACCATAAACATCTGTGAAGGTTCTCATTTATTGCCGTAATGGTATACCTAATAGTAGTTAGTCACAGTCAACTGAACTTGTTCTGTAATGTCTAAAGCCCCATACACACGATTGGACCTTGTACAAACTTTGCCGTAGATTTCTGTGCAAAGGGCGTTGTCCACGAACTTGTATTGCATACACACGATCGGACTTTTAGGCAACAAACACGAACGTAGTGACGTTACAACATACTGACGACACTTCAAAAGAGAACGTTCAATTCTCCGGCGTCACCCTTCAGGCTCCTTTTGCTAATTTTGAATCAGTAGACGTTTGGTCAGTGCTGAGTCGCGGTTTTCAGTTCTGTGTGTTTCTTTGCGTTTCCGACCGTTCGTAGGGCAACCAGCCATGTTGCGCAATCCTAGGAGAGAGCGTGCTATTTATGGGCTTGGAGTTCTTGCTGTGACTCTAGCCCGGTCCAGGAATAGTCGGAGTAGTAGGATGAGGAGTGTTTGGGCCAAAACTTGGCTACTTAATCGTGACCAATTTAGCCATGTGCCCTTGCTGCGTGAGCTGCAGGAGAATAATCCAAACGATTATCGTAAATATCTCGGGATGACAGACTCCTGCTTTCAGCAACTATTGTCCTTGCTGTCCCCCTATATCGTGAAGCAGGACACCTGCATGAGGGCTGCTATTCCAGCAGAGCAAAGGCTCATAGCCAGCTTGCGTTATTTGGCGACAGGGAGGAGTCTCCAGGATATAAAGTTTACCACTGGTATCTCTCCCTAGGCTCTGGGAGTCATTATTGCTAAGACATGTAGTGCTATTATCCAAGTCCTGCAGAAGGACTATATTTGTGTAAGTTTTTTGCTTTAATATCACCTTCATGTTTTCTAATGTATTTTATATTTTTTGTATTCCATCCTTCCCATTTTTGTAATATGCTGTTAATGAATGTCCTCTTTGTCCTCATGCATGCTGTAACCTTTTTCGTGGCCTACATGCATATTTTCCTTCACTAACCTCCCCAGCATGCTACCCTGGGCCCATACACACCTAGCCTAGTAACTTAACACTGTATTTTTATGCTTCATTTTTGAGTCCCTTTTTTGTGGTGCTAACACTTATTTTTAAACCCCCCCCAAAAAAAAAAAAGGCAGAGTCAACCGATACAACTACTCTATCTGCTGATTTTGATAAACACATACACAGTATACCTTATTTTTTGAGTTAAGATTGCTGCATAAATTCTCAAAAGCATGTAGTGCAAGGGCCTGCCTGATTACGAAAAGGTACAAATTATACGTTCGTTATGATGAATTTAGCATTATGAGGGGCTCCCACCATCCCTGTGTAGTTTTCATTATGAGGGGCTCCCACCATCCCTGTGCTGTGTTCATTATGAGGGGCTACCACCATCCCTGTGCTGTGCTGACTTGCTGGGTTTTTAACTTCATCATAACAAATAATCATAATTAACGAACATTGTTATTATTTTGTCCGATGTATGTCAAAATGTGTATAGATTTGGACAATGTGCTTTCGCATTTTTGGATTATGCCACTTCTTACCTGTCCACTGGCCTGCCAATCTTGTAATGGGCTGGCAAAATTAAACTTAATTTTTAATGCATTTAGCTCTCATGGAAGTGTAGAGGTTTACTTGTCAAAAACATCTACTCATTCAACTCCCCCCCCTAACATTTTTATAATATGCCACCAGAGGGGGTGAGGGAGCATATAACTATAACTTATCCTTTTTTTTGTAAATACACATTTAAATGTTATATTATGTTGCCCCACAATGTTTGTGTCAAATATGGTTGCAAGTTTATGTTCTCAAGTATTAATTTTGTATTCTTTGTTTGACTCCACAGTTTCCTTCAAACACCCAGCAATGGCAGGATGTGGCAGCCCAGTTTGACAATTTATGAAATTTCCCCAACTGTGGATGCGTCATTGATGGCAAGCATGTGAGGATAGTCACACCACCAAACTCAGGATCATTTTATTTGAATTATAAAGGGTTTTGCAGCATAGTTCTGCTTGCTGTGGTGTCAGACAACTATGAGTTTATGTACGTTGATGTTGCGATGAATGGACGCCACTCTGATGGAGGTGTGATGATGCGTACAGAATTCTATGATCGGCTACAGAAAGGGACCTTACATTTGCCACATGCTCAGGACAATGTTGAGGGACTAAATTTTGTCTTTGTGGCAGATGAGGCCTTTTCTTTGGGGGAACATATTCTAAAACCCTTTCCAATGAGGAACAATGAATTTTCAACTATCGCCTCTCTCGTGCCAGATGGGTTGTAGAGAATGCATTTGGCATCCTTTCATGTAGATTTAGGCTTTTTTTAACCGCCATAAACTTGGCAGAGTATAAAATTAATCATGTGGTGTTATGCTGCTGCATCCTCCATAATTTTTTAAGGAGAATGCTTCCAGCTACATTGCCTCAGGGCAAATGATGATGAGCCTTTTTCCCGACCAGCTGAAGAGGCTGTGATGCCAGCTCTGGAAAGTGTGCATGCTGGTTTGGGCTCCCAGAATGTCCGTCTTGTCCGTGAACAATATATGGGCTACTTTGTCGGTAGAGGGTCAGTGCCTTGGCAGCAAAATGTACTTGCTAATGATTAAATATTTGACTTATTAATAAAATAATATTTCCTTTGAACTACTGTTGTCTGTGTTTACTAGGTTTGCAAATAGCCTTGATCGTTGTCATTTTTGCCACTAGTGCAAACCAACCTGATGTGCAACATGAGGTGACAATCTTGCTTTGAGCTAACTATTATGTTGTGCTGTGTCTCGGCTACACACATTTTAGAGTACACTGTCAATGTAACTACACCAACTTAGCAAATATATTGGTATTGAGCATTGAAATAAGAACTAAGAAATGGTGGAAAAAACCTGCGCTAATGAGCAAAACACAGTAAAAAATTACTTAAATTCACAAAATGCAGCTGCAACAAAATACTATAAAATATCCATAAAGTAAAAAGCATATAAATTAAAAATTTGTGCGCTAGCAAAATATATATTGAAACAGTACAATTAGGAAGCCCCTTGGGGTAATACCCGGAGCCACAATGTGTTTGAATCCCAACACAGAAAAATAACAGGACAACAGATACAAATTGTGCATTAAATCATATATCCTTGAAAATTAAAAAATAAAAGAATATAAAAAAATTTGAAACGAGGAGAAAGTTCTGAAGGTACGATTGATCACTCAATCATTTAAAAAGCACCACATTCAGTCCGTGAAGAACAAGTTAGCAAAAACCAAAATAAGTGAAAAAGAAAAAAGGAGACGTTCCTTTGGTGTGTCACATCAAAGCTGAAAAGTGAAAAGATGCAAAAACACTTCCAAGCCACCATTGATTGCAGGGGAGGAGTAATGGATGTGCCCTTACCCCATTCGTTGGACCTCCTCTATGGCGAGGTCATACGGGCTTGCAGATATAACCCTCTGCAGGGACAGATGGAATATTGATGTCCGGGTCTTGTTAGCCTGCACTACCGACTCCGAGCTGATCCGACTGATCCGACTGCTACAGCATCAGAAGGGAGACTCAGGGTTCGGAGGATCCATAATTAAGAAAAGAAGGGGAAAAACTCCAATGGTGTAGTAATATTAGGGATTTATTAGTTAAATAAACCGAAGGTATGTATACAAAAAATTCCAGTAAGAAAATCATTAAATCTAAAAAGCCGGCTTGAAAAAATTAAAATGATGTTGGTTTTACACACACAGGAATTTTTGAGCCAAGAAGAGGCTGGGCCCAGCAGCCAGACAACTGAGTGCAGAATCCCTCACCTGCGTCCTCCCAAAAAAAGGGCCAGGAAGAGCTAACATCTGAATGAGGCCACAGCTGAGTTCCTAACTAGGGCTACATCTGTGATCACCACAGCACCTGATAGTGCTGAAGGGTTTGGCTGTTTTACAGCTAATAAGCTCTGCAAGATTGACGCAGATCAAAGGGAGCTATGTGAGGGTATAATCATCCAGCTCCTTAGCAAGGCCAGGAAATGAGAGCTAACCACTAAATCACGTGTGTCATTTGGACCACACACCTCCACCTCCTCCACAACAAGCCTACCCACCCCAGTAAACCTACCCACCTCAGCAAACCTACCCACCCCAGCAAGCCCACCCACCTCAGCAGCATGGTGGTCAGTGGCAAAATCAGCCCCAGGATCCACAACAAGGCCAGTGGTCTGGGGAGTTTAGGGGCTACTAATTTGGCATGTTGTATTATTTGATTTGAGTATGATTTAATAGGCTATATTTTTTTAATTTCTGTGTATCATTTGCTCTTTTTGTTTATAATTTAGAATTTTGAATTGGGATGACAGAGAATATGTCTAATAATTTATTAATTTTATTTATGTTGTGAATGCACAATAAACAAAATGGCCAAAACATTTTTTATTGATATCACTAGAACACAAATCCTATGTAAAATATGTTTGTCTGTACTCTGTCAGTATCACCAGCAAAGCAGATTTATTATTAAGCCATTAAAAAGAAGAAGAGAATGTCCCCTGCATTTAGAAATGTCATAATTTGACACGTCACGAATGTGCTATCTCCATTATGAACGCTAGTTTTAAAAGACCCACCACTTCTTGCTGGTCCTTGCTTCCGAGCATGCGTGTTTGTACTTTGGACTAAAGTCCGATGGTTTTTGTGTACACACGATCGGACTTTGCTCCATCGGACTTTTGTTGCCGGAAAGTTTGTCCGTTCGCACAGCCAACTAAAGTCCGATGAAAACCGAAAAAGTTTGTTCGATGGAGCGTACACACGGTCAGATGTTGCCTTAAAACGGCTAATTTGCATGTTTGTTGTTAAAAAGTCCGATCGTGTGTACGGGCCTTAAGACCTTTCACTACTCCAAGCAGCGTGTTGTAATGAAGATCATGAGCATACTCTAGTCATGCTGGTAACCGGTGTGAATGTGGTGTGGTGTGAATGGTTACCAAATCACTGAGGTTGAGTCCAATTGAATGTAGTTAACTTCTATTGGCCTTACCCTCATATATCTATTCAATTTTTGGAACTCATCATCATTTTATCAGTATATTTTATGACACATTCTTTTACATATTAATATAGTTTTCAGTAATGTATTATTATTGACTATTTTATTGTTAGATATTGTTATGTATGTATTGTTCATATCCTGGACATTATTGTAACTTGTTTAAAAGGAACCTTTAGAACCCCCAAAATGAGTTGACCTGTCCTGTTAAAATTTTTACAAAAAAACTAAACTTAATTGGAATCTTTACTAATGATGTGATGCTTTTTTTCTACTATATACACTGTATAGAGCACAAGTTAAATAGTCAAGGTGTAAGGAGAATCTCACTGACTCCAATTATTGTACATATTGCCAGCACACTAGGAATCTTCAAGTAGGGTCTAAACATTTTTATTCAGAGTGCTCACATCACAGTGGAAAAGAGAAGCATTTTGGAGCCATGCAGGACTCCTCCCCCAGGCATGTAACTCCTTCGCAGGGGCGGACTGACCATACGGGCACCGACTGAGGGCCCATAGTAAGGGGTGCCCCATGAGCGGCTCAGTCATCCCGCTGCCGATTTTTTTTTTCTCTGAGGAAGACGGCCAGGGGCACAGCCACAGCGACTGGCTGGATGTGGTGGCATTCTGGGACTTGTAGTCCATGCAAACATCATGTGATTGGCCAGACAGGGTCATTCTGGGACTTGTAGGCCACGCAAGTGCCCTACAATTGGCTCCGCTCTTCTGAGCTGATCATGTGTGGATGCAGCCAGGCGGGGCTGGTCTGTGGGTGATCGCGACCACTTGCTGCCAGAGTCCCGCCTCTCTGTCTGGAGCGCTGTGTGTTTTCTGAGGTCTCTCTCATCTACCCCTCTGTCAGTCGCACACCCTCTGTCAGCCCTGCTCCCTCTGTTAGCCCCCCCTCCTCTGTCAGAGCACACCCCCCTCTGTCAGCCCACCCCCCTCCCCTCTGTTAGCCCACCCCTCTCTGTTAGCCACCCTCTGTCAGCCCACCCCCCTCTGTCAACATCCGTTACATTCGTTAATTTACCCATTTACATCCGTTTTTGCATCCGTTTCGATCCATTTACAGCAGTTTCTGTGGCTTTGATGACATTACCCAGAAAGCATTGCTCCTCCCATGCTGCATTGCAGTTTTCAGTTAGTGACTTGCCCTTGCTGTGTCCTTCCTTTGTCCCTGTTCTTGTGTGTCCTATCTGCATTGTTTGATTCCAACAATTTTTGGGACTGCGTGATATTTGCCTATATGTGGAGAAAGGAGAGCATAAAAAAGCAGATTGTGGCTAGGAGACATCGATTTTGGACCCACCCCATGCTACTGAAGCGGCCTTCTGAAGATTTTGTGGCTCTGCTCTATGCTCATCTCCGATAGTATCCCACTAAGTTTTTAAACTTCACCAGGATGACCGTAGCCACATTCGACTACTTACTGGAAAAGCTGCACCCATGGCTGCAGTGGACACGTAACTGTAGATGAACATCTCTTAGTGCCCTGCTCTCCATACAGTACAGTAAGAAGTCATTTATTTATCAAGTGTCTTTTTTTTATTGGTCTACTGCAGGGGTTGGCAACCTCGGCCCTCCAGCTGTGGTGAAACTACAAGTCCCATGAAACATTGCAAGACCCTGACAATCACAGGCATGACTCCTAGAGGCAGAGGCATGATGGGGTTTGTAGTTTTAAAACAGCTGGAGTGCCGAGGTTGCCTTCCCCTGGTCTACTGTGTGTGTGTGTGTGTGTGTATACAGTATGTATAGATAATAAATAGGTATCCATTTATGTGCCAGTAGAATGTTGTTTTACTTAAAAAGCTAAAAGGATTTTCAATTTTTTTTCTAGTTTTCTTGCAACTGGCCAGTCCTATACCTGTTTAAACCATTATTTTTCACTGGTATTTCAACTATTTCGGAGATAGTGCATGATAGTTGCTTAGCCATATGGGAAGAGCTGTGTCCAGCAGTGATGCCATTACCAGATGGAAACATGTGGCGAAGAATAGCAGATGGATTTTGGAATCGAGCAAACTCTCCAAATTGTATTGAAGCCCTTGATGGAAAGCATATCCGTATCCAAAAGCCTCCATGTTCCAGGTCCAGATTTCATAATTGCAAGAAAAAATTTTCATTGGTCCTCATTAGCTATTATAAATGTATCGCTGTGGACATTGGGGAATATGGCAGCAGTTCTGATTCCAGAGTGTTCCGTGAGTCTGTAAAGGGTTGAAGACTGCGAGAAGGGCGATTCAACATACCATCTGATCAGCCTCTGCCTGGAACTGAAGGACCAGACCTGTCCTTTTAGCTTGTTGCAGATGAGGCCTTCGCACTTTCTCAATATCTGCTTTAGGTCTTATGCCAGAAGTAATCTGGACGACAAGAAGAGGATCTTTAACTATCGGCTGAGCTGCGCAAGACGCCTCATTGAATGTACATTTGGCATATTGTCCAGTAAATGGCGTGTTTTCCAAACACCGTTGCAACTCAGTCTTGAGAATGCTTAGTTAGTAATTCAGGCCTGCTGCATTCTGCATAATATTGTCCGGGATAAGGAGGGCATCCACGTTGAGGATCCACCTGCAATCCGTACAGTACAGCAGAGTACGTGCAAGGAGATCCTATATTGACATGCAGGAACAATTTGCCAACTACTTTCTCATCTCCACCAGGAGATGTTCCATGGCAATATCAATATATGTAAATAATGTAGTGCAAATTTCAATAATTGTACAAATATGTCCTAAGATGCCATATGAAAATTACTTGGGTTATGTTTGCTATTTTTGGTTATTTCGTTGTGTTTTGATAGCATAAAAAGACACAAAAGCACATGATATGTTCAAAACAGTTTTAGTTTTATTATTCTGCATAACCCGTAACCCATAAAATAAAGTTTTTTTCACTTAATTCTAAAAATTCTTAATTTAACATAAAAACCAGGTCACAAATCCTGATAAAAAGAGGTGGGGGGTGGGGAATATGAAGTAGAAGTTTGGGAAGAAGAACCAGAGCTGGTTTGGCTATTAGCTTGAGAAACATCGGCAGAATTTGAGTTAGTGTTTACACTCTGAGGATATGTCCCCTGTGAGGAATGAGCAGGTGATGAAACTTACATAAGAAGGCCTCTGGGTATTGTGCATTGAGCTGTATGAACGCATGGGTCTGTGGATAGGGTGGCAGCTATGGCTGGGCTCATAGGAATATTGACGGTATGACCTCTGAGGGGGTTAATACTGGCTAATAGTGGGCAATGGCATTCCTGACTCAGCAGCATTAATACATCCCCCCACATAATTAATATACTCATATGTACCTCCAGCTGCCTCTCTGCTGGTGCTTTTTGAAGTGTACGATAAATTGTCCTCAGGAAGGACGCACTTGAGTTATTTGGATCACAGAATGGATCCTTACTCTCCTGTCATTTAAAGGAGGTCATCTCGTCCATGAAGGACTTCGTGGCTTTGTCCATCTCTGGATTTTCAGGCTTTTTGCCACGCCGCGAGGATCGTGATGTTGTTTGCCTGTCATGATTAACCTTTAGAGAATAATATGCAGATTGAGAAATGCAATAAAGCCTTGGTGTACATCGGATAAAGCTTAATAATCACTAGTATGCTTACATGTACGGATGTGCTGTCTCATCCACAGACTGGGACTGGCCTTCTCCCTCTTGTGTGGCTTGCTCACCTCCCTGCACTACTTCTGTCTCATTATTTTCAGTGTTCTCCTCACACTCTGAGACGTTTGATGATGTACTACAATAAAAAGGAGGAACATTTGATCAAAAACCTTACTATATGGAGACCTACTTTTTTCACTTTCTAGATGGAACATCCAAATGTCACTTACGGTCTAACATCCATGACTTTCCTTAGGAAGGATAACATTTCAAAGATGACTGATTTTTTCTTTTGTGATAGCTCCGGAACCACTAGCATACTCTGCCTCATCATTCGAATCTCTTTGAAAACGGTCTCTCAGAGAATGCCACCTTCTGTTAATTTTGAATACTGTAAACACATTGAGAAAGAATTTGAGTAAAGATTTTGATTTTGTGTAAAGTGGCTAAGAAAAAAATCTATAACCAATAGGACTCCATAGTCTGTGGAGGAGTCAGCATGCCCTTGCCTATTCACAGTATTAAACATAATGTGCACAGAATGCTATCAACATGTTCAGATGGACAGCAATATTTTTATGCTTAGGTCACCACAAATTGAGCGTGCAACAAGGACAGCAATAGACACAAATATTATGTCCTTCTGGGACAAGGTGCGCACACTTCAGAGAGGCCATTAAAGATGTGCACTGACCTCAAATTCACATGCATTACTACAAACGTTAAATAACAATACATACAAAGCAGAGTGCCACATGGTTTGGCTCTGCTGCAGTGAGAGACTGAACACTACGTAACTCACATGTTTCCATAATCTCATGATTCCATAAAAACAGTGACAAGAGAACATGCTGCAGTTGGGCAACACTTACCACGTTGATCACGCTGTTTGGGAGTCTTGGTGGACAAATTTGGTGTCACACGCTTAGAGATTTCATCCCATAGTTGCTGTGTTCTTACTCTGTCACTGTGGTCCCAACAGGTTGAGTCCCACAAGCCTGGCCTTTCATGCACCAGGTTTACTAGTTCCTCCTGGGAGACATATCTGGCCATGTTTCTCCTTGGGGATGTAATGGGGATGTACTTCCAATGTACTTCCTATTGTCCAACTACTGCCTGGGTCATAGGTTGAGTTCACAGATAAACAAACAAAAAAAGTTATTTCTTCAAAACGGATCTTGTCAGTTAACGTCAGTTAATATCCGTTTTCATGGATCTCGACGTAGCCTTGTACATTTAAAAAAACAGATAAAATCGGAAGCGGAGATTAATGGATGGTGTATTTATTTGCTCCTAATAGATTTAAACACCATATCATAAATATTTTGGAGAATAAACAAAAAGGCCCCCTTATTTGTCTCTAGATTAAAAGCATACTTTGATGGGAAGAATGGACACATTTCTTAGAATAAACTGATCTACTGCACAAACTAGAAACAGAGGGTAACCCAAACATGTAGCATTACATTAATTTTTTATTTCCTGCAATTAAATTGTGTTTACAAGTAGCAAGCAAAGAGCATAGCTGGACATTTCACATATCATGCTAATTGCATGTACTTTTCCCTTCGTAATTGCTGCCATATGAAAACAAATGTACTTTCAGTCTGTCATTATCCCTACCCAAGCTATTTCAGGTCATTATTTTAAAATGATAAGGCACATAATGTACATAGAGGTCATCTATGTGTTCAGCATTCCTTGGATACAATGCCAGGGCCATTATCTATTTGCAGAGATAGCTCTGTTGTGTGCATTACTCCATCTAGATCAGGGGTCTCAAACTGGTGGCCCTCCAGCTGTTGCGAAACTACAAGTCCCATCATACCTCTGCCTGTGGGAGTCATGCTTGTAACTGTCAGCCTTACAATGCCTCATGGGACTTGTAGTTTCTCAACAGCTGGAGGGCCGCCAGATTGAGACCCTTGATCTAGATAGAGACAGAGAACCAGAGCTTGATGTAGTAGGACACTGTCTTCTGTAGGTAGTTCATAGACTGTACAGTATTGGATTTATGTAATCTGTCTCCATAGCTGCAGCAGCTCCTTGTGTACTGCATGTGTAATACAGATGGCAGAGTAAGTAGCATTGCAAATTGAATTGTTACTCATCCAAAAATCACCCAGCAGGAGACATTCTCTGAAAAATGTGCCATATAATTGTCTGAATACATAAGAATGTGAAGAGGATCTGAAGTTGGTCATCTGGCAATTAATGGCCTTTTATTTTCTCATCTGTGAAACAGCAGCGTGTTGTATTGTAATTGTCATTTAAAGAATGTAATGGTCCACAAATAGCTCCTGGATTACAGGAAGAAACAGAAATAATGTTACTATTGTTTTTCTACAAATATAATTTTTCAACAAATGTTTGACAAAATATGGGAATAGACTTTATGTGACTTGCATTGTCTGACTTTATTAAACTGTTTTCAATGTCATGATAAATGGCTATCTGAGACTAGCCAAAACCAATTTTCAAGCATTCTGGACAAGCATTTTGACTAGCCCCAAACTTACGACCAGTTGTATCAATCAAATTTCAAAAACTGTATATCAAAAACTAAGCCTGAATTTTTCATATACAGTAGCTTGTGGTTATCACATACACACAGCTGGGAAGGCTTAAATAAATGAAAAAAAAATGGAAGTGTTCTATAGTGTAGAGGCCACAGATCACTTTTCTTACCATTTAATTTAAATACTAATTATTTTTAGCAGGGCTTTTTTTTTCTATAGAAAATAGATGTAGTCAAGTACAGGGCTCAGTAGTGCATATCGTACAGACCGCAGGACTCAGTAGTGCGTACTGTACAAGAAGTCCTAGGTGGGCTGCTGGAGGAGGGGGTAGACCAGTGCAGCTCAGCATGCCTGAGCTGCCTGAAGAGGCGTCATGTCACTGGTACATACAGCAGCATTTTGAAGGGTGTAGCAAACTTCCTCTTATGGCTTCTGTGTTTACCAGTGTAGCACTACCTCCGCAGGGGTTGCAGATGGCAATAACATTTTCCAATTTCATCCAGACACTAGGAACGGTCTTTGAGCTTGGTTTTTGTTGTTTATTAGGGATAATAACTTGGATGGAGAACAGAAGTTATGGGATGCCCAGCTTGATTGCAACAAAAAGAGGGATAACTTCCTTCCTATGTACACATCCCAGAACTGTCCTCCTCCTGAATACTGACAGTCTGATAATCAAAGATGCAAAAGCCCCCTAAGGACTAGGAACTCTCAGTCCCTTAGAAAGTAGCACAAAGTGTTGTAGGCTGCATACCGGAGTATCTCCTACTCTACTGTAAACACTGATCCCAGCTCTACTGACCGCAGGAACTACCAACCCACCTGGCTGCTTCTTCACCAGCCCACCCAACTGCTCCAAAGATCTCCCAGGGCAAAGGAAAGGAAAAATTAAGCACAACGTTGTCTCCTAGAAAGGCTTACATGTGGCAGTCTCTCCCCTTGTAAATCCCTGAGTGTACTGATGTACTCACACTGTCATCCTTGCTCCCACTGCTTCTTTAAGTAAGATTCCTTTCAAACCCTAATGCTGTCAGGATCCCCCCAAGCCAGCCTGAAGCAGAGCCCCCCACAGACCAGGGGTTACCCTCCAAAGCTCCTCAACACCCTATCTTCCACCTGCCTCCCCTGCTGGCATAACTCATCCATATTTAGGGCCTGGCTAAGCCACCGATTACAGGGAGCTGTAATCAGTGTCAGTGTCATTAGGCAGAATGGGGAAATGCTCATTTACATCAGCATTTCCCTGTTCTTCATTTCCGTGAGACGATCGCGGGTATCCCGGCGGACATCAAGTCCACGAGACCCGCGATCACACTCACGGAGCTCGCAGTGGGCATGCGCGCCCACAAGCCGCTTCTTAAAGGGCAACGTACAGGTACATTAGTATGCCTGTATATGCCCTTCTGCAGCAGTATATGTGCGTGAAGCGGTCGGCAAGCGGTTAAAGAGGAACTTCACCTGGGTTTGTAAAAAAAATTAAATGTCAGAAGCTACAAATAGTGACTTTCAAGAAACAGACACTTAATAGCTCATGAAGTTCAGTTCTGTCTTCCTTGCAGCTGATTCTTCTCAACGTTGTATATCTCTACATCGTCATCTTGGATTTGGGAGTTGGCTGTTACTTCCTGATGATGTCATTCATCTCCCCACTGCGCTTGAGAATGGTCCTTCAGCCTGCTGGCTGCAAGCAGGGGAAGTGGGAGGTGGGTGGTTTAAATGTATGTAATTCTCCCCTAGGTGAAAGTTGAGGAAGTGGGAGAAGGTGCCTGTTAAAAAAAAGGTACTCACTCCCCTCCACCCCATTAAAAAAGCTGCTATTTAGTTAGAAAAAACTCTGATATGGAGATTTATTTTGGTCTGAAATAAAATGTATTCCCCAGATTTTAATTGAGTACAGTATCCAATGCATTTCCCAACACCATGTCCTTCATCAGGCCTCAACAGAGTGTTGGGTGGACCTTCTCGGATTAATGGGTTGGTTAATGCATTAGGAAGTGTGTGTTAAGGCCCATACACATGATCAGACTTTTTGACAACAAACATGCAAATTAGCTGCTTTAAGGCAACATCCGATCGTGTGTACGCTCCATCGGACAAACTTTTTCGGTTTTCATCGGACAAATGTTGGCTGTGCGAACAGGCAAACTTGGCGGAAACAAAAGTCTTACGTCGGTAAGTCCGATCGTGTGTACACAAAACCATTGGACTTTAGTACAAAGTACAAACACGCATGCTCATTCAACCCAACAGGGCTAAATGAAAAAAACTAACAGCTCAGGAGGAGCCGCTGTATTAACTATGCAATGTTAGTACAGTAATCTCCCCTGCTGTGCTATTGTGTTCTAACAGGGGGACGCCCCCGCCAGAACACTCCAGTCAGTGCTCTCAACCATTTGCTGAGATCGCTGATTGGGAGCAGATCAGCAGACCTTTTTCGATCATGCCCCTTCGACAGTCGGACCAGCTGCAGTACACTTGGGCCGAATGTCGGCTGTTTGCTATGGCTGAATGCATCCGACATTCAGCCCGAGTCTACTAGGCTTAACCACTTGACGACCGCCTCACGCCGATTTACGTCGGCAAGGTGGCACGGACAGGCAAAATCACGTACATATACATGATTTGTCTTCCGCGGGTGGGGGGTCCGATCGGACCCCCCCCCCGGTGCCCGAGGCGGTCGTCTTTTGTCCAGCGGCGATCAGAGGTGAGGGGGAGGCCATCCGTTCGTGGCCCCCCCTCGCGATCGCTGCCGGCCAATCAGATCACTTCCTTTGCTGCTGTATGCTAAACAGCAACAAAGGAAATGATGTCATCTCTCCTCGGCTCGGTATTCCGTTGCAGGAGAGAAGACTTCACTGTGAGTGCACCAACACTACACAACACAGTAGAACATGCCAGGCACACAAAACACCACGATCCCCCCCCCCGATCGCCCCCCCGATCCCCCCCCAATCACCCCCCCCCCCCCCGTCACAAACTGACACCAGCAGTTTTTTTTTTTTTTTCTGATTACTGCATTGGTGTCAGTTTGTGACAGTTACAGTGTTGGGACAGTGAATATTAGCCCCTGTAGGTCTAGGATACCCCCCTAACCCTCCCTAATAAAGTTTTAACCCCTTGATCACCCCCCGTCACCAGTGTCGCTAAGCGATCATTTTTCTGATCGCTGTATTAGTGTCGCTGGTGACGCTAGTTAGGGACCTAAATATTTAGGTTCGCCGTCAGCATTTTATAGCGACAGGGACCCCCATATACTACCGAATAAATGTTTTAACCCCTTGATGGCCCCCTAGTTAACCCTTTCACCACTGATCACTGTATAAGTGTTACGGGTGACGCTGGTTAGTTTGTTTATTTTTTTTAGTGTCAGGGCACCCGCCGTTTATTACCGAATAAAGGTTTAGCCCCCTGATCGCCCGGCGGTGATATGCGTCGCCCCAGGCAGCGTCAGATTAGCGCCAGTACCGCTAACACCCACGCACGCAGCATACGCCTCCCTTAGTGGTATAGTATCTGATCGGATCAATATCTGATCCGATCAGATCTATACTAGCGTCCCCAGCAGTTTAGGGTTCCCAAAAACACAGTGTTAGCGGGATCAGCCCAGATACCTGCTAGCACCTGCGTTTTGCCCCTCCGCCCGGCCCACCCAAGTGCAGTATCGATCGATCACTGTCACTTACAAAACACTAAACGCATAACTGCAGCGTTCGCAGAGTCAGGCCTGATCCCTGCGATCGCTAACATTTTTTTGGTAGCATTTTGGTGAACTGGCAAGGACCATCCGCAGGCAGCGTCAGGTTAGCGCCAGTAGCGCTAACACCCACGCACGCACCATACACCTCCCTTAGTGGTATAGTATCTGATCGGTTCAATATCTGATCCGATCAGATCTATACTAGCGCCCCCAGCAGTTTAGGGTTCCCAAAAACGCAGTGTTAGTGGGATCAGCCCAGATACCTGCTAGCACCTGCGTTTTGCCCCTCCGCCCGGCCCAGCCCAGCCCACCCAAGTGCAGTATCGATCGATCACTGACACTTACAAAACACTAAATGCATAACTGCAGCGTTCGCAGAGTCAGGCCTGATCCCTGCGATCACTAATGCCGCGTACACACGAGCGGACTTTCTATCCTACTTGGTCCGGCACACTTTCCGACGGACTTTGTCCGCCAGGTGCGCCGGACTTTAAAACGGACGGACTTGCCCACACACGCCGGGACTTTCCGGCGGGCTAAGTCCGCCCGTCTTTCCGACGGACTTTCGCCGGAGTTCCGGCGGACTTTCAGAATGAACGGACTTGCCCACACACGGACAAGTCCGTTCATTTTGAACGTGACTCAGGTGCGACGGGACTAGAGAAGGATGTCAATCTTGCCGCTTTTATCGGCGAGATTGACACCTTGCTAGCCCCGTCGCGGGGCATACCAGGCCCTTAGGTCTGGTATGGATTATAAAGGGGAACCCCGCTACGCCGAAAAAACGGCGTGGGGTCCCCCTAAAATCCATACCAGACCCCGATCCGAGCACGCAGCCTGGCCGGTCAGGAAAGGGGGTGGGGACGAGCGAGCGCCCCCCCCCCCTCCTGAACCGTACCAGGCCGCATGCCCTCAACATGGGGGGTGGGTGCTTTGGGGGAGGGGGGCGCCCTGCGCCCCCCCCCCCAAAGCACCTTGTCCCCATGTTGATGAGGACAAGGGCCTCTTCCCGACAACCCTGGCCGTTGGTTGTCGGGGTCTGCGGGCGGGGGCTTATCGGAATCTGGGAGCCCCCTTTAATAAGGGGGCCCCCAGATCCCGGCCCCCCACCCTATGTAAATGAGTATGGGGTACATGGTACCCCTACCCATTTACCTAGGAAAAAAGTGTAAGTAATAAAACACACTACACAGGTTTTTAAAATATTTTATTAAACAGCTCCGGGGGGGGAATCTTCCTCCGGCTTCGGGGGTCTTCTTCCGGCTTCGGGGGTCCCTCCGCTTCATCTTCTCCCGGCGTCCGGTTGGTTCTTCTCCGCTCTCCGGCCTCTTCTCCCGGTGTCGCAGGTCTTCGGCCGGCCCCTCCGCTCTCTTCATGTAGCTCTATTGCGAGCGGAGGTCCGGACTTCTGGGCTTCTTGGCTTCTTGGCTTCTTGGCTTCTCTTCTCTTCTCTTCCCCCAGATGTTGACACGACGCTCTCTCCGGCTGGACTGGTCTCTGAGGGCTGCGTTGTGACTTATATAGGCGGAGACCCCGCCCCCATATGATGTCACAGTCCTTGGGCATGCTGGGACTGTGACGTTTTAGGGGGCGTGGTCGACCACGCCCCCTAAAACGTCACAGTCCCAGCATGCCCAGGGACTGTGACATCATATGGGGGCGGGGTCTCCGCCTATATAAGTCACAACGCAGCCCTCAGAGACCAGTCCAGCCGGAGAGAGCGTCGTGTCAACATCTGGGGGAAGAGAAGAGAAGAGAAGCCAAGAAGCCAAGAAGCCCAGAAGTCCGGACCTCCGCTCGCAATAGAGCTACATGAAGAGAGCGGAGGGGCCGGCCGAAGACCTGCGACACCGGGAGAAGAGGCCGGAGAGCGGAGAAGAACCAACCGGACGCCGGGAGAAGATGAAGCGGAGGGACCCCCGAAGCCGGAAGAAGACCCCCGAAGCCGGAGGAAGATCCCCCCCCCGGAGCTGTTTAATAAAATATTTTAAAAACCTGTGTAGTGTGTTTTATTACTTACACTTTTTTCCTAGGTAAATGGGTAGGGGTACCATGTACCCCATACTCATTTACATAGGGTGGGGGGCCGGGATCTGGGGGCCCCCTTATTAAAGGGGGCTCCCAGATTCCGATAAGCCCCCGCCCGCAGACCCCGACAACCAACGGCCAGGGTTGTCGGGAAGAGGCCCTTGTCCTCATCAACATGGGGACAAGGTGCTTTGGGGGGGGGGCGCAGGGCGCCCCCCTCCCCCAAAGCACCCACCCCCCATGTTGAGGGCATGCGGCCTGGTACGGTTCAGGAGGGGGGGGCGCTCGCTCGTCCCCACCCCCTTTCCTGACCGGCCAGGCTGCGTGCTCGGATCGGGGTCTGGTATGGATTTTAGGGGGACCCCACGCCGTTTTTTCGGCGTAGCGGGGTTCCACTTTATAATCCATACCAGACCTAAGGGCCTGGTATGCCCCGCGCTCGCCGCAATAGGAAGATTTGTTTTTCCTATTGCAGCGAGCGCGAGATGCAATACCATCCCCTCGTGTCGTATTTGGTCTGTCGGACCAGCCTACACACGAGCGGGCTTTCCGTCGGACCAGCACACACACGAGCGGACTTTCCGCCCGAAACTGAGTCCGACGGAAAGATTTCAAACATGTTTAAAATCTAGGTCCGGCGGGCTTTTGGGAAGAAGTCCGCCGGAAAAGTCCGCCGCCGCCCACACACGGGCGGATTGTCCGGCACACTCTGGTCCGCCGGACCAAGTATGCCGGAAAGTCCGACCGTGTGTACGCGGCATAACAGTTTTTTTGGTAGTATTTTGGTGAACTGGCAAGCACCAGCCCCAAGCAGCGTCAGATTAGCGCCAGTACCGCTAACACCCACGCACGCACCGTACACCTCCCTTAGTGGTATAGTATCTGAACGGATCAATATCTGATCCGATCAGATCTATACTAGCGTCCCCAGCAGTTTAGGGTTCCCAAAAACACAGTGTTAGCGGGATCAGCCCAGATACCTGCTAGCACCTGCATTTTGCCCCTCCGCCCGGCCCAGCCCACCCAAGTGCAGTATCGATCGATCACTGTCACTTACAAAACACTAAATGCATAACTGCAGCGTTCGCAGAGTCAGGCCTGATCCCTGCGATCGCTAACAGTTTTTTTGGTAGCTTTTTATTGAACTGGCAAGCGCCAGCGGCCTAGTACACCCCGGTCGTAGTCAAACCAGCACTGCAGTAACACTTGGTGACGTGGCGAGTCCCATAAGTGCAGTTCAAGCTGGTGAGGTGGCAAGCACAAGTAGTGTCCCGCTGCCACCAAAAAGACAAACACAGGCCCGTCGTGCCCATAGTGCCCTTCCTGCTGCATTCGCCAATCCTAATTGGGGACCCACCACTTCTGCAGCACCCGTACTTCCCCCATTCACATCCCCAACCAAATGCAGTCGGCTGCATGAGAGGCATTTTCTTTATGTCCTCCCGAGTACCCCTACCCAACGAACCCCCAAAAAAGATGTCGTGTCTGCAGCAAGCGCGGATATAGGCGTGACACCCGCTATTATTGTCCCTCCTGTCCTGACAATCCTGGTCTTTGCATTGGTGAATGTTTTGAACGCTACCATTCATTAGTTGAGTATTAGCGTAGGGTACAGCATTGCACAGACTAGGCACACTTTCACAGGGTCTCCCAAGATGCCATCGCATTTTGAGAGACCCGAACCTGGAACCGGTTACCGTTATAAAAGTTAGTTACAAAAAAAGTGTAAAAAAAAAAAAAAAAATATATAAAATAAAAAAAAATAGTTGTCGTTTTATTGTTCTCTCTCTCTCTATTCTCTCTCTCTTGTTCTGCTCTTTTTTACTGTTTTCTATTCTGCAATGTTTTATTGTTATTATGTTTTATCATGTTTGCTTTTCAGGTATGCAATTTTTTATACTTTACCGTTTACTGTGCTTTATTGTTAACCATTTTTTTGTCTTCAGGTACGCCATTCACGACTTTGAATGGTTATACCAGAATGATGCCTGCAGGTTTAGGTATCATCTTGGTATCATTCTTTTCAGCCAGCGGTCGGCTTTCATGTAAAAGCAATCCTAGTGGCTAATTAGCCTCTAGACTGCTTTTACAAGCCGTGGGAGGGAATGCCCCCCACCGTCTTCCGTGTTTTTCTCTGGCTCTCCTGTCTCAACAGGGAACCTGAGAATGCAGCCGGTGATTCAGCCAGCTGACCATAGAGCTGATCAGAGACCAGAGTGGCTCCAAACATCTCTATGGCCTAAGAAACCGGAAGCTACGAGCATTTTATGACTTAGATTTCGCCAGATGTAAATAGCGCCATTGGGAAATTGGGGAAGCATTTTATCACACCGATCTTGGTGTCATCAGATGCTTTGAGGGCAGAGGAGAGATCTAGGGTCTAATAGACCCCAATTTTTTCAAAAAAGAGTACCTGTCACTACCTATTGCTATCATAGGGGATATTTACATTCCCCGAGATAACAATAAAAATGATTAAAAAAAAAAAAAATGAAAGGAACAGTTTAAAAATAAGATAAAAAAGCAAAAAAATAATAAAGAAAAAAAAAGCACCCCTGTCGCCCCCTGCTCTCGCGCTAAGGCGAACGCAAGCGGCGGTCTGTCGTCAAACGTAAACAGCAATTGCACCATGCATGTGAGGTATCGCCGCGAAGGTCAGATCGAGGGCAGTAATTTTTGCAGTAGACCTCCTCTGTAAATCTAAAGTGGTAACCTGTAAAGGATTTTAAAGGCTTTTAAAAATGTATTTATTTTGTTGCCACTGCACGTTTGTGCGCAATTTTAAAGCATGTCATGTTTGGTATCCATATCCTCGGCCTAAGATCATCTTTTTTATTTCATCAAACATTTGGGCAATATAGTGTGTTTTAGTGCATTAAAATTTAAAAAAGTGTGTTTTTTCCCCAAAAAATGCGTTTGAAAAATCGCTGCGCAAATACTGTGTGAAAAAAAAAAATGAAACACCCACCATTTTAATCTGTAGGGCATTTGCTTTAAAAAAATATATAATGTTTGGGGGTTCAAAGTAATTTTTTTGCAAAAAAAAATAACTTTTTCATGTAAACAAAAAGTGTCAGAAAGGGCTTTGTCTTCAAGTGGTTAGAAGAGTTGGTGATGTGTGACATAAGCTTCTAAATGTTGTGCATAAAATGCCAGGACAGTTCAAAACCCCCCCAAATGACCCCATTTTGGAAAGTAGACACCCCAAGCTATTTGCTGAGAGGCATGTCGAGTTCATGGAATATTTTATATTGCGACACAAGTTGCGGGAAAGAGACAAATTTTTTTTTTTTTTTTTTGCACAAAGTTGTCACTAAATGATATATTGCTCAAACATGCCATGGGAATATGTGAAATTACACCCCAAAATACATTCTGCTGCTTCTCCTGAGTACAGGGATACCACATGTGTGAGACTTTTTGGGAGCCTAGCCGCGTATGGGACCCCGAAAACCAATCACCGCCTTCAGGCTTTCTAAGGGCATAAATTTTTTATTTCACTCTTCACTGCCTATCACAGTTTCGGAGGCCATGGAAAGCCCAGGTGGCACAAAACCCCCCCAAATGACCCCATTTTGGAAAGTAGACACCCAAAGCTATTTGCTGAAAGGTATAGTGAGTATTTTGCAGACCTCACTTTTTGTCACAAAGTTTTGAAAATTGAAAAAAGAAAAAAAAAAAGTTTTTTCTTGTCTTTCTTCATTTTCAAAAACAAATGAGAGCTGCAAAATACTCACCATGCCTCTCAGCAAATAGCTTGGGGTGTCTACTTTCCAAAATGGGGTCATTTGGGGGGGTTTTGTGCCACCTGGGCATTCCATGGCCTCCGAAACTGTGATAGGCAGTGAAGAGTGAAATCAAAAATTTTCACCCTTAGAAATCTTGAAGGCGGTGCTTGGTTTTCGGGGCCCCGTACACGGCTAGGCTCCCAAAAAGTCCCACACATGTGGTATCCCCATACTCAAGAGAAGCAGCTAAATGTATTTTGGGGTGCAATTCCACATATGCCCATGGCCTGTGTGAGCAATATATCATTTAGTGACAACTTTGTGCAAAAAAAAAGTGTCACTTTCCCGCAACTTGTGTCAAAATATAAAATATTCCATGGACTCAATATGCCTCTCAGCAAATAGCTTGGGGTGTCTACTTTCCAAAATGGGGTCATTTGGGGGGGTTTTGTGCCACCTGGGCATTCCATGGCCTCCGAAACTGCGATAGGCAGTGAAGAGTGAAATCAAAAATTTACACCCTTAGAAATCCTGAAGGCGGTGCTTGGTTTTCAGGGCCCCGTACGCGGATAAGCTCCCAAAAAGTCCCACACATGTGGTATCCCCATACTCAGGAGAAGCAGCTGAATGTATTTTGGGGTGCAATTCCACATAGGCCCATGGCCTGTGTGAGCAATATATCATTTAGTGACTACTTTTTGTAAATATTTTTGTTTTTGTTTTTTTTGTCATTATTCAATCACTTGGGACAAAAAAAATAAATATTCAATGGGTTCAACATGCCTCTCAGCAATTTCCTTGGGGTGTCTACTTTCCAAAATGGGGTCATTTGGGGGGTTTTGTACTGCCCTGCCATTTTAGCACCTCAAGAAATGACATAGGCAGTCATAAACTAAAAGCTGTGTAAATTACAGAAAATGTACCCTAGTTTGTAGACGCTATAACTTTTGCGCAAACCAATAAATATATGCTTATTGACATTTTTTTTACCAAAGACATGTGGCCGAATACATTTTGGCCTAAATGTATGACTAAAATTTAGTTTATTGGATTTTTTTATAACAAAAAGTAGAAAATATCATTTTTTTTCAAAATTTTCGGTCTTTTTCCGTTTATAGCGCAAAAAATAAAAACTGCAGAGGTGATCAAATACCATCAAAAGAAAGCTCTATTTGTGGGAAGAAAAGGACGCAAATTTCGTTTGGGTACAGCATTGCATGACCGCGCAATTAGCAGTTAAAGCGACGCAGTGCCAAATTGGAAAAAGACCTCTGGTCCTTAGGCAGCATAATGGTCCGGGGCTCAAGTGGTTAATAACGTTATAAGGCACATTGTGGTACACTGGCCATTTATTTTCAATGGGTTCTCAATACATGCCAATGTACATCAAGGCAACTCGTGTTTCTTCACATAAATGTGTGTTCATGTGTACCAGTGCTCTGAGGGGCAGGTGCATTTGTTTGTTGGAAGTCGGACCTCCTGATTTGAATACCTGAGAAATCAGAGATGTAAAGAGTTTTAAAAGTGTTGAATCAGAATGGAAGCCAGGCAATTAACATTTTTATAAGAATATGTCAGTAATGGTGGTAGCCTATATGTTTCCTTAGTAAAAGTTTAAATCAAAGCAGAACTGCTGCCAAAAATAAAAAGATAAAATTAAGTGGCCTATTAAAAGCTAAAATAACAAAACCAGCTTTTCTTGCAATATTTACCTTCAATTCAGAGTTTTCCCTTGTAGTACTTTTTTCTGCTAGACGTCCTCACTCTAATGGTCAGCAACATTTAACACCCTTCCTTTGAGTCAAGGCTGTCCAGGAAAGAAAAAGCAAGACAGGCAGTAGGAAAGGAAAAGCAGCACGGTGATGAGCTCATCTATGTCATTCTGCTCTCTCCTCCTATCAGCATGCTTTTTGTCAGCACATGAACTGACAGACTCCTTCTGCTGCTGCTTCCTCTTACACTCCAATCTAGACATGTGCAATTTGTTTCGTTACAAATTCATTTTTGCACAAAACATCTGAATCATACGAATGAACGAAAGACTCTTTAACGAATGCATACGAAAACGAATTGTCAGAAAGAACGAAAATCCAAAAAAATGAAAATACAAAAATCCAAAAGAACGAAAAACGATTCAACTTACGAGTTTAACTAATCGATAATATACAGATAATTTCGTTTTTTGTATTTGCTATTATAATTAAAATATTAACTATTATTATGGTTTATATTATTATTATTTATTATTATAAACTAATAAATTATAGGTAAACTAGCAGACGTCAGTAATTCTTCTATTCAGGTTTCTGTGCCATAGCAGCTAATTTGGGATAGACTGGATTTATATTTTTACTGGAATTTCCTTTCAAATTTGGCTAAAGTAACTGTTAGTGAACGCAACGAATACGAATGCATCCAAAGTTACGAATTATCAGAAGTAACGAATGCCACATGTAAAACGAATGGAATGGAATGAATACGAATGCATCCAAACTTAGGAATGATCCAATGTAACGAATGCTTATTATAACGAATGATCCGATACACAAAAAAAACAAAAAAACTAATGAAACAAAGACTAAACTAAACAATTTTTTCGGTAGTGCACATCTCTACTCCAATCCCACTGCACAGGATGATATGGGGTCAAATTCAGGTACCTATACTGCTTGCATTTAAAAATACATTTAGTCATGTATTAATTATTACAGGGCTTTATTAATCTGTGTCTTTTATATCTCCCTAGAGTTCATCTTTAGATAGCACTGAGCTTTAATTGAAAGGAATTCACATACTTCATCAAGACAGAAATGGTGTTTAGATTCAAATTTGCTTTTTAGAACATGAGCTCATTTTGCTGCTTTCAAATTCTGTATCTAGTGTGTTGTACAATTTCTGAGATAAATAAATGCATATGCTTGTCTTTTTTGCTGTCTTTAGCATGTTTGGACCTGTGGGGTTATTACAAGAATTTTTAATAGAGAATGAAACTGTCTAGACATGATGTGGGCTATAACTGAGATTTATTTACTGGTATGGGAAATCTTATCTGAAATCTCTGGGACAGAGTTTTGCAATCCTTTGAAAAACTGAACCTACTATTACATTTATTTATTATCTTAAATATTCATGGAATTGTATTGTGCCGTTGCTGACCAAAACAAAATAGACATTTATGGTCTTACTGATTAAAACAGTGCAATGCATCGTGATCTACAACAACTAATCCAAATTCTCTTTATTGAAATCAAATCACCGACAAATAAATTGTTCTTGATGATTATGAGTTACTGTAGTTTATACATTGCTAAACCTACTGATGTATAGGGGAAAATGTATACATTATTGGGGTTGATTTCACTTATCCTAATGAATGAGGTGAAACAAAGTGAAAACAAATATCCAGCCATTTAAAAAAGTCTGTACAGCTTCACTTCTTAAAAAAGCTAGGTGATTGTTCTCTTTGCAAAGAGAATTTTTAGCCTAGTGAACACGTTGAAGTTGTATTGACTTCAATCATACAGTTGTGCAAATAATTAAAAAAAATATATACTTGCATGTCATTGGGAATTCTTTGCAGAGTGAATTTTCAAATTGTTTCACCCCATTTACTTAAGCCGGTAAGCTGGCATGCGGGCGGAACAAAAAAAATGACCAGATTCCTCCATTCACATAACTGAGAAGGATGAAGGAATAAAAGACTCCCCCCCCCCCAAGCACTCTCCAATCCAACCCCACCAGTTGGCTGTGATTGATCGACAAAGTTGTCCACCCCCTGCTGTTTAACAGAAGTCGATCTAATAAACGACTTCTTTAGAATCGAGACAGCCATACACAGATTGAAATTCGGCTTGTCCCTGCTAAACTGGTTGTTACAAAGGGGTCCCCAGCACACTTTGAGGTTAGTCAGCAAAAAAAAAACAAAAACAAAAAAAACCTAACTAATCTGTTTCACATACTTAGGATAAAAACAGATTGTATACATTTGCAATTACATGTCAAAATCACATCATGGTGCATCAAGGCACCTCTGATATATGGGGTCCCCAACTCTAAACAATCTTCCCAGCTATGGAAACACATATTGCAAGGTACAAACAGAAAGCAGGCTTGCCTTGAGGCAGCCCTTCCTCCTTAAAGGGACAGCAACACACAAGAAGGTAAAACATTGCCTTTACAAGCCAGCCAAGGACATCCAGTGTGTGTCTTCATCAAATTCAAAACATACTATATATACAGTATATACTGTATATTCAGGTAGGGTTACAGATGATTATAATACTGCAGTGTCTACATAAGGAGACATTGACTTTACAAAAAGCTTCACTAAGCTTCTGTATACATTTTTCAATTGGCTATGTAACACTGTTAATGTAGTTGGCACATTTAAGTCATCAAAGGACTTTTGGGAAGCATGTCTCCAATCATCATGGATTTCGGAGGAGCTACTGGAATCATCCCAGAGGTTCGTTCTGGCACTCGGCTACACATAAGGATCTTGCAGAGTAGCAGTGTGGAAAATTGCCCCCTCTGGGCTGCCGTCCCTCTCAGGGAGATTTCCATTATAATGAGGGACTCATACAGAATGCCTTACAGCAGGACACTTGTAAGGGGTCTGGTGATTGGCTTTGTGTTGTGTGTAGCTTCAAAGGATTCCACCAAAAAAGTGCTCATACCAGCTACATGGGATCTCTAGGTGGTAAGAGATCACATAGCGATTTTATAATATGTAGCCCAGGTCTCCAAAAGTTCTACTGCTTGATCCCTCACAGCCAAAATCCACACCAGGTATGAAATAAACACAGGGCAATATCTATCCTGAATAATAATAATAATAATAGTGTAAAACCAAATGTACCAGTGAAATTTATAATTAAAAAGTGCACTTACATAACACATAGACAAGGCATCAATTTGGAAAGCCACTGTCAATCCTTTGGCGGATGTGGTGACGTCACAGACCAGGCCATTTCCAAACTGTTTTGTCAGTAAGCAGACATCGTCAGGGAAAGATGAAACCCATTGCCATACTGTGTCAAACTCCTGGTCGTAGGCCCACTCACAGCGTTCCTGGCCTGAAGCCTTAATATTTAGAAATAAAGCAATGTCCACACAGGAAATACCTTTTTCACACTTTACTATAATTTCTCAAGGATTGCTTTGACATATGACATCACATTGACATACTAGCAGATTTAATCGACACAGAACGCCCTACACAAGAGCTGACATTCTGTAGCTGTCATTAAGACGTGGAACTCTAGCACATACTGTAATCTGTAAGCTACCTCCCCCTTGCACTTTCTCTTTCCACCACAGAGTTGGGACCACCTTTCCAATGTATACTTAGTCCATAGCATTCAGCTTCCATCACCAAGTATAATCAAGGTGCCCTCATTAGTATACCAGTCTGTCTCCCTTTCATAGCTCTGCCCAGCTGGGCGTGCTCCCACATAGCACACCCACACCCAGGTGTGCTAGTACTCATTTCAGAGGACACTGACCTGAAAAGACCTGAAAGGCCTTTTGCATCCCATTCACAGCCCACCAAAGACCATAAAAGAATCAGGGCGACTACAGCTGCTCCTACTGAATGTTGAATCGCCTAACCTGGGGTTTCAGCCCTGTTAATGAATCTTGGTAGTAGCTGACTATATCTGGATAGGTTTAGGATGTTTGGCTCCCATGCCCCAACTCACTAGGTCCCTTCCATCCTGGTACTTAGATGGGCACTAACTCAACCCAATACATCGCTAGAAGAAGGTTTTCTCTAAAAGGGGCCTAACACCCAAAAATCACTTTCCATATACTAGACTATATTAGGAACAGAGCCATTTAGTGGCAAGCAAACTAACTGCAGCTATTAACACACTCCTACATTGCAGGGTGGCTGTAAGGGCAGGCAAGCAACAGTGAGATAAGGCAATGACTTTTGCTATTTTTCTTGTACATGTACTGCCGCTGCAGACATCTTTTGGCAGAAGCACCTGCAGGCCCCCATCTCAATGTCGGAACACATCAGTGTATGCTCTAAGTAGCTGAAGCTACATAAATGTAGTGCACCCCACATAGGAGCCACAAGTATAACTGGGATTCCCTCACCCTGCACAGCCAGGCACACCGAATTTCCACAGGCACACTTGAGTCAGTGAACAGTCCAGTACTTTGTTTTTGTATTTTATTGAGGGATTTGAAATTGGATGGGGGTATTGTGGAATGCCCACTTGACTTTAGAAAAACTCTTCAGGGACAGCTTTTCCAATATACAGCTATACACGGTCTCTATGTACACTCCTCTTCTTCCTCCAGCACTCACTTGTTTCAAAAGAAACTGTAAGGTACCTGTGATAGGTAGTGTCTGAAGTGGAGCTTGTGTGCTGAGGATTCAGGGGAAAACTTAGTCAGGCAGATCAGGACGGCAACAGATCAGGCAAAGGGGTACATGATCGAAATCCAGAGATTGGTCAGGCAGGCGAAGGTCATACACGAGCTGGCGGTGAAGTACAAAATCAGCAGGCTAGAGAGTAGTCAGGAATTCAGGCAGAAGTTCAAATACGGTATTCAGGGTCAAAAAGCAGTCAAAACACCCAGGAAGTTAGTCCAAACAAATGGGCACTAAGAGATAGGAAGTGCTGCTATTTATGGGCTGCTTTGATTGTAGATTGTCCACAGCTGGCAGCAGATGGGGCTAGTGAGTCCAAGGTAATGCATCAAACTAAGAGAACATAGCTATAACTCCAGAGCTCAACAAGTAAGACTGCAGCTGTGGAACCAGGAACATCCCAGTTCAAATACACCCAGGTACATGACAAGGCCCCCTCCCCAATGGACCCCTCCAGGGGCCTAGCGGGGTTTGGTGGGAAAGGAGGCATGGAAGTCTCGAATAGGAGCAGGAGCATGCAAATCTTTGGCTTGGACCCAGGAACGGTCTGTGACGGGATATCCCTTGCAATGAACCAGATACCAGATACCAGGCCACGACCCTGTCTTCTAGAATCAAGAATCTTAGAGACTTCAAACTCATTTTGTCCATCAACAAGAACAGGAGGAGGTAGCTGTTGCGTTCTGGAGTAGCGATTGAAAATTGCCTTTTTGAGGAAGGAAACGTGGAATGCGAGGTGAATCCGGAGAGAGGAGGGCAATTTCAACCGATAGGAGACTGGCCCGACTCAAGCAATAATTCTGTAAGGACCGATGAATCGAGGGCCCAATTTGGTAGAAGGCTGTTTCAGTCTCACGAATTTGGTTGATAGCCAAACTCTGTCCCCCACCACATATGGAGGTATATGGCGTCTTCGTTTGTTGGAGAAAAGCACATACTTGCCTGCTGACTTCCGTAGTAATAAAATCTTTTTCCAATGTAGCAGAATATTTTTCACCCGCAGATCTGCTGCTGGTACACCAGAAGAAGGGGAAAAATCTGAGGGTGAAAGCCTAGGTGTTAGGTACCTGGTAGTTGAGCCTGACTGGTAGAAGGAGACCTCTCTTAAACGCTGGTTCAGGAGCCGCTGGAAGTGGGAACAGTGGTCTCCTGAGCGCAGTGGGTAGGAGGGCCTGATGCAGGGTCCAGCAGAAGCAGATACCGGAACTGGAAGGATGTCCCTCAGGGATGGCTGAGCTGCTAATGCAGGTAAGCTGGTGCAGGCCGGGAGGCAGGCAGACAGATGCGAAGACAGCAGCTGGATGCAAAACAAGCAGGCTGGGAACAGCGTCACAGGACACAGGCAAACAAGGTCAGACAGTCCGTTTTGGCAGGAGATCAGGCAGGTATAAACAGGAGGGATGATCCAAGGATAGTCAGGCAGGCAGGAGTTCGGCAGCAGGTAACAGAATAAGCAAGGTCAGGCAAGCCGGGTCGGATAGGAGACTGGAGAATGGTCAGACGTAGCCGGGTCACTAGCAGAATAACAGATAGGCAGATACAGGAACTTCAGGTGCAGAGCTGCAGACGAACAGCACCTGACATGAGCACCTGTCACTCTTTTAAAGGGACCTTGGCGCCAAAACAGCGCTAGCGCGAACGGGCGCTCATACCCGCGAACGCGCGTACGGGCACACGCGGGAGCGCTCCGGCACCCCCTGGTGGGGAATTGAGCTGAAATGTCCTTGAAAGACCCCTCGTGCACCTGCATGCACGCAGATTCGCCCGACGGCTACTGACATGCCCCTGACACTAGGGCTGCGTAGAATGGTGTGGTATGAAGAGCACTGTGCCAACGGGAATTAATGACTAACTCAGCCAAAGGCAAATACTCAGACCAGTTGGGGTGTAAGGCATTGACATAGTGTTGAACATAGGTTTCTAGGGTCTGGTTCATGCGTTCAGTTTGACCATCTGTTTGAGGGTGATGAGGTCGTGAGAGCGTTACTCCCAGTTTCTTGCAGAATGCTCTCCAGAATCGGGAAACAAACTGGGATGTGAGGTCTGAGATGACATTGGTAGGTATGCCATGATATCTCACAATATGGGAAAGGAAGAGGGTAGACAGTGCTTCCGCTATAGGTAATCCCGGGAGCGGCACAAAACGAGACATTTTGGCAAAGCTAAGACCCATATAGCAGTCATGCCCTCGGACTTGGGTAAGTCTGTAATGAAGTCCATAGTCAAATGGGTCCAGGGTTGGCGAGGTGCCGGAAGTGGTTGTAACAGTCCAGTAGGCAATGTGCAAAGTACTTTATTAGCAGCACAAGTTGGACAGGCAGCCACATAGTCAGTAACATCCCTTTTCATATGAGGCCACCAGACATGACGTTGCAAGGTCTTAAGAGTGATGGTGACACCAGGATGACCGGATAACACACCACCATGAGCCCAGAGGAGTACAGGTTTTCTGAGGCTAGGGGCTACGAACAGGCAACCTGGTGGTATCTTCAAGCCTTGGGGAACACGATTCTGGGTTTCTTGTAACTGATGGGAAAGAGCTGTAGAGATCTGTGTGACAATTTTGTGAGGTGGGATTATATACTGCTCGGTAGGTTGATCTTCTTCAGAGGTAGCGAACTGTCTGGAAAGAGCATCGGCTTTCTTGTTTTTATGCCCAGGAACATAAGAACGAACAAAATTAAAACAGGAGAAAAACAGAGCCCATCGAGCCTGACGTGAGTTCAAACGTTTTGCAGTCTGAAGATACAGCAGGTTTTTATGGTCAGTGAGGATAGAAGCTCCTTTTAGAAGATGTCACCATTCAGACAATACCAATTTGATGACCAGTAGTTCTCGATTCCCAACGTCGTAATTCATCTCCGCTGGAGAAAACCTTCTAGAAAAAACACTACTGGATGGATTCTACCGGACTTAGGCTGTGTCTGGGACAGCACGCCACCTGCTCCTACTTCGGAGGCATCAACCTCAACTATGTACTGGAGATCGGGATTTGGATGCTGAAGAATTGGAGCCTTGCTGAACCTGTCTTTTAATTGCTGGAAAGCCGATTCTGCTTCTGAGGACCACACCTTGCAATTTGTACCTTTCTTAGTCATAGCAGTAAGGGGGGGCCGCAATAGAGGCAAAACCTTTGATGAAGTGTCTGTAGTAATTTGCAAACCCTAGAAAGCTTCGGAGCCCTCTTAAAAGTGGTCAGTTGGGGCCACTGAAAGACAGCGGAAAGTTTTTGAGGGTCCATTTGGAACCCGACAGCACTTATAATGTATCCAAGGAAAGGAATATGGCTTTGATAGAAACTGAATTTCTCAACCTTCGCGTAAAGATTGTTTTCTCTAAGTCGTTGTGATACCTTCTTTACATGTGAGATGTGCTCTAGATGAGTCTTGGAAAAGATTAAAATGTCGTCCAAGAATATGATCACAAAACTGTTGCTGAAATCATGAAAAATGTAATTCATGAAACGTTGGAAGACAGCGGGGGCGTTACACAACCCAAATGGCATAACCAGATATTCAAAAGGTCCATTACGAGCGTTGAATGCTGTCTTCCACTCGTCCCCATCTTTAATTTGAATCAGATTATAAGCCCCTCGTAGGTCCAGCTTAGAGAAGATAACGACTCCCTTAAGTACATCAAACAGTTCAAGAATGAGAGGCAAAGGGTAGGAGTCTTTTACGGTGATTTGATTTAACCCTCGATAATCTATGCATGGTCGAGGACCCCCAACTTTTTTTTCAACAAGGAAAAAACCTGCCCCTACTGGAGAAGAAGAGGGTCGGATAAAACCTCTTTCCAAGTTGTCTTTCACTAATTCCTCCATGGAATTTTGTTCAGGCTAAGACAGGGGATAGGTCCTTCCTTTGGGAAGAGGTGCTCTGGTAGGTGTGGAGGTAAAACCTCTGCCTTTTGCTTGCAAAATACATCTGCCACCTCATGGTATTCACGAGGCAAGGTAGGTGGGATGGCCACGGAAGCCAACAGACAACCAGAAAGTCTTCCGGGTTGAGACAAACAGTTTAGATGACAGAACGACCCCCAAGAGGTTAGTTCTCTATTTTCCCAATCAAAAGAAGGGTTATGTTGTTGTAACCATGGGTAACCATGGGTAACCGAGGATAATGGGCAGAAGTGGGGAATTAATAAGAGACAAAACAACTTCCTCTTTGTGGAGTACGCCTACCTGAAGGGTGATAGTCGTAGTCTCAAATTTTACAATGCCATCTCCCAAGGGTTGTCCATTCAGAGTGGTGATGTTCAGGGGTCTAGACTTTGGAACAAATAGGATTTTATTTTCTTTAGCAAAAGTGTAGTCAAAGAATATGCCAGCAGCTCCAGAATCCACAAAAGCCTCACAGGAGACAAGTTTAGAGGGTAAATAGATAATTGCGGGAACGGTAATCTTGGTCTTGGAGGATATACCTGTAAGGTCTAACCCAGCAAATCCAACACTGGTTAGACCCTGCCTTTTACTGGATGGGAAGGGCAGACAGATAACAAATGTCCTTTAAGTCCACAGTACAGGCATCGGCCCCATGCACGCCTCCTTTGTTTCTCCACCTGCTAGGTGGAGACGGCTTATTCCATGGGTTCCACAGGTGCCTGGGGGTCAACTGAGATTTCAGGTTCTGGCTGAGGTGGTGCTTGGAAGTTAGGGGCCAAAAGGTAAACTGGCCTAGGAAACTTGTGAGTTCTAATGCCGCGTACACAAGGTCGGACTTTTCATCTACAAAAGTCCAACGGACGCTGACGGACTAAAGCTGGCTGGTAATCCGATCGTGTGTGGGCTTCTCCGGACTTTCAGCAGACTTTTTCAGCCTCAAATCCGACGGACTTTAGATTTGAAACATGCTTCAAATCTTTACGTCGTAACTACGACGGACCCCGAAATCCGCTCGTCTGTGTGCTAGTCCGACGGACAAAAACCCATGCTAGGGCAGCTATTGGCTACTGGCTATGAACTTCCTTATTTTAGTCCGGTGTACGTCATCACGTACGAATCCGTCGGACTTTTGTGTGGTCGTGTGTAGGCAAGTCCGTTCGTTAGAAAGTCTGCTGCAAGTCCGCCGAAAGTCCGCCGGAAGTCCGCCGGAAGTCTGTCGGACAGGCTGTCGGACTTTTGTAGACGAAAAGTCCGACCGTGTGTACGCGGCATAAGTCTCTCTTGGCACCTTTCATGATACCGGACATCCAGATGAACATACAGCTCTATGAATTTCTCAAGGTCTTCTGGGGAATCCTTATAGACTAATTCGTCCTTGATGCGATCTGTAAGACCTTTTCGGAAGGCTGCGTGTAATGCCCTAAAGTCCCAATTAGTCTCAGCAGCCAAGGTACGGAACTCAATAGTATATTGTGCCACAGACCTGGTACCTTGTTGTATGTCCAAAAGTGAGTACTCATCTGCAGAAGCTCTATCTGGCTTGCCAAATACAGTCTGGAGAGAAGCCAGAAATTTTTCAGCGTCTAGCAGCACAGGATCATTGCGTTCCAGGTAAGGAGAGACCCAGGCCAGGGCCTTCCCCTTTAACAAGGAAATTTCAAAAGTCACTTTGGCAGATGAAGTGTTAAAAGTCCCAGGGTTGTTGCGGAAATGCAAACGGCAAACATTTAAAAAGCCTCTGCAGTCCTCAGTATCACCACCAAATTTTTCAGGCAGGGGAAGTTTGGGAGGTACAGAAGAGGTGGGTTGGATTGGAGCAGGAGTCTGGACCGTTGCAGAAGGACCAGGCAAGCAAGATTTAAGCATAGTACAAAGTTCATCTAACTTGGGGTCCAGGGAAGAAAGATGCTGTTCATGAGCTCCAATCAATTATCCCTGACGTGAAATCGCCTTAACAATCTCAGCAGGGTCCACTGCCATTGTGGCCCATTTGTAATGTAAGGTACCTGTGATAGGTAGTGTCTGAAGTGGAGCTTGTGTGCTGAGGATTCAGGCGAAAACTTAGACAGATCAGGACGCAACAGATCAGGCAAAGTAGTACACAATCGAAATCAAGAGATTGGTCAGGCAGGCAAAGGTCATAAATGAGCTGGCGGTGAAGTACAAAATCAGCAGGCTAGAGAGTAGTCAGGAATTCAGGCAGAAGTTCAAATATGGTATTCAGAGTCAAAAAGCAGTCAAAACACCCAGGAAGCTAGTCCAAACAAATGTGCACTGAGAGATAGGAAGTGCTGCTATTTATGGGCTGCTTTGATTGTAGATTGTCCACAGCTGGCAGCAGGTGGAGATAGTGAGTCCAAGGTAATGCATCAAACTAAGAGAACATAGCTATAACTCCAGAGCTCCTCTGTGGCACAACAAGTAAGACTGCCGCTATGGGACCAGGAACATGACAGAAACAAACTCAGTTGGAACACCTTTAGTGGATCTGGTAAAGCACTCAGCCAGATCAAAGCAAGAGCCCTTTACAGGCAGTGTCCAGCTTATTTCCACATGGCTACTGATCCCAGAACCACCTTTTCAGGCACCGCTAGCCCGCCTGGCTGCAGCTGTCCCCGTCACTAGCCCTCCTGGCTACTTCTCCTCAGTCCTCCCAGACCGCTACCACAGTCCTCCCAGACCACACACTCACCAGCTCACCTAGCTGACTTCTGGGGAACTCACTCTTTCCTGCTGTCCTCACACTTGCTCTCGTGCATCTAGGAAGGTTATCCCTTGTGTATTGTAGAGCAGCGATCCCCAACCTTTTTGGCACCGGGACCGGCTGTGTGCAAGAAAATTGTGCCAAGGCCCGGGGGGGGGGTGTAAGCGCATGGGGTGTAAGCGATTTTTCGCTGGCAATTTTTCAGGGCAATGGCTGGTGTTAGTGCTTCAATCATCCCGGCACCATGGTTGGTATGGTGTCAGGATGATTAAAACACATTATTTCTATCATTACATTGTAATAAAAAATGAAATAGTTCAACTCACCATAATGCAGAATCATTGGGAGCCTTAAGCGTGTCACTTGCCACCTTTGCTTGTCACTTGCCACCATCACATGTCACTTGCCACCACTGCATGCCACCAGATGGGGATGTCACTTGCCACTATGCCTGCCACCAGATGGAGATGTCACTTGCCACGCTGCCTGCTACCAGATGGCGATGTCACTTGCCACACTGCCTGCCACCAGATGGGAACGTCACTTGCCACACTGCCTGCTACCAGATGGGAATGCCACTTGCCACGCTGCCTGCTACCAGATGGGGATGTGACTTGCCACGCTGCCTGCCACCAGATGGGAATGTCACTTGCCACACTGCCTGCCACCAGATGTGGATGTCACTTGCCACCCTGCCTGCCACCAGATGGGGATGTCACTTGCCACGCTGCCTGCCACCAGATGGGGATGTCACTTGCCACTATGCCTGCCACCAGATGGAGATGTCACGTGCCACGCTGTCTGCCACCAGATGGGGATGTCATTTGCCATGCTGCCTGCCACCAGATGGGGATGTCACTTGCCACGCTGCCTGCCACCAGATGGGGATGTCACTTGCCACTATGCCTGCTACCAGATGGAGATGTCACTTGCCATGCTGCCTGCCACCAGATGGGAACGTCACTTGCCACGCTGCCTGCTACCAGATGGGAATGTCACTTGCCAAGTTGCCTGCTACCAGATGGGGATGTCACTTGCCACACTGCCTTCCACCAGATGGGAATGTCACTTGCCACGCTGCCTGCCACCAGATGGGAATGTCACTTGCCACGCTGCCTGCCACCAGATGGGAATGTCACTTGCCACGCTGCCTGCCACCAGATGGGGCTGTCACTTGCCACGCTGCCTGCCACCAGATGGGAATGTCACTTGCCACACTGCCTGCCACCAGATGGGGCTGTCACTTGCCATGCTGCCTGCCACCAGATGGGAATGTCACTTGCCACACTGCCTGCCACCAGATGGGGATGTCATTTGCCATGCTGCCTGCCACCAGATGGGGATGTCACTTGCCACGCTGCCTGCCACCAGATGGGAATGTCATTTTCCATGCTGCCTGCCACCAGATGGGGAGGTCACTTGCCACTTGTGGGCCGCGGCCCACAGGTTGGAGACCTCTGTTGTAGAGGGTCCCTCCAGCACCCGAGCCCCAGGTCCGAAGTCACCCGCCCTCCCCAGACTAGGGGACACCCTCAAGGGCCACCGACAGCCTCCTCAGCACTCCTTTTCCATCTTCCACCTGCCCATTTACGGGGGATTGGCTGGGGCCTTCATCAATACTCCAGGCAGCTCCTCCTAAACTCCACCCTCTACTTCTGGAAGCTTCTCCAATGTTACAGAGAGAAGGGGGAGTTACCAGAAATGCTCCTTGTTGAGTCATCCAGCCTTCCTGGGTCACTCAGACCTGACCCAGATTCAACCCAACCTTGTTACCTACTCTAACAGTTATGTACACTAGCACACTAGCTATAGGGTGCTACATAAAGTTCATACAGCGCTGACAGCTACTGCATGTTAGTGAAGTAAATAGTTTGTGTGGAACAGCTTGGTCCAAATGAATCACTATAATAGCTGGAGATCAGCTTTAAGCCAAACACAATATTCAATGTAATTTACCATACTTACATTTTGTGTCTCTTTTAAGTGTCCCTCATTATCAAGTTCTAAAGTTGGGAGGTATGGGAAGGTGCACCACATGTTGGGTTTTGGCATTTATGGCAATAAAGTTCTGTGCTGCCCTGTGCAAATGATATGGCTCCCCAACCAAAAGCAAATCTTGCTCAGGTTCCTTGTAATCGTTGCAATTTAATATCTCATTTCTGCTTTGCAAAAGTTGTATACATGCTCCTTGGAAACTCGAACAGCTCTGTTTAGGCCCCCTCCCCTCAAACATATAAGTATAATAGGCACCCCATTAAAAGAAATTGCATTTAAAAACACCAGACACTATGGATGTGTACTAGAGCAATATGTCCTTTCAAGGTTCATTAACTATTCCTGTGAACTGCACAGGCAGATAACAGGAACACAGCTTGATGGCAATACAGCCTTAGCTCACAGAAGATGAACACAAGCCTGATAAGCTGCACTAAGCATTTTGCTTCAGTACAGCAGTCACCAAACCGCTTGGAAAGCACATGGGTGTATGACAGTGCATAAACTGCTGGACACACTGAAAGCGAACCTCATCCGGCCCATAAATTGCCTGACCTAAAAATACTGCCAAACTGCAAGCATTTTGTGGTGTATGCAAATATGTTTGTTACTATTCAAGTTAACTCATGTCTCCCTATAAAGTACTAGTTCCAGGGGGTACCAGAGATTTGCATTCTCTCTGATTCAATTAAGGTTAAGCTCCATCTTCTTACCACAAACACCACCCTCTGTTATTTAAAAAATATGTAAACTCAAAACCTATTTTTCAATATGTTTGGCATTGTGCCTGTAGCAGGGTTGCCAACCTCCCATGGCATTTTTTACTGACAAAACATAGGAAATTTACTGACGGAGCACATTTTGTACTGGCAACCTGAAAAATTACAAAATTCCTATTAAAAAGACAAATCAATATTTAAACAGTATAAAAATTATACAAAAACACTGACAATACACAAAACAAATAAATTGATTGGTTTAAACTTACAAGAGTCAACACAACATGACAAATGATCAGCCCCTAAAATTTACGGACAGTTGCAAAAGTCACTGATTTTTACAAACTGTCAGTAAATTTACTGATGGTTTACTGACGTTTGGCAACCCTGGCCTGTAGCACCCTAACATTGTGAACCTGAAAAACAGTGTGCTGTTACCGGCAGGATCTCTAGGTAAAAGTCTTTGGCTTCATTCACAAAGGCGATCAAAATAGGCAGTTTGGTCACGTTAATGCGAGTTATAGGCTGCTCTACAATTTAACACCTGTATGAACTGAGCCTTTGAGGAAGATCCACAAAAAAAAAAAGATTTGCTTTAGAGACTTCTATACAGTAAGGAATGATGCCAGGCATGCTAAAAAAATAGATTTTGGGCTTACATACAATTAAGCTGTAAAATAGCTGATTTTAGAAAGAGAATTTTGGTCGGGGGAACTTTGAATGAGGCCAATCAATATATAGAGTAAGCACATAGGATATAAAGAACAGTATTACTTGTATGATTTTATTACATAAAAGGGGGGGTTTTGGACTTTCAATGAGAGATGTATACGAAGCTCATCAATAATATTATACATTCAATATATACTACTGATTTGAATCCACAGAAGTGTTAGCTGACTGTCACCTATACTTGCACATTGTCTTTGGGGAATCCACAATGCTCCTGGTTTGTCCACGTGTCTCTACCTCAGCTCCCATGTCAGACATCTCGAGCAGCTCCAATCCTCTGTTCACATATATGCAGTTGAAGTATTTATAGGGATGTCCATTCTGTCCCTTACACCCATTACTTACCCCTATTATTAAGCTACAATATTATACCATATGGTTATGTCTCTTTATAGATCACCATTGCATTCCCCCCTAAATAGTTGGTACCCCATCGAAGCACGTCGGGCCTACATAGATGCATGATGTCCTTACAGATGATTTTATATGTCTTTTACATTGTTCCACTCAAGACTTTTAAATACCATCCAGCCCTTCCAGTGGCCTATGTTGTGTAGGACTTCATACCATGATATGCCAAAGTCTCATGGCATTAATATGAATATGTGGTTTTTAGCATGCCTTGCGTTTATGTGATTTGTATGCTGTATATCAAGGGCCTCCAACCACCGGGCCACAGCCCACCACCAGGCTGTACTGTCTCTGCAGCCAGGCCAGGAATGGCATCCCTCATCTGGTGGCAAGCAGTGTGGCAATTGGAATTCCTCATTTGGTGGCAGGAAATGTGGCAAATGGCATTGCTCATCTGGTGGCAGGCAGCGTGGCAAGTGACATTCTTCATCTGGTGGCAGGCAGCGTGGCAAGTGGCACTCCTCATTTAGTGGCAGGCAGCGTGGCAAGTGGCATTCCTCATCTTGTGGCAGACAGTGTGGCAAGTGGCATTCCTCATCTGGTGGTAGGCAGCATGGCAATTGAAATTCCTCATTTGGTGGCAGGCAGCATGGCAAATGGTGTTCCTCATCTGGTGGCAGGCAGCGTGGCAAGTGGCATTCCTCATCTGGTGGCAGACAGCGTGGCAAGTGACATTCTTCATCTGGTGGCAGGCAGCGTGGCAAGTGGCATTCCTCATCTAGTGGCAGTCATAGTGGCAAGTGGCATTCCTCATCTGGTGGCAGGCAGCATAGCAAGTGACCTTCCTCATCTGGTGGCAGGGGAAGTGGTAAGTGACATTCCTCATCTGGTGGCAGGCAGCATGGCAAGTGACATTGCTCATCTGGTGGCAGGCGACGTGGAAAGTGACACACTCGGGGCTCCCACTGATTCTGCATTATGGTGAGTTGAACTATTTCATTTATATTACAATGTAGTATAAGAAATAATGCGCTTCAATCATTCTGACACCAGCTATTGCCCCAATAAATTGCCTGTGAAAAATCGCTCCCCCCCCCCCCCCCCCCCCGCGCGCATCTTGGCACAATTTTCGTCCACGCAGTCAGTCCCCAGTGCCAAAAAGTTTGGGGACCACTGCTGTATATGATCTCACAAAGTACAGTAAAATTTTCTTTGCAATGACTGCTTTTTGGTATACATCTCTCATTTAAAGTCCAAAAAAAACCCTTTTTTGTCGGATTTTATGTAATAAACTCATACAAGTAATACTGTGCTTTATATCCTATGTGCTTACTCTATTTAGTGATTGTCCTCATTCAAAGTCCCCCTGACCAAAATTCTCTTTCTTTCTGTCCAAATTTGGGATGGAGTCCAATTATTGATGGTGCCACGGACCACATCATTTTTTCCTAATAGCAGATTTTAGATCTAGTACAGGTACTTGCAGGCATTAAGTCAGCGGTGTCATAGGCGAAGGCCAGCCACAACAAGCTCATGTCTTTGGGACATTGTGGTTCACAGTTCACTTTCAATGGATTCCTATATAGTGCCACTTCATTTTTGTAATGCTTTACAAAAAAATAACAAATTGTGAATGGGATGGGGTTCAAGGACCAGTGGCCAAAATTAAATATTGGAGGGGCTTTGTAGAAGAACCTATAACCTAATGAGGTGAAAATTCAACTAAAAGTGCCTGCCAGTGCCACAAGGCTGGTTATGTTGGCATCCATAAGTGTTAACATTGAGAGAAAAAGAAATAGATTGATATCTGTACATCTAAGGCCGGCCATAGATGGTTTGAATCTCTGCCGGTTCAGCAGATTTGAACCGTTAATGGACAGGCTGAATGTACTAAGTTAATTGTTTGATCAACTTGGGTACAACCAGCCTGCCGGATTTGATTGCTATATCCGCTAGCGATAATCACTGTCTTCCCCCAGTGGGGCAGGAAGACAATTTGTTCGGCAGATTGGATTCCGCTGTCAACACTGTCTGTGTTTCTGGGGAAATCGTGTGAATTTATTTCCTACAATCCATGGTTGCAGGAAAGAAATTTCCATGTACAAGGAACAAATTACTGGATCCTTTACATCATTGTAAAGAATCACAAAACATAAAACAAACTCTACACTAGGGATCTCCAAACTACAGCCCTCCAGCTGTTGCTGAGCTGTTGCGGAGCTACACGCCCCATGAGACATTGTAAAACTCTGACATTCACAGACATGACAAGGTATAACGGGATTTGTAGTTCCAGAACAACTAGAGGAACATAGATTGGAGACCCCTTATATAGACAGATATAAAACGACACAAATGAATGTAGCTCTGTAATTGTTATATGTAATTAAATGGATTTTTTCATTGTAAGCAGTATACGTTTGTGAATTTGACCTACTGTCGGCCTCTGCAGTCCCCATACAGCAGGGCTGAAGTGTGAGCAGAAGAAGCAGTAAAAAAAGCCAATAATCTCATGTGCTGACAAGAAGCAGAAAATAGAGTGACAGAGAGAAGAGCTCATCACCGTGCTGATTCTCCTTTCTGCATCCAGTCACAAGCAGGTTCATTAAGACCTGGGCTCAGAAGAAGTAGATTGAATGATGTTGGTCATCAGACTGAAGACATGTTTTATTATCTTTTAAGGGTCTATTCACACTAGCAGCAACATTAGAATGTGTTGCACTGTTTATTTGGTTTTGTGCAAACTTTATTGAAATGTCACATTAAAGTTCATTAAAGTGTCACTAAACCCACATCATACAAAAAGATCAATAAATGGTGTATTACATGCTGTTCATACTCACTCAGTCACTATGAGATTCATTTTCTGCATTCTGCAAAAAGTCTGGTTGATCCTGCTGTTCTCTATCTCCACCGTCTGTCCATGTCCCCTATTCAGCTAGGAATTTTGCAGCTGCTGTGGCAACTCTACACATGCTCAGTTTTCAGTGAGTTTCTATGCTGAGCATTTTCTCTCTATCACATCTGAGCAGCTCATGTATCTACAGAGTAACACATGTGGACGTATACACTCTAGTAAATGACAGCCTACTCCCTCCCTCCTCCTCTTCCGTGCCCACTAACCAGCTAAACACAATCAGGGTGGGATATTACATGTAAATTGTTGGAGGCTTCACCTCACTCTTATTCTAAGACACAGGCTGGAGGGGCGTGACACAGCCTGTGACTGACAGAAATCCGCCCACATCATGTTATTGTCCAAAAAAATTATAAAGATTTGATTTCAAATATATATTTGTATGACAATTTTAAACAGTTTATTGATATTAATTATTTATTTTTACTCTGTATTCCAAAGGCTGTTTTTTTTAACATGTGACCAAGAGCAGAGGACTAGAAGCTCCTCCTGCTTATGTTTCCCTGCAGACAGGCTGGGAGAGAGCTGGGTCATGTGACAGCTGTATATTGATTAGGAAAATGGTACTTGGATATTTTTTGTTTATTAAAATAATTACAGTGCCATCATCCACATACAGTAATAGAAGAAACAATGTAAGTTAACCGATTGCCGACCAGCGCACGCCGATGTATGTCGGCAGAATGGCACTGGCAGGCAAAAGGGCGTACAGGTACGTCCCTTTTAAGAAGCGGTGTCGTGAGAGCACCGCTAGAGGCACGCGCTCGCCACGGTCTCCGTGACCGTGACCACGGAGAGGAAGACCGGGGAGATGCTTATGTAAACAAAGCATTCCCCGTTCTGCCTAGTGACAGGACAGTGTTCTACTGCTTTCTGTGATCGAGAGCAGTGATCACTGTCCTGTGTGTTCAAGCCCAGCCCCCTCACAGTTAGAATCACTCCCTAGGACACACTTAACCCCTTCACTGCCCCCTAGTGGTTAACCTCTTCACTGCCAGTGTCATTTACATTTTTTTAGCACTGATTGCTGCATATATGACAATGGTCCCAAAAATGTGTCAAAAATGTCCGATGTCTCCGCCATAATGTCGCAGTCCCGATAAAAATCGCAGATCACCATCATTACTAATAAAAAAAAATTAAAAATAAAAATGTCATAAAACTATCCCCTATTTGTAGACACTATAAATTTTGCGCAAACCAATCAATATACACTTTTTGGGATTTTTTTTTTTACCAAAAATATGTAGAAGAATACATATTGGCCTGAGGAAAAAAAATGTTTTTAATATATTTTTGGGGTTATTTATTATAGCAAAAAGTTAAAAATACTGTGTTTTTTTCAAAATTGTCGGTCTTTTCTTGTTTATAGCGCAAAAAATGATTCGGGATTTGAGTAGGCACTAGTGGGTTCAATTTCATGCTTTATCTCACAGGAATTCTGGCACTGAAACCTCTACATCAAACTTCCCACTTGCATCTATCATTATGAAAGGCATTTACATTGTTATAGTACGCAACAGAAAGAGTGAGACTTCTTTTCTCGGATTTGCAATGGTTTTGGCAAGGGTTGAGGTTGGGAAATCCTCTGGGGCTATTTTATTTCCCACTGCATGGAGTCTATGTGAATTAACCATTTGGTAGATTTACTCTTTTGTGTTCATTTGGTTCTGTACCTCTTCTCATCCTCTTATCACAAAATCACAAAATTCATTTTATACAAATGTACAGTATCTGTGAAATTACAAGTGGAATAATTCTCTTACTTTAACCAGATATAAAACAATACAATTTATTAAGCTTGCCAAACTTGTGTCAGACAGTGGAGGAAGTGATAATGAAGTGTGAGTTACCTGTTTTTCACACATGTATATTTATAAGTCTTTGCATTCCCTACTGTGTAACCAGAGCAGTTTTATAATGCAGAAGAGCAATACACTGCTTTTTAGTTATTTATTTGAAGCTAGAGAGATGGGAAAATTGTATCCTATGCAAATAAAGATTTCTCCATTGTATGGAGGTTATCCAGACAGTCTCTAAGCCCTGTGGAAAATCTTGCTGTGTTTAGCAAACATTTCTCCTTGAAATAATGGTTTGTAAGCAACCTCTGTGAAAATTATTTTCTAGGGCCTATGCTCATTAGCTGTTCACCATCAGGACAAAGCTCAGCATGTCTGGACTTGAACACACGCCAACATCATTGCATGATCAGGGGCTGCAGTCTGTAGTGTCATGGCTGATCGATTTCCCTATCTCCATGCATTTATCCACCTACTTTGTCCCTGTTTACCAGCGGGGCAGGCCACTTCTTGTTCTATCGCATGCATGCCTAGCTTTATCTTTGTGTTGTATCACAAATGTGTGAGTTCTAGTTTTATGAAACAAACACATCTCTTCCAGCATGGGAAGCTCTGTTAATTGCTTTCACTTGCACCAGCACTAGACTGAGAGACTCAGAAATTTTTGGATATGTAGTTTGGTCCCATGAAGTGTTGGTTCTTAGACTACAGACAGAAATCACGCATTAACCTGTGCAGTGCCATGCTGCATGGAACATATTTCAAACACAAATTTCTGACACAGGAATGTGAAGAATGACTCTTACTATAGACTTTGCGTACAGGCCAACAAATGACACCATAAAAAAACAACGTGATCAATGCACATCCATTGCAGGTAGGACGTCTTAGAATACCATTAACCATGAAGCATACAAAAACCACTGTATTTGCATTATGATAGCAGGTGCTTGCCATGGGTTGTAGTTGTGTTAGAATGGGCCCTCGATGTTTTACTCTGTTTTTCTTTGCTCTAGTTTCTGTTCAATCCATCCATCTGGTAATGCCACCATGCTAAGACTGTGGTTTTCAGACAACCTTCAAGCATTGCCAGTGTAGCACTATTAGTACTGACTTGAATAAAAATTGACCTTCAGATGACTAACAGCTTGCATTACAAATGTCCCAAGCACAGCTGCATGGTGATAATGCCTCAAACACATTAAATCTTAAGCCTAGTACATACCATGAGTTGGGATGAACAAAAAAAACGGACAGCTCCATGACAATCTGATGTTAGTACAGCAATCCCCCGCGCTGAGCTGTTGTGTTCTGACAGAGGATGGCCCCCCAGCCAGAACACTCCTGTCAATGCTCTCAGCCTTTGGATGAGAGCGCTGATTGGGAGCTGGTCAGCTGCCGGTTTTCCGTTATGCACGTCTGACAGAAGCTGGCCGAGCAGCCAGCTTCTGTCAGACTGGCTAACATATACGGGCCAAACACAGGCCAGTAGCCCAACATTTGGCCTATGTGTACTAGGCTTAAGGTGTGTTTTTTTCAGGCTGTCAAGCTGGTCAAATAGACTTTAAACTGGCTAATTTGTAGAAAAAACATGGAAGGGAGGGTGAAGCATGAATCGGTAGCCTAAAATGCAGTTGGTCCCAATCACCAGACCAAGCACTAATCTTCTTCTTGTACCCCCCCTTTTTACAGCCTGATTCAACAGACTTTGATGGGCAAATGCAGCATGTTTCTCACATATGTTTGAGATCATTGAGAACTCATTGCAGTTGCATTTGACCTACAGTTGAACTGTTTCAGAAGCTTTTGCCTTCCTATAAATTTGCACAATATAGATAAAGAAGCAGTTCTGACACAAACAAAATTCTGTCATAACTGGCCCTTGGACTGATTCCACAGATTCTTTTGACTGATTATTTTCTAAGACTTGGGCTCCTTGGAGATCAATGTCCTAGTGGTATCTTGATTTCTGGTGTTTCAAGGGAGGACAACAGACAAGGTTCTTGTGTGGACTTCTTCCTCCACTAGTCACTCACTCTATCCATCCAGTGGGGAAAAGCCACAGATGCTCCCTCAAGGGCAGTTAATCAGAAAGTCACGATCTTCAGAGGCAGGCAGCTCAGCAATGCAACCTCATAGGGCCTGAGATTAGGAGAGAAAATCACATGATGGGATGTTTGCCGTATATGTTAACACTACATTTTCTAAACATAAGATGATGATTTAGATCTTTGAGGTACTACCCCTTTACGTAAAATGTATTTTATATACTGTAAATCAGGGATATGCAATTGGCAGACCTCCAGCTGTTGCAAAACTACAGCTGGAGGTCCGCTAATTTCATATCCCTGCTGTAAATGCTTAAAAAGTCTCTTACTAATTATTTATACATCGGAGAAACCAACATTTGTTAACAGCTTATATTAGTCTTCCATATGTTCCAGACCCAAAGTCCACAGACTAGCTATTGTAACCCTGTATATTCAAGTAGTCATTTCATGTTTTAATGCGGGTTCTAAATTGGATGGATACAGCTCAACACATTTCACATCTTGTGGTAGGTGCTGCTGCCTCAAGAGCAATATAGAGCGCTATCTATAATAATTACAAGAAAAACATTCCATAATGACACCACATGTTGGTCTGACGTACAGTATATACTGTACAATTGTAAGATTGTACAACAAAGTAACTGTGACAGACCGCCTGGCACCCAACTTGCGTGCCTCCATCAAGATACAGCTTTCTCCACTCAGGAACCAGGAACTAGATTTTATAGCTGAGAATTGCACCCAAGAACTAGACGACACTAGCTTAGGTGCAGGAACTGACTTTATTGTGAATTCACACAGAATAAATACCACACAAAATCAGGTAAGAGCTTGATCACATTATCCTAAACAACGCAAACTGTAAACAGTAATATCAGTACATCTAACAGTACATCTGGGGCTTTTTTTCAGGGGGAACTTGGTGGAACTCAGTTCCACCACCACTGGCTCAGACCCTTTGGTGCCTGCTCACCACAATCACTTGTAAACACAGAAGTCTGGTTTCTGTGTTTACAAGTGACAGCTCTGCATTCTGTATGTAATACAATCCTGGTATTTAATGCCCCTTTAAGACCCTCCTACTGTTTTTGTGAAATTTGACTGAACACACCCACTATTTGATATGATTTGGAGGGTGTGTGTAGGGGGAGGGGTTTGTGGGGCCGTGGTTACGTTCCAGCACCTATTGTTTGAGAAAAAAAGCCCTGAGTACATCTAATGTACAGCTAACATAAACATACACAGTAAGCTAATCAACAGCCAAATACCCAGACAATGCTTTGATTAATCGGGGATCCCACAATAGTTTAATAACTATTATTTGGGAATTATACAATGAGAGTAAAACACCTTAATAAAAAGATTACACATAGCAGCAGCAGACCCCAGCATCAGGTTGTTTTAAGCTGATTAAAACGTTCTGCTTAGAGTCTCTGAGTATTGGGGTGGGGGGGTGGGGGGGGTTGTTGAAGCATTCAATGCTGGTTTGGGCATAGAGGCCCCAAATATGTATCCGGGTCCTCCAGTTCTCAGAGTCTGTGTTTTGGGGAGACATGGACCCAAACCCGAAGCAAAACCACTCCAAAGGTCCCCCAGACACACCCTTCCCAAAGAATAGAGCCCCCTCAAAAGCCTCCTCCAAAAGCCCCTGTCCTGGTTGGGTACAAAATACTCAGAAATAAATAGTGATAATAAAATAAAATCTGTTGCTTGCCAAACACTGTACAGGTGATTCCACAACACCTCCTTTACAAAATGAATATACTGAAAATATTGTAGCGCAACAATATTCTGTAATAACTAATTATATCCAGTCCATGCACAATAACTAAATAATGAAAGTCCAGCACACCACAGTGCAATCATCTATAAATGTAAATGTAACCAGTTGCTGACCAGCTGCCGTCATTATATGGCGGCAGGTCGGCTTTCCTGCGCAAATCGCTGTAGCTGAATGGCAGCTCACGCAGGCTGCAGGAGCATGCCCACAGATCGGGCGGACTCAATGTCCGTTGGTGACCCGCGATCGCCTATTACAGAGGCAGAATGGGGATCTGCCTTTGTAAACAAGGTGATTCCCCATTCTGACAGAGGACATGACAGAGATCTACTGTTCCCAGTGATCAGGAACAGTGATCTCTGTCATGTCCCTGGCAGCCCATCCCCCCTACAGTTAGAACACACCTAAGGAACACATTTAACCCTTTGATCGCCCCCTTCCTTGCCAGTGACATTTATACAGTAATCAGTGGCTATTTATAGCACTGATCGCTGTATAAGTGTCACTGGTCCCAAAAAAGTGTCAAAAGTGGCTGATCTGTCTGCTGCAATGTTGCAACAGGAAGTGAGCTGAAATCTACCCCTAGGAAGGGAAATTCTCTCCTGTAAGAGTTAATATGGGAAAAACATTTCTCCTTTGCTCCTTTTCTCCTGATGCTTTATCACCAATCCTTGTTTCACAAAAAAACCCAATTTTCAAAAAACATTTGTCATTGTGACAAAAAGTGAGGTGAAATCTTCTGAAGAGGAGCACAGGCAGCAAAACAAATGTCACAGGGGTGATAACCCTTCCCTATGTTTTCCAAAAAGCTTAAAATAGATTTTTTGGCTGGAGCTAAACACGTTAAAAATGTACCAGTTCAAAATTACAAATAGATTCTACTTAACAACAAACCTACAGTCCCTATCTTGTTTGCACCGCCTGTATACTGCTGTTCAGAGTACAGAGCCTGTATACTGATGTTTCCTTTTTTAATTTGGTTGCGGGGTTCCCCTTAATATCCATACAAGACCCAAAGGGCCTGGTAATGGACTGGGGGGTACCCATGCCATTTGTCTCACTGATTTTCATCCATATTGCCAGGACCCGACATTACATTAAAGCCGCAAGCAGTTTTAAATGACTTTTTTTCCTTTAAAAATGACATTTTGTGCAGGGACTGTTCTAAGTATGGGAAACACGCGCCACTTTACAGGCATACTATAGACACCCCCCAGGTATGATATTTAAAGGAATATTTCACTTTTTTTTTTTTTTTTTTTACTTTAAGCATCATTAAAATCACTGCTCCCGAAAAAACGTCCGTTTTTAAAAGTTTTTTTTTGCATTGATATATGTCCCCTGGGGCAGGACCCGGGTCCCCAAACTCTTTTTAGGACAATACCATGCAAATTAGCCTTTAAAATGAGCACTTTTGATTTTGAACGTTCGATTCCCATAGACGTCAATGGGGTTCTAACGTTTGTGCAAATTTTCGAACCGAACCGAACCGGGGGGTGTTCGGCTCATCCCTAGCCAACAGCCTGACATCTAACATTTCCCATCGGAAAATCCAATCGTGTGTACTGGGCTTTAGACCGAATTTAAATGGTTCAAAGAATGTCAGGCAAAATGTCACGCATGTTCACTTCATCAAATCTTGTCCTCTTTGAAAAGAATTTGGACACCCCTGTTTTAATGCTACATTAACAATTTACGTAATTTTTTTCCCCCTGTGTGCACCACAATGAAATGTCAAAAGAGAAAAAAAATACTTTGTTGATAATATTTTGCTTTAAATATCTGTGGGTGTGCAAATTACGTAAAAACTCCGCTGAGAAAAATTTACAGGAAGGTGCATTTTTTCTCAAAATGTTCCCTATTTTAATCTAAATAAAACCTATAAAAAGAATACATCAAAATTGGCTACCAATTTTAAGCCTTGTAAGTCCCTAAAAAATAATGTATGATGTCACGAACCCCCGTCCTCAACAGGATTATGTTCGCCGTATATGCTTCCTTTGTCCGGTACCAGCACGATCCAAAGTCCCTTAGCCCACCCAGTCACTTGACGAAGCGTCAGTGTAGGGTGGAAAACATAAGACTCATTATTCAAACACAGGGACAAAGAGATATACACTCAGAGGACAAACCCCCCTTCTTTGCATAATGACACTGTAAGGGCTTACCTAGGTTGGAATCCATGGCGCTGAGATGTACGCTCACCCTTGCAAATAGACACAGCCCACGGTAACAAAGAGATAAGCTGCCTGGGCTGTGAATCTGTGCACGGGGGCTTGACAGGAATTTGCCAAAGGATAATCGAAGTAAAGCTGTAGTCAGGGATTCTAGAAGTCAGAATAAATGATAATCAGAGCCAGAATCAGAAGCCTGTCTTGGAACACTGGAACACTGGAACACTGGAACACTGGAACACTGGAACACTGGAACACTGGAACACTGGAACACTGGAACACTGGCACCTTAGGCAAAACAGGAGACAATGAACTGACAAAGCCCTCACAGTGAGGCAGTGTTTTATACCCAGCTGATTGGATAAACTGCCTCAGCTGAACCAGGGGTGACAGGTACTGATTGCAACAAGATCCAGAGTATGGTCCTAGTATTTCATGCAGAACTAGGCAAAGCTGGAAAGCAGGTTGAAAGGAACTGAGGCATGGCTCAGAGGCAAAGTAACAGGAGCACTAAACAGGCAGTCATAGGTTCAATACCTCTTTGAGCCACTTGGGGCGTGACCATGCCTGGCCGTCTGCATGGCACGGTAGGGACCGTGACAGACACAGGGCAGGGTAAACTTTACCTCCCCCCAGTAACAAGAGACACACAGGTGTATTCAACTTTCCAACCGTAGACAGTCTTATCAGCAGGGAGGGCTGTTGGAGGAATTCCCCCCTCCTTTACATAATGACACAGGGTGGGGTAAACTACATTTAGTAACACGAGACACACAGAGAGGAGTGGCTGCAGGAGAAACCCCCCTCCCCTCTAGCAGCTAATCCTCATTTACAACCCATAATAGGTTGTTCCCAAGGCAGACAGGAACAATGGGATACAGCCACACCTCGAAAGATCTAGTAAAAAGTATACAACAGTCCATGAGACCAAGCTCATACAAAATTCCAGCAGTTGGAAAGGTGAAATTAATTTATCTTTATATATTTCTTGAGGGATTTTGTTCAGAAATATTACTGTCCCAAGTGACATTCTTTTAACACAAACCACACATATAGAACCCTGGATAACAGGGGTACCACGAAATGCTGAGATGGTGTGGTTGTACGGTGAGTCTGGTTAGTGCAAACCCAACTGGGCTTCTCGGTCACCCTGTGCACCTAATAGACATAGGTTGACTTACACATAGGAGGGGTCGGAGGAGCTAGACAAGGAGTTTTCAGAGCTCTCCAAAGTAAGCTGGGTTCCACAAGCCCCCTGCCCAAAGTGACTCGCGTCACTTATGATATGTTAGGGTAGATTCCAAAACCTAAAACCCAACTACACTCCCTCCAGCCCCTTGGAGGTCCCCCCAGCATGCATTGTATACTTTATGTAGCAAAGTCCAGGGTCCCTTGAGGCCTAATGGTGACCTCCAGAATTAGGGACAGCTGACATCCTTCTGTGTAGAATGGGTTACAAGGCATAGTGGGTGTACTGCAGGATGAAATGGTGGGCAACAGACACTTTTTGAATGCAAAGAGATTTATTGTCTCTTGAACGGAACTGTGGGTGAGAGGGTTAGGGCCAGGACACCCTTAAGTAGATGCAATGATAATTGGCAGACTCCAAGACTTCTATAGGAAGACAGCTATACAGGTGAAGGCCTCCAGCCATACACCAATTCTGTATAGGTAGGACCGCTGTTTCCTATAGCAACAATCTTGTAGCAGTTACTAACAGTAGTTGTATTCAACTATTGGCAACACAAACAGTTCTCCTCTTACTCCACAGTCACTCACTGTGGGTCTTCACTCAACGAACTCCCAGTCTTTCACTAGACTTAGGATCCAATAGCCACTGGATCCCCTGAGCTTTTCCACTTTTAGCACTCAGTATCTTACTCAAGTGTCACCTCTTGGCACTCACAAATACTCTTCAAGCATCACCCGTGCTGACCCTCTAGGTCCCTGGTTTGGCACCCACTGATGCTCCGCAAGCGTCACCTCTGCTGTCCCACTGGGTCCCTGGCTTGGCACTCGCTGAAGTTTTTCCCCTTCTTCACCGTCCCCGGCTGGTGAGAAGACTGCTCTGGTACTGGCTTCAGCTTACTCACAATGGTCTCCAGTAACAAGGAGGATGGTCCCTTAGTGGCGTCAGCTTCCCCTTCTACCTCCAACCACAGCTGGTTCCCCGTCTGGCTGAACCACTACTTTTGGTTGGACTACAAGCCAGCAGTCCCTACCCTACACTGCTTTCCCGCTCCTGTAAAGGCCCTCAGGCAGCCTAGCAGCCAAATGTCCCCCGGATAGGCCTCAGGCCTCTGGCCTAGCAGCCCGGGGCAGAACAACACACGTCCACCCAGACAGCCGTCCAGGTGGCACACAACCCCAATCACCTGACTCCACCCAAATAAATAGGTTCTCCCAGCAGGCCAAAGGACCAAAAAAAATCCCTGCCCATTGGCTGATACATCCCATCCATTCATGTCTGAGCTTGCAAAGCCCCTGTCTTATCTAATGTCACTAGCATAGTGCCAACTAGTGACAGAAGAGAAAGGGTGCAACAAGTCCAGATTTAGATCGTAATCAATGATCTCCTAACAATTGGCCAAGGCAATTATCGCCTGGCAACTAAATTTGATAGCAACCCTGCCTAAACATCAGGGTGCTACATCTGTATTTTTATAAAATAAAAATAATTCTGAGCGAATTAACGCATTATAATGTGCAATATCACTTTAAACTAAAGTGGTTTAATTAAAGTGTCCATGCTCCTAAGACTTCTTTAACCATTAACATTTTATATACATACATGTAATGTACAAGTACAAGCAATTCTGTGCATAATGCAAACAAAATCTTTTTTGGGCGAAAAGATTTGGTGTATGCACCAGTTGCTATAAATAAAATAATGTACAAATACAAGTACCGTAATTCTGTGCAAAATACAAAAAACATTTTTTGTGCAAAAAGTCCTATGTGCAAAACCTTCCCAGAGGCTGCGCATGCACCAATTTTCATAACACAGTCAATGCAGTGTTACATGCAATTCTCCAGTACAATCTTCAATCACATTAAAGGTGCAACCTTTAAAAAATGCACAATGTGCCACCTTTAACCGCTTCCGTACCAGCCACCACAGTTATACTGCGGCAGGTTGGCTCCCCTGCGCGATACCACGTAGCTATACGTTGGCTCGCAGGGGCCGGACAGCAGGCACACGCTGATGCTCGTGGCCGACGGTCGCGATGACCGCCGGCCACAAGCGATCATGAGCAGGAGACACAGAACAGGGACGAGTGTGTGTAAACACACACTTCCCTGTTATGTTCTGACAGGAGTGTGTTCCTATTGGCTAGTAACCACAATCCGTCACTTCCTCTAGTTAGTCCCCTCACCCTTCAGTTAGAATCACCTTCCAGGCAACACAGTTAACCCCTTCACCGCCCCCTAGTGTTAACCCCTTCACTGTCAGTGACATTTTTACAGTAATCAATGCATTTTTAAACACACTGATCGCTGTATTATTGCCAATGGTTCCAAAAATGTGTCAAAATTGTCTGATGTGTCCGCAATAATGTTGCAGTCACGATAAAAATCACAGATCGCCGCCATTACTAGTAAAAAAATAATAATAAAAATGCTATAAATCTATCCCCTATTTTGTAGACGCTACAACTTTTGCGCAAACCAATCAATATACGCTTATTGTGATTTTTTTTTATCAAAAATATGTAGAAGAATACATATCGGCCTAAACTGAGAAGAAATTAGCTTTTTTTAAAAAAAATGGGGATATTTATTATAGCAAAAAGTACAAAATATTGTGTTTTTTTCAAAATTGTCGCTATTTTTTGTTTATAGCGCAAAAAATAAAAACCGCAGAGGTGATCAAATACCACCAAAAGAAAGCTCTATTTGTGGAAAAAAAGGACGTAAATTTTGTGTGGGTACAACGTCGCACGACTGCGCAATTGTCAGTTAAAGTGATGCAGTGCCGAATCGCAAAAAACGATCTGGTCAGGAAGGGGGTAAATTCTTCCGGGGCTGAAGTGGTTAATCAATCTTGTGTGAATCCTTGCCCAGTTCTTTGAGAACTCACCAAAAAGCAAGACTGTTAAGATTTATGGGTCATACATGCTTGTGAATATCCAAATTTCAAAAAAACATAATTTCCCCATATGAATCACACATAAAATCAACAGGGGATAAAAGGAAAACTTTGCATAAGTCAGATTATTAAAATACATTAACAACTAATGAAACCAATCCACTCACATTCGGCAGTGCTATTCTAGCACTAATGTTACAGCTTCCATGCTTTTTTGAGAACACACCAGCCCTCTGCTGTGTTTGAATGACTGTTCTTAATGCGGGATGACATCACATACCTGCAGTTACGCTCCACCAGTTTTGACCTCAAGATGTTGTGCTGCATACTATAATGCACACGTATAATCAATTAGCACTGTCTAATTTTTATTAGTTTTGTATTCAAAATATAAAGGATTATTTATTGATATAGCAGTTGGGGTGTGTCATTATTTTTATACTTACCATTTTCAATGCTTTTGAGCTAATCATGTAATGTGCAGGATTCTCTTACTCTTCAGATCTACTCTCAATGGTCCTAAATGATGCAGTGAGCGACACTCACAAGATGATGTTAGAACCACACGTTGCATCATTTCACTGTTAATGTAATGAGTGGTGGGGTGTTCATGAACCCCTGCAATTACAATATGTCCTCAGTCCTCTGTGCCTTTTACGAAAAAGACTGAGGACGTCTAGTGGTGAATTTCTGCAGAAGACAGCGATGAGTTTTGCAATGAGAGCTGATTTTTTATAAATGTAAAACTTCCTAGGCAACGTTTAAAAAAATAAAATTATCTGCATGGAATTGAGTTTTCTATCCTAAACATCATCAAAACCATCCTAAAAAACTATCGTAGTAAATTTGCAAAACCTAAGGTATTGTTAGGAGCAACACTTAAAGAGTATTTCCACTTTTGCAATCAAATTTGAGTAAACACCACTATATGTTTGTTATGTGTTCCAATTTACATAGTATGCATATTTCTCATCTTTTAGATGTTTCTTAGGAGAAGGTGGCATGGCTGACTGCAAGATTTTTTGAATAATGTCATAGTAAATCTGTCCTAGGTCTGTCCTCATTAACATATGTTGCAAGAAGCCCAGCCTCTAAACCCGTAGATCTTTGTTAGGGCAGACAGTGTCCATATCTAGTTACGATTGATAACAAAGATGAGCCTGTGCAATACAGACAGGATTAATTATGGCAAACACAGCAGCCCTGCACCCCCATAAACAAAGAAAACTATGTAGAAATTGTCCTTGCTAGAGGGTCCACATTAGGGTATCTAAAAAAAGGTGAGTTGCATTATTTTTTTCAGTTATCCTACGTAAATGGCAACATGTAATAAATATAAAGTAGGTGTGATACCAATTTGGCTGCAAAAGTGGAAATACACTTTAAGACCCCTTATCTTTACCAAGAGACTACCACTGCTTTAAGGAAACAGGGATAGGATGCAGATTCTGTATCCTTGTGCTCCTTCCAGTGAGTAAATAGTAACTGAATGCACATAAAGGGCTATGAAGCAATGTGCGAACTCTATGCCATGCCACCCCTTGGCAGGAATAGCCCAAAACACAATGGGAAATAAACTTGAATAACTAAATGGGCTCTTTATATACAGCACCCTGGAATGGATATTCCAATGAAACTGTTGCTTTATACTTGTTAACTTGATAAAAAAAAAGCCTTTTCTAATCAATCCTAATCAATGTGTTCTTTTAATGATTCTTGTATACAAGCATTCTTGCTATGTGGTTAAAAATAGCAAGGGCTTTGATTAGAATATTGGAAGTATAGAGGCGCTTTCAGCGCTGTGTGGTCAGGAACAAAGATTGCACAAGTAACACATTTCATACCTAATCGAATACATCATAATGGACTTTTTTTTAACCGTTAAGAGCCTTACATAACATTGCGCTGACAACTCAAATGTACCTTGCTCTGATCCTACATTAGTAGATATGTATGAATGATGCAAGAAGATAATAAGGATCTATGCAGATAAAGAGATTACAGAAATAACTGTTTTACTCAGGAGGAAGCTCTGAGCTGATGCAGTGGGAGGTGAGATGCATACAGAGTACAACTGCAAAGCAAGATAAAACCTGAACCTAAAAAAATGCCAATCATAAAATAATGCTTTTGTATGGTAAGTCACAAAGGTTATGTCGCTGTATTTTAACAGCATTCTTACTGCCAATTCAGAATACTCTATATCAATCATATACATTTTAGTTGCTGTGCTGTATTAATGCTTCAAAAGCACGTAGCATAATAATCAGTTGGGTTGTTAGGGCAGCTACAGGAGGTACACATGCTCCTGGACTAGAAATGCTGGATGGTGAAACTTCAGACAACCTCTGACCTCCCTCTTTGACAGAAACATTAAAACAATAGATTCTAAGCCCACTTTGCTAAACATCTGGTGTTCTAAACATCATTTTAAATATTGAACATATATTTCTTAGCTTACTAGTTCTTTGACAAGGTGGCAACATTTAATTTGGTGCCCAGAGGCAGCCATATAGGAGCTAAGCTGCTCCCATGAATTAATCATAGTAAGTGGTTTGGTTGGTTAGCAGATATCTGCTATTTTGATGGTGGCTTAACCACTTAAGGACTGGAAGGCTTTACCCCCTTAATGACCAGGCCATTTTTTGCGATACGGCACTGCGTTGCTTTAACTGACAATTGCGGTCGTTCGACACTGTACCCAAACAAAATTGACGTCCTTTTTTTCCTACAAATAGACCTTACTTTTGGTGGTATTGTATCACCTCTGCAGTTTTTATTTTTTTACGCTATAAACAAACAAAGAGCGACAATTTAAAAAAAAAAAATTTTAGCTTAAAACAACCTGATGCTGGGGTCTGCTGCTGCTATATGTAATCTTTTTATTAAGGTTTCTTACTCTCATTGTATAATTCCCAAATAATAGTTATTAAACTGTTGTCGGATCCCTGATTAATCAAAGCATTGTCTGGGTGTTTGGCTGTTGATTAGCTTAATGTGTATGTTTATGTTAGCTGTTCATTAGATGTACTGTTAGATGTACTGATATTACTGTTTACAGTTTGCGTTGTTTAGGATAATGTGATCAGGCTCTTACCAGATTTTGTGTGGTATTTATTTTTGCTATGATACACATCCAAAAAATTAAAAAAATGTATTCATCAGTTTAGGCCAATATATATTCTTCTACATATTTTTGGTTAAAAAAAAAAATCGCAATAGGCATATATTGATTGGTTTGCGCAAAAGTTATAGCGTCTACAAAATAGGGGATAGATTTATGGCATTTTTATTATTTTTATTTTTTTTACTAGTAATGTCGATCTGCAAGTCGTTTGTAAGTTGGATGTTTGAAAGTAGGGGCCTGCCCTATATACTCAGCATAAATTTGGGCCTTAGGTGTTGTTGTGGCCACAACACTGTAAGCCCTCACAGGGCCCTGCTGTGAAATATTAGATCAAGAAATTGTAATTACATGCCCAACAGGGGCAGAAAAATTGGGCCTTTGGTGGTGGTGGTGCTGGTGCCACAACTCTGTAATTCCTCACTCGCTCTTGGTGGGCGCAGAAACGGGCCCTGCTGTGAAATATTAGATCAAGAATTGTAATTACATGCCCCTGTTGAACAGGGGCTGAAAAATTGGGCCTTAGGCACTGGTGCTGGTGCCACAACACTGCAACCCCTCACAGATACTCTAGTTGGAATGCAGGAACGAGCCCTGCTGCAAATTATTACATCAAAAATTGTAATTACACACCCCTGTTAAACAGGGGCTGAAAAATTGGGCCTTAGGCACTGGTGGCGGCGCCCAGAACCAAAAATGTTCTTACAAGCTATCAGCGTGATTATTGAGGAGGAAGAAGATAATTACTCAGGATAGTCACTCAGCATCAGCATAGGCAGTCTTTGAAGGGATCTGAGAGTTCAAAAAAAATAATTCGGTTACATCAGCATCAGGTGCTTGGTAGCTGGTGGTGATCCAAGACTGATTCTTTTTTATGAAGGTCTGTCGATCGACCGAGTCGGTGGACAGACGCACCCTGTGATGGGTTACAAAGCCTCCAGCAGCACTGAATGTGCGTTTCGAAAGAACGCTGGACGCAGGACAGGCCAGTAGCTCAATTGCATACTGTGCAAGCTCTGGCCAGTGATCCATCCTCAAGACCCGGTAACCCAGAGGATTTTCGGTGGGAAAGGTGTCCAAGTCAGATCTAGCCCCTAGGTATTCCTGCACCATGTAAAATAGATGCTGGCGATGGTTGCTGGAACCGATCATACCTTGGGGCTGCGGACTAAAAAATTGTCTGAACGCATCAGTCAGATGGCCACCTTCTCCACCGCTCCTTCTTTGACTGACCGAAGCCTCAGCAACACGTTGTCCAGAAACAGGAGTTTGTAACCTTCCAGTCTCTGGGAACAGGTTGCACAGACCTTTCTGCAAGGCCTCCCGAAGATGTTTCATCCTCTGCTCCCTCTGCGATGGCAAGATAAGGTCCGCAACCTTACCCTTGTAACATGGATCAAGGAGGGTTGCCAGCCAGTATTGGTCCTTCTCCTTGATACCACGAATACAAGGATCCTTACGCAGGCTTTGCAGGATCAGGGAGGCCATGCAGCGTAGGTTTGCTGAGGCATTCGGTCCGGAGTCCTCTGGGTTACTAAGGACGACATGGTCCACAGCCACCTCCTCCCAGCCACGTACAAGTCCATGTGTTTCTTGGGACTGATCCCTTAAAGACTGCTGCTGATGCTGAGTGCCAGGCTCCACCTCCATACTGACACAATCCTCCTCCTCGTCCTCTTCCTGTGTGATCAGTGGTCACGCAGGAACACTGTCTGGATAAAGGGGGCCTTGAGAGCTAAGGAAGTCCTCCTCTTCCTGCCTCTGTTCTGCCTCAAGTGCCCTGTCCATTATTCCACACAGCGTGTGCTCCAACAGGTGGACAAGGGGGACAGTGTCACTGATGCATGCACTGTCACTGCTCACCATCCTCGTGGCCTCCTCAAATGGTGACAGGACAGTGCATGCATCCCTGATCATGGCCCACTGGCATGGGGAAAAAAAACAAGCTCCCCTGACCCTGTCCTGGTGCCATAGTCGCACAGGTACTCATTGATGGCCCTCTGCTGCATGTGCAGCTGCCGCAGCATGGCCAACGTTGAGTTCCACCTGGTGGGCATGTCACAGATTAGGCGGTTCTTGGGCAGGTTAAACTCCTTTTGGAGGTCTGCCAGCCGAGCACTGGCATTATATGACCGGCGGAAATGCACACAGACTTTCCTGGCCTGCCTCAGGACATCCTGTAAGCCCGGGTACCTGCCCAAGAACCACTGCACCACCAAGTTAAGGACGTGAGCCAAACAGGGCACATGGGTCATTTGTCCCTGTCGGAGGGCAGAGAGGAGGTTGGTGCCATTGTCGCAAACCACCATTCCTGCCTTAAGTTGGCGTGGCGTCAACCACCTCTGAACCTGCCCCTGCAGAGCTGACAGAACCTCTGCCCCAGTGTGGCTCCTGTCCCCCAAGCACACCAGCTCAAGCACCGCATGGCATCTTTTGGCCTGCATACTTGCGTAGCCCCTTGAACGGCTACGGAGCACCGCTGGTTCCGAGGACAAAGCACAGGAAGAGGCAATGGAGGAAGAAGAAGAGGTGGAGGAGAGAGGTGTGTCACAATCATTAGTAGTGGTATTTTGGAGGCGTGGTAGCGGAACAACCTCCAACACTACTGCACCTTGTCCTGCATCCTTTCCAGCTGCCAGCAGAGTCACCCAATGCGCGGTGAAACTTAGGTAACGTCACTGTCCATGCCTGCTGGACCATGAGTCAGCGGTAATATGCACCTTACCGCTGACCGCCCTGTCCAGCGAGGCATGGACATTGCCTTCCACATGCCGGTAGAGAGCCGGAATCGCCTTCCGTGAGAAAAAGTGGCGTTTGGATACCTGCCACTGAGGAACCGCACATTCCATAAACTCACGGAAGGGGGCAGAGTCTACCAACTGAAAAGGCAGCAGTTGAAATGCTAGCAATTTTGCCAAGCTAGCATTCAACCGCTGGGCATGTGGATGGCTGGGAGCGAACTTCTTTCGGCGGTGCAGCAGCTGGGGCAGGGAAATTTGCCTGGTACAATCTGACGTCGGTGTACTGAAAGCAGATTGCCCACAAGTACTTGGCTGTGACACACGTAATTCTACACCTTCATTCCTCTCAGTGCAGGTCTCAGAGAGGACTGAAGGTATAGTGGGGTTGGAGATCTCAGCTGATGAGGAGCAAGGAGAGGTCCTCTTTGTTCTTTGGTGTGGGTCTTTTAGATACGCTTGCCAACAAACTGCATGGCAGGTCAACATATGTCTGGTCATCCATGTGGTGCCCAAGCGGGAGATGTTTTGGCCACGCGAGATACGCTTGAGACATATGTTGCAAATAGCAGCGGTGCGATCTGATGCACTCGTCTCAAAAAAGGCCCACACCAAAGAACTTTTGGAATAACGCGCAGAGACAGCAGCGCCCTGCACATGCGGAGCTTTGGGGTGTGATGCAGTCAGTGTGCTGCCCTTAGGCTGGCCCCTGGAGGGCATCCTGCCTCGTTGGTGATGTGCCTCCTCCTCCTCCTCTCTCCTATCAGGCACCCACGTTGAGTCAGTGACCTCATCATCCCCTCCCTCCTCATCACTGGAGCAAACCTGGCAGTATGCTGCAGCAGGGGGAGCATGACTGCCAGATTGCTGTCCTTCTTGGGCACCCCCTCTGTCCGTGCTCACGTTACTGCCTTCATCTAGCTCAGTATCCTCATCAGAGCCTTCTAAACGCTGGGCATCCTCCTGGAGCATGTACCCAACACTCATAGTTGCCAACATTGCAAAAAAAATATGTGGGACACTTTTTTGGCTGTAGGCGGAGCCGTACAATAACTAGGGGGCGGGGCATTCGTTTGTAGGCGTGGCCTAGCGAAGAAACTACAAATGCGGTGCCCTTTTTTGCGGCGTGGCGAAAAATGGGCGTGGCTTACGTGTAAAAGTGGGCGTGGCTTAAATGGGCGTGGCTCAAGAGGGTGTGGTTAGAGTCTGAGATGAATGAGGGATGGAGAGGGAAAGGGGGAGAAGGAAAGGGGGAGAGGGGAATGACGGGACAGCAGCCCCAGATCCTACACAATAAAAATATGTGTATTCTAGAAAGTTTAACAATCAGCAGATAAAGATACTCCAAACACCAGGTGTTAACGCTTCAATCATCCCGGCACCATGGTTTTTATGGTGTCACGATGATTGAAGCGCATTATTTCTATTATTACATTGTAATATAAAATCATTCAACTCACCATCAACTCACCATAATGCCGAATCAGTGGGATCCCAGAGCGTGTCACCTGCCACCAGCAGAGTCTGTCCTTGCATCAGGTGCCCCCGGCAGAGTCTGTCCTTGCATCAGGTGCCCCCGGCAGAGTCTGTCCTTGCATCAGGTGCCCCCGGCAGAGTCTGTCCTTGCATCAGGTGCCCCCGGAAGAGTCTGTCCTTGCATCAGGTGCCCCCGGCAGAGTCTGTCCTTGCATCAGGTGCCCCCGGCAGAGTCTGTATAGACCCCCTCCATCAGTGCAGACCCCCTCCATCAGTGCAGACCCCCTCCATCAGTGCAGACCCCCTCAGTGCAGACCCCCTCCATCAGTGCAGATCCCCTCCATCAGTGCAGACCCCCTACATCAGTGCAGACCCCACCTCTATTAGTGCAGACCCCCCCTCTATTAGTGCAGCCCCCCGTCAGTGCAGCCCCCCCTCTATTAGTGCAGCCCCCCTCTATTAGTGCAGACCCTCCCCTCAGTGCAGCCACCCCTCTATTAGTGCAGACCCCCTCTATTAGTGCAGCCCCCCCTCAGTGCAGCCCCCCTCTATTAGTGCAGCCCCCCTCTATTAGTACAGCCCCCCCTCAGTGCAGCCCCCCCTCTATTAGTGCAGACCCCCCCTAGGTGCAGCCCCCCTTCTATTAGTGCAGCCCCCCCCTCAGTGCAGCCCCCCCTCTATAAGTGCAGACCCCCCTCAATGCAGCCCCCCCTCTATTAGTGCAGACCCCCCTAGGTGCAGCCCCCCTCAATTAGTGCAGCCCCCTCTCAATTAGTGCAGCCCCCCCTCACCCCCCGCTCAGTGCAGGTGCGGCCGGCCGGTGTTCTGTTTGCCGAGAAAGTTCCCCTCGGCAAGTATGGACCCCCTGTACTGCGCAGGCGCAGCGCTTGCACAGTACGGGGCAGGGGAACTTAGTTTCGGCAAGACGCGTCGCCGTCGCCGTTGTCTTCTCCTTCAGTGGAGAGGGGAGGGGCCGTGCAGCCGCTTCATTGGCTGCACGGATCGAGCCCCCTTCCTCTCTCCACTACACAACACAGTCACTAGGGGGAAGATCAAGCGGCAGCGCTGGCCGCCATTTTGCTGGAGCCAGCTGCTTCAAAACAAAAAAAAAAACATTCCCGATTTTCCTTATGGAAAATCCCAATTCGGGACAGCCTCCATCCGGGACGAAGGTCCCAAAATCGTGATTGTCCCGGGAAAATCGGGACTGTTGGCAACTATGAACACTGTGGTCAAACAGTTCGACGGACTCCTCAGGAGGACTCCAAATGCAGCACACAGTTCTCTTTTTCTTTAATGGGATAACAATGAAGCTGCTTTGCTGGTGATACTGATGGAGTTATTGAAAACTAATTTTCAAAGGCTTTTTTTCTAGTGATATCAAGAATAATATTATTATGGTTTTTTTTTTTTGTTTTTTTTTTTATTTGTGCAAGTTACCACACCATTATCCCCTAGTTTTTAAGATCAAAGATACAACTATGTTGGTGTCTCTTGTCAATTTTACATTGTAGTTTTAAAAAATGTAACTGCCTACTCCCAAACTGTCATTTGAACTAAAACACATAGCCAAGTAATATTCTACACAATTTTTTTATTGTGCATTAAAAAAAGAAAAATTAGATATGCTATTTGCCAATAGAAAAGTGCATTCTATGCATCCAAAAATATAGAAAATATACCAAATCAAATCATTATTCAACCAAAAAAAAAAATGTCAAGCAATAACTCCAAGGCCAATAATAAATAACACGTTATCTCCTCCGATTCCGCAACAAAAGCGCTAAATGAAAAACGCAAAAAAGAAAAGCGTGAATCAACCCTCACCAAACTTCTAGCTGAAAAACCATGTAGTACGTCTAGTACGTCACTATGTTCGTAATTGTAGGCCAACATTTTTGTGACCGTGTGTATGCAAGACAAGTTTGAGCCAACACCCTTCGGACAAAATTCCACGGTTTTGTTGGCAGAAAGTCCAATTGCATGTACGAGGCATAAGTGTGTTCATCCAAGCACTGCCCTACAAGAATTCTCTTGCTTTTGTGGCTGTGTGTGGTGAAGAGATGAGCTCAACGTGTTATTTGGATATATATATATATATATATATATATATATATATATATATATATATATATATATATATATATATATATATATATATATTTGGAGCCCTATGGCTGATACGGACTTACCACAAGACTTACAACATGAAATGAACCTGAAGTGTGCCCTGGTCTGATGGACAGTATGCCAAAATAAGGGGGCATACCCAAGATTAGAAATTAATATTTTGTGAAGAGAAATTAATGGGTGAAGTGAAGTCTTGGAGAACTGACCTGATGGGGGTCAGCTTGTCAAGGGGGAGGCTGGCCTGCATGGAGTAGTTAGTTTGAAAGAGGTTAATGTAGACCTCGGGTCCGGATTGTTGGGTTTTGGAGACCGCAAACTGAAGGACATAATGGTTTTAAAAGCGGGTCAGGTGGTGTCTATATAGTACCTGGCTGCCAGTGCCACTAAAGATGAATTCGCTAGGCTGTAGAAAACCGTAAAGGGCCAGGTAGATGGCAGCTTGGATGACTAGACTGGGGAACGTGCAAGGATTTTTGACATGTCTCTAAAGATGGCAGTTGTGATGGGCAAGCGTTTGCAGTTGGCTATGGGCTAATGCTTCTGGATGCCATGTAGAAGGGATCTTACTGTATGGGCCGTGACCACAGACGGATCTCCGGAGTCCTGAAAGGACAGGAAACGCTGGACGTTGGCTAGGTAGCCTGATAGTGTTACGAGAAGAAGCCAGCTGGGTGTGGCAATACGATACCTTGTGCAGGACGGAAGCTGAACTCAACTGTCCTAAGGGAGAAATGACGGATAGGAAACGGTGAGTGGCTCGTATGAGAGTGCCACTGTAGACAAGTGGCCAATGAAAATGATGTGTGGCTGTTTGTGTGCCACTGGGAATGTGCTTGCAACAATTGCAAGAGTTGTGCTTAAATGTGTGCTTGCACCGATTGCAAGTTTATAATTTTTTTTGGAGTTTATGTCAGTGGAGATGTGTTTGTAGTGACTGTGAGAAGTTCGTATTACTGCATGTGCTTGCGAAGACTGCAAGAGTTGTGCTTGAATGTGTGTTTGCAACAATTGCAAGGAGTTATGTTTGGATGCATGCCTGCAACGATTTCAAGAAGTTATGCTTGGATGCGTGCTTCCAACTCTTGCAAGAAGTTTGTGCTTGGATGTGTGGTTGCAATGATTGCAAGAAGTTATGCTTGGATGCGTTCTTGCAATGATTACAAGAAGTTGTGCTTGGATGTGTGCTTGCAACGATTGCAAGAAGTTATGCTTGGATGCGTGCTTTCAACGATTGCAGGGAGTTATGCTTGGATGCGTGCTTGCAATGATTGTAAGAAGTTGTGCTTGGATGTGTATGAAATTAATCCGACATGAATCAGTTGTAAGTATGAAATTAATCCTATACCAATCGGTTGTAGGAAATTAATCTGATACGAACCGGTTGTAGAGTGTATGAATTTAATCCAATATAAATCGGACTGTGGAGAGTATGCAATGGATCCGATACGAATCGCTGTGCCGCCGACGCGACTGGATTCGAATCGGGCTGTAGCGTGTATGAAAAGAAACCGTTACGAATCTTTTGTAAATTGTATGTAATGAATCCTGATACATATCGGTTGTAAAGTGTATGAAATGAAACCAACATGAACCGGATTGTGTGACTATAGGGGGAAGTAGCAGTGAGGCGAAGGTTTTAACAAATGAATTGAGACCATGACTGAACTTCGAAGGAAAACGGGATGTTTTTTTTTTTGTATCATAGAGGCATCAGAGATTGAAGATCCGTGGAGCCGTGTTTAAGAAAATAGAAAATGCACAAAGGATTCGATACAAAGTGACTGCCGGACCTGAGGGAAATGACAGGCAACATGCGAACGATACCTGTAAGGCTGAAATGATGGGTGCGGATCGATGCATTGTTGGTTTGAGTGGGTTCGACTCAAGCGACAAGTGTCTGAAATGAAATGAGTGAAATGTTTTGCCTTGATATAGGCACGAATCGGTATACCGCGACTGCGACAAACAACGAGTCGGACTGTGGAGCACTAAATGAAATGAGGTCTAGACAACTGGGGCGCGTGAAACATGACAACTGGTGAAGGGTTTGACTACCAAACTTGGAAAAGTGACTTGTAATGTGTTTGGCGACAGGTGCATGAAATGAAATAAAATGAGTGAAATGTTTATGCCTTGATAGAGGCACGATCGGTGTGCCACGACTGCGACAAGTTACGAATCTAACGGTGGGGCAAGGTATGAAATGAGTCCAAGTCAGCTGGGGGCTACCGATGCCTCACGAATGCCCTAGGATTCAAATCGGGCACGGCATGTGACGATGAAATGAATTAAATGTTTGCCTTAGAGTGAAATGGATGAAAAATGTTTTGCCATGACAGAGGCATGAATCGGTCGTGCCGCAGCTGCGACTGACAGCGAATCGGACTCAGGAGCATGTACTGAAATGAGGCAAAGAAAAACATTAATGCACACCGCAACGAATCGGTGCATCACGGATGCGACCGGATCCGAATCGGAGCGCGGTACGTAACAGTGAATTTAATGAAAATTATTTTGCCATGACAGAGACATGAATCGGTGAGCCACAACCTGTGACTGACAACGAACGTGACTCTGGAGCATGTACTGAAATGAGGCCGTGAACAACTGGGCACACCGTAATGAATCGGCGCATGGTGGATGCGACTGGATTTGAATCGGAGCATGGTACGTGACAGAGAAATTAATTTTGATTGCCATGATGGAGGCACAAATCGGTCATGCCTCTGTTGCGGCTGACAACGAACCGGACTCTGGAGCATGTACTGAAATGTGACTGAAATACCTGGGGCACGCTGGGATGAATCGGTGCATCTTGTATGCAACCGGATTCGTATCGGAACGTGATACGTGACAGTGAAATGATGTGCCATGACAGAGACATGAATCGGTGAGCCGCAACCTGCGACTGACAACGAACGTGACTCTGGAGCATGTACTGAAATGAGGCCGTAAACAACTGGGGTACACCGGAACGAATCGGCGCATCGTGGATGCGACTGAATTTGAATCGGAGCACGGTACGTGAGTGATTGAAATGATTTGAAATGGTTTGAAATGTTTTTTGAAATGGTTTAGCCTTGATATGGCACGGATCAGTGTACAGAAAATTTGCGACTGACAACGATCTGTCTGTGCAGTATGGTACAGTGATAAACAGTGAGACACGCCTAAACGAATCGGTGTCTTCGCGTCAGAGTGAGGTACGTGTTAATAAAGAAATGTTTGGTATAATAACGGTACGAGTGATTGGTAGACGTTTACGGCTACGTGTAGGGTTTTTTCCGAACGATTCGTGAGTTTGATATCGAGGTTTATGACAAGATATCTAACAATGCGTGAAATGAAAAGTCAACGGAAAACCCTACCTGCGACAGCCGAGCCAGACACGTTGTACGAAAACTGTGAACAGAAACCAGAGCCTCAAAAAACTTCTAACATGGGAACTCACGAACGCTACTGAGTCTCGAATAGTTGGCCTAGTGACGTGGTATCGCGCACCGCAAACCGACGAAGACCACAGGCGAGCAGGCTGGTTAAATACCTCCATTGCCATGAATGCAGCCTTACCATTGCCATGAGTGCAGCCTCACCATTGCCATGAATGCAGCCTCACCATTGTCATCACTGATCTCCTGTTTACTCAGCGGCCTCTTTAATACAAAGTCCTGCCTCCTATGATAGACAGAACAGTCGTCCAATGGCAGCCCAGGAGACGGGACTTCCTATTACAGACGCCGCCGAGTAAACAGGAGATTCTCCTGTATGTAATCTGATGGCACTCGTCCCGTCCTCTCCGAGGCAGCTCCGATAAATATGGTGTATATCTTTTGTGGCCCTGGGGGCCACAAAACATATATAATATCCAAATTACCAGAGGGGGCCATATTAAACTGGAACGCGGGCCGCAATTGGCCCACGGGCCGGACTTTGGACATGCCTACATTAAGATAAGATGGCTGGGCTAAAACTGAAATTTTTACTGGTTTGTAGTTGTTAAAATTCTGAATCATTTTGTACTCACAGTAAACACAAATGACATAGTAAGCATCCAAGTATTACATAGGACATTGAGAATAATTGTTAGATTGTTTATTTGCTGTGATGTCACAGATGACATCACAGTATTTCCCTTTAAAGGGGTTGTAAAGTCAGAAGGTTTTTTATCTTATCTATGCATTCTATTACTTACCTGAGCCCTGTCTCTGTCCAGCGATGTCTACGAGTGTTTTGGCCGTCCAGGACTCTCCCTCCTGATTGGCTGAGACACAACAGCAGTGCCACTGCTGTCAATCAAAGTCAGTTAGCCAATCAGGAGAGAGAGGGGGTGAGCAGAATCAGAGCTCTGTGTCTGAATGGATACAGGGAGCTGTGACTCCGCTCGGGTGCCCCTATAGCAAGCTGCTTGCTGTGGGGGCACTTTACAGAAGGGGGGGGCCAGGAGAGCCGAAGAGACACCCGAGAAGAGGAGGATCCAGGCTGCTCTGTGCAAAACCACTGTAACAGAGGAGGTAAGCATAACATGTTTGTTATTTAATTAGAAAAAAAAACAAGACTTTGCAATCACTTTAACTACAGTGTGAAAGCGCTTTGTTGCATTGAGCTGCTATGGGATGCACTTATAGAGCAATCTACAGCATGATTCAGCTCCTAGGTTTAGTACTGGACCATGGCTATTGCCAACAGCTGACAGTTCCAGCCCTAAACCCTGCAGAGATTGACCAGAGGTGTTGAGACCGAGCACCATTTTAAAGTGTCACTTACTGTGAGTGAATAAAAAGGAGGAGGCTGGAGAATAGAGTAGTGCACACTAGGCTCTACTGCCTTACAAGATCAAATAGATATAGAGGCACAGTCTAAAAGTAAACCAAATCTATTGCTCGTTTTTAGAAAATAGATAGCAAAGTCAAAATCTAGGTTTTTAAAATAAATTAAATTTACCCAAATCCATGATCATTTTCCTTTAAAAATGTAGTAGTGTTTATATTAACAATGCTGATTGTGCATTGACTTGAAAATTGTTGTTTAAAGCCCTTATGTAACCATTTAGATTAAACCAACAGAAACTAAAAGGTATATCCTTTTCCTTTGTACAGTAACAACCAGAGTTAAAAAAAAGGATATCCTTCTGCTTCCCTGGGCGCATATTCTCAGTTTCCTAACCTCAGCAGATGAAGAGGTGACGCCTGTGGGGCTTTATAAATGGCCACCAGGGTTCCAAGTGCTCTGACGTTCAGGGAACACAATAAAATGCTTATTTAATTTCCTGGTGCTAATTCAAGCTTCACATAACAATTGTAGATGATGTAACCTATGCATATTTAAAGATTTGCTACCTGATGAAAGATATTTTGCAAAAACAAAGTTAATAAAACATAAATTTAGTACACCTGTTCTGTCTGACCACTGATTGATTTTTTTTTATACATATATCAAAACTGAGTAAGAAAAGATCCACAGAATCCTTTATGCCCTTCTCCCACATCCTTTTCTATAAATTACATTGTTACCCATGCCTCACTTCAGTTGTTTCCACTGTATTGGTGGCAGGAGATGTTCTTTGCAATCTGTGCAAACCGCATTAAGTTCCCACAGCAGGCATGCCAAACAGGTGTCTTTTGGGCCACATGTGGCCCTCTTCTTTTTTGCACCCACATTTGGTTTAAAGTAGAACTATGGCCTTCAATAAAAAATGTGCTGCAGTACTTAGTCCACCTGCAGAGTCACACAAATACTTTTTGATCCTGCCAGTAAAGCCCACCTAATGCCAAATCCTTTGAAGGAGCGGCAACAATGCTGCACTGCTCCTTAAAGTGGTGCTAAAGCCCTAAGGTTCTATTCTATGTATTAAGGTTAAAAAAAACCTTTGTGTTGAGCCCTGTTGGCGGTGCAGCACCCATCTGAGCTCCCTCCTCTTTGGGACTGCCCTGCAATCTGAACTTTTTGGCAACAAGTTTCCACAGTCATCAAACAAGCTACAGACTTTACATTGCTGCCAGACCCTGCTGCACTTCTTCTTCCTCTAACACCCATGTCTCTAAAGCTAAAGCATGCAGCTAAAGCACGCATATTGAGTAAATGGAAAAAATCGACACCCCCTGAGACTCAAGCAATGATTTGCCAGGGTAAATTATATTCAGACTATTGAAGGCTTTACAGAAGACCTCAGAGACAAAGATGAAGAGCAGATTAAAGCCGGCCATAGATGGACTAAATCTCAGCCGCTTAAGCAGGGACTGGCCGAGATTTGATTAATCTATGGGCAGGCTGATTGCACCCAAGTCGAACCATCGATTGACTTGGGTACAACCAGCATGTAGGATTTTTAGCATGTGATTTTTGGCAGAGGCTATAGCTGCTAGCAGTAATCACTGAGTTCCCCCTAGCAGGGACGACTCCCCGTGCCCCTCCGGAGGCAGAACAGAATATCTCAGCGAGAGAGATTCCCCCATCAACACTGACTGTGTTGTTGGGGGAATTGAGGGCTTTCGTTTCCTGCAACCCGTGGTGGGTAAATGCTCCTCGCAATACAATGCAACTAAGTGAGAGGCCCCCCTCCTCTTTTTTTTTCTTCCCCCCTTCTCTGGGTGGAGTCAGGTAAATCTAAATAAAATTGAACAAGAAAATTGTATTGCCAGCCTTTGTGGACATTTTATCACTGATCACCAATGTAAGGGGGCACCAATTTGTGTTTCTTTTCTAGTAAGTGTTATTATTTAATTATCAGGATTATTTTGATGTCTAGAGTAGAGAAGTTTTAAAAATAAATCTTGGCCTGGCAATATTCTAGGTATGCACAGCCACAATGTTTTTTTATTATTTTTAAAGTTACTATAGTTTTAATTCACTGATCACACAAATGTACTTTGAGTTGCAGATATAATAAATGTTTTTCAATGGTTTTAAATGAGATAAAAAGAATAAGAAAAACTTTATTCCAAAAGAATATGACTATGCTATAAGAAGGGACGTCCATGTTACATTAGAAAGTAATCCAAAATGAGTGGGATTACCATTATTCGGTATGTTGTGTAGTACTGAAAGTGTTAAGTGTGTATATATTCACAAATTAAAGATAAGAAATGTAATTAAAAAGAAGTCGAAGAAGACAGAAGAATGACTTGGGGCAAAAGAGAAAATATAGGAAAATCGGAAAAGAAGAGAAATTACTTTGATAAGTATATCCAGAGAACAAATAGCCAGATTTAGTATCAGAAGGATCAATACTATAGGGATTCCTAATCAGCCCTAAGGAAACCCCAGACGTTGATAAACTAGTCATAATGACTGCACATGCAGACTTAAATGTTAGAAATCACTGAAGATTTTTATTATAAACCATTTGATATTTCTGCCATCTACTATATAAAGGTATCTGAATTCAATATTATATATTCATGATTAATTTTTTATTATTTATTACTAATATTAAGGATTTAGTACAATAATTTTGTATGAAAGCTTTAGATTTTACATGCAGAAACAAAGATGTTACTAGCGCTTGGGAAGAGTTGCTCTCCCAGCAGATAAGCCAGATGTACAGAACTACGTTGCCTCTCTAAACCAGCAAACTGAAGCTGTATGACCAATTAGCACAAAATGCACTGAAATATTTGTCGTACTGTAAAGAAGAGCATAAATGTACTTTCTGTATGCTCTGTTAGAAAGGGGAACACACTGGACATCTTTTTTACTATTGCCAGAGTACAGCAGTCCCCTTCACATATCGGGGCTATATGTACTGATTCGTACTGGGGTTTAATCCTTAAAGTAGTTCTAAAGTCAAAATGTATTTATTTTTTGCGTTAATGCTTTCTTTGCATTAAGGTTATAAACTCCCCACTACTTGTTCTCCTCCCCATCCCTAAACACTTACCTAACTCCTCTCACCGAACCAGCCTTGTCCAAGCTGCAGAAATGCTCTCCTCTCTTTTGGCCTATGTAAGTAAGATTAATTTGATGGAAACCCATCGAGATTTACTTGACTTATCTTTTATGGAAGAAGAACTTGGGAAGGCTGTAGCTGCGTTCCCCAATCATAAGGCGCCAGAAAATGATGGCCTACAAATGGAGCGATACAGAAATGTCTTACATCAAAAACTACTACTTGTTTTTAATGGGGTATATGAGAGAGCAACCCTACCAAACTCTGTGACTGAGGAAACAAAGATGTAACAGGCACAGTGATGTGTACATCCATATATATACTTATGCACATGTCTGCAGCCAATCCATTTTTCCGTGCTTCTTAGATGTTGTGAAGCCATTCCAATATAATGGCACCCTATGAACATTATTGTACTTTAGCAATAGAGAGTGTACCATTCCTGGCTGCCCATGTGGATGTAGTCCTAATATACAAAAAAACTTTGGTAAAGCCACAAATGCTTTTTTTTCACCATTGCATTTCTATTATACTGGCCTTAAAATAACAAATGCAATTTTTTACAGAATTATTTTTCATATATTTGGAAGAAAGGTTTTGTTTACTATAGCACTTTTGGTAGTTAAATTATTATTTTTTTTAAATAAAGGTCTATACATCAGACCAAAAAAGTGCCAACTTTGGAGAAATGGGAGAAAGAGGAATGTGGCTCCAAAATAGAGACAGACCATCCAAATAAAGGATAGCTTGGTGTGGTCTGATGGTTATTTAGATTTTTTTCTTTTTATTGGCAGTCTTTTTTGTCTATGTCAGTATATTTATGTTGTTAAAGTCTCAGCAAATCTTTTTACAGTGTATCTTTGATTCTAAGATGTGCTTCTCATTCATTGCTCACAACAGGGAAACTCTCATAGGAGTACTCGGCTCATGCACATACTGATAACTGTGATTGTGCAATGTGTCTAACAATACCAGGGTATGTTTTATTCTGAAGTTTACAATTCTCAGGGCTCACACAAATTTCCCAGTACCTCCAATGTGATGGGGCCATGGACACATTAATGGAGAAGGTCACAAATGAATTAAATTAAATCCATTTATATTATTCAGTAAAGTGGTATTTATATCCCTTGCTTGTAATGTATATGTTAAATGAGACATGACCAAATTGCATGGCTTTTGTGGTTAACCAACCATGGATTATTATCTTACATATGTAAGCATGTCATATGGTATTCTATTCAATATTTATACCACTGCAATATTTCATGTGCTTTTTGTATCTCCTCTTATCAATAAAGTGTTGGCTGTTTTCCTTGTCAAAAGAAGTTTATTGAGTATACAATATTATAAAGATACATAAAGTAAGTTTACAAGGATCTATAAAGTAAGCTCATTGTTTTACAGTAGGGTTTATATAGGTAAATATCATGAAATTTCAAATATTAAACATTGGGTTCACGTAAACCTAAATTAAAGATATATATCATTTCCTTAGTTACTTTTGTAGGTATTTAAATGATTTATACCTACTATACATATTGTTTACAGGTAGAGTGTATATAGGTCAAATAAATTCTGATAATGAGCTTTAATCGTAAGGTGGAGAAAAGGAAAGAGAAAGAAGAAAAAGGGTAGAAAGGCAGAGGGATGGTCCACAAGGTTGTCCCGCTCGTCAGTTTATTATTCTTTTTAGTTCTCTTTGAAGCCTTAGAATGGGTGTCTCTGTAAGTCATTTAATCTGCTACCATGGCAACAGGACAGAGTCATTGAAGTTTGACAGGAACTGTTGTTTTATCCAAGGATGCCAAAGTTTTTCAAATTTTGGAATTTGATTTTGATCGATGGCTACCATCTTAGCATGGGACATTGTATTATTCATTCTGTGAATTGTTTCTGCTAGTACCAATGTAGGAGATTTCCATGCCTTGGCCACTGTTTGTTTTGCAGCCGTTGTTAGTTGGATCATAAGTTTGAATTGAGAGAGTGTTAACCATTCCGGTTTTAGATTAAGTAAAGTTATATAAGGATCTGGTTGTATTATTTTTTTAAATATTTTAGATGCAATCACGAAGACTTCCTTCCAGAAGGTTTGGATTACTGGGCACGTCCACCATATGTGTAAATGTGTGCCTATTTCTGGGCATCCTCGAAAACAAAGAGCTGAGGTATTAGGTGAATATTTTGCCACTCTAGCGGGTACAAGGTACCAGCGAGTTAGGACTTTATAATTTGTCTCCAGTGCTAAGATGTTGGGTGAAGATGACTTAGATGTGAGCCATATGTTAGACCAGTCCGTGTCTTCTAAAGTTCGTCCCAGGTCCTCCTCCCACCTCTGAACGTAAGAGGGTCTATTAAGATTTGCTACTCCATATAATTGATTATAAAGTGATGAAATTGTACCTTTAGCAAATGGATCTTTTGTACAGATTGATTCAAAAATGGATAATTGGGATAATGGTGTATCCCCCTTTAGGAATGGTGTATAGAAATTTTTGATTTGGAGATATCTAAATATCTCAGAGTTTGGTAGATCATATTTTTCTCTAAGCGATGGGAATGAAAGGAATGATTTAGATGCTATGAAGTCATTTAGTGTCTGAATGCCTGACGTTGTCCAAGCTTTAAAAGAATTTGGGTAGATCCATGCCGGATAAAAGGCCGGATTTCTGATAAAAGAAAGGAGAGGATTGTGTGGAGATTGTAACTGATATTTGTTTTTTAGTTTATCCCAGAGAGATAAGAAGTGTTTAGTTATGGGATTATGAATTTTAAAGCGGTCTTTTGGATCAAGCCATAATAAGTTTGATATTAATAGAGGGTCATTTTCTGAAGCCTCTATAAATACCCATAATGGGATTTCCTGTTTTGCATGGTATTTGGACAGACTGGCCAGATGTGCTGCTCTGTAGTAGTTAGTAAAATTAGGGTATCCCAGGCCTCCTTTATTTTTGGGAAGATGTAGTGTGTGTATAGGTATACGTGGTTTAGAAGGGCCCCATATAAACGAAGTTGCTCTTTTTTGTACTATTCTCAAAAAATAGGAAGGAATTGGAATAGGGAGGACTCTGAATAGATAAAGCAATTTGGGTAGAATAGTCATTTTGATTGCATTAATCTTCCCTATCCAGGATAAAGGAAGTTGCGACCATTGTTTTATTAGATTTGTGATCTGTCTTAATACAGGAGGATAATTGGTTGAGAATAAGTCAGAATGAGATGCTGTTAAATGAATTCCAAGATATGGGATTGATTTTTCTGCCCATGTGAATGGGAGTGCAGCCCTAGCCGGGATCAACTCCATGTTTGTGAGTGAAATATTAAGCACTAGGCATTTCTTGGGATTAATCATAAGGCCGGATAGGGCTGCAAATCCATCAAGAGCTGGTATTAAGTTAGGACCAGAGACCTGTGGTGATGATAGAAAAAGTAATATATCGTCTGCAAATATACATAATTTGTGTGTGATACCTCCTACTTCAATGCCAGTTATAGTTTGGTTTGTTCTGATGTATTGGGCCATGGGTTCGAGTATAAGGGCAAATAATAAGGGAGATAATGGGCAACCCTGTCGGGTACCTCTTTCGATATTAAAGGCATCAGATTTGTATCCAGCATATTTTATATAGGCTTTGGGTTTATTATATAATGCTTTGATCCATGTTAAAAAGTGGGGTCCAAAACCCCATTTTTGTAATGAATATTGCATATATTGCCAGGATACTGTGTCAAATGCCCTCTTAATATCGAGAGATAGAAAACATAAAGGGATTTTCCGTTTTTTAGCAATATGTGCCAATAACACTGCCCTGCGTATATTATCGCCTGCCTGTCTATTTGGCATGAAGCCTACTTGATCTCTATGTATTAATTTTCCTATAATGCTATTGAGGCGTTTTGCTATTATTTTTGCTAATAATTTAATATCAAGGTTTAACAGAGAGATAGGCCGATAATTCACACAGGAAGTATCATCAGAAAGGGGTTTTGGGATCATACAAACAATTGCCATTAGTGTTTCTTGCCGAAAAGAATGTCCATCTAGAAGTTTGTTAAAAGTTTCAGTGAGAATGGGAGAGAGTATTTCTGAGAATGTTTTATAGTATAAAGCCGAGTAGCCGTCTGGGCCTGGTCTTTTGTTAAGTTTTAGGTCTTTTATGGCAACTTCATCTATAGTTATAGGCTCATCCAAACTGCTTTTTTGATTCTGAGATAACTCAGGTAAGGTTATTTTTGAGAAGAAGGATTCAGCCTCTGTAGGATTAAATTCATTGTTTGTCTTGTATAAAGTTGCGAGATGTGAGTGAAATTTATGGACTATTTTAACTGGATTACAAGTATAAACATTTTTTGATAATTTCAAACGTATTGGTTTAAAAGATTTGTTAGTTGAATTTAATGCCCGAGCCAAATATGTACCTGGTTTGTTTGTATTCATGTAGAAATTGTGTTTGGAGCGTTTGAGGGATTTATCAACTGACTCAGTGAGAAATAGATCGTATTCCAATCTAGATTTTTCCAGATGAGATTTTGTACTCTGAGATGGATTATCTTGGAATGATATGTAGGCTGCATTAAAATTGAGTTCTAGTTTTTTTGCTAGATTTTTGCGTTCCCGTTTAAATAGTGCCATTTGTCTTTGTATTGTACCACGCAAGACAGGCTTATGAGCTTCCCACAGTGTTATTGGGGAGATGTCTGTTGTATTATTAATTGATATGTATTCCTTTAAAGCTTGTTCAATGGCCATCTGATGTAGTGGGTGTTTGAGCATTATGTCTGGTAAGTACCACGTTGGGTCATGCGCTTTTGGTATGGCTGAGGCTATAGTAGTGTATACTGCATTATGGTCAGACCACGGAATCGGAATTATATCTGATGCAATAATTTCTGGTATCATTCCTATTGTTAGAAAAATATGATCTATTCTGGTGAAGGTTTGATGAGGGTGCGAGAAATAAGTGAATTTCTTTTTCATTGGGTTACTTTCTCTCCATGAATCTACCAGATTGTATTTGGAAAGAAGTTGAGAAAAAGGTAATCTAGAGGTTATTTTGGATGGTGTAAAAGGTGATTTATCTAGAAATAGGAGGAGGACCTGGTTCGAATCCCCACACATTATCACTGTTCCTATTTTGTGTGTATTAATCACTTGTAAT